>NC_137609.1:49409968-50097468 GCF_963280865.1 Gymnoscopelus braueri | reverse complement strand
ATCACGTTAAGAAAAGGACTTATAAAGACACACTTACCCTTAATTCCTTCTCCAAAAGCTTCAATGGTAGTAATTCAAAGCTTAAATGATTTAATGTAATAGTAATACAATAGGATCGGTGCGATCTAGTGTGTGTGTGTGTGTGTGTGTGTGTGTTCTGTTCTTGTTGGAATGGGGCGGATCGTTCAGTGTGTTTTACATGCGCACTGTGCGCAGTGGAAAAGTATCATACACACCCATAGAGATATACGTCACACACACACTGTCAATATATAAGATCATACAGGGGAGTCATATAGGCCAGTGGTTCTCAAACTTTTTCATGTCAAGGACCCCCAAAGTGACACTTATTAGCCCGCGGACCCCCATTTGAAAAGATATGCCAGGGACCCCCATAAGAGAAGATTATTTTTTTACGGCTCTAGCAGTGATTCTCAACCATTTTAATTTCAAGGACCCCCTGCAGTTTGACATGCATTAGGGCTACGGACCCCCATTTAATGGCATTTCTACCTCTGGGACCCCAATTCATATTGTAAAATCAATGTTAATTTAACTCTGAGAGTGTGCAAATGGAACCAAATGGACCCGTTAGGGTTCATTTGGTTCCATTTGGACACTCAGAGTTACAGACCCATAAGGGTCCATTTGGTTCCTATCCATCATTTAGCTGGGGACCCCCTGGAACTCCCTCAAGGACCCCTGGGGGGGGGGTCCCCGGACCCCACTTTGAGAACCACTGATATAGGCTACAGTGACCAGTGGTGGAAAAAAGTACTCCAATTATTTTACTTGAGTAAAAGTATCAATACTGCAATGTAAAAATACTCTGTTACAAGTAAAAGTCCGGAATTCAAAATGTAGCCTACTTGAGTAAAAGTACAAAAGCATCAATGCACAATGTACTTAAAGTAGGCTACCAAAAGTAAAAGTAGGCTACTTATTGTGCAGAATGTCCCATTTCAAGTTTTCAAGTGTATAAAAATCGTTTGAAAATAGCAGATCTACAAGCTCACAATGCATTGCATAAGCATGCAAGTCCATTTTAACCATGTTAGAATCATTGAAAACACACGCCCCTGCTTCTGCTTTATTTTTTGTCATTTTCAAATAAGTGAATAAATAAGTAAATATGTAAATAAGCCTAAGTAAGTAAGTAGGCTATGTAAATAAGCAAATGCATAATTAATTAAATACATAAGTAAATACATAAATAAAGAAATAAAATCCTAATAAAAATCATAATAATAACCATAATAATCATAGGCCTACATGATAATCATAATTATACATAAAAACACCTTTGGTGCAACTTAAACACATCATGCATCGTGATGTTTCTTGCATGCTGGGGTCATTGGGTGTTTGGGGTCTTTCTGCAGCATCCACCCTTGCCCCAGGCAATCAGGTGTCTTCTCCCCAGCCTTAATGAAGGCCATGGCATGCCTTGCTGGTTGCAATGTTAATTTTGACAGCACATTTTGATTTAGTTTAGTCATAGTTTTTTTTGAATAAAGTAGTCATCTAGTAGTCTTGTTTTAGTCGACTTAACTCATTGACTGCTTTTTTTTTAAACGTCTGGCAATTCTGGCACTCAATTGTACTACCTATGAGTATGTAAAAGAACAAAAACGAATAAACAAAAAATATTTCTATATTATGTTGTCCCAGTGCCAGAGTTTTTTTCAAAGTAAAAAAAAAGTGCTTAGGAAGCGAGATACAGCCTTTTTCAGTTATACGTTAAACAAGGAGTGGATGGAGCTGCAAATCTTCAGATAATGATATTTTGGGTTCTGAACATGTTTTAAAAAAAAAAAAATATATATATATATATATATTTTATTTTATTTTTTACAATTTTTTCAAAAACACGTCAAACACGTCATTGGCACGTTGCGCCATAGCGGTAAAAACACGTGAAACACGTTAACGGCATTAATATCATAAGACTTTTGTCGATTAAGCCTACAGCTGAATTTGTCCACAAAAAAAAATATTTTGGCGGTGCCTCGATGGCGTCGTAATGGCTGATTTTACCCTTGGTGGCATGCTGAAAATAGCAGATCTACAAGCTGACAAGTGTGAGCTTGTAGATCTGCTATTTTCAGAGCAGCAACCAAACATAAAATGACTTGTCTTCTAGTTCTACTGGATCTCTTCTCCACTAGTCCCTCCGTAACATTTTAGTCTAAATTGACAAAATTGAATATATTTAGTCTTAGTTTTCATCAGTGAAAAAAGGTAGATAGTTTTAGTCGACGAAATGAACACTGGCTGGTTGTTGTTGTTGTTGTTGTCTACTGCAGGATGTCCCTGCTCTTGAGAGCGTAAAATGAAACCAAATGGACCTGTAAGGGTCCATTTGGTTTCATTTTATGCTCTCAAGAGTTAATTGATTGGTAAACATCTGCATTACTACATTTACAAGAAGTCTACACAATTAAAGAATGTAGAAGAATTGTTATTTTGCCTGTTATCTCTCCTATCTATGCTAGGGTACCACATCGATACAGCATGGAATTGTGGACAAAATCTCATCCAACGACAACGAAATAATCAAAGTTTTGGGTCTGAGACTAGGCTAAATCTCATCAAACGGTGGTTCGTGGCTCAAATGCCGAATAAATAATGGACCCTGATATGAGCAATAAGGTTCAAAACCACAGTCGTAGTCGCGTTATGAGACAAAAGGCCCCCTGGCACAGACTTGTAAAAAGCCCACCCGCCCGGCAGGCACACTGACATGCAGTCACAAGAACTATTTTCAACTGCAACAGGATCTATAGTCACATGCATATAGGCTACACACCATCTAAAACAGGACTTAAAGATTTAGAGCAGGGGTCTTTCAGGCCAATTAATGGACCCCTTAGTGGAGAGAGAGATGAAGCAGTCAAACCGTTTCCATATATTTCATAGATAGCTTCATAAGCCTTGTTTGACAGCACTATCTTCAGTGTTGTATAAATTAATGCTTTGTGCACTTTCAGACATTTAACCACTGAAACCCTCAACGCTTGGTCTGCTTTGATTTACCCCCTCTGCAGGATCTCTTCGCCGAAAATAGCCAATCTACAAGCTCACAATTGAGTTTGTAGATCTGCTATTTTCGGCATAGGGATGCTCATGCTTAGCCTGGTAAACCCCCCTCCCTCCGGAAATCTCATTTGCATTTGATTTCAGGAAGTAGTCGCAAGCTTCTTCCATTTGACGGTGTCAGGTTAGCTCATGCTAGGGTTGCAGCAATCTGGGAACCCAGAGCCAGTGAGAATGAAAAACAGAAAACAGCGCCCTCTGCTGTTTGTACTATCAGAGCAGAATCTGTTCTTGAGAGATTAGGGTTGCAGTGGTTAATGTAAACAAAATTTCCCGGACCCTGTAACTCTAAGGATCCCCTAGGGGTCCCGGACCCCTGTTAAAGACCCATGATTTAAAAATCCATTACTTTCCACCACTGGGATTGTGTCTCTGTCACCACCTCTGTGCAGGTCATGTCTTTCACTCAAACTGTGGTTTGGACTATAATATGCCTGGCCTATATTGACTTCTGATGTCTTATCATCATGATGATAAGTCATCATGATTAAAAGGAACACTTGTGTTGCCACATCCTGGTTGTTAAGTCTTATAAGCACACATTGTAATGTTACCTGTGATTATTATCACCTTAACCTTGATGTCAACACCACTCTGAATTAGTCATTGATTAACAATCTCTATAATTATGACAAGGACACGTGGTCTCACTACAGGGACAGAAAGTGACTGAGCCACTCCTTTGCTTGTTTCTAATGCAATTTGTGCTGTTTGCTGTTTATCTATTCATTCATTCAGCAGCACTGTGTAACTTTCCTCTTCTACCCTGGATTTGAACCTGGTTTCTTGAGCAAGTGCTGACATGTGCATACATACAGACAAAAGTGCTGCCATCTACTGGCTAATTGAAGTACAACCTTAAACTCTGCCTCTTATATCGATGGAAGGGCCCAACTCTGTCAAACTAGAAAGCCTTTTTTTCAATATACCTATTTTATTTGTGTCATTGTTTGAGGCATATTGCACACCGCTCTATACTGCTCACCTGTGGTCATGTTATAGAAAATCTAGTATGCAAAGGTTGCAAGTTGCATATAATGATGCAATGAGAATACTGCTTAAAAACCCCGGAGAGGGCTGTGCTAAGTCAGATGTTTGTCACTGCTGGAGTGAGGACTTGAAGCAATTCTAAGAAATGTAATGTTCAAGTTCATGCAACGGCTGGATGTATCTGCAAACAGCATCATCGTGGCATTGAGCGGAGCTGTTCACGGTATACATCCAGACTAAGGGTTCACTGGAAAATGCCTGTGTTCTTTCTGCCTGTGGGTTAAGTTATGTATTTATTTTACATTTTATGATTTTTATCGCCTGTCGTGTTTCTTTTATGTTTATTCATTGTACCTTGTCTATGGACCTGAGTCCACTAGTAAAGATTGAAATTAATTATTTCTTCTTCTCCAGTAGGTTTCATTAACAATAGCTTCTATTGTTCATGTATTGACATTTTACTTTTGGTTATTTGTAAGTTGCACAATGTCTACAGTAGGCCTACTGACTAATTGGTTTCTTTAATGCAGTTAATCAGATCACATTTTATTGTTCAATTTGTCTGAATTAATTTAGTATCATGCTGACAATTTAATAACATCAGTTAGAAAATTCAGTATTTTTTCTTCAGTTAGGTCAGGCATTAATTAACCTTCAGCATTAATAACCGCATCACTCTTGTCTTCCTGTTGAAAATGTGCATATCATCGCTGGACCTTGTATGTCCACAACTGTTAATTACAGGAAATGGGAAATGGACAATTTTTTTTAGCACTTAGTCATAAACTCTTGTTAATATTTTACATTTGGTTCAATGTTTATAAACCCACAGACACACACTTAACAACGTTCAACCTGTCCTTCCTATTTAAGCCATGTCATTATAGGCAGTGGTGAAAAGTAACTAAGTATATGTACTCAAGTACTGTACTTAAGTACAAGTTACTTTGTAGATTTTGATTATTACAAAACATACATTAGCAACTTCAGCCCTGTATACATTTCGTCCATTTCAAAATAGCCGATCTACAAGCTCACAATGCGACGCATTGTGAGCTTGTAGATCTGCTATTTTCAAAAGATTTGTATACATTTGAAAACTTGAAATGGGACATTTTGCATAATGAGTACTTTTACTTTTGGTACTTAAAGTACATTTTGATACCAATACTTTTGTACTTTTACTCAAGTCCATTTTGAATTGCAGACTTTTACTTGTAACAAAGTATTTCTACATTGCAGTATTGATACTTTTACTTAAGTAAAACATTTGAGTACTTTTTCCACCACTGATTATAGGTGAACACACAGGTGTGTGACTGACATTCACATGACAAAAAAACTATACTTTAAGAAAAAACATAAAAAGATGGAGTAATAAAAATATGTCAAATATTAAATAAATAATGAGTATTTTTTAGAAAGTCTGTTTGAATGGTTTACTGAACTAAGAGTTATTGTGTGTGCACTGCAGTTTCCCAAACATCATTAACCAGGTTTTCCTAATCAGATCCAAGAATTCTAATGACTTTTTAAAATTAAAATACAATGAATCCAAGTCATTTTATTCATTTACTTTACTCCTTCAACAACATCACACAACAGAATCTTGAATCTTGAAGCCTATTTACTGTAGAATAATAAAGTATGAACAATGTAAACTTTCAAATATACAGGTTGCTTTGAATTTCACTGGACTTGACACACTTGCAGAGGATTTCTGCACTGGGAGATGCATTGAGCTGCAAAGAGAAAAGGGATGAGATTAGACACATTATTCCTTCGTGTTTACATCTGATTCATTGAAAATGCAGAAGCTAATGAATGGGGTTGACAACCTTTTTCTGTAATTTTCTTTACTTAAGATGGGTATTTTTTTCAGTCACAGGATTAGACCCATTTAACCACTAACGCGTGACCCATCGTGAGCTTGTAGATCTGCCATTTCTGACAAATGTCCCCCCCCCGCAAGAATAGGGGCGTTGGGGTTCAAGTGGTTCATATAAATCAGAATGAGAACCAACAATTCCCAAACCACTAGCGTTCTGTTTCCTAAACGGGGACAAACGTGTCTCTAAGATAAACCATCAGAAACAGAGCGCGCGCCAAATTTTGAGTAGATTTTTTCTCATTGACTATTGTTTTCCCTGAGCATTCAGCATTCAGGACTGCATTGCAAAAGGTAAACAATGAGCGTACCGACACTCTCTGATATAGACAAAGCCTCTTCTAGCCATGTCCTGCGTAGCACAGTGTCTCCAGCCAAAAACGTTTCGCATCGTGACACGTTGTTAGGTACACACCTGTGACTGGCACACACCCACCGGCACTTGAAGCTCAAAACCAGAGTGAATACCAACAGAAGAATATTGCGGGGAATTGTGGCACATTTTTGGGGGGCGCTACCCATACGGTCAGCTGTGTTGCTCGTTTGTATAGTTATACCTCGTTGTTAACAGTGACTACATAGGCTTTCCAACAAATCATAAAATACATTGAAGGAGAGAAATAATCGCAGAAATAAAGTTTCCAAACTTATTTTTAACACATTCCACGCCAGAGTTTAATATCATAATGTACTCACCAGTGCCAGCGATTTTTTTCACGTCGCCACAGACCTTGCTAAATACCTTAAGATTGCGCGTTAAACTGTTTGTAGACACAGAGGGTAGCTGTGTGAGTGGCCCAGAGAAGACCGTTTCAATCGGCGACATTCCATTTTGCAGTAGTCGCGGTTTATGTTAAACAGCGATCAGCGAGGAGAAAAACAACAACCGAGATAATGGCGGATTAGGGGAAGATTTAGAGCGACGGCGGGTGGGAACGAAAATCTCCGGATACGGATATTTCCATATCCGGGTGTGCTACAATGAAATGTGTCACTGCGAGGGAGGTCTACAATGAAATGTGAACCTGCGAGAAAAAAAAAAAAAAAAAAAATAGAAATAGAAAGAAAAATAGACCACTTCGCGTAGATCTACGCGACTGGCACGCTGCGCAATTATTTAGGTTCGCGTAGAACTACGCGATTGCCACGCAATGTGTTAAGTTTATATATAGGGTTTAAGTGACCTCTCACCTTGACCACTTTGCTCAGGCTGCTCAGCAGAGGCTTGTAGGTTTCCATAGTGATGGAGTCTGGGGTGATGACGTCAGTGTAACACTGGTAAACCACGGCAGGAATGTGATGCATCTGACACTGACTGAGGACTGTTACCGCAACACAAACACACATATTTCATTTACTATGTCAGTACTTTGTGCACACTCACATTTCCCAATACAGAGGCAATTCTATATCTAAACAATATATATATATTTTAACCACTTTCAACCTGGTATCCCCATTTTGAGTGTCATCTACAGTAGGTAAAACATGATATCGGCCTTGAGGAGGTTCCAGGGGGTCCCCAGCTAACTGAGTTAATATAGCATCAATGTCAGTGTGAGCTTGTAAATCTTTAAACAAATTTGAACATTCTTTTTATTATTAACATTTTAACAGCGCAAGTCTCTTAACTCTCTCACTGCCAGACTTATTCCTGGCCGCGTTTGCCCACTGCCTGCGATTTTCTTACCTTTTTCAAGTAGTCACAGAATATTTATCTCCATTATGATTGCTAATCACTAGGGGTGTGCCGATATATCGTCCCGCGATATATCGCGATACGCTTTCGTGACGATATGCATCGATTATGTATTGTTTTAGGGTAAAACAAATATTGCTATGATTTTTTTTTACAATAATAATAATCAGGCATGCAAACAGGTGAAATGGGTGACAACATGTTGTTTTTTTTCGGGTCAGGTGTCACACTATTGCCCTATTTGGATTCAAAATGGCTATTGTAGCTGAAAAGCTACAAGTTTGCATGTCTGAATAATGCAAAACAGAAGTATTTGTTTGCATTTGCTTCCCCCCCCACATATGTTTTCATAATAAAAAAGTGCCATATATCGTATCGTATCGATGTCGCGAGCCCAATATCGTATCGTATCGTTTCATGAAATTAGTGTATCGGCACACCCCTACTAATCACTGAGGGTTATACTGTGTGGTTTCACAAATGTCAACGAGGTGTATGAACATTTTTCAACACGGAAACGATTATCTCAAATAATTGCAATTAGACGATTACTATGTAATAATTGAGACAGGCCTAAGTGTCGGCAGCTTTTCCCCCCAACACTGGCATCGGTATCGGATCAGCTCTAGCGTAGAGCGGGGCTGGAGTGTGTTCGGTGTTCACCTGCAGCAGGCAGCCCAGTGATGATGTTGGGGGGTTCCAGGGGCCGGCAGAGGGTCTGGCTCGAGTGGCTCCTGAACGTGCTGGTCCTCAGACAGCGCAGGAACGGAGCGCTGCTGCTGCTGCACACGCTGTCCGACGTCTTGTAGTCCGACACGGGACTGTCCGACAACACCGTGACACTCAGGCCCGCCTTCTGGAGACACTCCAACACCTGAACATACATACAGAACACATTTAGCTTTGCACATAGAGTTGACTACAGTATAACTTATCGTTGCCGTCGGGCAGACACCAACTCCATTTTGACACTTTTGCTTTTATTTGCCATAAGTCAGGGCCATTGAACACCCTTTACGTCTGTGTGTTGATTAAAAAAAACATTGAACCAATGAAAAGTATTAAAAAGCGCTTCTGAACAAAACCAGCTAACTCCATTGGATCCTCAGACTTTCTGCTAAACCAGATAACTCCAGCAAAGGGGGGTGGAGTTAGCTGGTTTTGCTGACTCCAGGCTCCACCCCCTTTTGACCTCCAACCTCATTGTGAGCTTTGGAGGTCCATTCAGCTGTTCTTATCAATGAGGAACAAAACCTCCTAACTCCACTTTTTGTTTTGTTTTTTTCATTTCCTGAAAAATGAACATTTTGGAGTTAGCTGGTTTCTGCCTGACAGTTATAGTTATACATGTGGGGTGGGGTGGGGTGGGGTGGTTGTATTTCATCTCCCTGCTCTTCTATTGAGACATGACGTGTCAAAGGTCATGTCTCACCTAGACACAGGATCTGACTTTTGACCTGATGGTCAAAATTAAAATTATCCCCTGAGCCAGCAGGCAGGCTCTATTAGCTCAATGGTAAAAATGTCAGCGTTTTGTGCAGGAAACCGGGTTCAAATCTGGGGTAGAAGAGGATATAGCGCAACTTTAAAGGGACATTTCGCCGATTTTGCATCAAACCCCTATTTTTATCTAGGTCTAGGACCCATAAACATGATCCTGGTGTGTTTTTTGTGCTTTATCTGTATTTTTAGATTTGTATCCATATCCTCAGCGACTATGAGTCATTTGACTCATAGTCTCTTTATCTCACCTTATTTCCTGACTACAATGTAGACCACACCCCCACGCAGCCTCCCCTCCCCACAAGGAAGGGCAGTGCCCCAAAGCATTATGGTCATTGTAGTAATGCAGCAGTCCAGTCAAACCCCAGTCAAACACACAGAATTCTATATTGTTCTGGCCATAGGGTGCAAATATATTTTTTTGTTATCTACTACAAATATTATTAACATTGAGTGACTGTAAGTTCTTCCAGGGGTGAAATGCTCCTTTAAGGATCCCAACCCTAAACGCTACCCGTTGGTCCCATGTGTTGCATCGCTGCACAGGCAGTGTGTGTTTTGCCCTTTACCTTTTCAGTCCACTGGAACAGCTGGTCCTCTGGGACGTGGTTTGTGACTTGGCAGATCAGAACCTTCAACACAACACAAACTTTACAATGTTTTTCACCACAGAGTGAGCAAGAGGCTTTCACTACTTAAAGGAGTAGTTTACCCACAAAAATGACTTATTTTCTATCAATTACACAGCCCATGAAGCCTTGAATTCATGGGGATTTATTTTGTTTTTTGTCGCATTCCTAAGCCAATAATTTGATGACCAGCAGTCTCTCCGGTAGGAGACTCAAAGAGTCTCCTTTGAGCTTTGAGTCTCCTACCAGATACATAGCATCTTTCTGCCACTAATCAAATTATTGGCTTAGGAATGCGAAAAAAAACAAAAAATCACCATGAATTGAAGGCTTCATGGGGTGTGTAATTGATAGAAAATAAGTCATTTTTTTTGTGAACTACTCCTTTAACTACTTAAACCCTCTATACTTAGTAATCTAGTTACTTAGTTGACTCGGTTCTGTACTTGGTCCACTCTCTTTTCCCCCTTTACACTAAATCTCTTTGCCCAGAATCGCAGATCTACAAGCTCACTAAGCTCTTCAATAGTTTACACGTGTTCAATGTGACGCATTGTGAGCTCGTTTATCGCCTATTTTGGGGCGAATGTTCCCCCCAGAACAGGGATGCTAGGGTTAAAGGATCTACACCATGAATTTAAAAAAAAAATGATATTTAATATCATATGGTGTATGTCCCTCAAACCTTTTTCAAAAGGTTTGAGCCTAAATCATCACTCAGATATACTCATCCCAAGTCAATTGTCTCTGGCTTATACAGCACTTTCAGCTGCAATACCAAAACGTCCTCTTGGGCAGGGGGGGGCTACTGAGCAATTCTGTCTGGCCAGCATCAATGCAATGGCAATGCAAGTGACATCACTTGCATTGCACATTCTGAAATGGCCTGTTCAGACACGCCCATTCTGAAAATCTCTGAAATGATAATGAATGACTGAATGTTAAAAAATATATATTTTTTGGGGTACAAGAGACACTGGGGAGCCCAAAAAATACTAAAAACCAGAAAAAAAAATGAAATTCATGGTGTAGACCCTTTAAAAAAATAAATCAGAATCTAAACTCTTTATCTAATTGATAAGGAAATGCACTATTGACAATGGACAAATGTCTGCTGTGGGACCCATACAAATTTACCAATACAACACATTTTCTACTCTACAGCATTATCTGTGCAATAGCGGTACAAAGGAGAGGATTCACACATCGTAAGCTACAGGCTGCCCTGCAGTGAATGGACAATAGGCCTACACGCAAATACTAGCATGACTTGTATAATGTAAGTTATAATGTAAGTTATTTAGACATATGCTTGGTCCATTTTTTGATATTATACTGTTTAGACTGATGCTAGGTTCTTGGTTTACCCATGATCCTAGATCACTGAGGCACTACACTGTCTCTATACACTAGGGCCCTATTCTGGGCGCCGCCTTACCCATTATCCTTACCGCCTTACCCCCTACCCCTACTTCTTTGCCATTTTTTTACTATTTTGAAAAACATTTATAAATAGTTCAACTAGCAGATCTACATCGACACGTTGTGAGATTGTAGATCGGCTTTTTGAACTATTACTGCCTAAGTCACTGTGTGGATAAAGAGCGTCTGCTAAATGCCTAGATTGTAAATTGTACAGAGGGGGGGGGGTCACTCACTGACGTGTTGTCCTTGTATCTATGAAACACTGCCGTCTTCCCCTGCTTCCACACGGACGTGTGTCCTGCTTCTTCCCACGCCACGCTGTTCAAAACGTAGGCCGACAGAAAATCTGTTGAGAAAAAGAAACAACAACATTTATCAGACTTGATTTGCACACAAACACAAAACAACACACAGATAGACACACGCAGGAGAAATGCAGGCCCCCGAACCGCGCCCAGTGCCGCTCGTTTTTAACGATTTATACATTTTAGGTATTAACCCTTTAAGACCCGGGACGCATCTGTGTCGCATTTTTAGATTTGAGCTAAAAAGTATTATTTTACACTTTGGGACGAGTGCCGCGCTACGAGCTTGTAGATCTGCTATTTTTGAAAAATCAAGAAAATGCGTGCAAATCCTTGAATATATATTGTTTAAAGCAAACATTTTTTAACTCAAATCTTTGCTTCTGGGGGGTCCCTGGAACAAAATATTTTGAGATGGGGGTCCGCGGCCAAATACATATCATTTTGGGGGTCCTTGACATGGAAAAGTTTGAGAACCACTGACATAGAAACATACGTTTTTCAGAAAACCGTTTAGGATTTAGAAGACATTTTGCAGAATCGGAAAACCTCAGGCCTCAATGGGTTAAATATGGCTGTTTGACCCAATCTTCAATACGTCCGCATGCACAGCTTCTAGGTAAAAAAAACTTTGATATGAAACAGCGTGACTTCTATACACTAGTTCAGTACCCGTGGAAAGCAACGTATCTGTGGAAAGCCTGCTGTCAAAATGTCACCAGCGATCTTTATCATTTTAATAAACTATGTTGTGAAAATGTTTGATAATGCATGAACATTTTTCAATATGGAAACAATTGTGACGATTGTGTAAAATAATTGCGGTTATGTAATAATTCTCACAGGCCTCCTAGTCGTGACGTTGCTGGTGTGCGTTGGGCGCAATAAGAAAGCAGAACCAGTGGCAGTTGTCATGTCTCTGTAACCACGACTTAAACCCATTAAGACCTGAAGCCGATTCTACAAATGTCTTATAAATCCTAACAGTATTCTGGAAAAAAAACGTATGTTTCTATATCAGTGGTTTTCAAACTTTTTCATGTCAAGGACCCCCAAAACTATATGAATTAATTAATCTGGGTGATCCGTGTCAGTCAATAATAATGTGGGAACTGTCCTGCGTTTCATTCTTACTGGCTGCTGATGCTGCTGTGACACCTGTATCTCTGCATGGGGATCAAATGGTGCTTCTTAAGTGACTTCAGCACTTGATAATAACCATTGTGATAATGACCGCTGGCCATTGGAGTTTCGAAGTAATTCACACATTAACTACTTAACAATAGAAGTATAGAACGGCTATTTCATTCGGCGACCACGCGCGAGCGTATGTGCCGTGCGTGGGAGGGAATAATTATAGTATGCCCTCTGAAAAAACCTAGAACACACCACTGGGTTTAGGCTGTAGGCTTTAGTTTTACTGAGGTTAAGTTTAGGAATACGTTTAGAGATACACTGAAGTAAGTTTAGGAATTCGTTTAGAGATACACTGAAGTTAAGTTTAGGAATAAGGTTAGGTTTAGGAATACGTTTAGAGTTACACTGAGGTTACACTTAGGTTAGGTTTAGGAATAAGGTTAGGTTTAGGCATAGTTTTACCGAGGTTACGTTTAAGAATACGTTTAGAGTTACACTGAGGTTAGGTTTAGGAATAAGATTAGGTTTAGGCATAGTTTTACTGAGGTTAGGTTCAGGAAATACGTTTAGAGTTACACTGAGGTTAGGTTTAGGCATAGTTTTACTGAGGTTACGTTTAGGAATACATTTAGAGTTACACTGAGGTTAGGTTTAGGAATAAGGTTAGGTTTAGGCATAGTTTTACTGAGGTTAAGATTAGGAATACGTTTAGAGTTACACTGAGGTTAGGTTTAGGCATAGTTTACTGAGGTTACGTTGAGGAATACCTGGTGGCGACTGTTCCGAGGTCGGCGGATTTGACCCGGGGCGAGCGTGTTTTGGAAAGAGTGTTCTCGTATTCTGAGAACCTAATGTGTTGTGGACTGGATGCGAGTCACTTACTTGTAGCATTGTGTCCCACTGCTATGATGACATTTGAACATGGGACAGTCCCACCGTCCCCCGCAGAGATCCCCGGACCCCAGTGTAGCTGCACCTCCCTGCTCACATACACACACATATTACAGGCATGCAAACAGCCCCGAGGTGAAAAAGGTGACAACATGTTGTTTTCTTTCGGGTCAGGTGTCACACAATTGCCCTATTTGAGTTCAAAAAGGTGACTGTAGCTGAAAAGTGACACTTTTGCATGTCTGATATTAACATTATGAAATACACACCTTACCATCAAATACGCACACATTAAGATCTAAGATCTGCGCGCGCACACACACACACACACACACACACACACACACACACACACACACACACACACACACACACACACACACACACACACAGTTGATTTGACATTAAACTGTAATAAGCTATGTGATCAAATCATTGTTAATTGGTTGATTGACATTATTACATCATATTATCAATCAACCAATCAGTGATGTGGATCACATCACATTAAGTATGACTGAGCACATTGTAGATTTTAGTGTGACATTTGACCAGTATTATCTATGCTCTGACTGGAGAGGACTTTTGTCCACCACTGCATATAAGCTATGTGTGATTAGATCATAATTGATTGATTGATTGACATTAAAACATCATATTAACAATCAGTGATGTGCATCACATCACATCATGTGTGTGCTAACATGCTAATGTCCCAGACAGTGTGTGTGTATGTGTGTGTGTGTAGATGTTTGAAGCTACAGGTCATCCACACACACACCTCTTCTCCTGCAGCTCCTGGTGGATGTGTCGATCCTCTTCATCTTCGTACTCCCCATCATCATCTTCATAGTCTTCATCTTCATCTTCGTCCAGGGCGCGTGAGGACGCCGTCACCACCTCGCCGAAGAACGTCGCCATCTTTCCGCCGCTCTCCTCTGAGTGGCTCCCCCCTCGTTGCCTGGCAGCGGCGTTGCCAGGCTGCGAGAGAGAAACAAGCAAGCGCGGGTCTTGGGAAAACAAGCTCAAAAGAAGCAACTATGGGGCACTTTAAACATAGACACTGTATATATTGAAAATAGCAGATCTACAAGCTTAGAACGCCTCTCGATGCGACACGTTGTGAGCTTGTAGATCTGCTATTTTTAAAAAAAATGAAAACAGTGGAATATTTGGAATATCTTTGAAACACTCTAACAACACAAATCTGGTATGGGGCTCCCAGCTGGCACAACATACATTTTAACATTATTTGTATTTTTCAAATACATAATGTGGGGGTCCTTGACATGAATATATTTGAGAACCACTGGTTAAAATAATTTAGAAATTGTGAAACAAGCCCAAATAAGCAGTTAAAGCATAGATAGGTGCTCTTTGGTGACACATGTAGGAACATATTATGAACAAAAAAGGGTTTCCAAAGAAGTACTGCTTGATTCCAAAAAGGTGTGAACTGCAGTCTGCAGACTTGCAAAGAAAATTATTCCAAGGCACTGATCCGTCTTAACGTGAAAAAATATATAGATTTATTTAGAGCAAGGCAACACATTATGACCAACGCGTATCGACCTAGAAGGTCTTCATCAGGGTCTGTCGCCCAAATAAGCAATTACACTTTAGAAACAAGCCCAACAAACCGCAACCCACAAGTACCAATATTTACAAGCAACTTTACAGGAAAAGGAGCCCAAAGTCGCTTATAATAAGCAGACATGGCAACGCTGCATAGCGGCAGCGGTGATGGTGAACAACGTCCCATAGCTCGGAGGGACACAGACCGGCACGATGGATTTCCGGCAGACTTTTACTAGCATAGTTATAAGCGCTTTGCTGCCACCTTGCGGTAGTGTGCGGTATTGTGTTGCCTGTCTGTGTTAAACCTAGCCCTGGTTCAGAGCGTAGTTAGTGAGTTCCCTCTAACGCCCTGGAAGACCCCTCGCTCTGCGCATGTACAAGGAATTCCACTGCCCTGCCAGCGCTCAAGAGTAGTGAAAATAAACTAAACCATTTCGCTACTCACCGAAGCAAAGGCTGTTTTGTGTTGTTGAAAGTCTATTCTCCGCACTGGGGAGCCTCTCAGCACCCCACCTACTCTGTAAAATACACTTTTTGGGCAGAAAATAAAATATGTCAGCGAGACGGAAATAAATTGTATTTATTCCACAGTGCCCTCTACAGATCTAGAGGATTTGAACTTACCATTAACCAAAATCTGTAGAGGGCACTGTGGAGTAAATAAAAACAAATTGGCTATGTTAAACCTAGCCCTGAAACATGACTGACAGTCATGGAACCACTTGTTCTTGCTTTTTTAATGGTTTTCATTTACAACCCGTATATCTACATAAACGTTCATATGTCAAATATAAAGTACTTAACCCAAAACCATGGATGTACCAAGGTAAAGTGCCTAGGTTTAAGTACCTGTATCTTCCGTACTGTTCAATAAAAAGTATTTTAATCCGATCAACGGCCATTTTTTCATAGAGTTATAATGTATCAGAGTGCAATACACCTCCCAACCGATAGGGTAGCGTGTTTGAAAGCATATGACGGACATTTTAAGAAAATGGCCACCAATTGGATTAAAATGCTTTTTATTGAACAATACGGAAGATACGGGTACCTAGACCAGGGCGCTTTAACTTGTTACATCCATGGCCATGGGTTAAGCACTTTATATTTGAACTTTGAACGTTTATGTTGATGTGCGGATTGTAAATAGAGACCATTCAAAAACCAGGAACAAGTGGTTCGTTCCATCCATGACCTTTGTGACAGACGAGCGTCATGTGAACCAACAACCATGGCTATGTTAAACCCAAACCTCAGACTGTCTATTACTAAACTTTATTGGCAATTGGCAGTGACTCATAATGCATTTCAGACAAATATGATTGGAATGTTTTTATATTTTAAATTCAGTTGTTAAAGGTAGCTAAGTGATAAGTGTTAAATAGCTATATTCTGAGCCTAGGCTATTCATCGTGTTTGTTCAGTAACAGGAGTCCACGACTCCACGTCTCTTCAGCTCTTTATTAAACAGAAAATGCATTTTCAGGTCAGGATACCAATTTTATCCAATCAGGATAGAGAGCTCACACAGGATACAGATTAAACAAGTGAAATGAGCAGACACAATTGGAACTAGAACACTATCAAAATGAAGCTATTCTCTCCTGATTGACTGAACATTTTCAACCCACCTGAAAATAATAGCATTTTCTGTTTACTAATAGATGGAGAAACATGGTTACTGAAAAAAAACAACAAAAAACACTCTGTTAAAGTGTGTGTCAGCCACTTAAACATGTGACCCCGTTATTTACATCTTTTAGTGCCCCCTTGGTATCCATGGTAACAGCAGAGGGATGGCTCCAACAGCCTATCATAAGGCGGCGCGTCCCTCCGGACGATGGGATGTGGTGTATGTGTGCAGTGAGTTTCCATTGCCCTGCAGACCGTCACTATATCCAGACCCACTCACACATTACACAGAGTTTGGTTACAAGTGGAGGTAAGAGCTTCAATCTAAACAAATTGATTATGTCTAGTTATTATTTATGAAGACTGTTATGGTCCTATGAATAGGTAATAAACATGCACACATAGAAATACAACTATAGCCTATAACAACTAGTAACTCACAGGTTATGAACCTACAGTACATGTTTATGTTGACACAACCTATGGTGTTATAGTATAATAACTGTTATAGTTATGCTTTTCATGTTGACATTTCCCCCCTTGCAGAATCACAGCAGCTGACTTGAACTTTGAACATTGTTGTTGATGTTGATGATGAGTTTGAGGGTAAACTAATCCTGTGTTTAACAGTTTAGTTATGGTTCTACATGCTTTAGTGCCTGGTCTTGGGGGGTGATACAGTTTATTAAGTTATAACGTTCACTCACATATTGTTCACTGTTTTTCTTTCTTCATAATTACCACTTATTCAAGCTTTGAAGCTTTAGTGGATGGAATCAGCATTACATTTGACGAAGTAGCTTACATTTATCATCTGTTTTCAAAACATGTCTTAATCCACCATAACCACAGACACACACACACACACACACACACACACACACACACACACACACACACACACACACACACACACACACACACACACACACACTGATTGATTTGTCTGTATAACGCTCAGGTTTTCTGATGTGCAATGTCTTGTACTGATCAACTGTGCGTACAGTAAGTCATTAACTCGTCTTATCTGTCATTACTGCTATTGTAATTGCACCCCATATATCCCAGCACTCCTTTAACATGTTGTTTGTCCAGTGGAGGTCAATAGGTCAGTCACAGTTATTACATAATCGCCTGATCACAATTATTTGAGATAATCGCAATTATGTTGCATAATCGTCAATTTCGTCGTAATCTTTTTTTGTTTGTGACCAACTTTTTTTAAATTTTATTAAAGGCTTTTCAAGGGGAAGAGACATTATATTGTATTCAAATCATGTATGCATAGACAAACAGTTCACACAAAGTCCCACAACAACTTAAAGAAGTGTGTCTTTTCAGTACATAGATTGTCCGTCACTGGTCATTTAAAGGAGTAGTTCACCCAAAAAGATTTTTTTGTTTTTGTCGCATTTCTAAGCCAATAATTTGATTACCGGCAGAAAGATGCTAATGTATCCGGTAGGAGACTCAAAGGAGACTCTTTGAGTCTCCTACCGGAGAGACCCCCGGTCATCAAATTATTGGCTTGCGACAAAAACAAAAAAATCTCCATGTATTCACTGCTTCATGGGGTGTGTAATTGATAGAAAATAAGTATTATTTTGTGTGAACTACTCCTTTAATGTACTCACGTAATCTATAGTTCTATAGTATCAGCCTCTTCCTCTGACCTGGCAGTCCTGTGGTTACAAAACAACCCAGGCCCCTTCTGAACCCCCTCACCAGACCCCAGGGATAATCGTCATAATCTTTTCCATGTTAAAAAATATTAATACATAAAAAAATAATAAAAAAAAGCGAACAAGCTCACAACGTGCCGCATTGTGACGCGTTGTGAATTTGTAGATCGGCTATTATTTCCGCTATTATTTTTTACATTTATTTTGAAAGTACGTTATTAAATATGTCATATTTCAGTTATGTTATGTCTCATATCTGCCCATTTTATTTACGAAGCCTAAAAGGCATTGTAAAAAATGCACTGTTAACTGGATTGTTAACTGGTCCAAATGGACTATTAACTGGTCTGTAACTCTGAGAGTGGACATATGGAACCAAATGGACCCTTACGGGTCCATTTGGTTCCATATGTACACTCTCAGAGTTATGGGAGGCCATGAAATTAAAAGGTTTGAGAACCACAGCACTGTCCTAGTCAACAGACCAGAACATCACTTTTACAACATCATTGATAACGTGCTTGTCCTTTCCTCCTGATAAGGGATTTCTACACATTTCTAGTTGTCAGTTAGCCTTGAAGATGTTCTGTAGCCACACTGGCTGCACTACTGAGGCTAATAGGCTTAAAGGTAGTGTAAGTGATATCGTTTTGTTAAAACAAAACCTTTTTTTAAAACTGCTCTTAGAGTAACAATTTATCACTCGGCTTCAATGTTCCATTTTTTTTTTTTTTTGTCTGCTCATGTTTTTCTTTCATCACTTGTTTACTAAAGAGCTGGAGAGACAGGGAGACTCCTGTTACTGAACAAACACCCTGTAGCAATGATTACTATCACATTATAGAGCTATTTAACACTTATTCTAACAACAACAAAGCCTTATTCTATTTTTAACTTAAGCCATATTTAATCATTTTAATTGCAGACCTACAAGCTCACAATGCGTTGTGAGATATTTTTGATTTGTTTTGACAAATCTTCTCTTATGGGGGTCCCTGACACAACATCTTTTCAAATGGGAGTCTTTGGGGCATAATGTAAAACAATATTAGAATATTGTGTAAAAGTTCATGTGTGTAAAAGTGCAAGATAAAAAAAAGTGCAAACAAAAGCAAGGATCAAATATTTCACTATTTGTCATGAGTCTAAAATCTATGAAAGTTTCACTTTTTGAA
This sequence comes from Gymnoscopelus braueri, assembly GCF_963280865.1. Taxonomy (NCBI): domain Eukaryota; kingdom Metazoa; phylum Chordata; class Actinopteri; order Myctophiformes; family Myctophidae; genus Gymnoscopelus; species Gymnoscopelus braueri. The sequence goes on along the minus strand of NC_137609.1, from coordinate 50,077,838 downwards.
TTAAATTACAGAAAAGGGAACTTTTCCACAATACTCTCTCTCTCTCTCTCTCTCTCTCTCTCTTCTCTTTTGAGAAACACTGGAGATAGATGAGGGGAGGCCTCACAAAATAGTTTTGTATTGAGTCACAGGCAGCTCAACTAATAACATGTTAAACATATCTATTTATAGTTATATGTCCAGTAATAGGTTGATGTGATGAGGTACTGCAGTACTCGCGGTGGGGCCCACAGCTTCATATCTAATGTATTTATTGTTGTGTGTGTCCAACAGGTTGGTGTGATGAAGTACTGCAGTACTCGCGGTGGGGTCCACAGCTTCATATCTAATGTATTTATTGTTGTGTGTGTCCAACAGGTTGGTGTGATGAAGTACTGCAGTACTCGCGGTGGGGCCCACAGCTTCATATCTAATGTATTTATTGTTGTGTGTCCAACAGGTTGGTGTGATGAAGTACTGCAGTACCCGCGGTGGGGTCCACGGCTTGGACTTCCGTGACGTTCTGTTCTCGGGCTTCGCTCCAGACGGGGGGATGTTCATGCCAGAGAGCCTGCCCACGCTGAGCCCCGACACTCTGCTGTCCTGGAGGGGGCTGTCCTACCCCCAGCTGGTGGTGGAGGTGGCTTCACTGTTCATACCGACACACCTGGTACCCAGAGATGATCTGAACGGTGAGCTACGTGCAGCGACAACAATGATCTGGTAACATCCACCTTTAGAACAGACATGGGAAAATTCTCCTTCTACTGCACTGCCACCCAAGTGTGGAATGCCCTTACCTCATCCCTTAAAGGTTTCATGACGTTCAGTTTTACCACACATTAAAAGTCTTTGTCATGGTCCTTCAAACGTGTATAGAAAGTTTTAACAAACAATTCCACTCCATTGATCCATGGCAGGTGTTTTTCTCTCACATTTCTAAAGCCTTTTCAACTGCAATGAAAAAAGAAATCTTTGCCTGCGGGTGTCGCTGGTGAGGGATTTTGCCTGTCAATCATCGCCTCTGCTCCGCCCCCCCCCCCCCCAAAGGAAAGGATAGGGGAGGGGAGGGGCGAGGAGGAGAGTGGGCGGGATTAATCGGCTGTGACCTCACTGCCGAAGGGCCAAGCTCAGATTACTTTTCAGCCTAATTATTCAGAAAACCCCAGACCACAGAAAATCCACTGAATGTTCAAAGTTCAGATTTTTTGGGTGTAATTGAGGTCATAAAACCCCCCAAAAAACATTTTAAAAAAAAAAGTGAAAAAGAATGTCAACCTTTAAAAATGTGGTTCACTGGCTTCCTTCAAAACAGGCCTGAAAATCCACCTTTCAGGAGGCCTAAGGGGGAGGTAGTTATCACTTCTCCCTTAGACAGGTGATAACCCCCCCCCCCCCCCCATTTACCCCCCCCTCCACCTTTTCTACTCTGTACATATAGTGTTTTATATTTACATGGAACCGTTCCATGATGTTCACTCTTTCCCTTACAGCTCTGGTAACTACAGCGCTGTCAGGCTTCAGGGTTCCAGGAGCGGTGAGCGTGCGCAGGCTGAAGGACGGTCTGAATGTCCTGGAGCTGTTCCATGGGGACACCTTCGCCTTCAAAGACCTGGCCATGAGCTGCACCGTGCACTTCCTAAACTACTTCCTCTCCAGAGAGAAACGCACAGCCATCATCGTTGTAGGTAAGTGAGAAAGATTGAATTCAGTTATTCTCAACCTTTTTTCATTTCAAGAACTCCCATGCATACCTTGGACCCTCATTTGAATTTTAATTTATTTTAATTTAATAATTCTTCTCTAGGACCCCAATCTACTCTGTAAAATCCTAAGTGTTAATTGAACTCAGAGCGGTATGGTATCTGCCTTGTTTTAAAGTGATTTTTAAAAAACGTGCACACACACAGGAGTAAAATGAGCGCTCCTCTTCTTGCCATAGGAAAAACTAAATATGTTAATACATCCATGGAACGGCACGATGAATATGGTAAAGAAGATGCGAGTGCAGTGACACTGATACAATACGTTCCTACTAATGATGCACAATGTTATCGGCAGCGTATCGAAATCTGCCGATATCGGCCGTAGAATGCCACATCGGTATCGAACCGATCTCAAAATAAACCCGATTATTTTCACCGATATTGATGACGCAATAATAATGTGACCGTCAATGGCTTTTGTACTCGAAATTCAAAGCAGCCAGTGTGCCCATGTCTATGTCTCTGTCTCTTTAAGAGCACCAGCTGTTGCCCCTCCCTCCCACTCCTCACACGTTGTGTCTCACAGAGTGAAAGCAGCTGTCTGCAGCACGGCATGAAAAGATAGAGAGAAGCCACCTAGTCAAACAGCAAACAAAGTTAACGTCCATACCCAGAACAGTCAGATACCCAGAACAGTCAGAGAGGGTTTCTTGTACATTAAATTAGGTTAGAGAAGTGATACTGCGGAGGATATATTTTCAACACGAATGTGCATATTGCCTCGTTAACATCAAAGTAACAAGCACTCGTTACTCGAGTGCAACGGCCGCTTTGAACAAGCAAGCTGTGTATTTAACCACAGACAGAGAATGAGCACAAAATAACTATCAGCTTGTAATATTTCAGTTTTTAATGTCCTGTTGTCCTGGCATGTGTTGTGTAGGTTAGGAACTTAAAGCAAGTTGCTGCCGTGACTAGAGAGAGAGCATGTCTTCCGTTGGTTCTCAGCCCCTCCCTCTCCTGCTATACTCACTGCTGATGTTATAATACTAGAAGTTCGGGCCGCTACGCGTCCCTCACGTCTAGAGTTCGACACCTACGTGCCACCACCGATGTTGCCTCGATCTCCAGGCTTTTATTTTCCTTCATGTTTTACTCAAAAATAAAGCCTGGACCAAGCTGTTGTGAACGCGTGTGAACGCGTGTGAACGCGTGTTCAGCGTTCCCCTAGCGTAGCTTCCTGGTTGCTATGTGGGGGGGGAACAACAAAAGCCAGGTCGGCCTCGCATCAAAGCCCCGCCTCGCGCCTCCTCCTCATCCTCGCGCCGCCTCGTATCAAAGCCCCGCTTCGTGCCTCCTCCTCCTCCTCCTCGCGCCCCCTCGTATCAAAGCCCCGCCTCGCGCCTCCTCCTCCTCCTCGCGAGCCTCGCGTAAAAAACCCTGTCTCTAAAAGCCCCGCCTCGCGCCGAAGCCCAGCGCCTAAAAGCGAGCGCTCCTCTTTCAATTCCCCTGGAATGCCAATTTCCCTGTGACATATATCTATATCTATACCTATATCTATATATATGAAAATCTGCAATGAGCTCAATATAAATATAATAATGTAATATATTGGTATTGGAATTGGTATCGGCCGATATGACCCTGCAAATAATCGGAGATCGGATATAGGCCATAATTTCATATCATCTTTAGCTTCTACTGTGTGTGTTTATCGAGTATTTTACCACAGGACTCGGCCAATCAGAATCAAGGACTGGAACTATCCGTATTTATCCGTAAGGTATTTAATGAATGCTTGTGTTCGCCTTGTGCTGGTACATCTGATGGCTCTGGTGTGTGAACCTTGATTTATACTTTGTTGTGTGACGGTGTCGCGCGCAGAAAATAGCAGAAAATAGCAGAGAATAGCAGAGAATAGCAGAAAATCTGCCGTTCTCTGCCATAGACCAGATTCACACGGCGGCCATGTTGCTATTACGTCAATGAAGTGCCACCCCGGTTGCCACGGCAACGGGGTGGCACTTTCAATGTTCATTTCCAAAATGGCCGCCGTGTGAATATGGTCTATTCTCGGCCATTCCAAGCGCATGACACCATCGCAGAGCTTAGGCTTTAACGAATGTCTTCTCTGCGCAGGTACGTCTGGGGACACCGGTGGCTCTGCCATCCACAGTGTTAAAGGTATCAGTGGGATGGATGTGGTGGTGGCGTTTCCTCGAGGACGCATCACCGCTGTTCAGGAGAAACAGATGATCACCTGCCTGGAGGACAACGTACATGTGTTTGCAGGTAAACAACAAAACATACTTTATACAATGACAGCTAACAAATGATACTGCAGTGAAGCACAAGAAATAATTGATACAAAAACATAACAGCTTTAAACCCTATTGTCCCTGTTCGGGACATGTCTTAATAGGTAAACGTGTGGCAAAAATAGGTGAGCATTTGGTGAAAATAACAGATGTACAAGCTCACAACGCGTCACATTGCGACGCGTTTTGAGATTGTGACTGCTTGTGACCGCTTGTGACCGCTTGTAGGTCGGTTATTTTCGTTTTTGCCTCTGGTGACAGATTCTGCTGTTAACAGAATCTGTTTTGAGAGATTATTTTCGACTAAGAGATTTTGGTGTCTAGGGAAAAAAGAAGCGGACCAAGTATAGACCCCTGGGAGACACCAGTCTTTTAAATGTACTGTAAGGTTTAACTGTGTATGGGTTCTTTATAGAACCCTTAAAATAAATGTCTTTTTTTTAGCACTTTCACTGCCAGAATTAATTACTTAATTAAGTCAGCCAGTGCCAGCGTTTTTTACTAATCTTTCGAGACCCACAGAATATTTTTGTCTATGACGATGTAAACACCAGATGTCTCGGGGGGAAAGACGAGATCATCCGGTCTCTTTTTTTTTCTTTTTTCAGTCATTTAGTTATCGGTAGTTGAATACAGCTTGTTTTCACCAAAAACACAATCTGGGAAAATAAATCAGACACATTTTTATTTTTATAAATCCTATACCATTAGACCGGACGGGCTGTTTCTTTTTTTAGATCACATGAGTTCCGGGTGTACTGTTCTTCGGGAGTCCTAGGCTCACTCACAGGTTGCGGAAGAGCGCCCTCTATCGTAATCACTGAAAACACCAAATGACGTCTATAGTGGCAGTGAAGCGGTGGACGTCATTGGCACGAGTTAAAGAACCTTGGTTCTGTTTGGAACCAAAAATTGTTCTTCCGTGGCATCACTCTGTCAGAACCAGTTTCGCTTTCCCAGTTGGCACCTTTGTGTTTCCGTGTGCAGTGGACGGCAGCTCAGACGACATTGACGTTCCCATACGGAGGCTGTTCGCTGACCAGGAGCTGGTGAAGAGCCATGGCCTGATGAGTCTGAACTCTGTCAACTGGTCCAGAGTGATGATCCAACTGGCTCACTTCATCTACGCCTACCTGCACCTCAGCACCATGGAGCAGCAGGCCCACCACCACAACCCACTGCCTCCTCTGGAGGTGGTGGTGCCCACCGGAGGAGCAGGGAACATCGCAGGTGAGATCCATTCATCACATCTAATGGGATTGTACTATCGTTAGAATCAATTACGAGTCCATTTCTTTTTACACTTTCAGGGTTAAATTAATACAAATAATATATTTTTTTTAACTTATTGGATATGTTACAAAATACACAATGTTGCTCTTTTTCTTCATTTCATATGAAAACAGAGAATCATAGAAAAACAATGAGATATTGAATCAAGAAAGAATCAAGAATCAGGAATCAAGAACTTTCTTGTCACATCACAGGTTTACACGTGTAAAGAAGTGGGTGAAATGTGTTTTTGCGTAAGCTCCATGTTTTTGAAGAAAAAGGAGGGGGTGGGGCAGGGAGTAAGAAATCCAACATTCAATAAGCATGTCAGAGAGTACATCAAAAAACTAAAATCGAGATATCTACATATATATGCAAATAGCATAATGCCAACAGATACAGTATGTACATGAGGTTAAACATACTGTAAGGTGTGAAAGTGTTAACACATTGGTAGGTCCATGTATCATAATTTATTTGCATGACTTGTTTGTAAAATAGTGTTGAGTCATGTGTTCTGTCTCCTATCAGCCGGCTGCATTGTGAAGCAGATGGGCGTGCCGTTGCGTCTGGTTGCCATGGTGAACGCCAACGACATCGTCCATAGGACGGTGCAAAGCGGGGACTTCTCCATGACCGACACTGTCACACAGACACTGGCCCCCGCTATAGACATCCAGGTACTGTCACTGTCACACACACACTGTCACACACACACACACACACACACACACACACACACACACACACACACACACACACACACACACACACACTGTCACACACACACACACTGTCACACAGACACTGGCCCCCGCTATAGGGCATAGCAGTTGCGGCCACTTCCTGGTTCCACTTCAAAATACTCAATGCATTTTTCCCATTGACATTTCCAAAAATATTTATATCAATTATTTTAAGCCTAGAATCAAGCCATCCAGGGTCCTGGTGAATCATGACCATTAAACATTTTTTTCTGTGATTTATTTTATTTTATATTTAATTATATGATATACTATATTTAATAAATACCCTTTGTTTTGCCGTTTTCAAAAAAAGATAATCACAGAATCAAACGTTTTATGGTCATGATTCACCAGGACCCTGGATGGCTTGATTCTAGGCTTAAAATAATTGATATAAATATTTTTGGAAATGTCAATGGGAAAAATGCATTGAGTATTTTGCAGTGGAACCAGGAAGTGGCCGCAACTGCGATGCTATAGACATCCAGGTACTGTCATTGTCACACACACATTGTCACACACACGCTGTCACACACACACACACACACACACACACACACACACAGACACACACACACACACACACACACACACACACACACACACACACACTGTCACACGCACTGTCACACGCACACTGTTACACACACACTGGCCCCCGCTATAGACATCCAGGTACTGTCACTGTCACTCTAGTCTCACGAGTCTCCTCCCACAATTTTCAAATGCTTCCGTCAAAACGGCCACTTTTTGATTGAGTTTTGTTCATTGTCGCCCGTTTTTCTTTAATAACACGGGCTGGGAAGGTTGGATACCTGAGTAAAGTTCACTTTGAGTTGCATCCAACACATCCACTGCCATTTCCGTCGGCCTTACCGTTAGATCACTAGAGGCATTTGAATATATATATGTTTTATTATCATGTGGCGCCCTCAGTGGCTGATGCCCCAGGGCACTCGCCCCCTACGGCCTATGGATGATCAGGCCTTGTGTATATGTTTCCATAGGATCCATACATCATGTATATGTTTTCTATATGTCTCCATATGTTTCCATAGGATCCATACATCATGTATGTGTTTTCTATATGTCTCCATATGTTTCCATAGGATCCATACATCATGTATATGTTTTCTATGTGTCTCCATATGTTTCCATAGGATCCATATAACATGGAGCGTGTGTTCTGGCTGCTATCAGGGAGAGATGGAGCCTTAGTGAAGGACTTGATGGAAGACTTTCAACGTTCTCACAGAAACACCCTGCCTGAAGCTCTGCATAAACAGGTTCATTACACGACAGAAACACCCTGCCATAGCAACCAGATACAGGAAGTCTGACCTCTTTATCACATGACCGAGGTTGGGAGGTTGGGAGGTTGGGAGGTTGGGAGGTTGGGACTAGAAGTTAGGGCCGCAAAGCAAAGCGGGGAGGGAGGAGAGGAGAGGAGAGGAGAGGCCAGAGGGGCCGGACTGGGGCATGACGTGTGTGCAGAGTGACTAGGCCAGTGCAGAGTGACTGGACCAACCTCGGATCTGGCCTAGATGTGAGGGCCGGAAGCGGCCCTGACATCTAGTTCATTTAATTCATGAAAAGTTGTGATTTCTATTTTTTTTATTATTAATTTTAGCTTTTTTACATCTTTTGAAATATATATATATATTTTTTTAAATGGAAGACACAAAAAAAGGGGTAATTTACCCATAAAAATTTGTCCACAACCCAAACATGGGTCCTGAACCACTGTTTGGGAAACAGTGGTCTAATGGGTCTGTGGTTGTGCTCTCTCTCTCATCAGTTATCCCAGGCCATGTGGACACAAACGGTGACAGATGAAGGCATTGTGAGCACCATGAGGAGATGCTGGGAGGAGAACGGCTACTTGTTGTGTCCCCACACAGCGGTGGCAGTGTGGCATCACTACCACTGTCCCCACGACCCTGCAATTCACAGGTGAAAGGTCATCACATTGTTTTTAATGCAGCAACAGGCACAAAGTATGGAGTACCCAAACCCTGTCTGACGGTCATTGTGCATGACTCACCAGAGCATTTGTTCCTAATCTGGTGGTGGGCCCATTCTTGCTAAATGGGCCCCTCCTGCAAATGTTGTAAACCAATCACAGTCAACTGGAATGTCATGATAACATCTGATTGAAATATTGATCACGTGACTCCAGAGATAATGTGTCCCAATTTGAGTTTTGGACAAAATCTGTAGGAGCTTTAGCAAAAAGTGTGTTTTGAAGAAAACACAAATTGGCGGAAATTCTTGTCAGGTGTAAATGGCCGTGGCCTAAATGGGGAGTTGCATCATGATCCAAGGAATCCAGGGGGAAAAAATTAATGGATTCTTTAGCCTATTCACCTTATTCCAGTTTTTTTCCACTGCGTCACCATTGCCTCTTACATTGAGTTTTTCTCTGTATGCTGCTTCATTGTCTCCGCCAGGCCGAAAGGCATGGCGAGAGAGTATGTTTTACCCCCTGTCCGTCCGTCCGTGTGTGTGTCCGTCCGTCCGTCATTTTGTGGACAGCTAATCTCTGGCACCGTTGGCTTGATCGCAGCGAAACTGTGCACACACACTCCCTGGATGCCAGAGCAGAACCTCTGCTCCACATTTTTCACATGGGACTTTTATAGCGCCACCAGGAGGCCAATTTGTGCAAAACACATTTTTGGACAGTACTCCTACAGATTTTGGACAAAAATCCCGCAAATCGGTACACAGTATCTCTATAGTCATTAAAAGAAATGGCTCATTTCAGATTTTTCATATTCCATCCTGATTGGCAAAAATTGGCTTTCAAAGTTTGCAGGAGTACTCCGTTTCGAACAAAATGCCTCAAATCATGAACACAACATGCAATTTCCGTGAAATTTTGCACACACATTCCCATTAGGCCGAGGAAGAGATGCCATTTGAAAATGTTCAAATCAGCCTCATGGTGGCGCTGTAACAGGCCGATTCGTGTTTTTACCTATAACTGCACCGATCAGTGTAAAACTTTGTATGCACACTCTCTAGAGGCCAAGGAAAAACCTTTGCCCTGCATTTTTCACATTTGCCTTTTATAGCGCCACCAGGAGGCAGACTTATGTAAAACACATTATTCTGATATTAAGCCTTCAGATTTGATCCAAATTTCACGCAAATCGGTACACATGATCTCTATAGTCATGTGATCAAGACGGATCTGTTTGTTTTTTCATATTCCATCCTGATTGGCTAACATTGACATGTAATGTTTGCAGGAGTGGCCCGTTTTGAACAAAATGCCGCAAATCATGAACGCAGCGTCCGATTGCGGTGAAACTTTGATTGCACTACATTGAGGAACAAATGCCACCCTTTTAACATTGGCCTGTTATAGCGCCACCAGCAGGTCAAATTTAGCAAAACACATTTTTAGAACAAAATGCCTCAAATCATGCATGCAGTGTCCGATTGCCGTGCACGGCCTAGGAATACATGGCACCCTTTTCACATTGGCCTATTATAGCGCCACCAGGAGGCCAAAATAACCTACCTGACCTGGCGGAGACCTGTGCTCCGAGGAGCACTTTTTCTAGTTTAATATCTGTTCACTTCCTTCCTAGTAGGCTTCTGCAAGTGTAATGCAGGTAATCAGTGTGTTGCCAGATTTTGCAAAAGAAACAAGCGGCCAGGTCTATGAAAACAAGCCGAAAAAGAAGCAACTAGGCTCACTTTACATTGACTATTAGACAATAGCAGATCAACAAGCTCACAATGTGTCACATCACGACACGTTGTGAGCTTGTAGAATATTTTTGGACACATTTTAACAACGCACATCTTGTATGGGGGTCCCTGGCACCACATATTTTCAGATGGGGGTCTGCAACTCTGCGGACAAATACATATTAATCTGGGGGTCCGTGACATGAAAGAATGGGGGAGGCACTGGTTTAAAAAACATTAGAACGCAAGCCCAATTAAGCAACTACACTTTTAAAAAAATCCCCAAATTGCTTAATGTAAGCAGACATGGCAACACTGGTAAACAGGAAACTCATTGATAAGGGGCTCCCCACCTCCCCTGCTCCCCTACCTGGCCACGCCCACAGTGGGCATGGAATAAGAGTTATAGCCCAAGAGGTTCTTCCATGGCCTACTGAGAGTGTGTGTGCAAAGTTTGACGCTGATTTGTTCAGCGGTGCTTCAGATTTGCTGTTCACAGACACACAGACAGCATCAGACACGTTGCTAGGTCTCTAGGTTGGGGGCTTAGCCCCCCAGGCAATGGACAGATGTGTGTGTGTGTGTGTCCCCCGCGTGCGCGCGAACATTTTCGCGGATTTAGGCAGATTTGGGTACTTTCCCCCCCGTTTTTTGTTACTTTATTTCAGTTTTAGGGTTAGGGTTAGGGTTATAGATATATAATTCAAAATATATTTTTAAATTTTTTTCTATTGGTGGCTTACGATAAAACATTGGTGGCTATAGCCACCGAAGCCCCCGCGTAACGACGCCCCTGGACAGCATGACCATTCCGGCCTGGCGGAGATAAATATTGATGCCAGGTTGAAAGTGGCCACTTTAACCTTTTCCCCAAATCAATTATTTTATTCAAATCGATTACATCTTATAATCCATTACATTACAATCAGTTTGATTAACTGCTGCACCCCTAGTCTGTAATTAGTTATAATTAGTTAAGCATGTTTTCTTCCAGGTGCTACGTAGCTACAGCCTCTCCCGCCAAGTTCCAGGCGGCAGTGGAGAGGGCGGGGTTGACCTTTGACCCTCCAGAGTCGGTGAAGGCGTTGGACCAGATGGCCACCCGCTGCCAGAACCTGGAGAGGAGTCTGGACTGGAAGACTGACTGGGAGAACCGCCTGAGAGAATGCATCCAGTCTATATACACATCTAGACAACCCAGACTTACCACAAACACTTGATTCATGTTATTGACAATACGTTGTTTAAATTCAGAATGGTCGATTATATCACTGTTTCTCAACATCAGGTCTGTGGACCACCAGTGGTCCAAATGGACCCTTCATCCATTTTTCAACCTTATCTTCATATATTTGGTCCTCTCTAATACTCATTATAAAATGGCACAATTTCTGTATACTCACTCTGCGCGTCTCATTAGTGGGCTGTAGACAGTTCAGAAACCTGCCTACCAATGACATCATCGTTGATGGGGATTCTAAGCTAATAGAAACTACACCATTTATCTTCCTGGAAAGTTAGCATGCTGAAATAGAAGCCATTTTCCTTACATTATTATTATTTTATTAAAAAAAAATCTTGTTTGAAATGACCAAACCTGTCTACCGATGATACTGGTAGGCAGGACTGTCCACAGTCTTACTCTGAGACACAGACTGATTGGACAGAAATCTTATCAGTGGACCAGTTATATGAAGATAGGTTGAAAATGGGTGAAGTGGTCCTTTAATTCAGAATGGTTGATTTTTACTCAATGATCCCAGTTTTGTCTGTTATGCAATTTCTAAATGTGATGAAGGCTTTCATGGCCTTCCTACTGTGTGTGTGTGTGTGTGTGTGTGTGTGTGTGTGTGTGTGTGTGTGTGTGTGTGTGTGTGTGTGTGTGTGTGTGTGTGTGTGTGTGTGTGTGTGTCACTTTATTTTTTGACACATGTTGACTTATGTGCTGTACAATGAAGACAAGTCAAATCAGATGAATGTACAAATGAATAAATATCTCATATTTCATCAGTATGATGAACCCAACTGATATTGGTGACTCCATGACCTGTTATCTTGCTCAGCTTCCCTCAGGTAGAATGTGGCAATGCTTTTAGTAATCTGTACTTTTGGACTGATCAGCACTAAATGTCTTCTGTACACTGCCAGTAGGCCAAGGATTTACCTATCTCATCTTTTCATGTTTTACAAGACATCAAGCTTTGGCCTACTAGCATTTGTGCACAAGATATTATGTGGACGATTGGGCTCGATCACATCCACTGATGCTGTGGGCCTCAGTAAACTGAATAATATGACAGTATCACAGGCTGTATCAATTATTTTCGCAGTGATTATTCTATAAAACACTTTTTCAATCATTGCCTGCCAATAACGCATATATGCGTTCTTTAGAATCCATCACTTGCCCGCCAATAACGCAAATATGCGTTTTTAGATATTTTTTTTCCAAAGACCAAGGAGATATGATTTTTTGAAGATCTAGACTCCTATCCACTTCCTTGTTAACTTAAAACTTTAAAATCCTGTATCTCGGCTCCTGAGTACTTTTTGTTTTTTCAATGAAAAATCTCTGTTAGACAACTGCAAAAAAATCTGAAATAATTCTGGCAGTCAATCGTTGAATAATCGAAAAGCTTTTTTTTTCTTGGAGATTTTGTTTTCTTTTGTATTCATTAATCGACACGTAAAGTTTAATTTCGTATTTTTTTAATCAACTAAATTCATTAGTCTGATTAACCACTTAAGCCCTATATTATACCTTGCACAGCGATGTCACGCCAAAATAGCCGATATACAAGCTCACATTGCATCGCAATGCATTGTGAGCTTGTAGAGCTTGTGAGTTTTTACCGATTCTCAATTATTTCTTATAATCAATTAAACCAATTAGTTCAATTAACTGTTGCACCCCCACTGTGTATCACATCCACTGTGGGCTTCTTTCTGTAAAGTGAATAACATGATGGTATATCTTACAGTAAAGTCAATAAAGTGATAGCAGATCTTACAGTAACATGACATGACAGTATATCTTAATGTGAAAGTATCACATCCACGTATGCTCTGGGTTGAATAGAATAGTTCAATTGCACAATTTGTGTTGAAATCTAAAGTTTTCAAATAATTGTACTGGTGTAAAATGTAAAATATTTGTCTCCGAGAAGTACCTAAAAAAAGTACTCAAGTACAGTACTGGAGTAAATGCACTTCCACCACAGAGATTAACATCTATTCTAATTAAAGAGTTCCTCTCTGTGAAACTGCTCACTGTCAGGTGAAAAAAAAGCGGTCTTGACGTCATGCGTAGGAGGAGATGTGGTTTGTCTGTGCAGGCTGATAACAAAAAAACAACAACCTTGAAGTATGATTTGGTGACGTTGACATTTTTTTAATCCACTGCACACCACCTGCTTTGACTGACCTACTGGATCCTCAGTAAAATACATTTAGTTAAAATACAATAAACTCTTACAGATTAGATTTCAAAAGGTACATGTAATGTAACGTGTGATTATTATTTTTAATTATTATTAAAATCACATTGAGACCATTGTCTCTTTTACGAGACAATTCCTCCATCATGATGAAGACAGCCAGATGTTTCCTGTTGTAAACCAGTGAGGATCATCCACTGTGTGTGGAGCCTACTGATGGATTCTAGCCTTGGGACCCAAACTTTAATTAGAAAATTATCCATACAATTACCATACCATACATCAGTATCCATTAAAAGAACAGGCAGATTCACTTTTTGGCCTATTTTGGCCTATAACTCTTGAACCATAGGTCAAGAGCATCAAAAATCCTTTTCCCCTGGACTGCTTGGATCATGTAGGCTACCGTTTTAAATCTAATCTGTTAGAGTTTATTGTATTTTAACTAAATGTATTTTTGTCACGGTGTGGTGCAGGCAGGGGACCCAAGCGCAGAGAGGACACGGAAGGTTTGATGAAACAGTAGCTTTACTTATAAAACATGTCAAATACAAATAATACACAAACAAGGCAACCCTCGAACACGAGGAGAAAGTGTTAAGCACACGGCACGGGGAGCAGAGTTAACAGAGGTACAAACAAGGAGCTCATGCCGTGGCAATGAATTAAAAATCCAACACAGGATTGCAAGCTGAAGCCGGCTAAGTAGGCTACAGAGTCATTAAGCTGAGGAGGCTCAGCTGGGTAACGAGTCAGTTGCAGTGCAAACTAGAAGACATGCAAGGAGGAGGGGGGAGGGGCAGAGGAGAGGTAGAGGAGACAAGACGGGCAACAACAACTAAACAGTAAGCAGACAGGGAGACACAGAACACTACTACAAAATAAGGTACAGTAGTGTAAAGCAAACCCTAACACAGAAACAAGGACTGCAACATGACTTCAGAATAACAGCACAGACAAAGTAACAACACAACAGGACAGGCCTAATAAGTCCATGACCATAAAAGGGCAAGAAGGTCCAAATAATGACGACAGAGTACACGGCCCGAGGAGCGGACCGTGACAATTTTACTGAGGATCCAGTAGGTCAGTCAAAGCAGATGGTGTGCAGTGGATTAAAAAAATGTCAACGTCACCAAATCTGACTTCAAGGTTTTTTTTGTTTTTTTTGTCGGCAGCCTGCAAAGACAAACCACATCTCCTCCTACGCATGACGTCAACACATCCTTTTCTTACCTGACAGTGAGCAGTTTCACAGAGAGGAACTCTCTAATTATAGCTGCTAATTTATGGGGTGGAAAGTAACTAAGTGTATTACTCAAGTACTGTACTCATATTTCAATACTTTATACTTCTACTCCACTAACATCTCAGAAGCAAATATTTTACATTTTACACCACTACAATTATTTGAACAATTTAGTTAAAAGTTACTCTGCAGCTTTCAACACAAAACGTACAAATGTACAATTATTGTAAGATATGCTGTCATATTATTCACTTTACTGTAAGATATATCATCATGTTATTTACTTTACAGAAGCCCACAGTGGATGTGATACTTAGGGGTGCAACAGTTAATTGAACTAATCGATTTAACTGATTATAAGAAATAATCGAGAATCGATAAAATAATACATTTTCAAAGATAGCCCATCTACAAGCTCACAATGCATCACACCGCTGTTAATAGGTTGTTATGTTTAGGTGTATCAATAAATGCAGTGATAGTAGTCAACAGTATTGTCAATGCTCACATTTGTGTCTTTACCACACTGTGTGTGTGTGTGTGTGTGTGTGTGTGTGTGTGTGTGTGTGTGTGTGTGTGTGTGTGTGTGTGTGTGTGTGTGATATTAATGATATTAATACTGTAGGGCTTGTTTCGGCCCATGGGCTGCCTATTGCTGACCATTGGTATAGATCAATGGTTTTCAACCTTTTTCATGCCAAGGACCCCTAAATTGATATACATTTGGCCGCGGACCCCCATCTGAAAAGGTTTTGTGCCCAGGGACCCCAAGAAGCAAAGATTTGAGTTAAAAATGTGTGTTTCAAAAAATATATATATTTAAGATATGCATTTTCAAGAATTTTTCAAAAATAGCAGATCTACAAGCTCATAGCGCGGCACTTGGTGACGCGCTATGAGCTTGTAGATCTGCTATTTTTGAATAGCCAAAGCTAAGTGGTTAAAATGATCGTGACACTATGTTAACCAATTAAGCTGGGGACCCCCTGGTACCCTCCCAAGGACCACTGGTGGTCCCTGGACATGCTGGTGAACTTCTATACTGCCTTCATGGAGTCCATCGTCACCTTCGCCATCATCATCTGGTTCCCCGCTGCAGCGGCCAAGGACAAGGCCAAGCTGCAGCGGGTGATACGCTCGGCGGAGAGGGTGATTGGCTGCCCTTTGCCCCCCCCTGGAGGCCCTGATTAAAAGTAGGGCTTTGGGGAGGGCCAGGAAGATCATGGCTGACCCCACACACCCAAGGCCATGGTCTCTTTGCCCCGCTCCCCTCAGGCAGGAGGTTGTGGTCACTACAGACTGTGAAGGCACGACACTCACACAGCTTTTTCCCCACGGCCATCCGGCTACTGAATGCTGCTGCCCCCCCCCCTGAGCTGACCTGACCTCAGAGAGCTATATGGACTGTCCTAACTGAACACTTGATCTTTTTGGCACCTTTGGCACTTCTCATATTTATTTTTATTTTATTTAGGCGGGCTCACTAACCACTCAGCTATGGCCGCCATTAAAAAATCAGGCAGATTCACTTTTTGGCCTATTTTGGCCTATAACTCTTGAACCGTAGGTCATAGCATCAAAAATCCTTTCCCCCTGGACTGCTTGGATCATGTACCTTTTGAAATCTAATCTGTAAGAGTTTATTGTATTTTAACTACATGTATTTTACTGAGGATCCAGTAGGTCAGTCAAAGCCGATGGTTTGCAGTGGACTAAAAAAATGTCAACGTCACCAAATCTGACTTCAAGGTTGTTTTTTTTTTTTTTTAAGTTGGCAGCCTGCACAGACAAACCACATCTCCTCCTACGCATGACGTCAAGACATCCTTTTCTTACCTGACAGTGAGCAGTTTCACAGAGAGGAACTCTCTAATTATAGCTGCTAATTTCTGGGGTGGAAAGTAACTAAGTGTATATACTCAAGTACTGTACTCATATTTCAATAATAGGGGCGGCAGTGGTTCAGGGGTAGAGTGGCCGGGTAGAGTGAACTGGAAAACCGCAAGGTTCACAGTTCGATCCCGGGCTGGGGCGCTCCCCTAGAGTTAGTGTCGAAGTGTCCTTGAGCAAGATGCTGAACCCCTAATTGCTCCCGATGAGCAGGTTGGTGCCTTGCATGGTTTCCTCCGCCATCGGTGTATGAATGTGTGTGTGAATGGGTTAATGGCACAATCAATGTAAAGCGCTTCGGATAGAAGCGCTATATAAAATGCACCATTTACCATTTACCAATACTTTCTAATCCACTAACATCTCAGAAGCAAATATTTTACATTTTACACCACTACAATTATTTTAACATTTTAGTTAAAAGTTACTCTGCAGCTTTCAACACAAAACGTACAAACGTACAATTAATGTAAGATATACTGTCATATTATTCACTTTACTGTGAGATATACCATCATGGTATTTACTTTACAGAAGTCCACAGTGGATGTGATACTTAGGGGTGCAACAGTTAATTGAACTAATCGATTTAACTGATTATAAGAAATAATCGAGAATTGATAAAATATTTTTTTTCCAAAAATAGCCAATCTACAAGCTCACAATGCATCACACCGCTGTTAATAGGTTGTTATATTTAGGTGTATCAATAAATGCAGTGATAGTAATCAACAGTATTGTCAATGCTCACATTTGTGTCTTTACCACACTGTGTGTGTGTGTGTGTGTGTGTGTGTGTGTGTGTGTGTGTGTGTGTGTGTGTGTGTGGTGTGTGTGTCTGCATGCATGTTCATGCAGCAGCCCCTCAGGACCCCCATCTGAAAAGGTTTTGTGCCCAGGGACCCCAAGAAGCAAAGATTTGAGTGAAAAATGTGTGTTTCAAAAAATATATATATTTAAGATATGCATATTTTCAATATTTTTCAAAAATAGCAGATCTACAAGCTCATAGCGCGGCACTCGGTGACGCACTATGAGCTTGTAGATCTGCTATTTTTGAATAGCCAAAGCTAAGTGGTTAAAATGATCGTGACACTATGTTAACTAATTAAGCTGGGGACCCCCAGCTGGTACCCTCCCAAGGACCACTGGTGGTCCCTGGACATGCTGGTGAACTTCTATACTGCCATCATGGAGTCCATCGTCACCTTCGCCATCATCATCTGGTTCCCCGCTGCAGCGGCCAAGGACAAGGCCAAGCTGCAGCGGGTGATACGCTGGGCGGAGAGGGTGATTGGCTGCCCTTTGCCCCCCCTGGAGGCCCTGTTTAAAAGTAGGGCTTTGGGGAGGGCCAGGAAGATCATGGCTGACCCCACACACCCAGGACATGGTCTCTTTGCCCCGCTCCCCTCAGGCAGGAGGTTGTGGTCACTACAGACTGTGAAGGCACGACACTCACACAGCTTTTTCCCCACGGCCATCCGGCTACTGAATGCTGCTGGTCCCCCCCCACCCCCCCCCCCCCCCCTGAGCTGACCTGACCTCAGAGAGCTATATGGACTGTCCTAACTGAACACTTGATCTTTTTGACACTTTTGGCACTTCTCATATTTATTTTTATTTATTACTTGTTGTTTGCACTATGATGTGGTCTGCACTGTCTTGTCCTGTCTTGCACCAGTCCTGTTGTAAACTGCGCTCCACTGCATCAAACCAAATTCCTATAACATGTCTACATGTCATGGCAATAAAGTCTTCTGATTCTGGACCCCTGGTTGAGAAGCACTGGTATAGATGGTCTAGAGCAGCAAGTGACTTACAGAAGACTTTGGCAGCTATGACCCATGTTTAGTAAGTGTTTAAATAAATAAATAATAATAAATGCACACGCACGCATGCACAAACACACACCATTTTTAAAACTATATTTTTATAGTTATAGTTATAGTGCTTGGTGTGAACGGCCCTTAACTCTCTGCTCTATGCTACAAAAAAGGTCAAAGGTGGAAAAGTACAGAAACAATATCGCCCGTATTTTCTGTCTTTATTTACTATTTAATACATCATTTATTTATCAAAAACAGATGATAAACGTTCAATCAACACATCCTCCGTCGTTTTGATGCATACGTGTTCCTCTGTGTGTGTGTGTGTGTGTGTGTGTGTGTGTGTGTGTGTGTGTGTGTGTGTGTGTGTGTCTGTGTCTGTGTCTTCATGGTGCAGCCCCACAGAGCTCACACTCACTATGCAGGGCAGGAGGAGCTTTAGCTTCTTGTCAACTAGGAAGGTGTGAATTTGCATAAAAACCACATGATGATGAAGAGATATGATGAGCTGATGTGTCACTAATAAACACACAGACGACAGCGAGTGTTGATCAGAATCACAACCAGAATCAATCGGTGCAGATCGGTGAAGTTCCAGTTGAGAATCCAGTGTGAGTCAATCCAGACATGGAAAAAACAGGGATACTGTTCCTGCTGCTTTGGAGCTCAGGTAAACACTCTGTTTTAATGACACTTGTTGCTTGATGTGGAACCTTGTGAAAAGACACTGAGGCACAAAGATAAGAAAACCATGACGCATTAGTACAGCTAAGAGAACCATGACGCTTAAACACATTAGTACTGCTGGATGCTTTACTGCACGTTAGCATGCACTGTGTGTGTGTGTGTGTGTGTGTGTGTGTGTGTGTGTGTGTGTGTGTGTGTGTGTGTGTGTGAGACATGGCGTGGCGTGAAATGTAGTTATGACGTCGCCTATTCATAATTTTAAATGAAAGTTAATTTTGGGGGGTTTTCTGCTTTTATTGACAGTCCACAGTGTAGAGAGACAGGAAACAGAGTCAGGTAGTGACATGCAGTAAAGGTTCGCCGGGCTCGAGAATCGAGCCCGGGACTCAGTGTCAGGCATCAGCCTGCATGTCGTATACACCTTAACTACTCTGCTATCAACACCTCCTAAATTTCCTTTGTTGCTCTTTTTATGTGAAGCACTTTGAGCTGCATTTCATGAAAGGTGCTATACAAATAATATTATATATTGTTATAATAGTATTATTATGTCATTTACATTATTGTATTAATGTATTGTATTCATCTGTTTATACAATAATATAATATATCCAGTATTTAGTTTATTGGGTTTTATCTATTTACATTGTGCCATCATGCCCGTCATGGCAGATGTGTGTGTGTGTGTGTGTGTGTGTGTGTGTGTGTGTGTGTGTGTGTGTGTGAGTGTGTGTGTGTGTGTGTGTGTGTGTGTGTGTGTGTGTGTGTGTGTGTGTGTGTGTGTGTGTGTGTGTGTGTGTGTGTGTGTGTGTGTGTGTATTATGCTCAGTGTAACAGCTACGTATGTACAGTTCATATTTCCATCATCATGAAGCTGTTTGTTTTGACTTCTTGTATAGTTTTGTTGTGATGCTCATGGTTGAAACCAGGTCTCTACAGTGTGTGAATAGGCTGGGTGTGGCTGTGATCAGCAGAGATGGGGACTCGAGTTAGGGACTCGGACTCGAGTCGCACTCGAGTGGCCAAAAACGAGACTCTCGACTCGACTCTGACTCGCCCCTCAAAGACTTGAGACTTGACTCGACTCGAGCCTCAAAGACTTGAGACTTGACTCGACTCGAGCCTCAAAGACTCGTGGACAATCTTCAGAATCAGAATCAGTTTTATTGTCACATCACAGGTTTACAAGGTAAAAAAGTGGGTGAAATTCTTTTTTGTACATCGTTCCCATCGCAACGTTAGTTTCCATAGAAAGAAGAGGGGGGGGGGAGAAGAAGAGGGTGGGGGGTAAGTGGGAAGGAGATCAAAACAAGAGAGCAACAGAAGGCCAGACAAGTTATCTACATATTTACAAATTACCTGAGATAATAAAAAAAAAAAAAAAAAAAAAAATAATAATAATAATTACAAGCTGTAATTATTAATAATTAAGAAATACTATATTTTAAAGAGTGAAAAATCAACTAAAGTCATTATTAGTGCAAGTTCAATCACATTTCATTTGAATGAAAATAAATTGTGGGGAAAATACATAAATACAATCTTTATTTTATGTTTATTTTTTGGACAAATAAATGAATGAAATGCCCAAAAAACTTCCACTCCCCTGTCCCCCCCCCGCAAAGAAACCTCCGCTCCAGTGCGCGCTGCGCGGAGCCGGCTTCAGTCAAGCTGTTTCATGCTGCTCATTAACTAAAACATGGAGAGGCGAGCGCAACAGCTGCTATGTGTGTGGCCGCCGCGGCCTTTCATCATAAAGTTTAAATATAAAAACTTCGAAATTAAACAAATATGTTTAGCTCAGAATCAGCTATATAACCTCAGTTATCTTGGCATATGCTTACATTTTTTATAAGATGGTCGGATCATCTGTGACAGCACGTTTAGGAATTTTCATTTCGTTAAACCCAGCTGGGTGAATATTCAACACTTCACCACGGTAAACGCTACGCTCATGTAATGTTCACTGCATAAAAGCTGTGGTTCTCAAACCTTTTCAGGCCGTGACCCCCCAAAAGAATCATATTTGAACTGGGGATCCACATTTAGACAGTTTTTTGGTGCGCAACACAGCCCTCGTTTAAGTGAATTGCTTTCACCTGCTCTGCTGTTGGACTGCTGTGCGGAGTCGAGTGTGCGCAACAGGGCATATCTCCGCCAAGCCAGGGTGACCTACCCAGGCCCATGAAATTCATATGCAGGCATAGTAGCCAATTAGAATGAAATCTGCAAAAACTGACTCATATACTGATACAGAACCATATTGGCTATATATTATCGCTGTCGGGTGGAAATCTTGTATGTTCCTTTTTTATTATTATTTAAAAACAATTAAAAATCATGAAAATAGCCAATCTACAAGCTGTAATTATTAATAATTAAGAAATACTATATTTTAAAGAGTGAAAAATCAACTAAAGTCATTATTAGTGCAAGTTCAATCACATTTCATTTGAATGAAAATAAATTGTGGGGAAAATACATAAAATCTCTAATCTGTGAATCTAATGTGATTTATTATGACCTGTCTATACTTTTACATCTATGCCCCCCCCCCCCCATTTTTTTTTTTTTTTAAAAGACTTTAAAAAGACTCGAGACTTGACTCGGACTCGACCCTCAAAGACTTGACTCGGACTCGACTCGACTCAACCCTCAAAGACTTGAGACTCGACTCGACTCGTGCCTCAAAGACTTGAGACTCGACTCGACTCGAGCCTCAAAGACCCGAGACTTGACTCGGACTCGACTCGACTCAACCCTCGAAGACTTGAGACTTGACTCGACTCGTGCCTCAAAGACTTGAGACTTGACTCGGACTCGAGCTCAGAGACTCGTGGACATCTCTGGTGATCAGTCATCTATTGACTATGGTTGTATTTTCTATAATATTTTGGGTTATGATTTGGTTCTAGTGTTGAATGGTGTGGTGTGCCAGGCAGAGGTTAGACTATGAGTGTGTGTGTGAGTACCTGTCCCTAAGGTTTCCTACCCCTGGTGTATAGTGTTGTATATAATATGTTCATATTCTTCATTATGTTTTTGCCATCTTACTGATGCTGTTGCTTTGACTGTGATGTCTTTCCATCAGGCTGTCTACAGTATACATTTCTTGCCCTGTAATCTGTATTTTTAGACTGCTGTACTGTCCTTGGCAACTGAGTGTTATTGTTGCTGTCGGCTGGACACCTCGTATGTCCAAAACTTTCATTATTGTTTTTTTTAAATAATTAAAAATAGTGCAAATAGCCAATCTTTCGAGGTGAGCTTGTAGATCTGCTATTATCCCTACTTGTGTGCGTCACTTGTATAATGAAGTTTTTGTTCAAATATGGAGATAGTCTGCCGACAGCAATGTGATCTTATTTTTATTATTCAAAAATAATACAAAATAATAGAAAATACATATGCCTGTCCGTCTATAAAATGGTGTATTTATACAGCACCTTTCATCCAAAGCACTTTAAAATGTGCAACGTTCAAAAAAATGTACGCAAATTATGCTAATGAGGAAAGGTTGCATGGCTGAGTCATGGTAATAGATGAATTTCTGGACATCATAAACATGGACTCAGTCTCATCACCTCTCTAAGTTAAGTAGAAGCATTTCTTCCGGTTTTGGCCAATAATTAGCTAATTATGCAAATTAAGCAAACTAAAGCAACAGAAAAAATTAAGACATCTTTATTTGACTTTCTAGGAAGACCAATAATCGGAATATACCACTCAACAAAAATGTGCAAGGGGAAATTACAGCCACCATAATGTTATGGCCAGGGAGTCATTTGTACTAAAACGTAATAGTTGGAATGGATTCAGCACCCCCCAAAACTCCTAATAAGATTAATAAGATACACAAGCTCATATTGGCCATTTTAGTAACTTTGATTGGCTCCCACACAGTTTCCTTGAGGAGTTGGGTTGGAACTAATTGAGAGGTTTTAGTAGATACGTTTATGAACACATTGGTGAAGCAAGCTATTGGTAAGCATTTATTTAAAAAACAATAAAATAAGGCTAACTTTCCCTTAACTAAGTGAAAACGAGGCATTTAAAGAGGAATAGACAGCAAACGATGTGTTTATCCTACCTGATAAAGGCCAAAGTGTATTCATCCTGGAAGCAGGAGTAGGAGTCGGTCGGTGCATGCGTGCGTGCGTGTGTATTCATCGGCGTGTACAGATGCATATTGTGTGAATTATGCTCAGTGTAACAGCTATGTAGAGTTCATATTGTCATCATCATGAACACCATGGAAGCTGTTTGTTTTGACTTTTTGTATAGTTTTTTTGGTGATGCTCATGGTTGAAACTAGGTCTCTATACAGTGTGTGAGTTTAAATTACAGCGCTGCTTCTCAAAGGTTTTTATTTCAAGGACCCCATAACTGTGAGAGTGTACAAATGGAACCAAGCGGACACGTTTGGCTATAGGCTGGATGTGGCTGTGATCACTCATCTATTGAAAATACGTTTGTCAGTGAGACTTTCAGTCTTTACTTTCACGTCACGTGTGACAGTGAGTAGAGGCAGGGCAGATCAAAGTTGCTTTTCCAGTGGATTCTTGACACTCCAGATTACAATTACCAGGACACAGACCCCCACAACTATGAGTGTACAAATGGCTCCACATTTGGTGCCATTTGTACAATGTTAGAGTTGTATGTTTTACAATTAAACACGTACAACTTGGGTGAAAACTCAATGACAATTTAAATAAACACATTGGCCCTCATTTATCAACACGGTGTAGACCAAATAATGGGCGTACAGCGAGATCACCGCAACCTTCAGCATTTATCAATATATCATGACTTTGACTTTAGCCAGCGTGAACATGTTTGTTATTTTTTGGGGGGGTTTGTTACTTTAATTCTGTTAATTCTGTTAATTCCTTACAACATAATGTAGGCCTACTCCATGAAGTGTAGTCGGAGGTTTTTTCTTTTTCTTTATTCTTCATCCCAAAAGTGGGGGGGGATATCCCCCCCCAACGCATCGCATTGCATCACCATGTGTTGTGAGCTTGTAGATCTGCTATTTTCAAAATATGCAAGTTCTTATGTAAGAGCATTTTCGGGAGTTTGGACCGGGCGCAGCGGCGCCGCTGTAATCTTTTCATGGCCACCGGGAGATCGGACATTTAACTCTCCCAACACACACCTGCCTTCATCCAATAATGTCCTCTCCAGCCTATCTCTCATTAACGTGGTGGCACGGGACTGACTGCAGCCCGAGTCTCACAGGGAATAGCCTACATGACTGCTTTATTTTAGTGTAACTCGAACGCGCACTGCTCGGTATGGGTTAAATAAATTAACATATAAACATATTCCATTCATGGCGATGTGATTGGTGTCACAATCTGTCATTCATCTAGGCTGCTAGCCTACTTGACAAAGATTGTACCGTTACGCAGTTGGGCTTGCAAGTAGGTGTGTTTGTGTATGTATGTGTGTGTATGTGTGTGTGTGTGTGTGTGTGTGTGTGTGTGTGTGTGTGTGTGTGTGTGTGTGTGTGTGTGTGTGTGTGTGTGTGTGTGTGTGTGTGTGTGTGTGTGTGTGTGTGTGTGTGTGTGTGTGTGTGTAGGGCACAGGCTACCCCGTGACAGGGCAAAAACTAAATTTAAAGGTCTGGTGAAATGAAAAATATGTTTTTTCACACTTTTAGAGCATATCAATTTTTGTGTATTATTATATCCAAAGTCCCTAAAAAGACAATCTTAATTATTTCCTGTGAACGAAAACGTGCTGCGTGATGACATAGATTTTGTGCTGTGTGATTCCCATCGATGCACGTTCATCCAAACACAGCTGATTTTAATTACAGAACTACTCCGTTTTGAATTTCATTCAAGATGGCGTCCATACGGTGTATTACTCATTGTAAACTTAATCAGCACACTAAAATATGTATCTGAAAACATTTTAGGTTAGAAATAAGCACTTTGGTGACAAACATTCTGCACAGTGGCCGTCTCTCTCTCCCTTGGCCAGCGTGCGCCTGCAGGCTACAAACACTAGCACTGTGCACCGTGTGAGTGAGGTTCCACCGTGCCATAGCCTGAAGGGATGGAACCTTCTGATTAGTTGCGAGGCCGTTTCAGACTGAAACTTCAAAATAAAATGACCAAAAATGTATTTCACTGGACCTTTAAAGCCTTTGGCCGTCCGGCCTGGCAGAGATACCTATAAAGGTTGTTGAGGCTTCTCCATTACACATCCTTAATGAGGATTGGCCCTATACTTAGTCGACCCGATTCTCAAGGGCTAAATGTCTGCCAAAAATAGCCGATCTGCAAACTCACTCATCGTGTGGTTTTGGTGTAAATTCACAACTTTTTGTTGACAGGAAGCTAAAGCTCCTCATGCCCTACATAGAGTGTGAGCTCTGTGGGGCTGCAGTATGAAGACACACACACACACACACACACAGACACACAGACACACACACACACACACACACACACACACACACACACACACACACACACACACACACACACACACACACACACACACACACACACACACACACACACACACACACACACACCTGTCTGCATTGACAGTCATGATGGCACTATGTAAATACATGAATCCCAATAAATTACAGAATAAATTATATAAATTCATATTTTATATGTATAAACAAATGAATAAAATACATTAATAAAATGATGTAAATTAATTAATAATAATAATAACAATACTTCTAATAATTATGATAATAGTAATAATAATATAAGACACATTATTTGTATAGCACCTTTCGTAACATGAAATGCAGCTCAAAGTGATTCACATAAAAATAACCAAAATAAAGTTTAGGAGGTGTTGATAGCAGAGGAGTTGCACCACATGATCTGATGTCTGACATTGAGTACCGGGTTCGATTCTCGAGCTCGGCGAACCTTTACTGTATGTCACTACCTGACTCTGTTTCCTGTCTCTCTACACTGTGGACTGTCAATACAAGTAGAAAACCCCCCAAAATTATTAGTGACACGTCAGCTCATCATATCTCTTCATCATCATGTGGTTTTGATGTAAATTCACAACTTCCTAATTGACAAGAAGCTAAAGCTCCTCCTGCCCTGCATAGTGAGTGTGAGCTCTGTGGGGCTGCAGCATGAACACACACACACAGGCGCGCACACACACACACACACACACACACACACACACACACACACACACACACACACACACACACACACACACACACACACACACACACACACACACACACACACACACACACACACACACAGATAGATACGATTATGGTCGTATTTTTGTCATATTTTGGGTTATGATTTGGTCCTAGAGTTGAATGGTGTGGTGTGCCAGGCAGAGGTTAGACTGAGTGTGTGTCTGTGTGCATTTTTATCTCTACTCCCACTGTGTTTGTGTGTGTGTGTGTGTGTGTGTGTGTGTGTGTGTGTGTGTGTGTGTGTGTGTGTGTGTGTGTGTGTGTGTGTGTGTGCGTGCGTGTTTACTTACAGTAAAAGTACTCAACATTTGTCAAACCTTTTAGAAAATAGCAGATCTACAAGCTCACAATGTGTCGCATTGTGAGCTTGTAAATCAGCTATTTTCAAATTGACGACAAAATGGGCTTAAGGGGTATGTTTTGTATAACAATTTAACTCTATAAAGTAACTGGTAACTAAAGCTGTCAAATAATTGTAGTGGAGTTAAAATTACAATATTTGCCTTTGAGATGTAGTGAGAGTAGAAGTAATTTCTAAAACAGTGCTTTTCAGCTAAACGGGTGTAATTTGTACCCATTACAAAGGCAGGATAAACATCCACCAAGGTGATGTGAACCTTGGTGTGCACGCCTAGGCCACGCCTATTTCACACCACAGCTTCAGAGCGGTTCTCAAACTTTGAGGCCACGACCCTCCAAAATAATCCTATTTGAACTGGGGACCCCCCAAAATAATCCTATTTGAACTGGGACCCCCTCAAAATCATTTGGGGACCCCCTGGGGGTACCGACCCACAGTTTGAGAACCACTGCTTTAGAGTGACAACCAATCGGCTGTCGCTCTGTCTCGCGGCACTGACTATAGAATGTTTCTAAACTTTGCCGCACCTCTTTTTTCTGGCTCCGCCTCCTGCCATGGCGGTCGCTCTTTACCATAGACCAGTGGTTCTCAAAGTGGGGTCCGGGGACCCCCAGGGGTCCTTGAGAAAAAAGCTAAATGATTGATAGTTAGGAACCAAATGTACCCTTACAGGTCTGTAACTCTAATACTCTGATACAAATGGCACCAAATGTGTCCTGGTAATTATAATCTGGAGTGTCAAGAATCCACTGAAAAACAACTTTGATCTGCCCTGCCTCTACTCACTGTCACACATGAGAGTAAAGACTGAAAATCTCACCAGTGGTGGAAAGTTTTTTTTACTAAAGTAAAGGTATCAATACTGCAATGCAGAAATACTCTGAAACAAGTAAAAGTCAGAAATTCAGAATTTTCTTGAGTAAAAGTACAAAAGTATCAAAGTGTACTTAAAGTACCAAAGTAGAAAGTACACATTATGTAGAATGTCCCATTTCACAAGTTTTCAAATGTATGAAATGTATACAGAGCTGAAGTGGTTAATGTATGTTGTGTAACAATAATCCAAATGAGTTGTCAAGTAATTGTAGTGGAGTAAAAGTATATTATTTGCCTCTGAGATGTAGTGGAGTAGAAGTAAAAGTACTGAAAATTGGAAATACACCAGTAAAGTAAAAGTACCTCAAAATTCTACTTAAGTATTGTACTTGAGTAAATGTACTTAGTTACTTTACACCACTGAGTCTCACTGACAAACGTATAGATTTTCAATAATTGAGCGATCACAGCCACACCCAGCCTATAGCTTATCCAGGCTCCCCAGCTAAATGGTTGATAGTTACAGTAGGAACCAAATGGACCCTTACGGATCAGTAACTCTGACAGTGTACAAACGGGTCCGTTTGGTTCCATTTGTACACTCTCACAGTTATGAGGGTCCTTGAAATAAAAACCTTTGAGAAGCAGGGCTGTAATTTAAACTCACAGACTGTAGAGACCATGAGCATCACAACAAAACTATACAAAAGGTCAAAACAAACAGCTTCCATGGTGTTCATGATGATGACAATATGAACTCTACATACGTAGCTGTTCTGAGCATAATTCACACAATATATCTGTACACGCCAATGAATACACACACACACACACACACACACACACACACACACACACACACACACACACACACACACACACACACACAAAACACACAACACACAACACACACACAGCTACACAGTGGGATTAAATATAAAAATGCACACAGCCTCTGCCTGACCTCTGCCTGACCTCTGCCTGGCACACCACACCATTCAACACTAGAACCAAATCATAACCCAAAATATGACAAAAATATGATCATAGTCGTAACAGTGTGTGTGTGTGTGTGTGTGTGTGTGTGTGTGTGTGTGTGTGTGTGTGTGTGTGTGTGTGTGTGTGTGTGTGTGTGTGTGTGTGTGTGTGTCTTCATACTGCAGCCCCACAGAGCTCACACTCTATGTAGGGCATGAGGAGCTTTAGCTTCCTGTCAACAAAAAGTTGTGAATTTACACCAAAACCACATGATGAGTGAGTTTGCAGATCGGCTATTTTTGGCAGACATTTAGCCCTTGAGAATCGGGTCGACTAAGTATAGGGCCAATCCTCATTAAGGATGTGTAATGGAGAAGCCTCAACAACCTTTATAGGTATCTCTGCCAGGCCGGACGGCCAAAGGCTTTAAAGGTCCAGTGAAATACATTTTGGGTCATTTTATATTGAAGTTTCAGTCTGAAACGGCCTCGCAACTAATCAGAAGGTTCCATCCCTTCAGGCTATGGCACGGTGGAACCTCACTCACACGGTGCACAGTGCTAGTGTTTGTAGCCTGCAGGCGCACGCTGGCCAAGGGAGAGAGAGACGGCCACTGTTCAGAATGTTTGTGACCAAAGTGCTTATTTCTAACCTAAAATATTTTCAGATACATATTTTAGTGTGCTGATTAAGTTTACAATGAGTAATACACCGTATGGACGTCATCTTGAATGAGATTCAAAACGGAGTAGTTCTGTAATTAAAATCTGCTGTGTTTGGATGAACGTGCATCTATGGGAATCACACAGCACAAAATCTATGTCATCACGCACGCACGCACGCACGCACACACACACACACACACACACACACACACACAGACACAGACACAGACACAGACACAGACACAGACACAGACACAGACACACACACACACACACAGACACAGACACAGACACAGACACACACACACACACACACACACACACACACACACACACACACACACAGACACAGACACACACACACACAGTCATAGTATCTCTCAATTAAGTTCAGCTCAATATTTGATGCAGTCATTTGATAGATATCATTAAAAAGAATAATAATGGATTTTATTTATAACGCACTTTACATTTCAAGAAATCTCAAAGTGCTTACAGAAGGCAAAATTTAAAAACAGAAACATCACACCAAAAAAAGAAAACAACAACTAAGAAACTGAATAAAACAATTAAAAGATGGGGGCATAAAGCCTAGAGGTAAAACCAGCTAAAGGAATGCTTTGCTAAAAAGGTAGGTCTTTAATCCTCTTTTAAAGCAGTCGACCGACTGTGGTGCTCTCAGGTGGACAGGGAGGGCGTTCCACAGTTCGGGGGCGACCGAGCAGAAAGCCCGGTCGCCCATGGTGCGTAGATTGGCCTTGCGGGTGTTGAGGAGGTTGGTGTTTGAAGAGCGGAGGTTGCGGGTCGAGGGTTGCAGGGAGACTAGGTCCTTGAGGTATGAGGGAGCGTTGCCGTGGATGCACTGATGTGTCAACAGGGATATTTTGTATTGGGTCCGGAAAGCAACGGGAAGCCAGTGGAGTGAACGGAGGATGGGTGTGATGTGCTCATGTTTGCGCACTCTCATCAGGACCCTAGCAGCGCTGTTCTGAATATACTGGAGCCTTTGAAGGCTCTTGCTAGGGATCCCGATGAGAAGTGCATTGCAGTAGTCCAACCTGGAGGAGACAAAGGCGTGGACGAGCTTTTCTGAGTCTGCTAGCGTGTGAATCACATGCACAACTAGAGAGGATCATGTTGTGATTACAAGGTGTAAGTGTTGGTTTGTAATAAAAACAAGCTCTTCTGTTCCCTCCTTAACCATCTGTGTTGGAGTCCGTTGTTGTTACAGTGAAGCTCAATTAGTTTTTGTTTTTTATGTTTCTCGTCAGCTCTTCAAGCTAAACCAACACACAACACAACAGGTAAGTCTGTCTGTCTGTCTGTCTGTCTGTCTGTCTGTCTGTCTGTCTGTCTGTCTGTCTGACTGACTGACTCACTCAAAATGTGCAATGACACAGGGAGGCAACACATCACAACATGTTAAAATATGGTTATATAAAGTTAGAGAGAGAGAGAGAGAGAGAGAGAGAGAGAGAGAGAGAGAGAGAGAGAGAGAAAGAGAAAGAGAAAGAGAGAGAGAGAGAGAGAGAGAGAGAGAGAGAGAGAGAGAGAGAGAGAGAGAGTTAATTGGAATGAGATAGTCTTGCTTTGTTGTTTGTGTATTTTTAAACGTAAACAAACTCAAATGTAATGTCTCACTTTCTCCAGAGGTGGAGCCCTTCCTCATCTTAGCCAACATAAACAACCTGATGAAGATCAACTTGAACGGCTCCAGCTCCACAGTGCTCAAACAGGTGAAAACCATTAGACATAACAACACATCCGATGTAATCCTATACAATATTCTACACACACTGCTTTTGACATGCTGGAATGTATTCCAGTCTGAGACTAACTCAACTGCTGTGGTGTGACAGGACTTGAAGAACGTGTTTGCTCTGGACTTTGACTATCAGCAGCAGATGATCTACTGGATAGAGGTGACACAACTGAACCCCCCACAGCACACCATGATCAGTCGTATGCACATCAACGGCAGTGACGTCCAGGTCAGTGTGACAATAACAACTATGAGGATGAATGACGGATACTTGTTTACAAAATGCTTATGATTGTAATTCAGAGTACTTATGCTAGTATTTAAACTATGGGTCCCCAGATGGTGGGGGGGGGTTCCTGTCTCTCTACACTAGGTTTTCACAAACTTTTATATGTTTGTACATACACACACACACACACACACACACACACACACACACACACACACACACACACACACACACACACACACACACACACACACACACACACTCACTCTCCCCAATAACCCCACCCCCACCCCTGGCAGCCAACACTTTGACAATTTGCTCTACACTCAGTGGTGTGTGTGTGTGTGTGTGTGTGTGTGTGTGTGTGTGTGTGTGTGTGTGTGTGTGTGTGTGTGTGTGTGTGTGTGTGTGTGTGTGTGTGTGTGTGTGTGTGTGTGTGTGTGTGTGTGTGCGTGCGTGCGTGCGTGCGTGCGTGCGTGCGTGCGTGCGTGCGTGCGTGCGTGCGTGCGTGCGTGCGTGCGTGCGTGCGTGCGTGCGTGTGCGTGCGTGTGCGTGCGTGTGCGTTTGTGTGTGCGTGTGTTACCTGTGTGTCTGTTTGTTCCTTCCAAAGTACTCAGATGTTTTACTTAAACTTAAAGGGTAAGACCACTTTGGTAGAGGTCTGGGTTGTGTAGTTACCTTGCCATGATGTAACTCCAAAGGTGGGCAAGAAATCAAAAGTAATTGCTCCATTGATTAGAAATTGATAATTCAAAATATGCCCCTCATTGACTTACATTGTACGGTAAAACAGCTCTCAAACTCACTCTTTTAGCACATAAATGAACCCAAACATAGCTGATTCAGACAATATAGAGCATCACCAAACCCAGTACTGTTTTTTTTTTAATACAAATGTCAACTTCCTGATGATTTTACTATTTGAAGATCTGGATCCGGATCCGCCGATCCAGTCCGGGTTTTCTACTTATTAAAAATGGCAAAATCAACAGGAAGTTGACATTTTTATTTAAAAAAAAAACAGTACTGGGTTTGGTGATGTTCTATATTGTCTGAATCAACTTTGTTTGCGTTCGTTTTTGTGCTAAAAGAGTGACTTTGAGAGCAGTTTTACCATACAATGTAAGTCAATGAGGAGCATATTTTGAATTATCAATTTCTAATCAATGGAGCAATTATTTTTTATTTCTTGCCCACCTTTGGAGTTACATCATGGCAAGGTAACTACACAACCCAAACCTCTACCAAAGTGGTCTTGCCCTTTAAGGACGAATTCACCCATTTTCAACCTATCTTCATATAATAGGTCCTCACTAATGCTCATGATAAGATGGCACCATTTTTTTCTACTCTGTCTGTGTCTCTGGACAGGGCTGTGGACAGTTCAGAAACCTGTCTACCATCATCGATGGGGAATCCAAGCTAATAGAAACTACAGGCTTTGTAATTCCTGGAAAGTTGCAATGCAATAATAGAAGCCATTGTTCTCGCGTTTATACAAATCTAAATACATTTTTAAAAATCTTGTTGGAAAAAAAAACCTTCCTAACAATGATGTCACTGGTAGACAGGTTTCTGGACTGTCCACAGCCCTCCTCTGAGACACAGACCGAGTAGATTTATTGTTTTACCATTTTATCAAGAGTATTAGTGAGGACCAATTATATGAAGATAGGATGAAAATGGGTGAAGTCGTCCTTTAAGTAAAAGTATCAATATTGCAATGTAGAAATACTCTGTTACAGGTAAAAGTCCAAAATAAAGAATGTACTTGAGTAAAAGTACAAAAGTATTGGTATCAAAATGTACTTAAAGTACCAAAAGTACAAAGTACTCATTGTGCAGAAGGTCCCATTAGAAAGTACTCATTGTGAAGAAGGTCCCATCAGAAAGTACTCATTACGCAGAATGTCCCATTTCACAAGTTTTCAAATGTATAAAAATCATTTGAAGATAGTAGATCTACAAGCTCACAATGTGTCGCATCGCAACAAATTGTGAGCTTGTAGATCGGCTATTTTCAAATGGCCAAAATGTATATACTGTAGGGCTGAAGTGGTTACTGTATGTTTTATAATAATAATCAAAGTACCTAAAGTTTTCAAATAATTGTAGTGGAGTTAAAGTACAATATTAGCCTCTGAGATGGAATAGAAGTAAAAGTACTGAAAATTGGAAATACTCCAGTAAAGTAAAAATACCTCAACATTGTACTTGAGTAAATGTACTTAGTTACTTTACACCACTGTCTACACTATCATATCTATGAATGAAGGCATGGTGAGTATATTCAGAGTGCATGTATGGTTCATTGACAGGTCCTTCACAACAAGTCGACCATCACACCATGGGGTCTAGCTGTTGATTGGGTGGGAGGAAACCTCTACTGGTGTGACCAGATACATCACACCATAGAGGTGTCCAAACTAAACGGGTCGTACCCAACAGTCCTGCTCAACACTGACCTGGACATGCCATACGCCATAGCTGTGGATGTACGCTACGGGTAAGAGCACTGTGGTGACATCATGAACCTCACGTTACATTTATCAACCATCCTGTGAAACACCACGGATACAAGAAGACTGAATTACATCTAAACATAAAACTGATGACATTGCATCATATTATGTTCCTCTTGCAGATCTAAGTTTGAAGGGTCACTAAAAAGATTCTTAGACATTGTTTAAATAACATTGTAGTTCAAGAACAATTTAAATAACACCTGAGATCACCTGAGAGCACCTCAGTCCACTGATGCTTTTAAAACAATACTAAAAACCTGCCTTTAGTTTTAGTTTTTTATTGTAAAATGGGGTGGTCAGGGGCAAGATTAAAAAAGTGCAGGAAAATAGTGAAAAAAGCCAATCTGCTAGCTCACACCATGTCACAATGTGACACGTTATCTTATAGATCTGCAATTATCACATTTTTTTGTGAACTGGTTTTCGTTATTTTGATAGTTTTCATATTGTATGTCCACTATGTGTGATTAGTTGTGAATAGTGACCCTGACACAGTGTCTCCCTGACAGATACTTGTACTGGTCAGACATAAGTTACAACAACCCCCACATAGAGAGGATGGGGATGGACGGCACCGACAGGAGAGTCATCGTGAAGGATAAGATCTCCAATCCTTACGGCCTGACGTTAGACTACATCAATGATCACATCTACTGGACCAACGTGAGGAAATACATTGAGTTTGCCAACCTGGATGGAACCAACACACACACAGGTAACACACGCACACACACACACACACACACACGCACGCACGCACCTACGCACGCACGCAGGCAGGCAGGCAGGCAGGCAGGCAGGCAGGCACACACACACACACACACACACACACACACACACACACACACACAGGTTAGCCTTCTTTTTTCACTTCTAGTTTTTAGTAGAGATCATCTGGTTTAAATAGTTTAGTTTAAGAAAAAGCAAGGAAAGCAGTGAGAACATTATTTACTTTGTTATAATCTACTGGTGTATGTTAAAGCACCATTTTCTTTGTACTTTCACTTTTAATAATTTATTCATGCATTTTGTAATAGTCTGACACTTTTTATTTGGGGTTTTGTGTGTCTGTAGTTATGAGTCAGGACAACATCTGGGCTATTACTCTGTTTGAGGATCACATCTACTGGACAGACAGAGAGACCAGATCCATCTACAGAGCCAACAAGACTCAGGGAACCAACAAGATCAGTCTCATCAGCAACCTGATCGATCCATCTGACATCCACATCTACCACCCCTATAGACAACCTGAGGGTCTGTACCACCTACTGTATACAACACTCTCATTATTACTCTTCATGCTGTTTTATTACTTTTATTTATTGTGTATTATTGTGTTATTTGATCTGTTTAGAAAAGTGTTGTATAAACAACCTGGTGTCCCTATTCTGATCATGTAATTATAGGCAAGATTACCTACTTGCATTTTAGGCAGCATTTATTTTATTTCCCCCCACAAAATAGCAGATCTACAAGTGCACAGAACGTCACAATGTAACGTGTTGTGAACTTTTAGATTGTCTATTTGTGCTATTTCATCTATATCAGCTAGTTGTTTTTAATCCCCCCTCCCCTCCACACCAAAATATAAAGGGATGAAGGAAGGAAGAAAGACAGGTAAGCCTTATGATTTTAACTCTGACACATCTGTGTGTCTTGGGTACAAAAGGTTTATAAAGCACTGTTGTAACATATACAGTAGGTGGCCAGTGACTTTGACCACTTTGACCACTTTCACCTTCAAAACCTTTGCATCATGCATGTCACACAAACAGAATGTGATGCGTTTTGTTGATATAACAAGTTTTTTCATATAGAGTCCTATCCACAATCCACTTTATCAAAACCATTGGTGTTGTGTGCCGCATTCTGCTTGTGTGACATGCATGATGCAAAGGTTTTGAAAGTGAAACTGGTCAAAGTCACTGGCCACCTACTGTAGGTGTGTGTTCTCATAGTCATTACATGTGTGCATGTTTTCTCCACCCTGCAGTGTCTGGTCATCCATGTCAGACCAACAATGGAGGCTGCAGTAACCTGTGTCTGCTCTCACCTGGAGGGGGCTACAAGTGTTCCTGTCCCCCCTACTTCTACTGGTCAGCTGACAACAAGCAGTGCATGTCCAACTGCACTGCCAGCCAGGTGATTCACCTCAGCTTCACTTGTGTTACTCTGTATGATTTTATGTCTCATGTCTGGTCTTGATACATTACTTCATTTTAATGTAATTTATTTATTATTATTCGTTTTCAATAAGCAAGAAAAAACTAAAGAAATGAAGAGAATAAATAAGATCAGCGTCAAAGTTATTATAACATCATCAGTAAATGATGTTCCATGTTGGATAAAAGAGTAGGACAAAGATATATAAAAAGTGTTTCTCAAAATACCAGCAAATAAATCAATATTTAGGCTTTCTGCCCCAGTGTTTACACACTCACATTGAAAGCAAAACAAACAAGACAATACAGTCTGAATGATGCACCAAAACAAAACCAACACCTCCCGTACCTAGCTAGACTAGCTATTCTATTTAATACGTCCATTTTAAACATTAATTCTGTTTAAACTCATTCCATGTCGTACGTTGTTTCAATTCCTCTTCACATTTGTTCCACAGAGTACAGTAACTCCTTTAACAGAAATACAATGACATTTTGCATTGGTCCTCCTCACTAACTGTTTGAACATACAGATTCCTCTCAAATTGTGTTGACTCTCTCTTATTTGGAAAAACGTTGGATATTGTCTGTTAATAAAAAAAATTTTTGCCTTGTGCATTATTTGAACTGTTAACTGATTCTAAACAGAATCCTCTGTCTCCCTCATCAGTTTGTTTGTAAGAACTACAAGTGCATTTCATTCTCATGGAAATGTGACACAGTAGATGACTGTGGGGACCGATCAGACGAACCTGCAGATTGCTGTGAGTAAAGACTGAAATATGACCTGTGTCCACACACACTTGAAGAGTTTAACTGGCATTCCAAGTTGTATCATCCCATCGGAAAAATGTACACTAGGCCATGAGCCTGAATCCACATACTTAACTTCAGGGTATCAAAACATCAGAACATCAAAAAATGCAACATACAGACAAGGTGATGCAAAAATCTCAAAAAATCTAACCTGGCTCAAAGAAAATTATGACGGATGAACATTTTGGAGGCGTGTAAACATGATTGATACAACGTGAGGTCGTATTCAGGTTTTAACATTCGACAAATTTCTAATTAAAAATATGGACCAGTTGAAGTTGCTTTAATTTATAACATGAAGACAGTGAAGATATCTCTATCACTAAATTCAGTTCAGTTCAGTGGGTTGTCATTTGCCATGATGAAGTCATTTGATAGATTTAATTAAACAGAAGGTGACTAAATGAATGACATACACAACTAGAGAGGATCATGTTTGTAATAAAACAGTGCATGTGATTGCAAGGTGTAAGTGTTGTTTTGGGTTCATGGCTGTGGGTGAGACAGTCAACAGGACACACAGGGTCTGCCCCGGACTGGGGTCAGAGGTCATACATTAGGGATGGGCAATATTATCGATATCACGATATATCGCGATATTTTATTTCGCGATACTGTATCGATACTCCAGTATCAATATCGCGATAAAAAAAAAAAGAAAAAAAAAAAGTTTTTTTTTTTTTTTTTTTTTTTTTGCTTTTTCAGATACAGGCTTTATGAAAAACATTCAAAGAACCTATCACAGATCTGCAGCTACTCAATATGTAGTGTATATATAAACAATATGTAGTTGTGATATATGCATATATCGCAATATATCGCATTATATCGCAATATATCACAATATATCGCAATATATCGCAATATATCGCAATATATCGCAATATATCCCAATATCGTGATACGACCCAAGTATCGTGATGCGTATCGCAATATAATCGTATCGTGACCCAAGTATCGTGATACGTATCGTATCGTGAGATTGTTGCCAATACCCATCCCTATCATACATAGGGTGAAATGTCTGCCAGTGATTCCCTCTTGATGAAATCTTCCTCTTTCTCATTGTCTTCATCAGTGAGTGTTGTTCCATCTAGGATGACATCAAATAAATATTAACTTTGTAGTCACTCTTAGCTCTCACAGGGAGCTCTGCAGCCCAAATGTCCTTTTCTAAGGGCCACTTGACCCCTGAAAACTTCTCTCATGTTATTGGACAACTTATCAGGCATGTTTCACAGCCAATTGATTTTGAAGGATAATTATATTAGTTTGTTAGTGGTGAACGTGTGTGACTAAATCACAAAATGACAACAAACCTGTTAATTTACAACAAACTATTGCTTGTCAGCTATTTTTATTGTATGTGTGCTCTGATAGAAATCACAGTTCCTCATTCCCACCCTGTGAATGTCAAATAAATAGCAGCAAAGAGGAGAAACAAACATCTTTTCCTGTATTTCAACAATAAACCACAACTACATCCAGCCAGATGTTACACTGAAGCTCATTTAGTTTTTTATGTTTATCAACAGCTCTCCAAGCTAAACCAACACACAACAAAACAGGTAAGTCCGTCCTTCCTTCCGTCCGTCCGTCCGTCCGACTGACTGATTGCTTTTTTCAAAATGTGGGATGACACCATTAAAAAACAACCCTCTACTACGCTGGTCACTGATCGTAAATATGTTGATATTTTGTATTTAAAGTGAATGGAAAAGGTGAGTCAGTAGATACAACAGCTTCACTGTGTCAGTGGTGTGTTTGACAAAGGGAGGCAACACATCACAACCTTTTAAAAGATGGTGATTAACACGTCCACATATATCCACTTATTTATGTCTATGTCTATTATCTAAATGTTACACTCATGAAAGAGAGAGAGAGAGAGAGAGAGAGAGAGAGAGAGAGAGAGAGAGAGAGAGGGAGGGAGAGAGGGAGAGAGGGAGAGAGAGAGAGAGAAAGAGTTAGTCTTCGGATTTTTTTTTTTTTAAAGTAAACCAACTCAAATGTAATGTCGTACTTTCTCCAGAGGTGGAGCCCTTCCTCATCTTAGCCAACTATATCAACCTGATGAGAATCAACTTGAACGGCTCCAGCTCCACAGTGCTCAAACAGGTGAAAACCATTAGACATAACAACACATCCTATGTAATCCTATACAATATTCTACACACACTGCTTTTGACATGCTGGAATGTATTCCAGTCTGAGACTAACACAATGCTGTGGTGTGACAGGACTTGAAGAGAGCACTGGCTCTGGACTTTGACTATCAGCAGCAGATGATCTACTGGGTAGAGAGGACAGAACTGGACCCCCCTTACCGCAACATGATCAGTCGTATGCACATCAACGGCAGTGACGTCCAGGTCAGTGTGACAATGACAACTATGAGGATGAATGATGGATACTTGTTTTCAAAATGCTTATGGTTGTAATACAGAGTACTGATACTAGTATTTAACACATTGGGTGCCAAACACGGTCTGAACCGTGTTTGCGCAGAGTAGCGGTCTGGTGCCGAACACGGTTCAGACCGTGAAATTGTCTTTTTATTGGTTTACTGTACATTAACCCCGTATGCAGATCCTCACTGAATTTGGTGCGGCTACATGAAAG
Source organism: Gymnoscopelus braueri (assembly GCF_963280865.1). Taxonomy (NCBI): domain Eukaryota; kingdom Metazoa; phylum Chordata; class Actinopteri; order Myctophiformes; family Myctophidae; genus Gymnoscopelus; species Gymnoscopelus braueri. Next base: position 50,038,874 of record NC_137609.1, on the reverse strand, counting down.
GAATCCCCAAAAAGCACGTGATCGAAGTCATATGACCAAAAAAATCTTTAAAAAGAGGAACTGCAGGAAGCTTTCTGCCTGTGCGTCCAAACAATTGCTGTTTACAAGCCAGAGAGAGAGAGAGAGAGAGAGAGCTGCTGTGATCGGATCGATAGGGAGACTGAGACGGGAGACTGAGCGAGTGTGTGAGTGTGAGTTTTAGTTAGTTTAGTTATAGTGTTATATAGTTGTGGTAGATTTAAATTTGAGTGAGTGAGAGAGTGATTATATAGAGATAGATTAGATTATTATAGTTAAAGTTAGATAGATAGATATTATTAGATAGTTATATTGTATTGTGCCAAGTGAGCTATATATTGTGTTAGAAAGGGCGTGGAGGAAGATTTAGCGTGGAGTAGGTAAGGTTTAGATTTAGACAGGTGAAGGAGGATATTTAGGTAGGAGTATATAGTCTATTTGTGAGAGAGATAGACTATAGTGAGTATGTCAGGTCAGCGAGGGAGAGGCTCTAAACGGCGCGGAGGCGGTCAGCTCTCCGGAGGCTCGCTGCCACAGCAGAGAACAATTCAGCAATACTTTGCTCCCAGAACGAGTGGAACGGCACCACCACCACCACCACCACCACCACCAGAGCCAGCGGTGGGCCCTGGTGGGTCTGTGGCCCCGAAGGACGCCGACAGCGACCCCCCTCTCCGTAGGGGTTCAAGGAGACGCGTATCGGTGGTGCATCTCCCTCCTGCATCAGGGAGTGAAAATGAGTCGGACACTGACTCTGTAGACTGCTATGATGACTCTGATGAGTGGGAACCAGCAGCCAGTGGTAAGAATACATACATTTTATCGTGTTTGTGTTGTATTTGGTTGGTTATCTAGTTGATATTACGGAGAAAACGTATCAAAAACTCTCGTCTGCTTTACGTTGATGTTGCCAGGCCTGTTTATTGTAAGCCACTCTGGACTTGTTTTTCTGTGAAGCTGCTTGTAGTCAATCATGATGGTTGCAAACTTGCGATTGTTGTTACAATGTAGGTGAAACGTATGTCTATCAAATATGGTTTTATTGAAAGGCAATCCATGGTTCGAGCTTAGAAAGAGAACGTCGGGAAATGTCCGACGATCTGTATTATTGTGAATGTGATTTTCACGGCTATTGTCCAGTTTTGAAGTGCTCATGTGGCCAAATGACTATAGGCCAGATGAACACTTGAAACCTAGTGGAAAATAGCCGTGACAATTGTATATAGTCTATTCTTTTGGCACATAGTCGCTTCTTTTGGGCTTGTTTTCATAGACCTGGTTGCTTATTCCTATCCCAAGATCTGGCAACCAAAATAAACAGGGACATTCCACAGTCCACACACGCTCGCTGTGTACTATAGACCCTCCCACTCTAACTCTAAGTTATTAGTTCATTTACTATTACCTGCTACTGATGAAATGAAAATGATGTATTCTTCTGATCTGTACGATCTGTATGATTATGACAATTTTGACAATTTAGCCTATATGTACAATGACAGAATGACAGATGCAGTAGGCTAAACTATGTAAAAAATAGCAGATCTACAAGTGACTACCAGAATCTAGTTGTGAGCTTGTAGAGCTGCTTTTTGTTTTAGCAGGTGCAAAGCTCTCTCAAAGAGATAATGTCAGGTCATATAAACAAAACACAACAACACTTTTTGATCCTGTTCTCCTGTCATGAGTTCATATCAACAAAATGTCCTATATTCTGCTTTTTTGGGGGGGTGACCCCCCCTCTAAGACAGCTTCAAATAGATAATGTCATGTCATGTAAACAAAAAAAAACAACACCTTTTGCACCTGTTCTCCTGTCACAAGTTCATGTAAACAATTCTATTCTGCTTTTTTTTGGGGGGTGAGCGAGCCCCCCCCTTCTAACCAGCTTCAAAGAGCTAGAAGGTCAGACTATCTAAACAAAAAAACAATACAGCTTTGATGCTCTTCTTCCTTTGATGTAATCTTACTATGGGGTGCCTGACCTAAGAACATATGCATCTCTCATCCCTCTGGATAAGAGTGCTGCTAAATATATTTGATGTACTGTATTCTATGATCCTATAACTTACTGAGAAACTACACTGTCTCTGTATTCTATGATCCTATAGTTTACTGAGACACTACACTGTCTCTGTATTCTATGATCCTATAGTTTACTGAGAAACTACACTGTCTCTGTATTCTATGATCCTATAGTTTACTGAGAAACTACACTGTCTCTGTATTCTATGATCCTATAGTTTACTGAGAAACTACACTTTTCTCTCATTTGATGTACTTATATTGACCAAGTATATTTTATCTTAGGCTCCGACACGGAGGAGGAGCTGGAAGCTGCTGTAGCTGGGTCTGTGTATCATCAGCGTGGTAAGTAAATACATTACAACAGGAATAAAAATGATTCATTCTAAGGTGTGGACGAAATCATATTATGTTATCATGATTGCTTATATGTAACCTTGTTGTCAGTACATTATGTTCTTTATCTTATTCTACTCATCTTTGTGTTCTATGATACATTTTAGTTTACATGACATAGAGCCAAGATGTCTCTCCTAGGCCTGATGGCTATTGTTTATAGTACAGCTTGTCCTTGTAACATGACAGTATAGCTATGTTCTGATTACTTGTGCTCCTGGCAGAAGGATTGTACAATCCTCCATCGTCCACAGGGGTGAAAATCATTTATTTCATTTTGTGTAAATTATATTTACCAAACTATTTCATATTTTACTGTGATCACAGACACACAGTCGGAGGAGGAGATGGAGGAGGAGGAGGAGGAGATGGAGGAGGAGGAGGAGGAGATGGAGGAGGAGGAGAAGATGGAGGAGGAGGAGGAGGAGGAGGAGGAGGAGGAACCTGGAGTACCACCTGTCAGCCGTAAACGAGGTAAGAACTTTGTCTGTTGTCACAGCTCTCTTTTACCACACAAATGACAAAATATGTATTTTATGCAGGGGTCATCAATATGTCCATACACAAGTGTGTTTGTTTTTACACACCATTATAATGTTCTTATTTTGAACACACAATTACTGAATGTCAGTCTCCAGGTTTTCTTCAGAATATGTATGACACTGATTTGCTATGACACTATGTATTGAACATTTTATTTTCAAGGACCCCCATAACTTGAGTGTGTACAAATGGAACCAAATGGACCCTACGGGTCCATTTGGTTCCATTTGTACACACTCAGAGTTACAGACCTGTAATGGTAATTTAGGGCTAGCTCTTTATGTGTTTGTCTATATTGTATGTCCATGGCAAAAATAGAATTTTGTCAAAAATATCCACCACAAGCCAGCATGGCGATGACTCCTGATTTTATGGTAACTTATGTATTTCTAATTTCCAGGTGGTGGGAGGCCTCGTAAAGCTCCAGAGTATGTGTGGTCTGAGTCAGCAGACTGGCCAGAGTGGCAGCCGAAGGACATCCCATTCACTGCTGGGAATCCGGGTCCTAGGGGCAGGGCTGCTGACCTACTGACTGACCAACCAGTTGACTTCCTGGAGCTGCTCATCACAGATGAGCTGCTTGGTTACATTGTTCAGCAAACCAACCTGTACGCAAAACGCCGCGTACAGAGCGAGCTGAAGTATGCCAGAGATAAAGCATGGAAGAAGCTGACAGTTGGGGAACTGAAAAACTTTTTGGGGCTGTTCTTCCTCACCGGAATTATCCAGAAGCCAAAGCTGGAAGACTATTGGTCAACGGATGAGGCACTAACAACACCCTACTTCCACAAATGCATGGCCAGGAACCGGTTCCAACTGATCCTGAGTAGTCTCCATTTCGTGGACAATGAGACCCTTCACAACAATGATGACCCGCTGTGCAAAGTCCGCACAGTCCTGGACACCATACTCTCCAATTTCAAGGAAATGTTCCAGCCAGGCAAGAACATTAGCCTAGATGAGGGAATGTTGTGTTGGCGTGGGCGTCTCTCTTGGAAGACATACAACCCAGCAAAGCCCATAAAATATGGCATTAAATCATACATATTGTGTGACTCGGCCACAGGGTACCTGTATGCCATGAAGCCGTTCTGTGGCGAGAGGGTCCCCCTGCAGGAAACCGTGACCTTTCTGCTAGGTGACCTAAAAGGTTACGGTTTTAGATTGTGGATGGACAACTACTACAACTCAGTGAAGCTGTCTTACCACCTCCTTAGTCTCCAGACCCATGTGTGCGGGACCCTGCGAAAGAACAGAGGGGAGCCACCAGTCATCAGGGACCTGACCAATTCCAAGCTGGGAATTGGGTCAACAGTAGTGCGTCACACAGGCGATGTGATGGTGGTGGCATGGAGAGACAAGAGAATCGTCAAGATGATCTCCACACACCACCCTGATGAGATGACAACCGTTCCTGTGTGGCAGAAGGCCACAGATAAACGCCCCGCCCAGCAGGTTCCAGTACAGAAGCCATCATGCATTATTGACTACAACAAGCACATGAATGGTGTTGACAAAATGGACCAAAACCTAGCATACTACCTGTTTGTGAGGAAGACCACCAAGTGGCCAAAAAAGTTTGTCGCCTATCTGTTCCAAATTAGCCTGTTCAACGCCTTTATCCTATACAAGGCCAACAATCCTCTGCCCAAGTGTCCAATCCTGAAGACCTTCATCCTCAGCGTGGTGAAATCGTGGACACCCTGATGGGGAGGAGGAAGTGGGGGTTGAGGAAGTGGGGGTTGGGGAGGAGGGGGGTGGAGAGGAACGCATTGCCCCACCTGCTAATCCACCTGTTGAACCACCTGTACACAACCCGCGGGGGAGGGCAAGTCGCAGGGCACCACGCATTGCCCCACCTGCTGACCGACCTGTACACAACCCGCGGCCAAGGGCACCACACAAGGACCCTATCAGCAGGCTGAATAAAAATGTGGCTGAACATGAAATGATCCCAGTCCCCCAAACCACAAAAAAGAGCCCAGGTAGGGAATGCCGGGTTTGCAGAAAAAGAGACGGCAGGAGAGTAGACACAAGGTACATGTGCAAGTCCTGTTTGGTCCCCTTGTGTATACTCAAATGCACAACACTGTACCACTCGAGGAAGGACTACACTAAAAAGTAATCATTTGAAAGACAGAGAGAGAAACGCACACACACACACACACACACACACACACAGTGAAACTCCTGTTTGGTCCCCCCCTCCTTGTTTTGTAATTGTTGTATTGTACCTGTTCGCCCCCAGAATAGGGATGCTAGCGTTCATGTGGTTACAGACCCTGTTTTATTTTTTTTAGCCTAATGCCTACTTGTTTACTTTTCATATGAATCTTATTGTTTTGGGCCTAATGCCATTTTTGTTTTACTAATCATATGAAGCTCACTACACTGAGAAAGTAGACTAGGCACATCTGCAAATCCTGTCCGGTCCCCTGTGTGTAAGTCACTGTACAACAGTGTACCACTCAAAGAGAACTATGTCTAATTGTTGTATTGTACCTGTTCGCCCCCAGAATAGGGATGCTAGCGTTCATGTGGTTACAGACCCTGTTATTGTTTGTATTTATTTTATACTGTGAATTACAACCGTGAACCTCTATTTTTCTATTTTGGACTTTTGCACTTGGAGTGAAAACAAGCCTATTGTTGTTACATATGCTGCTGTTGTGTGTGTGGTTGGAATCCAACCTGTACACAAGATGTAACAATAAAGTACAACCTTGAACCTTTGAAATGTTTTCTATCATTCTACTGTTATCACCTATGCTGCCTGTGTCTGTAGGAAACCAACATTTTCCTCTTGTATAGAATATACTGTGAAGTACAACTTTGAACCTCCAATTACATTGGAGTAATTTGTAATGTATTGAGAGGGAGAGAGCGAGAGAGACACACACTGTGAACTAATGTATTGAGAGAGAGAAACGCGCGCACACACACACACACACACACAGTGAACTAACTTTGATATAAGCTGAACTAAGATGCACTTCAAAGAGATTGGAGTTACAACCAGTTCTCGAAGAAGAACTACACTAAAAAGTAATCATTTGAAAGACAGAGAAACGCACACACACACATACACACACACACACAGTGAAACCCCTGTTTGGTCCCCCCCCCTCCTTATTGTTTTGTAATTGTTGTATTGTACCTGTTCGCCCCCAGAATAGGGATGCTAGCGTTCATGTGGTTACAGACCCTGTTTTATTTTTTTTAGCCTAATGCCTACTTGTTTACTTTTCATATGAATCTTATTGTTTTGGGCCTAATGCCATTTTTGTTTTACTAATCATATGAAGCTCACTACACTGAGAAAGTAGACTAGGCACATCTGCAAATCCTGTCCGGTCCCCTGTGTGTAAGTCACTGTACAACAGTGTACCACTCAAAGAGAACTATGTCTAATTGTTGTATTGTACCTGTTCGCCCCCAGAATAGGGATGCTAGCGTTCATGTGGTTACAGACCCTGTTATTGTTTGTATTTATTTTATAATGTGAATTACAACCGTGAACCTCTATTTTTCTATTTTGGACTTTTGCACTTGGAGTGAAAACAAGCCTATTGTTGTTACATATGCTGCTGTTGTGTGTGGTTGGAATCCAACCTGTACACAAGATGTAACTATAAAGTACAACCTTGAACCTTTGAAATGTTTTCTATCATTCTACTGTTATCACCTATGCTGCCTGTGTCTGTAGGAAACCAACGTTTTCCTCTTGTATAGAATATACTGTGAAGTACAACTTTGAACCTCCAACTACATTGTAAATGGTAAATGGTGCATTTATATAGCGCTTCTATCCGAAGCGCTTTACATTGATTGTGCCATTAACCCATTCACACACACATTCATACACCGATGGCGGAGGAAACCATGCAAGGCACCAACCTGCTCATCGGGAGCAATTAGGGGTTCAGCGTCTTGCTCAAGGACACTTCGACACTAACTCTAGGGGAGCGCCCCAGCCTGGGATCGAACTGGGAACCTTGCGGTTTTCCAGTTCACTCTACCCGGCCACTCTACCCCTGAACCACTGCCGCCCAGTTGCACAATTACAATTGCACATTGTAGTAATGTGTAATGTATTGAGAGAGAGAAACGCACACACACACACACACACACACACAGTGAACTAACTTTGATATAAGCTGAACTAAGATGCACTTCAAAGAGATTGGAGTTACAACGAGCCTTTATGTTTTCTATCATTATTCTACTGTTATTACCTATGCTGCCTGTGTCTGTAGGAAACCAAAGTTTTCCTCTTGTATAGAATATACTGTGAAGTACAACATTGAACCTCCAACTACATTGTAGTAATGTATTGAGAGAGAGAGAGAGAGAGAGACACACACACACACACACACACACACACACACACACACACACACACACACACACAGTGAACTAATGTATTGAGAGAGAGAGAGACACACTGTGAACTAACTTTGATTTATTATTTGATAACTTTGAAATAAGCTGAACTAAGATGCATTTCAAAGAGATTGGAGTGACGAGCCTTTATGTTTTCTATCATTATTCTACTGTTATTACCTATGCTGAGTGAAAACGAAAAGCGTTTTTTTTTTCTTTTCTCTAAAGCAACTACTATAGAGATGAATACTGTCACTGAAGGCAAAAATAAATGTCAAATAATTTTTCAAATAATATTTGAAGAAAAAAAAAAGTTGTACTAAAATGGCCATAACTCTTATTCTAAATAAATAGTGCTGTTTTTGGTGAAATCAAGCTGTATTCAACAGCCAATATCTCAAAAACGGAACATGCTATCAACTCACTTTCAACTCAGCCTATTCTGTGGTCCTTGAAAGATTAGTCAGAAAGCTTAAAAATGCTGGCACCAGCTATAGACTCCTGTAAAAAACCTCTGGCACCCAATGTGTTAAAATACTTGTAATACTTTGTGATATCAGTGTTAAACAAGAAAACAAGGTGATCGATGTTTCAGTCAGCTAGTTCAGTGGTTCTCAAACTGCGCGCGTGTGTGTGTGTGTGTGTGTGTGTGTGTGTGTGTGTGTGTGTGTGTGTGTGTGTGTGTGTGTGTGTGTGTGTGTGTGTGTGTGTGTGGGGGGGGGGGGGCAAACATGGGGAAGTTGTCATTCTACTGCAACATGTGGAATACCCTGATAGCATCCATTAAAGGATGTGTAACACTGGTTTATTTATAATCTGGCCTGAAAAAACATCAACAGGAGACCTAAAGGGAGGTTAATGTAATTTTCCATCTCTTTTGTATTAAAGTGTTTGTATTTGTTGATGACATGTATTATTGTGTTAATTTTTATGCTATGTTGATGAATTAAATACATAGGACCATAATGGAAACAAGTCCCAGGACACACACACACACACACACACACACACACACACACACACACACACACACACACACACACACACACACACACACACACACACACACACACACACACACACACACACACACACAGAGTATAACTCCTCTCCCTCCTGCCCAATTATGCCACCCCTACCCCATGCAGTCAAGACTTTAACAAGTTGCTCTACACTATCATATCTAAGAATGAAGGCATGGTGAGTATATTCAGAGTGCATGTATGGTTCATTGACAGGTCCTTCACAACAAGTCGACCATCACACCAGTGGGTCTGGCTGTTGATTGGGTGGGAGGAAACCTCTACTGGTGTGACCCTGTGCATCACACCATAGAGGTGTCCAAACTAAACGGGTCGTACCCAACAGTCCTGCTCAACACTGACCTGGACCTGCCAGGCTCCATAGCTGTGGATGTACGCTACGGGTAAGAGCACTGTGGTGACATCATGAACCTCACATTACATTTATCAACCATCCTGTGAAACACCACGGATACAAGAAGACTGAATTACATCTAAACATAAAACTGATGACATTGCATCATATTATGTTCCTCTTGCAGATCTAAGTTTGAAGGGTCACTAAAAAGATTCTTAGACATTGTTTAAACAACATTGTAGTTCAAGAACAATTTAAATAACACCTGAGATCACCTGAGAGCACCACAGTCCACTGATGCTTTTAAAACGATACTAAAAACCTGCCTTTAGTTTTAGTTTTTTATTGTAAAATGGGGTGGTCAGGGGCAAGATTAAAAAAGCGCAGGAAAATAGTGAAAAAAGCCAATCTGCTAGCTCACACCACGTCACAATGTGACACGTTATCTTATAGATCTGCAATTATCTTTTTTTTTTGTGAACTGGTTTTCGTTATTTAGATAGTTTTCATATTGTATGTCCACTATGTGTGATTAGTTGTGAATAGTGACCCTGACACAGTGTCTCCCTGACAGATACTTGTACTGGTCAGACATAAGTGACAACAACCCCCACATAGAGAGGATGGGGATGGACGGCACCGACAGGACAGTCATCGTGAAGGATAAGATCTCTGAGCCCTACAGCCTGACGTTAGACTACATCGATGATCACATCTACTGGACCAACGAGCACAAATACATTGAGTTTGCCAACCTGGATGGAACCAACAGACACACAGGTCGCACGCACGCACGCACGCACGCACGCACACACGCACACACGCACACACGCACACACACACACACACACACACACACACACACACACACACACACACACACAGTTTAGCCTTCTTTTTTCACTTCTAGTTTTTAGTAGAAATCATCTGGTTTAAATAGTTTTGTTTAACCCATTAAGACCGGGAACGCATCTCTGTAATTTTTTTATTTATTTGGGCTATTCAAAAATAGCAGATATACAAGCTCGTAGTGCGGCACTCGGTGCCGCGCTACGAGCTTGTATATCTTGTATATCTGCTATTTTTGAATAAAAAACGCGAACATTTGTGCAAATCTTTGAATATATATATTTTTAAAGCGAACATTTGTCACTCAAATCTTTGCTTCTGGGGGGATTCTAAAAAATTTCTTCTAGTTATTATTTTTTTATGTATTTGGCTGTGGACCCCCCATCTCAAAATATTTTGTTCCAGGGACCCCCCTCCCAGAAGTTGTAACATAGTTAAAAATGGTCGCTTTAGAAATAAATATATATATTGAAAGATTAGCACATTTTTTCCACGCTTTTTCAATAAAACATAGCAGATCTACAAGCTCGTAGCGCGGCACTCGGTGCCACGCTACAAGCTTGTAGATCTACTGTTTTTGAATAGCCAAATAAATCTAAAAATGACACACAGATGCGTTCCCGGTCTTAATGAGTTAAGAAAAAGCAAGGAAAGCAGTGAGAACATTATTGACTTTGTTATAATCTATTGGTGTATGTTAAAGCACCATTTTCTTTGTACTTTCACTTTTGTAATAGTCTGACACTTTTTATTTGGGGTTTTGTGTGTCTGTAGTTGTGAGTCATGAAAACATCTGGGCTATTACTCTGTTTGAGGATCACATCTACTGGACAGACACAGAGACCAGATCCATCTACAGAGCCAATAAGACTCAGGGAACCAACAAGATCAGACTCATCAGCAATCTGATCATGCTATATGACATCCACATCTACCACCCCTATAGACAACCTGAGGGTCTGTACCACCTACTGTATACAACACTCTCATTATTACTCTTCATGCTGTTTTATTACTTTTATTTATTGTGTATTATTGTGTTATTTGATCTGTTTAGAAAAGTGTTGTATAAACAACCTGGTGTCCCTATTCTGATCATGTAATTATAGGCAAAATTACCTACTTGCATTTTAGGCAGCATTTATTTTATTTCCCCCCACAAAATAGCAGATCTACAAGTGCACATAACGTCACAATGTAACGTGTTGTGAACTTTTAAATTGTCTATTTGTGCTATTTCATCTATATCAGCTGGTTGTTTTTAATCCCCCCTCCCCTCCACACCAAAAAAGAAGGAAGAAAGACAGGTAGGCCTTATGATTTTGTCTCTGACACATCTGTGTGTCTTGGGTACAAAAGGTTTATAAAGCACTGTTGTAACATATACAGTAGGTGGCCAGTGACTTTGACTACTTTCACTTTCAAAACCTTTGCATCATGCATGTCACACAAACAGAATGTGATGCCTTTTTTTGTATATAACAAGTTTTTTCATATAGAGTCCTATCCACAATCCACTTTATCAAAACCATTGGTGTTGTGTGCCGCATTCTGTTTGTGTGACATGCATGATGCAAAGGTTTTGAAAGTGAAACTGGTCAAAGTCACTGGCCACCTACTGTAGGTGTGTGTTCTCATAGTCATTACATGTGTGCATGTTTTCTCCACCCTGCAGTGTCTGGTCATCCATGTCAGACCAACAATGGAGGCTGCAGTAACCTGTGTCTGCTCTCACCTGGAGGGGGCTACAAGTGTTCCTGTCCCCCCAACCACCACTTGACAGCTGACAACAAGCAGTGCATGTCCAGCTGCACTGCCAGCCAGGTGATTCACCTCAGCTTCACTTGTTTTACTCTGTATGACTTTATGTCTCATGTCTGGTCTTGATACCTTACTTCATTTTAATGTAATTTATTTATTATTATTTGTTTTCAATAAGCAAGTGAAAAACTAAAGAAATTATGAGAATAAATAAGATCAGCGTCAAAGTTATTATAACATCATCAGTAAATGATGTTCCATGTTGGATGAAAGAGTAGGACAAAGATATAAAAACGTCCTACCCCTTCTTTGTGTTTCTCAAAATACCAGCAAATAAATCAATATTTAGGCTTTCTGCCCCAGTGTTTACACACTCACATTGAAAGCAAAACAAACAAGACAATACAGTCTGAATGATGCACCAAAACAAAACCAACACCTCCCGTACCTAGCTAGACTAGCTATTCTATTTAATACGTCCATTTTAAACATGAATTCTGTTTAAACTCATTCCATGTCGTACGTTGTTTCAATTCCTCTTCACATTTGTTCCTCAGAGTACAGTAACTCCTTTAACAGAAATACAATGATATTTTGCATTGGTCCTCCTCACTAACTGTTGTTTGAACATACAGATTCCTACAAAAATATGTTTTTTTGCGTTGTACATTATTTGAACTGTTAACTGATTCTAAACAGAATCCTCTGTCTCCCTCATCAGTTTGTTTGTAAGAACTACAAGTGCATTCCATTCTCATCGAAATGTGACACAGTAGATGACTGTGGGGACCGATCAGACGAACCTGCAGATTGCTGTGAGTAAAGACTGAAAAATTACCTGTGTCCACGCACACTTGAAGAGTTTAACTGGCATTCCAAGTTGTATCATCCCATCGGAAAAATGTACACTAGGCCATGAGCCTGACTCCACATACTTAAAGGTAGGGTAAGTGATATTTTTTGGTTAAAACAAAAAGTATTTTGTTAAAAGGTTAAAATACTATATTCTGATAGTAATCATTGCTATAGAGTGTTTTTTTCAGTAACAGGAGTCTCCTTGTCTCTCCAGCTCTTTAATAAACAGAAAATATATTTTTCGGTAGGTGTCAAAACCTCAGCCAATCAGGAGAAAGTACCCATTTTTAAGCTGAATTTGTATAGTGTTCCAGTTCCAATTTTGTCTGCTCATTTCTTAGTGTCATCACTTCCAATTTCACTTGTTTAATCTGTATCCTGATTGAGTTCTCTATCCTGATTGGATAAAATTGGAAATGAAACTGAAACTGAAACGAAAATGCATTTTCTGTTTTATAAAGAGCTGGAGAGACAAGGAGACTCCTTATATGGACAGGACACTCTATAGTAACGAGCACTATCAGAATATAGAGCTATTTAACAATTATTTTAACCAACGCAAATCACTTACCCTACCTTTAACACATTGACTGCCAGAGTTTATTCATAATGTACTCACCCCTGTGCTAGCCTGGTAAACCCTCCCTCCGGAAATCTCATTTATATTTGATTCCAGGAGTGAGTCTGGCCTGATAGCCCATTGTGGGGGTTTCTAGTGGAATTACCAACTAACCGAGCCTATCAGCGTCGTCGCACATCGTTCTGTGATTGACAGCGACAGTTGGCCAATCAGGTGGGGAGTTCGAGTGAGCCCAAAACACGAACGGCAGCCATCTTTTTCTTGTCCGCTATATTCTCCGCTATTTTTTTACTTCAAAAAGCTCTCTAACTTCTATTTTGAGGCACGGAATTTACTTATAAGATATCGTTTGGATAGAATTTAGTTGTTTAACTTCATATATGTGGTCAATTAATCATGACAAAGCCTATTTAAAAATAAAAATTTAGAGAACCGGTAGGGGCGGGCAGTGACACCCATGTATCCGAATAAGGCAACCCATTTTGGGCATTGGCCGTCTCAAAAGTCCCGTTGCGTCACATTAGACTGGTGAACTGCTGATTGGCTGAAGGGGAAAAATTATCATTGGCTGAAGGGGTTGTCAATCAACGGTATTACTCCCGCCCAACTCCAGCCCACAGCCAATATTGCAGAATGGGCGAACAGGCCAGACTCACTCCTGGAATCAAATAGAAATGAGATTTCCGGAGGGAGGGTTTACCAGGCTACCCCTGTGCCAGCGATTTGTGTTTTTTTATTTTGTAATTTTTCATTCAAATAAATTGTCTGACTGTGGTTTTAAACACATAGATCTACCAGCAGAGAGCAGCAAATAGACACCTTGATCACACGCTGACTCGCTAGCCCCCCCCCCCAAACAGGCTCAAACAGTCAATACGTCATAACCGGATGTGACGTTTTCGACAATCGCTGATCGGCCTTAAAGGGGAATTTTGGACTAAAGTTTTCTTACCTTTTCTATGACGTTATGATATCTTAGGATGAATGGTACAGTAGAAATTTTTCATAACTCCACCCCTGAGCCGCCACAGCTTAAAAGGTGCGCGGATAGGCCTTAGGTTAGATCACATATTTTAATAGCTTTTTTTAATAATTTTTTTGGTGAGATCTGACGTTCATAGTGACAGAACACTGTCCCAAAAAAAAAAAAAACAGAAGTCTCGCTAGACGAGATTTAAATCTCGAGATTTCAATCTCGTCTAGCGAGACTTCTGTTTTTTTTTTTTTTTTTTTTTTTTGGTTGCATAGTGTTCTGTCACTATGAACGTCAGATCTCACAAAAAAAAAAAAAAAAAAAAGCTATTAAAATATGTGATCTAACCTAAGGCCTATCCGCGCACCTTTTAAGCTCAGGGGTGGAGTTATGAAAATTTTCTACTGTACCATTCATCCTAAGATATAACGTCATAGAAAAGGTAAGAAAACTTTAGTCCAAAATTCTCCTTTAAGTACGATGTGATACACGACGACGATGACTGTTCGTCACCCGGACTAAAGAAAATAGAAGTGGAGCTCTCCGTTCGTTTTTTTATACTGTGTGAAAAAAACTTGTTTTTCCCTATTCTGGCCGAAAATGACCGGGGAAAAAAAAGAGAACCGGAAACGGAATCTGCGTCATTAAACCGGATCCCGGTGAGTGTGAAGTAAGTGGAAAACGAAACCTATGATGAAAAATAAACAGAACAGCGCGATCACAGATTAAACAAAATTCCAAAGAACGAATTAACTCGTTCTTCAGAATTGCGGCACGCAAGCGATGGATTTGAAAAACGAATTAATTTGATCTAGGCAATCAATGTGTTTTGTGATCGGGAGTTCATGTGTTGTGCTCTGTGCATCGCCTGAGAGCGATGATATCCCATAAGTAAGCATCTTACTACAGAACTAACGAATCTGGGGTTTCCTACGTAACCCCTAGTTTTCAAATAATTGTAGTGGAGTAAAAAAACAATATTTGCCTCTGAGATGTAGTGGAGTAGAAGTAAAAGTACTGGTAATTGAAAATACTCTAGTAAAGTAAAAAATACCTCAAATCTTTACTTCAAGTACAGTACTTGAGTAAATGTAATTAGTTACTTCAGTGTATATCAACCCTGGCAAACGTCCCAATTTTGGGCCGGGGCTACTGCTGAGGTGTGCCGCGCCGTTTGAAGAAGGTTTGAAAAAAAAAAAATTGAAAAAAAAAAAAAAAAAAAAAAATTACATTAATAATAATCATGCATGCAAACAGCCCCGAGGTGAAAAGGGTGACAACATGCTGTTTTTTTTCGGGTCAGGTGTCACACTATTGCCCTATTTGGATTCAAAATGGCTAGTGGAAGCTGAAAAGCTACAAGTTTGCATGTCTGACAAGCTACAAGTTTGCATCGTTTCGTGAAATTAGTGTATCGGCACACCCCTAGTGTGTGTGTATATATATATATACCGTATATATATATATATAATTAAATATATATATATACCGTATATCTAGGTGTGCCCTGGGATCTTTTGGGTATGCCAGGTGTGCCTTGGCACAAAAAAGGTTGATATACACTGAGTTACTTTACTTCTATATATTAATAATATTGTTCTTTAAATCTAGTTATTTTGCTGGAGGAATTATGTCACTGTAGAGAAAACGTGGCTTAAGACATGTTAATCATTACCTAACCATAAACATTACCAGGTATTGTTTAACTTGAAATGTCATTATTCTTCTTAAAATGGTTTATTGGGGCTCCTTACAAATTGCATTGTTTGTCTTTAATGTCAATAATAAAAGTAGCTATTCTTCTTCATAATACATGTATGTTCTCTTTCGTGGTCGAGACTGGCTCTCCACTAAATATTATTCAATATTTACGGGAACTGACCCCCCCGGGGGCAGTGCTCGTGGATACTCTTTAAGACACATCACATATGGTGGCCCTGCCCTGATTTGCAATCAGTGGGGTATTTAAGCCCCACCCAGGCAGAGCCACTTTGATTCTTTGATTTCCACGAGTGCAGACGCATTGTGGGCTCAGTATTAAGACGAAAACAGTACAGAACGGGTGTTTGGCAGCGTGGTCCACTTACCTTTGGTAGAGAGCAGGTCTTGCGAGGCTCCTCTCAGGACGCTTCGCTGTCATATTTCACACCAAAAGTACATTCCTGGCGAAGCGGCGTGCAACCTGGTTCCGAATCTGACCTAGTCGGAGGGCGGATCAGGGCTGCTGCTGTTCTGCTCGAGTGACCAAGTGGGAAGCCGTCTGTCGGCCGAACGCTTGGTCGCCGGCATCGCCATCGCCGCGGCTGCAGCCTGGTTCCGAATCTGACACAGTCGGAGGGCGGACCAGGACGGCCGCTGGTTTGCTGGAGCGATCAAGTGGGCCAACCCCGTGTAGCGGTTGAGTGCTTGGATCGCCGGCAACGCCGCCACGGCGCGGTACCGGACCGTAGAACCCGAGCGAGGCTGACCTAGTCGGCGGACCTCCGGGCCATCTACTACCGGTGGTCATCACCGCCGCGGTCCGAAAAGCCCTCGGCGGAGCCGAGTGAAAAGAGTAACAAACAAACAAAGTTGCATTGTGTCCGGGTTACTTCCTTGTTGACGCAAGGAGAATTGTGCCCCACAGGTCACAAGAGGGCAGTGTGGCGCTAGGCAGGAGTCTCCTGCCAATCACTACACTCGCTGCAACGGGTGTTGTATGAGTATATAAATATACTTAAATATTTTCACGGTAAATAAGTGAAATAAAGATAAAGAGACACTTGGCTCTGCTCATATACTGATAGAGTAAGTGTATTGAGTATTAGGTGTATGGGTATACAAATACATACGTTTACGAATATATACCTATTTATTTAGGTATATAGATAAGCATACATGGCTTACATAATATGGCAAACATGGCCAGCCCAGCGCCCCACGTCTGTCTGGGCTGTGGGCGGCCACGTTAGATGTATGCTTT
Organism: Gymnoscopelus braueri; assembly: GCF_963280865.1. Lineage (NCBI taxonomy): Eukaryota > Metazoa > Chordata > Actinopteri > Myctophiformes > Myctophidae > Gymnoscopelus > Gymnoscopelus braueri. The sequence continues at coordinate 50,022,149 of NC_137609.1, read as the reverse complement.
GCTTGGGGATGGATCATGCGCGCACGGGCTGGACCCCTCTGCGTGCATGAATTGCTTTATCCTGCTGGCAGTCGTTTCTCTCCAACCCGCGAAGCGGGGGGGCACCATATATGGTGTGTTGCACGGCAGAGCCGTCCACACCTAGGTGCAATTCTACATTGTGGCGCGCGTTCCACAACAAGGAATGAGTTTGGAGTAGAAATGTCAGAGTCTTCTGTTGGAGCGCCTCAGTGCGGCTGCAGAGTTCAGGTACAACCTCTTCCAGGGGAAGATGGAGACACTAGAAACTCTGCTGGAGACACAAGACAAACTGCTGGACATTGAGTTGGATAGGGGCATCCATCCTAACGAATAAAATGTGTGTATACAAATGTAACCGATGTATACCCGTCCCGCCAAGAACACACACAGAGGCACTGGGTTGGATGATGTGGTACTTTAGTGAAGCTGCAATGGGTTGGGTCAAGACACAAACATGTGATTAGCACCTCCACTGGTTCTGACTTCACAGCAGAGTGCAGGTACAACTGCTATATCTTATACATTCTCATAGTTTTCACATTCTCATGAAATGCATTACAAGATGTGACTTTAAACAATGTGTTTACAGTGGTTTTAACAGTATATCTTTTTAACATGTGATCGTATAGTGGTTTTAACTGGGTTTTAACAATAATGCTTTTACATTGAATTCAATACAATCTGTTTTTAACTTGTTTTTAGCCTGCATCATCCTTTTTATCGTTTTTATAATGAATGAAATAAGAAAATACAAAATCAAAGACGTCAACCAAAATGGATAATAAAATGGCCAAACGGCGCCCTCTGGCGGTAACCACAAAATACAGCAGGCAACAACGTGGCTGCTCTGTAATGGCGGTTGATACAAACAAACATTTAGTCTTGTGAACGTTAATACATACAAAACATTTAGTGCAACAACAAGTACCTGCAATGGGTTGGGTCAAGACACAAACATGTGATTAGCACCTCCACTGGTTCTGACTTCTACAGGAAGAAATAACATTGATTTCAGTATCAAATACATAGTGCATCTAACGTGAGTTACAGCAACAAAACGAAAACACACAGAAACAACATATCAACTGCTGTTACAGGACAGTGTATCTTACAGTAAATCTCACGTTAGCTTTAGTGCAATTTATAATACTTTTTCAGAGCAGCATCAGACGTGACTTACCACAGCAGAGTGCAGGTACAACTGCTATGATAGTCACATGACCCGGTCACCTTTATAGACTTTCCAGCTACCAGTAGATGGCGCTAGCTAACCACTCATTGCAGGATAAACTATACATACATACTTTAGCAGGCATTTCACAATAAAAGACTAAGTCTTTCTTCTACCTGTTACATACACCCCCCTGAAATCCTGCTAAACATGGGAAGTGCAACTCTTGAGACAAAAAAAACAAAACCAGAAAAAAACTGTGCATTACAAGGAACAAAACTTAAGTACATGTCAGTTCAAAAACTCTCCCAACAAGGAGTGCGAAAAGAAAGGAGACGATCAAACTCCTGACTAAACACAGACACAGAGATGCCGGTTACACCTCTGAAATCTAAAATATTGTTCCTGTAGCATCAAATACTACTTAGACACACTTCTGGTCAAATACTCTCATAACCCTGTCACTCAAACTGAAAGTGCGTCTCTAAAGAACTGAAACAAGGAACTAACTGACACTGTGGACATAGAATCGTCTTCTACTACTTGGTCATTCATCTCACAAACAAGACGTCTGGGAGGCTTAATGGACCTACGATCCCTTAGACTATGACGGCTAGGCTGTGTGCAAATCACCTGAGGTAGAGGGCCTGGAACGTCAAAGTCAGGGCAGTCACTGTCTGGAATGGCTGTCTCAGGTGCGTTAGCGTCTGGGGAGTCAATGTCCGGGGAGGCAATGTCTGGAGGCGGGCTACTGTCAGGAGGGGCTATGTCCATGGGGATATTGTCAGGAGGGGACATGTCCGGATGGACAGGTTCGGGGGAAGAGACTGCATTGGTAGGAACAGGTTCGGGAGAAGAGACTGCATTGGTAGTGACAGGTTCAGTTCCATCAGGTGTACCGGCCAATCCATCAGGCAGGGAATCACTTCCTGAAGCTATAGATAGAACTTCATCCACATCACTCCCATCAACAGGGTCCTCAATCTCAGGAGTATTCATGAGCCAGTCCATTGTCTGGACATTGCGATCCACACCGCCAACTGCCACTGACTCCGGGCCACTTCCATCAGCCACAACACTGAGATCTGATCCCACAAGAGAGACTGGAGTCTCATCCTCATCCAAGTTTAGGAAATCGACTGGGAGAAGAAGGTTCCTGTGCACAACTTTCTCCTTGCCAGTTTGGATGTCTTTTATCCTGTACACGTGAATGTCGGGCCTCACTGACACAACGTCATAAGGAGCCGAGTCCCATCTGTCAGAGAGCTTCCTCTTGCCTTTCTCACCACGAGTGGCCAGCAACACTCGATCGCCCACAGCCAACGAAGAGCCTTTGACTCGACGGTTGTTGAGTCTGGCGTGACGTGCTTGCTCTTGGAGGCTGTGTCTTCGAGCAATCTCTGCAGCCGCACACAAGTCTTGCCTCAAGCGAGTAACAAACTCATTACGGCTGACCACCTTGTCATTCTGGCGGACATGTTGGAACATGATGTCAATGGGGAGCCCAAACATCAAAAAGAAGGGGGCAAAGCCAGTGGTCTCGTGCACTGTACAGTTGTAGCAGAAGGTCAATGTCTGTAGCATCTGTGGCCATCTGGCTTTTGCAGTAGGGGCCAGGACTCTCAACATGTTCCCCAGTGTCCTGTTGAAACGTTCTACAACACCATTACCCATTGGGTGGTATGGGGTGGTGCGTGACTTGTGAACTCCCGCCATCTCCAGAAGTTCTTTCATGAGCCTGCTCCCGAAGTTGGCACCTTGGTCTGAGTGTAATCTTTGGGGAAATCCATAAATACAAAAGAAGTCATCCCACAACCGCCGGGCAACTTGTTTCGCAGACTGATTTCGACAGGGAAAGGCATGCGCCATTTTGGAGAAGTGGTCTGTTACTACCAAGACATCGACTGTCTTCTTGTCAGTCAGTTCGGCCGACCAGAAATCAATACACACCAATTCCATTGGAGCAGATGTCTGAATGTTCTCCAGGGGTGCACGGGCCTCAGGTTCAGGTGTTTTGCCAACAACACATCTCTCACATCGACGTACATGGTTGCCCATGTCATTTTCCATTCCGATCCAGAAGAACCGTTCCCTGGCAAGGGAGAGGGTTCGTGCACGGCCCTGATGACCAGCATTATCATGGACGCCAAGGAGAACTTGATGTTTAAGGCTATCCGGTACAATGAACTGGAAGAGTTTCTTGTCGAGTCTAAGGTCTTTTTTCACCCTGTACAGGATTCCATCTTGTACCCGTAGCTTCTTCCAGTGTCTGAGGAGCTTGTTGACACAGCCAGGTTCAGACGCTGTTTCCCGCCTGGTAGCTCTCTTATGCCGCTGCACATAGAACACGACTCGGCTTATTGTGGCATCCTGCTCCTGAAGACTCAAGATCTGGCTTTGGGGAATAACAGTGGAAGGGTCTTCTCCCGGTAACTGGGGCAACGGTGGACTAGCACTGGGCAGACTGGTCATTCCACTGTCACTATGGGCAATCAGCACCGCTGACACCTCTTCAGGGCTGATGGAGCCCTCCACAGATTGAGAGACAGCTCCAGCATTGGAATCAGATGATCCTGGTTCCACTTGAACAGCTTGACAGTTGTTTGTCACCCGGAAGGTATCCTGTACTGTACCCCTGACAACACCATTGACTTCATCCAACAGTGCAATGTAAGGCTCTTTCATCAGACGGTGGCTGACACATGACTTAACGAATGGCTCACGGCTGAGCGCATCGGGGACAATGTTCTTAACACCTGGCACATACTTCAGATCAAAGTCGAACGCTGCAAGCTTAGCCACCCATCTTTGTTCACATGCATCCAAGCGAGGCTTCGTTAAGATGTAAGACAGCGGGTTGTTATCCGTCCAGGCAGTAAAGTGTCTGCCCTTCAGCCAGTGGCTAAACTTGTCACAAATGGCCCACTTCAATGCCAGGAATTCCAGCCTGTGCGCTGGGTAGTTCATCTGTGACCGGGACAGGTACAACCTCTTCCAGGGGAAGATGGAGACACTAGAAACTCTGCTGGAGACACAAGACAAACTGCTGGACATTGAGTTGGATAGGGGCATCCATCCTAACGAATAAAATGTGTGTATACAAATGTAACCGATGTATACCCGTCCCGCCAAGAACACACACAGAGGCACTGGGTTGGATGATGTGGTACTTTAGTGAAGCTGCAATGGGTTGGGTCAAGACACAAACATGTGATTAGCACCTCCACTGGTTCTGACTTCACAGCAGAGTGCAGGTACAACTGCTATATCTTATACATTCTCATAGTTTTCACATTCTCATGAAATGCATTACAAGATGTGACTTTAAACAATGTGTTTACAGTGGTTTTAACAGTATATCTTTTTAACATGTGATCGTATAGTGGTTTTAACTGGGTTTTAACAATAATGCTTTTACATTGAATTCAATACAATCTGTTTTTAACTTGTTTTTAGCCTGCATCATCCTTTTTATCGTTTTTATAATGAATGAAATAAGAAAATACAAAATCAAAGACGTCAACCAAAATGGATAATAAAATGGCCAAACGGCGCCCTCTGGCGGTAACCACAAAATACAGCAGGCAACAACGTGGCTGCTCTGTAATGGCGGTTGATACAAACAAACATTTAGTCTTGTGAACGTTAATACATACAAAACATTTAGTGCAACAACAAGTACCTGCAATGGGTTGGGTCAAGACACAAACATGTGATTAGCACCTCCACTGGTTCTGACTTCTACAGGAAGAAATAACATTGATTTCAGTATCAAATACATAGTGCATCTAACGTGAGTTACAGCAACAAAACGAAAACACACAGAAACAACATATCAACTGCTGTTACAGGACAGTGTATCTTACAGTAAATCTCACGTTAGCTTTAGTGCAATTTATAATACTTTTTCAGAGCAGCATCAGACGTGACTTACCACAGCAGAGTGCAGGTACAACTGCTATGATAGTCACATGACCCGGTCACCTTTATAGACTTTCCAGCTACCAGTAGATAGCGCTAGCTAACCACTCATTGCAGGATAAACTATACATACATACTTTAGCAGGCATTTCACAATAAAAGACTAAGTCTTTCTTCTACCTGTTACATACACCCCCCTGAAATCCTGCTAAACATGGGAAGTGCAACTCTTGAGACAAAAAAAACAAAACCAGAAAAAAACTGTGCATTACAAGGAACAAAACTTAAGTACATGTCAGTTCAAAAACTCTCCCAACAAGGAGTGCGAAAAGAAAGGAGACGATCAAACTCCTGACTAAACACAGACACAGAGATGCCGGTTACACCTCTGAAATCTAAAATATTGTTCCTGTAGCATCAAATACTACTTAGACACACTTCTGGTCAAATACTCTCATAACCCTGTCACTCAAACTGAAAGTGCGTCTCTAAAGAACTGAAACAAGGAACTAACTGACACTGTGGACATAGAATCGTCTTCTACTACTTGGTCATTCATCTCACAAACAAGACGTCTGGGAGGCTTAATGGACCTACGATCCCTTAGACTATGACGGCTAGGCTGTGTGCAAATCACCTGAGGTAGAGGGCCTGGAACGTCAAAGTCAGGGCAGTCACTGTCTGGAATGGCTGTCTCAGGTGCGTTAGCGTCTGGGGAGTCAATGTCCGGGGAGGCAATGTCTGGAGGCGGGCTACTGTCAGGAGGGGCTATGTCCATGGGGATATTGTCAGGAGGGGACATGTCCGGATGGACAGGTTCGGGGGAAGAGACTGCATTGGTAGGAACAGGTTCGGGAGAAGAGACTGCATTGGTAGTGACAGGTTCAGTTCCATCAGGTGTACCGGCCAATCCATCAGGCAGGGAATCACTTCCTGAAGCTATAGATAGAACTTCATCCACATCACTCCCATCAACAGGGTCCTCAATCTCAGGAGTATTCATGAGCCAGTCCATTGTCTGGACATTGCGATCCACACCGCCAACTGCCACTGACTCCGGGCCACTTCCATCAGCCACAACACTGAGATCTGATCCCACAAGAGAGACTGGAGTCTCATCCTCATCCAAGTTTAGGAAATCGACTGGGAGAAGAAGGTTCCTGTGCACAACTTTCTCCTTGCCAGTTTGGATGTCTTTTATCCTGTACACGTGAATGTCGGGCCTCACTGACACAACGTCATAAGGAGCCGAGTCCCATCTGTCAGAGAGCTTCCTCTTGCCTTTCTCACCACGAGTGGCCAGCAACACTCGATCGCCCACAGCCAACGAAGAGCCTTTGACTCGACGGTTGTAGAGTCTGGCGTGACGTGCTTGCTCTTGGAGGCTGTGTCTTCGAGCAATCTCTGCAGCCGCACACAAGTCTTGCCTCAAGCGAGTAACAAACTCATTACGGCTGACCACCTTGTCATTCTGGCGGACATGTTGGAACATGATGTCAATGGGGAGCCCAAACATCAAAAAGAAGGGGGCAAAGCCAGTGGTCTCGTGCACTGTACAGTTGTAGCAGAAGGTCAATGTCTGTAGCATCTGTGGCCATCTGGCTTTTGCAGTAGGGGCCAGGACTCTCAACATGTTCCCCAGTGTCCTGTTGAAACGTTCTACAACACCATTACCCATTGGGTGGTATGGGGTGGTGCGTGACTTGTGAACTCCCGCCATCTCCAGAAGTTCTTTCATGAGCCTGCTCCCGAAGTTGGCACCTTGGTCTGAGTGTAATCTTTGGGGAAATCCATAAATACAAAAGAAGTCATCCCACAACCGCCGGGCAACTTGTTTCGCAGACTGATTTCGACAGGGAAAGGCATGCGCCATTTTGGAGAAGTGGTCTGTTACTACCAAGACATCGACTGTCTTCTTGTCAGTCAGTTCGGCCGACCAGAAATCAATACACACCAATTCCATTGGAGCAGATGTCTGAATGTTCTCCAGGGGTGCACGGGCCTCAGGTTCAGGTGTTTTGCCAACAACACATCTCTCACATCGACGTACATGGTTGCCCATGTCATTTTCCATTCCGATCCAGAAGAACCGTTCCCTGGCAAGGGAGAGGGTTCGTGCACGGCCCTGATGACCAGCATTATCATGGACGCCAAGGAGAACTTGATGTTTAAGGCTATCCGGTACAATGAACTGGAAGAGTTTCTTGTCGAGTCTAAGGTCTTTTTTCACCCTGTACAGGATTCCATCTTGTACCCGTAGCTTCTTCCAGTGTCTGAGGAGCTTGTTGACACAGCCAGGTTCAGACGCTGTTTCCCGCCTGGTAGCTCTCTTATGCCGCTGCACATAGAACACGACTCGGCTTATTGTGGCATCCTGCTCCTGAAGACTCAAGATCTGGCTTTGGGGAATAACAGTGGAAGGGTCTTCTCCCGGTAACTGGGGCAACGGTGGACTAGCACTGGGCAGACTGGTCATTCCACTGTCACTATGGGCAATCAGCACCGCTGACACCTCTTCAGGGCTGATGGAGCCCTCCACAGATTGAGAGACAGCTCCAGCATTGGAATCAGATGATCCTGGTTCCACTTGAACAGCTTGACAGTTGTTTGTCACCCGGAAGGTATCCTGTACTGTACCCCTGACAACACCATTGACTTCATCCAACAGTGCAATGTAAGGCTCTTTCATCAGACGGTGGCTGACACATGACTTAACGAATGGCTCACGGCTGAGCGCATCGGGGACAATGTTCTTAACACCTGGCACATACTTCAGATCAAAGTCGAACGCTGCAAGCTTAGCCACCCATCTTTGTTCACATGCATCCAAGCGAGGCTTCGTTAAGATGTAAGACAGCGGGTTGTTATCCGTCCAGGCAGTAAAGTGTCTGCCCTTCAGCCAGTGGCTAAACTTGTCACAAATGGCCCACTTCAATGCCAGGAATTCCAGCCTGTGCGCTGGGTAGTTCATCTGTGACCGGGACAGTGTCTTGCTAGCGAAGGCGACAGGTCGAGCGATCTTTTCACCTGGTGGCACTTGAGACAGGACGGCTCCAATGCCATCGAATGACGCATCAACACCAAGAATGAAGGGGGCATTGAAATCTGGGTGGGCTAGAGTGACACTTATCATGAGGTCGTTTTTCAGAGTCTCAAACGCGTTCCGGCACGCATCGGTCCAATCAGCAGGCGACAACTTGACTTGACCTCCTTTCTTGACAGGTTTGCGACCTCTCTTGTGCTTGCGCTGAGGTTCAGCTGTGAGCCTGAACAATGGTTTTGCCTTCGCAGAACATGCCTCGATGAAACCTTGATAGTACATCACCATTCCTAGATACGATCTGATTTTACTAGGGCAAGGTGTTCTCCCATCAGACTCCATGAGGTCGATGACTTGGACGTCATTTATGGCTCTCACTTTCTCGTGGTCTGTCCGAACTCCATCTTCACTGATGACATGCCCAAGAAACTTCACAGTCCTTCTGAGGAAGAAGCACTTCTTGGGTGCGAGCTTAAGGTTGTGTTCCTTGAGGCGGGCGAACACCATCTGCAGGCGTCGGAGTGCAGCTTCCTCTGTAGGTGCAAATACCATCAGGTCGTCTAGGTAACACAACAGGCTTGTGAAATTCTCGTCACCGAATATGGACATCATCATCCTCATGAACGTAGCAGGACTGTTGCATAGGCCTTGAGGGAGACGGTTGTATTCATGAAGTCCAAAGGGCGACGAGAACGCTGTATACTTCTTGTCATCAGGGTGCAAGGGGACGTTATAAAAGCCTGATGTCAGGTCCATTGTGGAGAAGAAAGCATTCCCACCGAGTGCGGCTAGAGCATCAGCTTGATGTGGCAGTGGGTAGGCATCCTTCACGGTTCTTGCGTTAAGCCATCTGAAGTCAGTGCAGACTCTGAGTTCTCCATTCCGCTTCCAAATGAGAACGAGTGCAGATGCGTATTCGCTGTGCGACTTCCGAATAATGCCTTTCTCTTCCATCTCATTCAGAGTCGTCCTCAGTTTTTCATACTGGCTTGGTGGTATGCGTCTGTAAGGTAGACGGAACGGCTTGTCGTCGACAAGGTGGATGCGATGCACAAACTCTTTAGCTTCTCCACAGTCCATCTTGTGTCGGGAGAAGATTGACTCATACTGTTCGATGATATGAAGGAGCTTGTCTTTCCACTGCAGCGACACTTCACATGACTTCAGATCAAGGTCTTGCAGTCCCAGAGCTTCCAGTGCACGCACCATGTCCTCTTCTGACCTTGGCCGTACATCTTCACTCTGCACACACTGCACATTGCACTTGACTTCGTCTGCTTTGGGCAAGTCCTCTACTGCGATACAGGGGGACACATCCGCAATTTTGGCGTTCCTTCTCAGCACCACAGTTTTGTCGGTAGGATTAATGACTTTAACAGGCACCCATCGGTCTCCCCAAAGAGGAGTAACAACTCTTCCAACGAGGATGTGTCTCAGAATCAGAATCAGAATCAGTTTTATTGTCACATCACAGGTTTACAAGGTAAAAAAGTGGGTGAAATTCTTTTTTGTACATCGTTCCCATCGCAACGTTAGTTTCCATAGAAAGAAGAGGGGGGGGGGAGAAGAAGAGGGTGGGGGGCAGGTGGGAAGGAGATCAAAAACAAGAGAGCAACAGAAGGCCAGACAAGTTATCTACATATTTACAAATTACCTGAGATAATAAATAAAACTAAAAAAACTAAACTAAGGTGCCTGAGCATAGCAGCAATGTATTGTACTGTGCATGTTATACTTATACTGTGCATGATAGACAAAGGACGTTAAGGTGCTTAAGGAGCACAATAAAAAGACCCAAAAAAAGTCAGTGCGTTATACAAGGGATTAAGGTGCAAAAGGTCAGTGCGTGTCCACCTAGAGTGGACTGACCCTAGTATAATCCGCATGTAGCTCCATGAGGGAGTGCAACAAAAAGTCATTTGTACCTGGTGTAGTCCACAGGTGTGTCCGAGGGGGGGCTAAAGTCCAAGTCATGGGTCTGGCCTTTGACTGTGTTGGCTCAACGACCACTGTACTGCCTGCTGACATCACGGCTGACTCAGGTAACTTGCCCCAGACAAGGTGCTCGCTCTGCGGTTTCAGTGTCACACAACTCTTGACCTTCACCGTGCCCACCTTATCTGGAATGCAGTCACCTCTCCATCTCTCTGTGTTAGAAAGCAGTGACAGGAATTGGCAGTGGTCATCGGTCTGACCATTGTTGGGTGAGGAAACTAGTCTCCAGTAGCTGTCAGTGCTCTTCAGTTGAGTTAGAATGTGCTTGATGGCATTGCTGCCAAGGATCATTTGTTCTGTCTGGCCTGGAACAACCATCGCTGGGACGATCATTCTGCATCCGTAAACGGTGACATCAAGGTCATACATATCTTTGGGGGAAACGCGGTGTCCACCACAGCCTATTATGACATAATCATCAGCTGTGTTTCTTATCATGTCAGGGCATTGCTGCAGCAGGGACTCAACAGCAGACTCACTTATTGTACAGGCCATCGACCCGCTGTCCAACAGTGCTTTGAGAGTGGGACCATTCTTCACAGGCACAGGCGTGTAGAACAGGCTGTTAGTCTCTGCTATTCTCTGGGATCCCTGAAAGATCAATTTCTTGGATGAGGGTATCGTACTGCTATACAGCTCATAGAGGGACTCATTATCTTGCATGATGTCAGGTTTCTCATTACTGTTGGGAGGCTTATTGGGTTGATCTGCACTGTCCTCCGTTGTGTGCAGACCAGTCAGTTTCCCTGCTGCTCCGGGACAGTCCTTTTTTCTGGACAGTCACGGCGTGAATGGCCTGGGGCGTGGCACTGGAAACAAAGCCTCTTCTCCCGGCAATGAGAGAATGCACTGTGATCATCATCTTTGCAAATAATGCATGGCTTGTCAGTGAAGCCGTCAATTCGGTCTGCAGGTCGCCTGGGTGGAGCTCGCCTCCTCATTTGCGACTGGTCACAGGCTCCACGCAGCAGGACCTTCTCCAACATACTCATGACCTCTGCTAGGGGGACATACTGTGGGCCTTGTGTCTGAGGCGGCTCGTGACTGCTGTGGGTAGGGACTGGATTGTGGGTAGGGGCTGGGCTGTGGGTGGGGGCTGGGCTGTGGCATGGGGCTGGGCTGTGGGTAGGGGCGGGACTGTGGGTAGGGGTTGGGCTGTGGGTAGGGGCTGGGCTGTGGTATGGGACTGGGTTGCGGGTAGGGGCTGGGCTGTGGTATGGGACCGGGCCGTGGCTCACCTCAGCTCTGTGCATAGCAATATCCATCCTCTTCACAGGGTGCAATGGGGAAGTCGCTTTGCAACTCATCTCGGCGTGGTATTCGTTCAGCACTTCCAACACTTCACATGCCGACCACCTGTCAATTATTTTGGATCTGAAGGTGAGGGCTAGGTCTTTGCAGGGACAGTTCCTAATAAACATGCGAGTCACCTCCATTTCAGGGTTGTCAAGAGTTTTGCCCTGTTCTCTCAGGCAGTCAGTGGCGAGGTCAGCTGCTCTGTTTAGTCTCAGCCAGTAGTCATAGGGGTCTTCCTGGTCTTTGGGCAAAGTCGAGTAAAAGTCAGCTAAGGGGACAGCAGAGTACCTAGTACAGCTAAAGTGCTTTCTGAGGAGACCATAAATCATGTCAGGGTGAGCATAAACATCAATGTTGCTGTTTCTAATGCCAAACTTAACTACATCCTTAGCCTTTCCTCTCAAATGCATAAGGATTTCCTCAGCCTGTTCCTCAACCCTCACATTAGTCTTCTTAATGAACGTTCTCATCAGATCTTCCCATTCATACACTGTGATTGAGTCTGAGCCACCCCCTACAAAAGATGGTGGTTCCTTAACCTTTCTCTGTGTAACCAAATGGACTTGGGATGCATCCATCTGACTGGGCAGACTCAAAGTGCTCGCTACATTTTGTGTGACAGTGGAACTGGGAGCTACTGTGTTGTGTGGCTGTATGCGTGACATGATGCTGTCAGCTAACTGATGTCCTATCTCCTGAATGACAGTCCTCATCTGGTCAGTTACACACTCAGAATTGTCACTAGTAGGATTTGGTGTAGATGTGACCTGAGGCATAGGTGGGCTGGTGTGATGGTCAGCTACATTACGGACCCTAGCACTAGGAACCTCCTCCAATGAGGGAATACTAACACCTGGAGTGGGACTATCAACTGAGAAAAGAATGGGAGCATGCATAGCTCTGCCCCTGCCAACACTAATGGGTGTGCTAAACCGTGACATCTTTCCCAAAACAGTATAGTCCACCCCAATAATGTGGATATCAACAGTAGAAAAATAGCAAATAAATCAAAATGACAAAAATAATCTGTAGGTTGTGTGACACGTCACTGGTATGGCACACACAATTATCCGTGTCACTGTGACACCCTGTACTGTGTACAGCAATGCGCTTCACTGCTATGATATCATGTAAACTGTACCCACAAATACTGTGTACTGATGGCCTCATGAAGTGATGTGGTAGGCAGGGCGGTCACCGGTCCGACGAGAAGTCACGGGTCACGGCACCAATGTAACCGCTGTATACCCGTCCCGCCAAGAACACACACAGAGGCACTGGGTTGGATGATGTGGTACTTTAGTGAAGCTGCAATGGGTTGGGTCAAGACACAAACATGTGATTAGCACCTCCACTGGTTCTGACTTCACAGCAGAGTGCAGGTACAACTGCTATATCTTATACATTCTCATAGTTTTCACATTCTCATGAAATGCATTACAAGATGTGACTTTAAACAATGTGTTTACAGTGGTTTTAACAGTATATCTTTTTAACATGTGATCGTATAGTGGTTTTAACTGGGTTTTAACAATAATGCTTTTACATTGAATTCAATACAATCTGTTTTTAACTTGTTTTTAGCCTGCATCATCCTTTTTATCGTTTTTATAATGAATGAAATAAGAAAATACAAAATCAAAGACGTCAACCAAAATGGATAATAAAATGGCCAAACGGCGCCCTCTGGCGGTAACCACAAAATACAGCAGGCAACAACGTGGCTGCTCTGTAATGGCGGTTGATACAAACAAACATTTAGTCTTGTGAACGTTAATACATACAAAACATTTAGTGCAACAACAAGTACCTGCAATGGGTTGGGTCAAGACACAAACATGTGATTAGCACCTCCACTGGTTCTGACTTCTACAGGAAGAAATAACATTGATTTCAGTATCAAATACATAGTGCATCTAACGTGAGTTACAGCAACAAAACGAAAACACACAGAAACAACATATCAACTGCTGTTACAGGACAGTGTATCTTACAGTAAATCTCACGTTAGCTTTAGTGCAATTTATAATACTTTTTCAGAGCAGCATCAGACGTGACTTACCACAGCAGAGTGCAGGTACAACTGCTATGATAGTCACATGACCCGGTCACCTTTATAGACTTTCCAGCTACCAGTAGATGGCGCTAGCTAACCACTCATTGCAGGATAAACTATACATACATACTTTAGCAGGCATTTCACAATAAAAGACTAAGTCTTTCTTCTACCTGTTACATACACCCCCCTGAAATCCTGCTAAACATGGGAAGTGCAACTCTTGAGACAAAAAAAACAAAACCAGAAAAAAACTGTGCATTACAAGGAACAAAACTTAAGTACATGTCAGTTCAAAAACTCTCCCAACAAGGAGTGCGAAAAGAAAGGAGACGATCAAACTCCTGACTAAACACAGACACAGAGATGCCGGTTACACCTCTGAAATCTAAAATATTGTTCCTGTAGCATCAAATACTACTTAGACACACTTCTGGTCAAATACTCTCATAACCCTGTCACTCAAACTGAAAGTGCGTCTCTAAAGAACTGAAACAAGGAACTAACTGACACTGTGGACATAGAATCGTCTTCTACTACTTGGTCATTCATCTCACAAACAAGACGTCTGGGAGGCTTAATGGACCTACGATCCCTTAGACTATGACGGCTAGGCTGTGTGCAAATCACCTGAGGTAGAGGGCCTGGAACGTCAAAGTCAGGGCAGTCACTGTCTGGAATGGCTGTCTCAGGTGCGTTAGCGTCTGGGGAGTCAATGTCCGGGGAGGCAATGTCTGGAGGCGGGCTACTGTCAGGAGGGGCTATGTCCATGGGGATATTGTCAGGAGGGGACATGTCCGGATGGACAGGTTCGGGGGAAGAGACTGCATTGGTAGGAACAGGTTCGGGAGAAGAGACTGCATTGGTAGTGACAGGTTCAGTTCCATCAGGTGTACCGGCCAATCCATCAGGCAGGGAATCACTTCCTGAAGCTATAGATAGAACTTCATCCACATCACTCCCATCAACAGGGTCCTCAATCTCAGGAGTATTCATGAGCCAGTCCATTGTCTGGACATTGCGATCCACACCGCCAACTGCCACTGACTCCGGGCCACTTCCATCAGCCACAACACTGAGATCTGATCCCACAAGAGAGACTGGAGTCTCATCCTCATCCAAGTTTAGGAAATCGACTGGGAGAAGAAGGTTCCTGTGCACAACTTTCTCCTTGCCAGTTTGGATGTCTTTTATCCTGTACACGTGAATGTCGGGCCTCACTGACACAACGTCATAAGGAGCCGAGTCCCATCTGTCAGAGAGCTTCCTCTTGCCTTTCTCACCACGAGTGGCCAGCAACACTCGATCGCCCACAGCCAACGAAGAGCCTTTGACTCGACGGTTGTAGAGTCTGGCGTGACGTGCTTGCTCTTGGAGGCTGTGTCTTCGAGCAATCTCTGCAGCCGCACACAAGTCTTGCCTCAAGCGAGTAACAAACTCATTACGGCTGACCACCTTGTCATTCTGGCGGACATGTTGGAACATGATGTCAATGGGGAGACGCGGGACTCGCCCAAACATCAAAAAGAAGGGGGCAAAGCCAGTGGTCTCGTGCACTGTACAGTTGTAGCAGAAGGTCAATGTCTGTAGCATCTGTGGCCATCTGGCTTTTGCAGTAGGGGCCAGGACTCTCAACATGTTCCCCAGTGTCCTGTTGAAACGTTCTACAACACCATTACCCATTGGGTGGTATGGGGTGGTGCGTGACTTGTGAACTCCCGCCATCTCCAGAAGTTCTTTCATGAGCCTGCTCCCGAAGTTGGCACCTTGGTCTGAGTGTAATCTTTGGGGAAATCCATAAATACAAAAGAAGTCATCCCACAACCGCCGGGCAACTTGTTTCGCAGACTGATTTCGACAGGGAAAGGCATGCGCCATTTTGGAGAAGTGGTCTGTTACTACCAAGACATCGACTGTCTTCTTGTCAGTCAGTTCGGCCGACCAGAAATCAATACACACCAATTCCATTGGAGCAGATGTCTGAATGTTCTCCAGGGGTGCACGGGCCTCAGGTTCAGGTGTTTTGCCAACAACACATCTCTCACATCGACGTACATGGTTGCCCATGTCATTTTCCATTCCGATCCAGAAGAACCGTTCCCTGGCAAGGGAGAGGGTTCGTGCACGGCCCTGATGACCAGCATTATCATGGACGCCAAGGAGAACTTGATGTTTAAGGCTATCCGGTACAATGAACTGGAAGAGTTTCTTGTCGAGTCTAAGGTCTTTTTTCACCCTGTACAGGATTCCATCTTGTACCCGTAGCTTCTTCCAGTGTCTGAGGAGCTTGTTGACACAGCCAGGTTCAGACGCTGTTTCCCGCCTGGTAGCTCTCTTATGCCGCTGCACATAGAACACGACTCGGCTTATTGTGGCATCCTGCTCCTGAAGACTCAAGATCTGGCTTTGGGGAATAACAGTGGAAGGGTCTTCTCCCGGTAACTGGGGCAACGGTGGACTAGCACTGGGCAGACTGGTCATTCCACTGTCACTATGGGCAATCAGCACCGCTGACACCTCTTCAGGGCTGATGGAGCCCTCCACAGATTGAGAGACAGCTCCAGCATTGGAATCAGATGATCCTGGTTCCACTTGAACAGCTTGACAGTTGTTTGTCACCCGGAAGGTATCCTGTACTGTACCCCTGACAACACCATTGACTTCATCCAACAGTGCAATGTAAGGCTCTTTCATCAGACGGTGGCTGACACATGACTTAACGAATGGCTCACGGCTGAGCGCATCGGGGACAATGTTCTTAACACCTGGCACATACTTCAGATCAAAGTCGAACGCTGCAAGCTTAGCCACCCATCTTTGTTCACATGCATCCAAGCGAGGCTTCGTTAAGATGTAAGACAGCGGGTTGTTATCCGTCCAGGCAGTAAAGTGTCTGCCCTTCAGCCAGTGGCTAAACTTGTCACAAATGGCCCACTTCAATGCCAGGAATTCCAGCCTGTGCGCTGGGTAGTTCATCTGTGACCGGGACAGTGTCTTGCTAGCGAAGGCGACAGGTCGAGCGATCTTTTCACCTGGTGGCACTTGAGACAGGACGGCTCCAATGCCATCGAATGACGCATCAACACCAAGAATGAAGGGGGCATTGAAATCTGGGTGGGCTAGAGTGACACTTATCATGAGGTCGTTTTTCAGAGTCTCAAACGCGTTCCGGCACGCATCGGTCCAATCAGCAGGCGACAACTTGACTTGACCTCCTTTCTTGACAGGTTTGCGACCTCTCTTGTGCTTGCGCTGAGGTTCAGCTGTGAGCCTGAACAATGGTTTTGCCTTCGCAGAACATGCCTCGATGAAACCTTGATAGTACATCACCATTCCTAGATACGATCTGATTTTACTAGGGCAAGGTGTTCTCCCATCAGACTCCATGAGGTCGATGACTTGGACGTCATTTATGGCTCTCACTTTCTCGTGGTCTGTCCGAACTCCATCTTCACTGATGACATGCCCAAGAAACTTCACAGTCCTTCTGAGGAAGAAGCACTTCTTGGGTGCGAGCTTAAGGTTGTGTTCCTTGAGGCGGGCGAACACCATCTGCAGGCGTCGGAGTGCAGCTTCCTCTGTAGGTGCAAATACCATCAGGTCGTCTAGGTAACACAACAGGCTTGTGAAATTCTCGTCACCGAATATGGACATCATCATCCTCATGAACGTAGCAGGACTGTTGCATAGGCCTTGAGGGAGACGGTTGTATTCATGAAGTCCAAAGGGCGACGAGAACGCTGTATACTTCTTGTCATCAGGGTGCAAGGGGACGTTATAAAAGCCTGATGTCAGGTCCATTGTGGAGAAGAAAGCATTCCCACCGAGTGCGGCTAGAGCATCAGCTTGATGTGGCAGTGGGTAGGCATCCTTCACGGTTCTTGCGTTAAGCCATCTGAAGTCAGTGCAGACTCTGAGTTCTCCATTCCGCTTCCAAATGAGAACGAGTGCAGATGCGTATTCGCTGTGCGACTTCCGAATAATGCCTTTCTCTTCCATCTCATTCAGAGTCGTCCTCAGTTTTTCATACTGGCTTGGTGGTATGCGTCTGTAAGGTAGACGGAACGGCTTGTCGTCGACAAGGTGGATGCGATGCACAAACTCTTTAGCTTCTCCACAGTCCATCTTGTGTCGGGAGAAGATTGACTCATACTGTTCGATGATATGAAGGAGCTTGTCTTTCCACTGCAGCGACACTTCACATGACTTCAGATCAAGGTCTTGCAGTCCCAGAGCTTCCAGTGCACGCACCATGTCCTCTTCTGACCTTGGCCGTACATCTTCACTCTGCACACACTGCACATTGCACTTGACTTCGTCTGCTTTGGGCAAGTCCTCTACTGCGATACAGGGGGACACATCCGCAATTTTGGCGTTCCTTCTCAGCACCACAGTTTTGTCGGTAGGATTAATGACTTTAACAGGCACCCATCGGTCTCCCCAAAGAGGAGTAACAACTCTTCCAACGAGGATGTGTCTCAGAATCAGAATCAGAATCAGTTTTATTGTCACATCACAGGTTTACAAGGTAAAAAAGTGGGTGAAATTCTTTTTTGTACATCGTTCCCATCGCAACGTTAGTTTCCATAGAAAGAAGAGGGGGGGGGGAGAAGAAGAGGGTGGGGGGCAGGTGGGAAGGAGATCAAAAACAAGAGAGCAACAGAAGGCCAGACAAGTTATCTACATATTTACAAATTACCTGAGATAATAAATAAAACTAAAAAAACTAAACTAAGGTGCCTGAGCATAGCAGCAATGTATTGTACTGTGCATGTTATACTTATACTGTGCATGATAGACAAAGGACGTTAAGGTGCTTAAGGAGCACAATAAAAAGACCCAAAAAAAGTCAGTGCGTTATACAAGGGATTAAGGTGCAAAAGGTCAGTGCGTGTCCACCTAGAGTGGACTGACCCTAGTATAATCCGCATGTAGCTCCATGAGGGAGTGCAACAAAAAGTCATTTGTACCTGGTGTAGTCCACAGGTGTGTCCGAGGGGGGGCTAAAGTCCAAGTCATGGGTCTGGCCTTTGACTGTGTTGGCTCAACGACCACTGTACTGCCTGCTGACATCACGGCTGACTCAGGTAACTTGCCCCAGACAAGGTGCTCGCTCTGCGGTTTCAGTGTCACACAACTCTTGACCTTCACCGTGCCCACCTTATCTGGAATGCAGTCACCTCTCCATCTCTCTGTGTTAGAAAGCAGTGACAGGAATTGGCAGTGGTCATCGGTCTGACCATTGTTGGGTGAGGAAACTAGTCTCCAGTAGCTGTCAGTGCTCTTCAGTTGAGTTAGAATGTGCTTGATGGCATTGCTGCCAAGGATCATTTGTTCTGTCTGGCCTGGAACAACCATCGCTGGGACGATCATTCTGCATCCGTAAACGGTGACATCAAGGTCATACATATCTTTGGGGGAAACGCGGTGTCCACCACAGCCTATTATGACATAATCATCAGCTGTGTTTCTTATCATGTCAGGGCATTGCTGCAGCAGGGACTCAACAGCAGACTCACTTATTGTACAGGCCATCGACCCGCTGTCCAACAGTGCTTTGAGAGTGGGACCATTCTTCACAGGCACAGGCGTGTAGAACAGGCTGTTAGTCTCTGCTATTCTCTGGGATCCCTGAAAGATCAATTTCTTGGATGAGGGTATCGTACTGCTATACAGCTCATAGAGGGACTCATTATCTTGCATGATGTCAGGTTTCTCATTACTGTTGGGAGGCTTATTGGGTTGATCTGCACTGTCCTCCGTTGTGTGCAGACCAGTCAGTTTCCCTGCTGCTCCGGGACAGTCCTTTTTTCTGGACAGTCACGGCGTGAATGGCCTGGGGCGTGGCACTGGAAACAAAGCCTCTTCTCCCGGCAATGAGAGAATGCACTGTGATCATCATCTTTGCAAATAATGCATGGCTTGTCAGTGAAGCCGTCAATTCGGTCTGCAGGTCGCCTGGGTGGAGCTCGCCTCCTCATTTGCGACTGGTCACAGGCTCCACGCAGCAGGACCTTCTCCAACATACTCATGACCTCTGCTAGGGGGACATACTGTGGGCCTTGTGTCTGAGGCGGCTCGTGACTGCTGTGGGTAGGGACTGGATTGTGGGTAGGGGCTGGGCTGTGGGTGGGGGCTGGGCTGTGGCATGGGGCTGGGCTGTGGGTAGGGGCGGGACTGTGGGTAGGGGTTGGGCTGTGGGTAGGGGCTGGGCTGTGGTATGGGACTGGGTTGCGGGTAGGGGCTGGGCTGTGGTATGGGACCGGGCCGTGGCTCACCTCAGCTCTGTGCATAGCAATATCCATCCTCTTCACAGGGTGCAATGGGGAAGTCGCTTTGCAACTCATCTCGGCGTGGTATTCGTTCAGCACTTCCAACACTTCACATGCCGACCACCTGTCAATTATTTTGGATCTGAAGGTGAGGGCTAGGTCTTTGCAGGGACAGTTCCTAATAAACATGCGAGTCACCTCCATTTCAGGGTTGTCAAGAGTTTTGCCCTGTTCTCTCAGGCAGTCAGTGGCGAGGTCAGCTGCTCTGTTTAGTCTCAGCCAGTAGTCATAGGGGTCTTCCTGGTCTTTGGGCAAAGTCGAGTAAAAGTCAGCTAAGGGGACAGCAGAGTACCTAGTACAGCTAAAGTGCTTTCTGAGGAGACCATAAATCATGTCAGGGTGAGCATAAACATCAATGTTGCTGTTTCTAATGCCAAACTTAACTACATCCTTAGCCTTTCCTCTCAAATGCATAAGGATTTCCTCAGCCTGTTCCTCAACCCTCACATTAGTCTTCTTAATGAACGTTCTCATCAGATCTTCCCATTCATACACTGTGATTGAGTCTGAGCCACCCCCTACAAAAGATGGTGGTTCCTTAACCTTTCTCTGTGTAACCAAATGGACTTGGGATGCATCCATCTGACTGGGCAGACTCAAAGTGCTCGCTACATTTTGTGTGACAGTGGAACTGGGAGCTACTGTGTTGTGTGGCTGTATGCGTGACATGATGCTGTCAGCTAACTGATGTCCTATCTCCTGAATGACAGTCCTCATCTGGTCAGTTACACACTCAGAATTGTCACTAGTAGGATTTGGTGTAGATGTGACCTGAGGCATAGGTGGGCTGGTGTGATGGTCAGCTACATTACGGACCCTAGCACTAGGAACCTCCTCCAATGAGGGAATACTAACACCTGGAGTGGGACTATCAACTGAGAAAAGAATGGGAGCATGCATAGCTCTGCCCCTGCCAACACTAATGGGTGTGCTAAACCGTGACATCTTTCCCAAAACAGTATAGTCCACCCCAATAATGTGGATATCAACAGTAGAAAAATAGCAAATAAATCAAAATGACAAAAATAATCTGTAGGTTGTGTGACACGTCACTGGTATGGCACACACAATTATCCGTGTCACTGTGACACCCTGTACTGTGTACAGCAATGCGCTTCACTGCTATGATATCATGTAAACTGTACCCACAAATACTGTGTACTGATGGCCTCATGAAGTGATGTGGTAGGCAGGGCGGTCACCGGTCCGACGAGAAGTCACGGGTCACGGCACCAATGTAACCGCTGTATACCCGTCCCGCCAAGAACACACACAGAGGCACTGGGTTGGATGATGTGGTACTTTAGTGAAGCTGCAATGGGTTGGGTCAAGACACAAACATGTGATTAGCACCTCCACTGGTTCTGACTTCACAGCAGAGTGCAGGTACAACTGCTATATCTTATACATTCTCATAGTTTTCACATTCTCATGAAATGCATTACAAGATGTGACTTTAAACAATGTGTTTACAGTGGTTTTAACAGTATATCTTTTTAACATGTGATCGTATAGTGGTTTTAACTGGGTTTTAACAATAATGCTTTTACATTGAATTCAATACAATCTGTTTTTAACTTGTTTTTAGCCTGCATCATCCTTTTTATCGTTTTTATTGATACAAACAAACATTTAGTGCAACAACAAGTACCTGCAATGGGTTGGGTCAAGACACAAACATGTGATTAGCACCTCCACTGGTTCTGACTTCTACAGGAAGAAATAACATTGATTTCAGTATCAAATACATAGTGCATCTAACGTGAGTTACAGCAACAAAACGAAAACACACAGAAACAACATATCAACTGCTGTTACAGGACAGTGTATCTTACAGTAAATCTCACGTTAGCTTTAGTGCAATTTATAATACTTTTTCAGAGCAGCATCAGACGTGACTTACCACAGCAGAGTGCAGGTACAACTGCTATGATAGTCACATGACCCGGTCACCTTTATAGACTTTCCAGCTACCAGTAGATGGCGCTAGCTAACCACTCATTGCAGGATAAACTATACATACATACTTTAGCAGGCATTTCACAATAAAAGACTAAGTCTTTCTTCTACCTGTTACACAAATATAGATGTATATATATATACATATAAAAAATAAAAAAAAAAGGCCAGGTGCCTGTCGTTTAGAGGCAAGCCGTTTCCACTGCAACCCAACAGACTGAACGTCCCAGGGTGGCAGAGCCGCACCATACGAGCATATTGGTGCCAGGTTCGGCAGCTTCTGCGTTCAGGTGTAATAACGCACTATACGGCGTGTCGCTGACGGGGTCAGTTCACGCGACCGTGGTGTAGTTCTGTCTGTCGATCTGCCAGTGGCACAGACAGGACGTGCTGGTCTGTTGTACACAAACTGTGCGGTACACAAACTGTGCGGTACACAAACTGTGCGGCCAATCCCCGGCCATTATAGCCCGCTATACGGCGTATCACCGGTTGGGTCGGTTTACGCGTCCGTGGCGGAGTTACGCCAGTTGAGACACTGGCGGGGCGCGCTGGGAGTCTGTCGAACAATTGCAACAGTATACCCGCGGCCATTATAGCCCGCTTTACGGCATATTACCGATTGGGTCGGTTTACGCGTCCGTGGCGGGTCTGCCAGGGGTCCCTTGAATCAGTCGTTGCACGCTATACAGCGTATCGCCGACTGGGTCTGTTTACGCGCTGTAGCGTAGTTCGCTGGAGAACCGGGTTTGGTGATTCCAGCGGAGCACATCCGTACTGTCAGGGGCGAGCGGAGCGCACCATATATGGTGTGTGGCGGGGCCGTCTACACACCTAGGCATAATTCTGCGTGGTAGAATCCGGTCATCGGTGTGAAGCCACGGAGTAAGCTCCTTGCTCATCCCGAGCCATGGCTATCCGGACGCAGCTAGCCAAACACAGAGGCTACTCCGTCACCGTATCAGCGCGCGCTTACGCGGCGCTTGCGTGACCTTAATAGCCCTGACCTTTATGGAGTATGGCTGCTCTCCGGCCGGTGAGGCGCCATCGGTGGCGGTCCTAGTCCAAGCTGCGGCAGGAGGACCGAGCTTGTCCGATGAAGCGGCCTATTGAGCCATCGGCCATGTTAGGCCAGGAGGCCAGTGCCCGGCTACAACGAGCTAAGGAGGCTCGTGGATGTGCACGGGAGGAATGCTCCGGCGGGGCTGTGAGCAGCTTGCCGAAGTAATAGAGTACTTTCTCCACCACTGGTGTGGACAGTCATTATAGCCTGCTTACGGCGTATCACCGATTGTCGGTTTACGCGTCCGTGGCGGGGTCCCGTCAGTGGGAACACTGGGCGGGGCTTACTGGTGGTCTGTTGGAACACACATAAGGCAGCCATTAGAGCCCGCTATACAACGTATTACCGGCTAGGCCGGTTCGCGGGTTCGTGGCGGAGTTCCGTCAGCGGAATCACTTGGCAGGCGGCTGGTGGTCTGTCGAACACAACCTGGGCGGCCATTATAGCCCACTATGCGGCGTGTCACCGATTGGGTCGGTTTACGCGTCCATGGCGGAGTTCTGTCGGTGAATCTGGTCTCAGTGACGCAAGACAGAACGCGCTGGGTCTGCCAGGGGTCCCCTGAATCAGTCATTGCACGCTATACAGTGTATCGCCGACTGGGTCGGGTTACAGCTGTGGCATAGTTCGCTGGAGAACCGGGTTTGGTGATTCCAGCGGAGCATATCCGTACTGTCAGGGACGAGCGGAGCGCAACATATAGGGTGTTGCCGTCTCCACTCCAGCCCAACAGACTAAACGTCCGTGGGCGACGGAGCTGTGAGAGCCAAGCTCAGGCTGTGGCTCCCCCTCTTTACCTGCCCTGCCTGGTTTGGACAGGTCTGTAGAGTTGGATTTTGTTTTGACAAGACTACGAGTGTTGGCAGCCTATTAACCAACTGCAGTGTGCAGTTCAGAGAGCGGGCGTGGTAAATCGCCCCTCTTGGGGTTGGGGTTGGTGTTGCGGCTCGTTTATAGGTGAAACAAACGTGATCCGAAAGGAGAGCCTCCGCATCCAAGATTGGATGACCGGCCGGTGCGTGCTTGCTCAGAGGAGCAGTGCCACAACGATGTGGCCAGGCTCCGGCGGCACTTGGGCACTGAGGCCGGCGCCTCGGCAAGAGAGGTTGCAGGCTCGGCATGGGTTAGAGGCCAGAGCAGGGACTTTGTCCCTTGCTCCAGTGGGACGGGCCACCCTCTGGGCTCGCCCAGAGTTTCAGTTGAGGGCCAGGTTGACCTGGAGGCTGTACCTATGCCCTTTGGGGCTGATAGCAGCCACGGCACTCATTGTGCCCCCGGCTCTCCTGAACATGCGGCCAGTACGGATTGGGTCAATCCCTGCATTCCACCTTATCCAGCCTGATCAGAGTACGAGTCAGTCTTGAACTGCACCCTTCCCACCCCCTCAGGGCAGTGAAGCAGGGTTGCAGTCACTGTTGGGCCCTGTCAGGGCCTTGAAAGTGTGTATGGACCTAACTGCCTTGGGCAGATGGTCTCCAAGGCTGGGCTCCCTCAATGGGTTGAGAAACAATCCAGCAGGCGTATAAGTGGGCAGGCAGGCCAGCCCCAACAGGAATGTTGCACATTCCACACAGGGCCTCGCTGCCTCATGGGCATCTGGCGAGGTGCCCCTCTATCTGAGATCTGTGTGACGGCTCCTGTCTGACGCCGTACATTCCTTGTCATTTACAGTCATGCACCATACGGTAGTATTGCTGGCGGGGTCAGCTAACGCGTTCGGGTATGTAGTCCCGTCAGGACGGTGACACAGTGAAGCATGCAGAGACTGTCAGGGGTGAGCAGAACGCACCATACGGGTGTGCTACGGCATGGCCAGTTACGCACCTGAATTTAGTTCTGCAGGGCGGAAGCCGGCGTGGTCGTGTGAGCCACAGAGTGAGCTCCCTCCTCATCCCAAGATAATTGTGTCGCTGCGCTGGGGATCAGCCAGTGACACTACGGTCCCAAACAAGGGCAACATGTAAATTACCCAGTTGCCGAAGGGGGCTCGTGGCCCTCTCACGATAGGCCAGCAGTCCCCCCACAGGAGGTGGGACCGTGTGCCTTCGGTGCCTTGCGGCATGGGGCATCTGAGCCTTTGAGCACTTGGGCTGCAATGGCTTCTCTCAAGGCAGCATTCTTGCTGTTAACTTCCTCAGCTACAAGAATGTCCCTGTCGTGCATGAGGGATGCTGACGCTTCCTACATGGCAATGCTTGGGTGGTGCTGGTGTCAATCCCTGCATTCCACCCTATGGCCTGATCAGAGTACGAGTCAGTCTATTGAACTGCACCCTTCCCACCCCCTCAGGGCAGGGGAGCAGGGTTGCAGTCACTGTGGGGCCCTGTCAGGGCCTTGAAAGTGTGTAGGGACCTAACTGCCTTGGGCAGGTGGTCTCCAAGGCTGGGCTCCCTCAATGGGTTGAGAAACAATCCAGCAGGCGTATAGGTGGGCAGGCAGGCCAGCCCCAACAGGAATGTTGCACATTCCACACAGGGCCTCGCTGCCTCATGGGCGTCTGGCGAGGTGCCCCTCTAGCTGAGATCTGTGGGACGGCTCCTGTTGGACGCCGTCCGCATTTATTACGCCCCATCCTGGCCTTTCTCCCGAAAAGTTCTCTCAGAGGTATCTCAATCTGGTGTTTGAGCTCTGTCCCTCTTGACATGCGGACAGATGGAGTACAAAGACAGAGTCGGTTCCCACTCTGCCCTGTTAGAGCTTAGTGTCGTACGTCAGGGCCACACAGGCCCACAGAGTAACAGACCAGCTCTTCGGGTGCTGAAGCAGGAGTGCTTGGACCACTGGCAAAGGCTAGGCTGTCCCGCTGGATCACTGAGATGATCCAGCAGGCTTACAGGCGGGCTGGAGTACCAGTGCCGCCTAGGTGCGGGCACACTCCACCCGTGGGACGGCGGCCGCCTGG
Source organism: Gymnoscopelus braueri (assembly GCF_963280865.1). Taxonomy (NCBI): domain Eukaryota; kingdom Metazoa; phylum Chordata; class Actinopteri; order Myctophiformes; family Myctophidae; genus Gymnoscopelus; species Gymnoscopelus braueri. The sequence continues at coordinate 49,996,393 of NC_137609.1, read as the reverse complement.
GTGCTATGGAATGGTGCGTCTCTGACGGAGATCCGCACAGCAGCAACATGGTCGACTCTGTCTACATCTACCCAGTTCTAGCGACTGAGCGTGGCAGCCAGCACCCCATTCACGGAGCAAGTGCTGGGCTCCAGGCGCTGGAGCAGGTCATACTCACCGTGCCTCCGAGGCCCTGGCTCCCGTAGGACAGGCCGGGCTCGGAGTGATGTCGGGCATAGTAAGCTAGCCCTGCGTCTTGCGGGCTAGGTGGCTAATCAGTTGACTGGCTGTCGCCAGCTGGGCCTAGGTAGCTTCTTGCGCCTAGGCCACGAGCATTACATACTTTTGGATGATAGGATTTGGGAGCACGCCTTGGGCTGATACTGCGGGCTTAAACTGCTTCTGGCTGCCGCGGGGCGGCTGGGTCTGCTTATTTCCTCGCGGTGTGTCTTAGAGAGTTCCCGTAAATATTGAATAATATTTAGTGGAGAGCCAGTCTCGACCACGAAAGAGAACGGCTGGTTACATCCTATGTAACCCAGGTTCTCTGAGTGGAGAGACTGGCTCTCCACGAATCAGCCGCTCCGAAATTCGTGTCAATCAAAGTTAATCAAAGTGGCTCTGCCTGGGTGGGGCTTAAATACCCCACTGATTGCAAATCAGGGCAGGGCCACCATATGTGATGTGTCTTAAAGAGTATCCACGAGCACTGCCCCCGGGGGGGTCAGTTCCCGTAAATATTTAATAATATTTAGTGGAGAGCCAGTCTCTCCACTCAGAGAACCTGGGTTACATAGGATGTAACCAGCCGTTTTAAAAGGTGATCCTGTAGTTAGTAGCAGTGACTGAGACAACAGAGTCAGACTGAAAAACAATGCTGTATAACTGAATGTGTGTGAGCGCGCATGCGTGTCCGCAACTGAATAGATAACAATAAACACACACACACACACACACACACACACGCACACACACGCGCGCGCACACACGCACACACACACGCACACGCACACACAGTACACACTGCAATTATGTATATTCTACCATGCACACTGAGCACTGTAATGATAACAATATCGTTCACCATTGTATTTGTTTTAGTTATTATGAACTCTGACATCCACTTGACTTACAACCACTTTTAAAACTTTATTTTTATAGTTATAGTGCTTGGTGTGAACGGCCCTTAACTCTCTCTCTGCTCTATGCTTCAAAAAAGGTCAAAGTGGAAAAGTACAGAAACAATATTTCCTGTATGTTCTGTCTTTCTCCCCTGCAGACATCTTCAACATGTTTTAATCGCTTTTGAGTTTTTTCTTTCTTTTTGTTTGGCAGGAGGTAAACAGACAGAATGTGTTACACAAATACTATTTAATACATCATTTATTGATGTAAAACCTGGTGTACTCTAGCCTGGTTCCAGACGAATCTGCCTTTGCAAAATTGCATCGCACTTTAGCCCTCTGCAGATTAGGTCTGGCCCCCCTCCATAGAGATTCCATTTCTCTCCCTCCGCAGTTGTGCGGAACCAACCAGGGCCCAGTATCCAAATGTGGGCGGGCTTATCACCTTATTTGGAGCAATGACGTACAAGGAAGCACTGCTCTGATTGGTTCGTGAACAAGGAAGCACTGCTCTGATTGGTTTAGGTCTAACCAATAGAGTCTGTTTGGATCTTTTTGTAACCGCCCCTTGGAAAAAAATCTATCGTTGATAGGGACCAGACTAATATCCACGCAGTGTGTCGTGTGATATTGTCTGGCCACGCGAGGCTAGGTGTACTCATCAAGGACACTGCCCCCAGTCTTGTCACGTCACGTCTTGTCTCCTGCAGTCACTTCATGTGGTAAACGTTCATTCAACACATCCTCCATTTTGATGAATACAGTATGTGTTCCTGTGTGTGTGTGTGTGTGTGAGTGTGAGTGTGAGTGTGTGTGTGTGTGTGTGTGTGTGTGTGTGTGTGTGTGTGTGTGTTCATGCTGCAGCCCCACAGAGCTTACACTCACTATACAGGGCCATAGTAGGGGGTACTAAGCACAAAAAATGGCCAAATCGTTACGCGGCGGATAAAAGCATGAAATTTGATACAGATGTCCCTTGGGTCATCCTAAAACATCCTAGAAGGGGTGCCCAAAAAAATCTTAAACAGGAAGTGACTTATGGACAAAATTCTAAATGGCCACCTAAACTGTTGACCGTTGACTCAAAAGACACCAAAAGAATCTCCAAAAAGCATAATATTTGGCACATATGTCCCTTGGGTCATCCTAAGACATCCTAGAAGGGGTGCCCAAAGGAATCTGAAACAGGAAGTGAGTTATTGACTAAATTGAAAATGGCCGCCTAGTGTTGTCGATTGACTCAAAAGACAACTAAAGAATCTCATAAAAGCATACAATTTGGCACACATGTCTTTTTGGTCATCCTAAGACATCCTAGAAGGGGTGCCCAAAGAAATCTTAAGCAGGAACTGAGTTATTGACAAAATTGAAAATGGCCGCCTACAGTGTTATCTATTGACTCAAAAGACAACTAAAGAATCTCATAAAAGCATACAATTTGGCATACATGTCCCTTGGGTCATCCCAAGACATCCCAGAAGGGGTGCCCAAAAAAATCTTAAACAGGAAGTGAGTCATTGACAAAATTGAAAATGACCGCCTACAGTGTTGTCGATTGACTCAAAAGACAACTAAAGAATCTCATAATGGCATACATGTCCCTTGGGTCATCCTAAGACATCCTAGAAGGGGTGCCTGAAATTATCTGAAACAGGAAGTGAGTTATTGACTAAATTGAAAATGGCTGTGTACAGTCTTGACAGATGATGCAAAAGACACTCATAAAAAATAATCTCATAAAAGCATGAAATTTGGTACAAATGTCCCTTGGGTGATCTGAATGCATCCTAAGGGGTGCCAAAAAAAGTTTGAATAGTCTCTCAATGGAAAACACTCCTCCCACACGGGCTGCACTGCTACAATATTCAAATCGAGCAGCCAATCTAGCATTTGGTCCAGAAGCCTGAAAGCTATGCAATCTCTACCATCTCCTGACAAATAAATTAAAGTCGCTGATTCGTGGACACCTTTATGGACACTCTTGCCAGAGGCTGCTTAAGTTTGTAGAGAACTCAAGTGTGGCTGCAAAGCTGAGCCCTTCTGTTCGAGAAAGTGTAGATGCCGGGATGCTGGGTTACCTTGCAGAGCATTATGCCAATGTGCTGGTAATTGCGAAATGGCACACATGAATACATGTAGTTACTAAACACTAATCACAAAAAAACAGTAATGATCAAGAAGAAAATACATGAGAAGATAGAGTGTAAAACAAGCAAGAAGATGTAAAGTGCAAAATAAATAAGATGCAGAGAGTAAAATAAAAATATGCAGAGTAAGATAAGATGCAGAGTAAAATAAATGAGAATATGCAGAGAGTTAGATATATAAAGAAGATTCAAAGAGTACAATACAAAAATTATGCAGAAAGTAAAATAAATAAGTGATGTAGAAATGAAAACAGAAGGTAGACTACAAAATACGGCAAGTTATGCACTGCATAACCTGTCGTATTGAGTCTGCATAATATGCAGACTGCCATGGTCAACTGTTTAAACAGCCATTTAGAATTTCTTCAACATGGTCCCTTCCTAAAAAGTTTAATAAACAAGCAAACAAATAAATAACCCCTTCTAGGATATATTAAGAAGCACTCAATGTACGTACCAAATTATACACTTTTATGACGTCCCCTTATGTTTTCTTTTGTGTCAACTGCTTTTAGGCGGTCACTTCCTGTTTAAAACCTTTTTGGGCACCCCTTGTAGGATGCGTTCAGATCACCCAAGGGACATTTGTACCACATTTCATGCTTTTATGAGATTCTGTAGGTATCTTGCATCATCTTTCAACACTGTAGGCGGACATTTTCAATTTAGTCAATAACTCACTTCCTGTTTCAGATTATTTTTGGCACCCCTTCTAGGATGTGTTAGGATGACCCAAAGGACATATGTGCCAAATTGTATACTTTTTGGAGATTCTTTAGTTGTCTTTTGAGTCAATCGACAACACTAGGCGGCCATTTTCAATTTGGTCAATAACTCACTTCCTGTTTCAGATTTTTTTGGGCTCCCCTTCTAGGATGTCTTAGGATGACCCAAAGGACATGTGTGCCACATTTTATGCTTTTTGGAGATTATTTTGGTGTCTTTTGAGTCAACGGTCAACAGTTTAGGAGGCCATTTTGGATTTTGTCCATAACTCACTTCCTGTTTAAGATTTTTTTGGGCACCCCTTCTAGGATGTTTTAGGATGACCCAAGGGACATCTGTATCAAATTTCATGCTTTTATCCGCCGCGTAACGATTTTTCACTTAGTACCCCCTACTACCAGGCCCGGATTGGACGGTCTGGCCAGAAGGGCCGGGCAGTCTGGGGCCGCGGCCAAGCCAAGCAAAAAATATGTTTTTTTTTTATTGTAAAAAAGACCCAGCCCTGCACCGGGCCACCGCCCACCGGCCCTTTAAGAGAAATTGGCCGGCCCGGTCCATTCACTACATTGTCATAGGGGGGGTTGAAGTGATAGTGACACTTTGATGGAGGGGAGGTGGAGACTTTGTTCTCCCCGGCCCCCGCTCAAGTGGTTTGCTCCGTATGTTTGACTTAAACCACTTAAAAAAAAGCCGGGCGGGAATACGTCAATAGAATGTAAGCAGGTGGATTCTACTGGCAGGAGAAAATGGAGAGAAAACAAAACAAAAAAGTAAAGGCTGATGCGGAGAAAGTACGAGCTAAAAAACAAAAATGTCTGGAGGCTGATGCAGGGAAATGTTTAAAATTAACAAAGATGTTTGCCCAGCAGCAGTCTGCTGAAAATAGTGTTAATGTCGGTCCATGTGCTGCTGTCAGTGCAAGCACTAGCAGCACCGCTGCTACGGAAGATGTGACTCAAGTTGCACGTGAGCGAAGCTTTTCCACATAAAAAAATATCAAAAACCATCTGAGGAGCACAGCATCACAGGAACACCTCGAGGCCTTTATGCTGATGGCAATTGAAAAAGAGACTCTTGTGTCTTTGGACAAGGATGGCATCATCGACCGAAAGCGCACTGATGCGACAGCTGCTCATTCAATAAGGTAGAACATAGCCTACAGTACTTGTTTATTATTATTCTATTCTATTCTATTGTGCTTTGGTCAATTCATTGGGCAGCTTCTGCTGTGCGCTGCTGCTGTGCGTCTTTACGCAGTGCAATGTTGGTGTGTGCGTACAGTTCTTGTGTTTTTGGCCGCCGTGCCCTGCTCTTTGTCTCAGGGTGAATTTGGTTGTAATAGACTAAAGAGTTTAACTATTCGGCGTGGCCTTATTTGATGATGCTGCAGCTTGATGTGAGTTATGGTGCCTGCAGCCAGTCTTGTCAGGTCGGCTTATTATACGTTTTCCCCAAGATTTTATTTGAAGATAGCAGATATAATAGCTCACAACGCGTCGCATCGTGATTCGTGACGCGTTGTGAGCTTGTAGATCTGCTATTTTCAAATAGCCGATGTATACAGTAGGTTTAAAGTGCTCATGTGGCCCATAGTCGCTTCTTTTGGGCTTGTTTTCCTAGACCTGGTTGTTTGTTTCTCTCATAGAACTTGGCAAGCGGGCAGTTGTTGGTGGCTGGTTTTGCGTGTTTCTCTGTGGAGTGTGAAGCTGTATATTAAGTGTAACAAATAATCGTATGCATATAGGCAATGTGTACATCATTTGATAGACAAGTGAGCGCTATGATATTAAACTTGGACTGTGACTAGATTGCCGTAAAATGGAGCTACTGACGACGTGACCTATAAATGGAGTAATAGTAAAGAATAGGTTTTGTTTTATATATATTTAGAACACACTATTACTACTGTTGCAATGTTATTTAAACAGTAAACCTATATGGCCTAAAATTAAATATAAAGTAGAACAAATAAAGTAAAATCAGGCAAAAATAAGAATTAAATAACATAACCATAACCTAACCCTAATCTTAACCCTAAAAAAGAAATAAAGTCACCAGAAACCGAAAAGAAACTAACAAAATCTGTCAATTAACTGCAGTGGCGTGCGTGGTTTCCGCGCCTGCGCCCCGCTATGGGCCGGTGAAGATCACACATGCCAGGGCCGATTTATGTGCCAGTCTGTGCCTGTACAGGGCAGGAGGAGCTTTAGCTTCTTGTAAACTAGGAAGGTGTGAATTTACATCCACACCACATGATGATGAAGAGATATGATGAGCTGACGTGTCACTAATACTTTTGGGGGGTTTTCTACTTGTACTGACAGTCCACAGTGTAGAGAGACAGGAAACAGAGTCAGGGAGTGACATGCAGCAGAGGTTTGTCGGGCTCGAGAATCGAACCCGGGACTCAATGTCAGACATCAGATCATATGTGGTGCAACTCCTCTGCTATCAACACCTCCTAACTTTTTTTTTGTTATTTTTATGTGAATCACTTTGAGCTGCATGTCATGACATGAAAGGTGCTATACAAATAATGTGTGTTATATAATTATTATTATTATTGTCTCCGCCGAAGGTGGAGAATATGTTTTCGCTTTGTGTGAGCAAACATTGTTAGCCAAGCTAACATTGGGCAAGCTCCACGTGACACGTGTCAATTTGTTGACACCAATGCCTCTGATTGGCTAGAGGGACGCGTGACGAAATACAATTCTATAAATAGGTGTGTCACTCTTTTTGAAGTGAGGTAAAACAGGATCAATCAGATCCTGAGAACACCTAACATTGGTCAAGCAAAGGCGCAGAAGGCCAAAGCTAAGAAAGCATACTCATCTACAATTGTAACGTAGAAGAGGACTAGAGTTGAAATGATCCCACAACAAAGCCGAACTCCTAATACGTGTCAATATGTTGACATCAATGTCTCTGATTGGCTAGAGGGACGCATGACGAAATACAATCCTATAATAAAAAGGTGTGTCACTTCAAAAAGCCGTTTACGTTTTTGAAGCGAGGTAAGACGAGGTAAGTTCCAATCAGTCTTGATTGGAACAGTATCTTCTAGTCCAAATCACCCGTCCGTGCGTGTGTGTGTCCCTTTGAGAACACCTGACATTGGTCAAGCAAAGGCGCAGAAGGCCAAAGCTGATCAAACACCAATCAACTGCTGAAACTGTTCAAGACAATGAAGATGAAGAAGACAGACAAGTATTTGAACAAACCAGTCAATTATGACGACTCCCATATGATAGATTGCTTCAATGTAAACAGAGCATTGCTTCAATTAAACAGAGCTAAGAATCATAAAGAAAGAATGAAATTAATCAGAGACAAAAAATCGCTAAATGACAAAAGACGAAGACTAGCCATGAATGCTTACAATATGACACAGCAAAGATTGCTACAATCTCTGGAAGTTATTGCTATGATAATATAATTGCTATAGTCTGCTGGCGGAGACTTGTGCTCCGAGGAGCACATTTTCTAGTTATTATTATTATTATTATTATTATTATTACCCTTATTATTATTATTATTATTATTATTATTATTATTATTATTATTATTATTATTACCCTTATTATTATTATTATTATTATTATTATTATTATTATTATTAATAATAATAATAAAGGTAGGATAAGTGATATTTTTTTGTTACATAACAATTCTGATGGTAATCATTGCTAGAGTGTTTGTTCAGTATCAGGGGTCTCCCTGTCTCTCCAGCTCTTAAACCCATTCAGACCTGAGGCCGATTCTAAAAACGCCTTCTAAATCCTTTTTAGTTTACTGAAATACTTCAAATCTGTATTCAAAAATTACAAAAACTATGTTACTACTGTACATAGCAACTACTGTACATAGCAACAACAACCCCAAAAGGGGTTCCCGTCTTGAAAGGTATAGTTACAAATAGGGGTTCCCGTGCTAAATGAGTTAATAAACAGAAAAGCATTAGGCTGGGATACAAATTTTATCGAATCAGGAGAGAGAACTCATATAGGATACAGGATAAACAAGTGAAATAGGAAGTGATGACACAAAGAAACGAGCAGACAAAGTTGGAACTGGAACAATATAAAATGGAAGCCGATAAATGGGTATGTTCTAGAGGTCGTCGGGTAAGGTATGTAACCCGAAATACCCGGGTTCCGACCCGTACCAGGCTCGGTCACGGGTCCATTCACAAGAAGTGACTCCGGGTCGGAGCCGGTACAGTCCGTCTCGGGTCTCGGGGCTCCGACTGTGAAATGGACAGTTCCACTAATACCCGAGTTGCCCCGGCGAGCGGGGGGTCTCGGGGCTCAGACTGTGAAATGGACGGTTCCACTAATACCCGAGTGGACCCGGCAAGCGGGGGGTCTCGGGGCTCAGACTGTGAAATGGACGGTTCCATTAATACCCGAGTGGAGGGAGGGAGGGGGGTCGCTCAGAAGACAGACTGGCAGTGACGCAGTTAATGACTGGCTGCTATTTATATTATCATATCACTATATAATGTTCATCATTGACCTAAATGGCGATATATTAACAAGGATAGGATGATTAAAACAACTAGTAATGACGTTGGCAAACTATTTTGTGTTCGGGTGATGTCACGGTTCTATACGGATCAATAACAGCTCTCGGTACTGTTCGGGTCCGGAACTCAGATTTCTAACAATGGCCCGGGTCCATTCGGTTTCGGGTAATATTCTCGCGGGTCCATTCGGGTATCGGTCCTTCATATTGGACTATGGGCCGGGTCCATTCGGTTCCGGGTAATTTTTTCACAGGTCCATTTGGGTACGGGTCTTTATATTTTACCCGTGAAGACCTCTAGTATGTTCTCCTGATTGGCTGAAAAGTGCAACCCACCTGAAACTGTATTTTCTGTTTCTTAAAGAGCTGGAGGTATTGGGGGACGGACCCCTGTGGTATATCCTGGGATATACAAATATATGTTTGTATATCGCGGTGGGAGATCTAGTTGTAGTTCAGGATCGCCTGAGGAGGATAACATGACAAGGTAGAACATGTGTGCAGGTGGAAAAATGTCACCAAAATGTCAAAAAATCACCATACAATCAAAGAAAGCAAATTCATACTAGACATAAGCATTGTAAATTAATAAAACTTGTTATCCGTTGCCAGGGGTCTGTTTTGCACATGTTCGGGCTGCCACCCCCAAGAGGATGATCTCTTTTTTTTCCCAAGCGATGAACGCATGTTCCATTATTTTGTTCAATCATCAGCACTGATGTTCATCGGACTGCTATCATTGTGTCATTTGAGCAAGGTCACAACCAAACCCTAACCCATACATTTCTCCAATGGTGCTGCATTGCGGCTGAATACAGACTTTTATACGATGTGTTGGTCTGTCTGTCTGTCTGTGCGTGTGCCTTTGTCCCTGCCAGTCATCCCCAGGTTGCTGCAAACAGCCAAGTTTATGCCTGTTGTATACTTATTTGCGCTCCGGTGTCTCATGCCGAAAATAACTGATCTACAAGCTCACAATGCTTGGTACAATGTTGTTCTGTGTCATTCCATTCATCCTGAATAGTCTGGCGTTTTCGCGCCATATTTTGATGGAATCGTGCACTTTACGATAAAAGCATGACATTTGGCACACAGTTAGGGCATGCCATAAGGAACATTCTTGGCTATAGGGCCACCGCAAATTTTTCCTGTGGTAACCATGGCAGCCATTTTCCAAAATGGCCTCCATCTGCTGTTATTTTACTAATAACTCAGGTTCTAGACCACCTAGGATCTTGATTCTGGTGGTGACTAATCCTACATTTTCAAGGATGAGGAATACAGTGGTACTATTTAGATTTGTCCTGTGGTAACCATGGCAGGCATTTTTCAAAATGGGCGCCACCTGCTGTGCAGTGGTACTATTTACAACATGCTAGTAGCTACCTAACTACATATGGCATTCAGTTAATTAAATAATTGTAAACCCATCGAAATATGTAATGACGTAGTACTGTACATGTTTTCAAACTGTGACAAGTGAGAGTCAAGAATGCAGTACTTCACTTCTTCTTTTATTAGTAGTAGTAATGCATAATTATTTTCAATGGACTATAAGACACAACAAAGGCAGAGTACTCATGAGTCATAGCCTAATGGCATATTCAATAAAGCCAGATAATCTACACAATGTTAGTTACACAGTCCACCACAGTAGCAAAGGGCATATACTGAAGTGCTGCCTTAACACATCTGCATTGTCCACTGCATCCCTTTTTGCAACCACAGCAGAGGAGTTCCCGACAGGCCAGGCTCGCTTCTGGCAGTGTGGTCCAGTGCACTTCCCATCCACCTGTCAAAATTAGAATCAGCTTTATTGTCAGATCACAGGTTTACAAGTGTAAAGAAGTGGATGAAATTATTTGTATTCACCTGTCTCCTTCCTCGTCCACCCCCATTCACCTGGGGATGGGAGTTCAGGGGCTGCAACCATCGCCTGTCCCCAGCAGTGACCAGCTTAGTAGGCTGCCCTCTTTGTATGTTGAATCAGTGCAGCTGGTGTTGGGGGAAGTCCATCAATTGTTCTGCCTTTCTGGGTGAATAGCTGCTTCCGTGCCTGATTCACTGATGCCTGGCCGCTAGTGCGGTCATAGAGCAATACCACAAATGGCTCCAGAGGCTCCATCCAGTCATCTATTTTGTCTGGGGTGGCAGCTAAGGAACTGAAGGCACTTGTGACGTCACCATAGGTTTTCCAGGTCTCCCATGCCGTCTTCTTGCCTCTGCCTCCAAAAGATGACACTGTGTCACATCCAGTAAAGGCATGGAACATGGGTAAGGCTAAGCATCGATCTGGGCCTAATGCCCTTGCCATCTCATGAGCTGCTAAGTTACGGAACCTTTTCCCAGTTCCAAAAGCAACCCACAGCTCAGTCAAGTGGAGGCATTGGGCTGCCGTTACTGCCAGTTATTGGTACATTGACAGCAGGTGGAGGCCATTTTGGAAAATGGCTGCCATGGTTACCACAGGACAAATCTGCGATGGCCCTATAGTCAAACATTTTCCTTATGGCATGCCCTAACTGTGTGCCAAATGTCATGCTTTTATCATAAAGTGCACCATTTTTGCCCGAAAACGCCGGACTAGAATGTCATGGCTATGAATGCATTCCTTCCATCCATCCATCCATCCATCCATCCATCCATCCATCCATCCTTCCACCCATCCATTCATCCATACATCCATCCATACATCCATACATCCGTATTCATCCATCCATCCATCCATCCATCCATCCATCCATCCATCCATCCATCCATCCATCCATCCACCCTTCCACCCATCCATTCATCCATACATCCATCCATACATCCATCCATCCGTATTCATCCATCCATCCATTCATCCATCTGTATTCATCCATCCATTCATCCATCCATCCATCCGTATTCATCAGTCTGTTAATCCATTCATCCATCTATTAATCCATTGCTGTTCCAGTGAATCCATCCATGCGTCAGAAAAGACAGCATAACAGAGGACGCATGGTCTTTTCTTATTTAAAGCTGCAATCCTTGATTCAAACCAGCCCATACCCAAAGAAAAAATAAAAATATTTCACATGTTTGTTTCAGAATACTACAAAGTTGGGCAAATCATTTTAAAATGTGTTTTGGACCCTGGAAATCTATTTTCACAGATTGTTTTTAGAAGGTTTGGCCACTTAAAATATTGTTGTCCTAATTTTGATCTCCAAAAATATATTTTTGTATATTTTTAAACATGTCAAATGTATTATTTGCTGTATGGGAGCAATACAGCCTCTTTGTTTTAGTATACATGAAAGGAATTATCCAGATCCTAATATTGTCGCCTTGCTAAACTAGTTTTTCAGGAAAAATTAAAAACTGATCCAAAACAAAACTATATGATATTTCTTAATCATTTCACCCAAAATGTTTATAACAAAATATGACTATTTAAATATAAATGACACTGTCTGTCAGTTATGTAACATAAGAGATTTAAATAGGTTTAAATAGGATTAAATCTGACTTAGGCCAAGAAAAAAAAGAAAAAATGTTTTCAAAATGGCCTAAATCAGTAAATAATTTGGCTTAAGTCACAAAACCATGCTGACTTAGGCCAAAAAAAGGTCTATTTTGGCCTAAGTCACAGTGACTAGGGAGTATAGGTCATTATACTAAAAGGGGAGTGAACAGCATGATCCTTTTCAATTAGGAGTTGGGCGATTTTACCAGAGGTGGCCAGTGTCATGAGGAGCTGATTTAGGCAAAAATATCATTTTCCTCAAAAAATTACTTAGGCCATTAGCAAGGTGACGATATGATAAAGAAAAAAACAAACAAAAACACAAGCAAGTCTCGTCAAGATACATTTTTTTTATAACATTAATAAAGAGTGTTGAGCAAATTATCAAGGATTGTGCCCTTAAAAGATTTTTTTTTAAAAAGAAATATACAGTGCATGACTGATTCAAATATCTGCATGGTTGTAATTATGTATGTGTGTCCAGTGCCAGATAGACCTCCCACCAACCTAGTTGTGTTCAATGAGACCACCACCACTCTGAATGCCAGGTGGAACTCCACACCGGGCCGGGTCCAGAACTACAACATCACCTACGTCCCTACTGCTGGAGTCAGGACCCAAACTGTAAGAATACACTCACATATCGTTGCCTACTTGATCATACTACAGCTACACAAAAGTATCAAAAAGCAGATCTGCAATATCGAAATGTTAAGAGCTTGCAGATCTGCCATTTTTGCTGTTTTTGAATTTGAGTTTGGAAGGTTTGTACACCCGACAGAGACGATAACAACGCATGTCGCACACACATACACATATAAGCAAGGCTGTCATTTAAAAGAGAGTACATACAGTATGCATATAATTGTGTATGTTTGAAATTAGTGAGCGGAAGTATCGGTACGTTTTTGTCTGGATGTACCGTCGTATTTGAAGTTTGTGTTCCTTGCACTGTACAAGATGGAATGCTGTGAATGAATATGGCCCAGATGTTCATTCCGTTACCATCCAGCATAGGTTCTATTTCATGCCGAAGATTGCGAAAAACTCAGCTTTAGTCCAGCTGGCTGTGTGGAAGTCACGCGCTGCATGCTGACTGACCACCAGCTACGTAACCCTTTAACACAGGATGAAGGTTTTCATCTTTTCGACTGGAGGAAACCTGGCTGGGATGATTGCCTGGGTGATATCATGATTCATGAAGGGAGGGAGCAAGTGGTGGAAGTAAACGGCACCCAGTCCCCTCCCCTCCCAGTGACTTGTGGTGTTCCTCAAGGAAGTATACTAGGACCTTTACTGTTCCTGATATATGTGAACGATATGTCTTCAGCTTGCGACTGCAAACTGTTCCTGTTCGCAGATGACATTGCTCTGCTGGTCTCGGACAGGTTGAGAAAACTCTCAGCACTGAACTCAACGAGATCTGTATCTGGCTCTCCGACAACAAACTATCATTACACCTGGGTAAAACTGAATCCATCCTCTTTGGGTCCAGTTCTAACCTTAGCAAGGCTGAGAGTTTCACGATCAAAGTGGGTGATGACGTTATCACAAGAAAGGAGGAAATTACCTACCTGGGTTCCATCTTGGAGGCAAATCTCTCCGGTAACAAAAACGCTGAAAGACAGGGCCGGCCCTAGGATTTTCGTGGCCCTAAGACACCCCCATTATAAAATCATTGTTACTTTTTGTTGCATACTAAAATAATAACGCTAGTTGTTGGACCATTTTTGTTTTCTTTTTTTTTGGCCCCCCTAGTGGTTGTGGCCCTAAGCGACCGCTTATATTGCTTATAGCAGCGGCCGGCCCTGCCGAAAGAGTGATCAAAAAGGTCAACCAAAGAATACGCTTTTTGTATAGGATTGGACGTCTAGTCAATAAGAATACTCTGAAGATTCTTGCAGGGGCCCTCATACAAGGTTATTGTTATTGTTGTTGTTAGATGATGTTTCCTTTTACAGTGAGAGAACAGATGCTCTTTTAAGTCAAGTTCATGTGCCAATGGATGCTATTCTATGTAATGTGAACTGTAAGGACCCCAATCACTGTACTGACCTGTGTACTATGTATAATGGTATAGTTAATGCTCTCTCTGTGGCCAGCAGGCCCCTACTCTCTCACCCTAGAGGGTCTAAAAACATCAAGCCGGGCTGGAACATGTATGTTGCTAGCCACCATGAAGAAGCTAAGGCGGCCCATAGGGCCTGGGTTATTGCTGAGAAACCTAGACAGGGGCCTGAACTTATGTATAAAAAGTTAACTAATGCCAGGTATAAGCAGGCAGTGCGTTTTGTGGGAAAGCATGAGCAAACTATGAGAGCTGATTCTATGGCTGGGAAACTGTTAAGCAATAATGCCAATGGCTTTTGGAAAGAGGTTAAAAATATAAATAGGTCTAAAGCAGTACTGCCTTGTAATATTGATGGTGTTTCAGGTACAGAAAACATAACTGAGTTATGGAGGCAGCATTATGCTGCTCTGTTCAACTGTGTAAAGAGTGAACCCTATTATATAGGTAAGTTAGATGAGGGTGGAGTACACTTCAGCCCTAATGAGATCTATCTAGCTATTAGACAATTAGCTGATAAAAAAAGCATGTGGCCTAGATAACATTAGTGCTGAGCACCTAAAGCTAGCCAGCCCTAGAGTTGCAGCACTGCTGTCTATCTGCCTTACAGGACTGATAACACATGGGATCCTACCAGATTCCATGCTCACAGTCATCCTAGTGCCTGTCATTAAGGACAAGGCGGGCAAGGTTGGGAGTATGGCTAATTATAGACCCATTGCCCTAGCCAGCATTTTGTCTAAAGTACTTGAAAGGATCCTACTGGATAGGATAAGTGTTTTTATCTCCACCACAGACAACCAATTTGGTTTTAAGGCTAAACACAGTACAGACTTATGTATATATGCCTTAAAAGAGGCTGTTGAAACATATAGAAGACAAGGCTCTACTATGCTGATAGGTTTTATTGATGCGTCTCAGGCTTTTGACCGTATTAATCATCACAAACTCTTTGTCAAACTTAATCAGAGGGGTGTGCCTGGATGCATCATACGCATCCTGGCTTACTGGTATGCCAAACAAAGTATGAGAGTGAAATGGGGGAATAGCATATCCTCTCCCTTTGGTGTAGGCAATGGGGTTAAGCAGGGGGGGCTTTTATCCCCCGCCTTCTTTAACCTATATATGGACGACCTGTCAAAGCAGCTGGGAGGGGCTAGGACTGGTTGCATGATAGGTAACACCCTGGTCAATCACTTTATGTATGCCGATGATTTGGCCATTGTATCCCCTAGTAGTGCTGGGTTTCAGGAGCTACTTAACATCTGCTCCGATTATGGTGTTCAGTTTGACGTGAAGTACAATGCCAAAAAGAGTGTGGTAATGATCTGCAGGACCAAGGAGGACCTGAAACTTAATTTTCCTGTTTTCTATTTGTCTGGGCAAACCCTTACTGTGTGCAACAGTTGTAAATATTTGGGGCATATCATAAATGATAAGATGGAAGATGATGCTGACATGTTCAGACAGAGACGTATGTTGTATGCTCAAGCTAATATGCTGGTAAGAAAATTTCACTACTGCTCTGATGAGGTTAAAATTAATTTGTTTAGAGCATACTGCACTCCTTTGTATACTGCCCCTTTATGGGTGAAATATAAAAAGGAGAGCTTACGCAAACTTAAGGTGGCTTACAATGACGCTCTCAGGATTCTCCTGAGGAAGCCTAGGGGTGGCAGTGCTAGTCAGCTTTTTTGTGACTCGGGTCTAACCACCTTTCAGGCTCTCCTGAGAAACCTTATTTATAGTTTTAAGTGTAGACTTGATGGGTCTCTTAATGAGGTGATTATCAATATGATAAATCCAAGGCATAGCTCAGTAAGATACCGCTCCCAAATGTGGAAGCATTGGTACAAGTGCATTTTATAATGTTGTGTTTTACTGTGCTTTTTAGTTGTTTTATATATTAACTTTTAATGTTTTGTATGTCCCTTATTGGCTTCGGCTGTAATAAAGATTGATATATATTACTATTATGCATGCTCCTCATGGTATCACAACACCTCCAAGGCCTTAAAAACAAGGCTCCAAACATCCCAAAACAAACTAGTAAGGCTACTTCTTGGCCTCAATCACAAAACCCATCTAACCCCTGCTCATTTTGCTAGGATTGGATGGCTTAGGGTTGAGGACAGAGTACAGCAACTTGCTATGGGCCTGGTCTTCAAGATACACCACAACATTGGGATCCCCCTGTATTTGTCAAAATACTTCCAAAACGTTAATGAAGTCCACGATCATAACACCAGAGGCAGCTCCACGAATCATGTTCAACCCAGATTTGGCACAACAAAGGGAATGAACTCGTTCTCATGCTATTCATCAAAAATGGGGAATGCCCTACCAAAACGAGTAAAGGAGTGTAAAACCCTACTCACTTTCAAAACTGCCCTAAAGATACACCTTCATGAGGCTGCAATTCGAAAATGGCCCCTGTCTAAGTCTTAACCTACCTAACCTCTGGGGTCGTTATTTTCCTTCATAAATATATGTTTTTGAACTGTCTATGTCTATGTAACTATAGACGCGTTTTGCATCTATAGTTTAATCGTGAGCGAGCACCGTCTACCACCGTCACCGCCGACAGTGGCCCCATGTGCAGTACCTCAAATGGCCAGCATGTCCATTCCGCTTCAATGAAACCACTGGGTTCTGGGGGCTTGACTGTACAGTATCCCTCTAGCCTAGCCAAACACAGCGTAGTAAAGTGACCCTCCACTAATGCCTGTAATGGCAAGACATCCAACTGTTTTGGCCATTAGGGTATATATTTACCATGACCGCTACACACTCTAGTAACTCCAGAATCAAGAATCCTGGGATGAGTTTTGTGTCCCATCTTAGAAAATGATCAACTCCCTCCCCCCAGTGTCTCCCAGAATTCAAAAGAACATCCAAATTCAGTTGACGCTAAAGTCGCAGAATCGGTTAAATGCTTTTAGAATTTAGACAAAAGAGGTTACTTTAAAAGAAAGATACCACAGCTGTCCAACGGAATACGGCAGCCAAGTTACTGTATCTGTCAACCCATTTAACTAGCGAGCCATTATTGCTGCAAGTTGGCTACTACTGTACAACTACATTATTAGCATGAAATGAGACATTAGATAGGACATCTTAGGGACCTCTTCATCATTTGAAAGAGTCATATGTAGAATATCTAATCAAGAGTAATATACTGTATATCAAGGAAGTTAATCACCCCTTCTCCCACCCCAACTCCCGCACCACCAGACCCAGATCGAAGGAAAGAAGACCACAGTCCTGCTTCCCAATCTGACCCCTGACACAGAGTACT
Source organism: Gymnoscopelus braueri (assembly GCF_963280865.1). Classification (NCBI taxonomy): domain Eukaryota; kingdom Metazoa; phylum Chordata; class Actinopteri; order Myctophiformes; family Myctophidae; genus Gymnoscopelus; species Gymnoscopelus braueri. Next base: position 49,979,031 of record NC_137609.1, on the reverse strand, counting down.
CCATCACCGTGGTAGCAGTCTACGCCACCGGAGTCAGCAGTGAGCTGAGCGGCCTTGCTAAGACCAGTAAGTCGTTTGTTTTAGTTTTTTCTCTCACCGATATTTGGACAGATGTGCAAAGATCTCATGAAGAGTTGTCTTTTGGGAGCGTTCAATCATTCTAGCTAATGATACATGGATTATATAAAGAGCAATGCCTTTGGGGGAGGTTTGACTGAGATGAATTGCTTAGTCAGAGGAACTTGAGTCGACATAGAAGATGATGATTTAAAGGTGGTGCCACTGAGGATGCACAGTGAAGATTGTGATACAGAAAGCTGTTTTATGTAGTCATACTGTTAGACGAAGGACAGCTTAGTGTAGTTTTTTTATCCGTACGTAAATTAATCCTACCTTATTCCAGAGCCCCTGGGTGGTGTGAGGAACCTGCGTGTCACAGACCCCACCACCACCACCCTGAACGTCCAGTGGGAGCCCGCTGAGGAAAACGTGCGTCAGTACAGGATCTTCTACGTGCCTGTGGCTGGAGGAGCCGAGGAGATGGTAGGCTGGACGACACCTTCCATGCACTGTAGTGTAGTTTGACACCGTCGCTTCTACTTGTCTTCTTTGTTCCCCTTCTTTTTTTTCATCCAGGAAAACCCCAAGCTGTAGAGACAATGTTAATTCCTTTACATATTTTTGACACGGTTTATGTGTTTGCTTGTGGCTCCAGGCGCAGGTATCTGGTAACACCTACAAGACCGCCCTGACCAACCTCCAGTCGGACGCCGTCTACACTGTGACCGTGGTGCCTGTCTACTCTGCTGGAGAGGGACAACGGATGTCAGAGAACGGCAAGACACGTAAGTGAGCTATAGAATAAATTCATGTGATAGTGCACAATTGTAGTCCATGGTAATGTTGAATCTGTGCTCTATGCTATAGAGTTTAGAGTTAATAAACGTGTGCAGATACTGTAGGCTATACCCAGTACAATGGTAGCATTTTTGGACAGGTGCCAGGGTCAAATCAGCTTGATACAGAATGTTACTTCTGTAAACCTGTGATGTGACAAAAAATCTGATTCTGGAATGAATCCATTTCTGTCCGTCCGGACTGAACTTATTGGCCTCACCCTCTCTCTGCATGTCAGTAAGCCGCATCGAGGCGTCAAGACGAGCTCTTGACTGGCTTCGGAATGAGTCAGCGTTTTGAGGGGTGATTGCGTAGGAAGGAATTCCACTGGGTTGGCAGCGCTATAATGGTGTCTCTTCTGTTCTTACCGTAATATGGGTGGTTTATGGGCCAGCATGACGGCTAGCGAGCAGGGCTGATGATGGGTTAGCGTTGGTTGGTCTGGTGGGTAGGACAAGAAACTGCGGGAAGGAGAGAAATGAATGGAGAGCATTCTCTTATCTTACTTTAACAGGGTCATCCTCCATGTTTTTAGTATACATTTCCCCTTAGCATAGCCTGTGGTCTGCTAGGTTCAAAGTGCTCATGGCCCCATGGAATATATTGTCTCTTCAATGGCCAAACACAATTTAATTCAATTTATTCTAGAGTCAACTCATTCATTCACTGTTGAGAATAGATACAGTCGATGAACGAGTTGACTCCTTGATAAACGTTTTAAAGTAACTAATGATGTATGCAAAGCTACTCAGTGCAGCTTTCAGCTAGCCCACGGTTTCTCCAAGAAATGCCTGTTCTAGTTTTAAAATGTTCTTCCTCATCTGAACAGATAAACCAAAGGCCATACTGAGGGCTGACCAGACAGCCATACCTGTAGGGGGCAGTGTTACACTGAGCTGCTCTGTGGACTACTCATCTGAATGGAACTACTACTGGTACCAACATAGCAAGGACTCACTGATCATGCAAGATGGTGTTCAATACTCTACTGGACCAATCAGTGTGTCTGAAGGTGGAATCTACTGGTGCAGAGGAGGGAGAGGAGAACCAGTTTACTACACTGAATACAGTGATGCAGTCACCATAGACACCATTGGTGAGTCATTTAATTTGCTTTGAAAATAAATAAATAATAGTGAGCTAAAAATGTATGACACATCTACAAGTCACTCCCTGCCTATTTCCTGTAGTGAAAGACAAGTGAAGTTTTGTATGCTAATTCGGATTGTATTTTATTTGAACAGAGGGCAGGTCTGTTTTGATACTGCAGCCCAGTTGGTCTCACATATTCATGGGAGAGACCATCACTCTAAAGTGTGAGATACTGGGTAGAAGTGACACAGACTGGAAGTATGAATGGAGCACAACAAGCTTAGCTTCATACAAACCAGGAAACCAGGCTGAATTCAGAATCAGCAGAGCCTTTGTTTATCACAGCGGTGTCTACGTGTGCAAGGGTCGTGCCAAAAATTACCAGCAGTCGTCAACAGGGTGGAGTGATGCTGTTAAATTGACTGTGTCAGGTAAGTCAGAATATATCTCCTTTATATAGAAAATGTAAAGAGAATATTGTGAATTGGAGTGGTAACTTCTACAAGACAGCATGAAATATCTTCAACAGACTATAAACAATGTTTACAAATTCAAATAATGTGTTTTCCCAACAGCCAAACCCCAGCCTGTTCTGGGTTTGTCTCCTTCATGGTTGAGTCCTGGAGCCTCGGTGACTCTGAGCTGTGATGTTAAAGAATCATCTGAAGGCTGGAGGTTCTACTGGTACAGGGCTGTACCTAAACCATCAGACAACTCCTACACTTATGAGCTCTTACCTGGTAGCCAGCATGGAACTGTAGAAGGTTCCTACATCATTCATGGTCCTACAGGCACAGGAGGATATGTGTGTAAAGCTGGGAGAGGAGACCCAGTTTATTACACTGAGGACAGTGAACCTCAGTTTGTGTGGTCTGGTGGTGAGTACGACTCATAATTCATCATTTGTAAAGGTTGTTTTCTGACATTCAACCTTACTTTGTTTGACCTCTGATCCTGCGTTGTGTTTTAGATCTCCATTCTTCAGCTTCTCTCACAGTGAGTTCTGGCAGAACTCAGCACTTCATCTACAAGTCTGTCTCACTGAGCTGTGAGGGAAACTCTACTGAATGGAAAATGAAGGGTTTTAATGATCGAGTAAAAGAGTTATCATCTGGGCTATTAATGAATGAATCTACATGGACGAGGAACGTATCTACAAATGACAGTGCAGTGTACTGGTGTGAGTCTGGATTGGGAGAGTACAGCAATGCTGTCAACATCACAGTACATGGTGAGTCCAGTTCCTTCATGCACTATACCTAACAATACTGCAGCATTCCATCAACTCATTACAAACATGCTTTTGTATTTGTTCAGTGTGAAACCTAACATCATGGACTGTTTTAAAACGATGAACTGTTTTACAGATGGTTCTGTCATCCTGGTGAGTCCTGTTCAGCCTGTGACCGAGGGACTTTCTGTGACTCTTGGTTGCAAACATGAAAGAGACATGTCACTCTCCAATGTGGACTTTTATAGAAATGGAGAATTGGTCCAAACTAAAAGTAATGGAGAGATGATCATACCTGCTGTATCTAAGTCTGATGAGGGATTCTACAAGTGTAAATATTCTGGAGAAGAGTCACCACAGAGCTGGATGACAGTGGCATGTGAGTATACTGATATTTGCTATTTTCATTTATTTGAACAGTCAGTATACCCCTTTAAAAATCCCTATGCTTTGTCCTAATTCTGAGTTACATGTTTGGTTTATTTTTAAACTTTTTACTCAGGCATAATTGTACTTAATCCCATTCCCAACTTCACGCAGTTGTTAATGTACACAGAATAAAAGTTAAAAAGACACTCATTTAAATTGTCTTAATTATATGAAAGAAATACACAGCTTTGTTTGTAAACTATTACATAATAACAGACATGACTGTGGTCTCCCAGGTTTATAACAGCAGCTTAATCATGTTTTGGGACATATGTATACTACAGCCTACAGTACAAGCAAAAAGAAAATGTTCTAATGCTGCTAATCTATTTATTGTCTCCGCCAGGCCGAAAGGCGAGAGAGTATGTTTTACCCTCCGTCCGTTTGTCCATCCGTCCGTGTGTGTGTCCGTCTGTGACCACCTCAAATCATGAACGCAGCTTGCTATTTCCGTGAAATTTCACACGCACATTCCCACTAGGCCGAGGAAGAAATGGCACCCTTTTCACATTGGCCTGTTATAGCGCCACCAGCAGGTCTAATCTTATCAAAACACATTTTTGGAACAAAAGCCTCAAATCATGAATGCAGTGTCTGATTGCCGTGAAAAGCCTAAGAAGAAATGACACCCCTTTCACATTGGCCTATTATAGCGCCACCAGGAGGCCACAATAACCTACCTGACCTGGCGGAGACCTGTATTCCGAGGAGCACTTTTTCTAGTTTCAAATGCAATTGTCATTGCTGTCATAGTGTATAGACACTATGAATATAGACTAAATGCTAAATTAAGTCCTTTATTTCCAATGCTGTTTTCATCCTTAAGTGTCTGGGCCTGTGGAACAGATTTCTCCACTTATAATTGGACTGATTGTAGGACTTCTTGTTGTGATTCTTCTGACCATCTTTCTGGTCCTCCTGTGTCGATACAGAACATCCGAAGGTGAGAATGACTATACATAACATGGATCACATCTAGCGTAGATTATAATCACTGAAGAATTCTTCATAAAAGGCAGTGGCTCAGGGGTAGAGTGGCCGGTAGAGCGGCGGGATGGGAACCGCAAGGTTCCCAGTTCGATCCTGGGCTCCCCCAGAGTTAGTGTAGAATTAAAGTGTCCTTGAGCAAGACACTGAACCCCTAATTACTCCCGATGAGCAGGTTGGTGCCTTGCATGGTTTCCCCCATAGATATTAGAAACCTAGATACCTCATTGGCCTCTGCAGTTCATTGGGGCGACTTGTATCGCAATACACGGCGGCTCTTCCGTCTTCCGCAGGGAACCTGTCACTCAAAGTGACTACTGGCCAATCACAGCGCTCACAGTGCGTTGACTACTGGCCAATCACAGTGCGTCTTTTCCGGGACTTGTCAGTGCAATGGTTCTCAACCAGTGGTCAGGGAACCACCAGTGGTCATTGAGGGGGTTCCAGGTGGTACCCAGCTAAATGATGGAGAGTTGATAATAACCAAATGGAGGGTCCATTTGGATAGATATAAATCTATAGATCTTTAAATCTTGAGTATAACATTTCACGCTGTCAAGAGTCAAATTGTTAAACATCTGCATTACTTACTAAACAAGTACACAATTAGAGAACGTAAACAATTGTTATTTTGACAACAGCTTATCGAACGATAACATATTCTACGTTTTGGGTGTGAGAGGCTAAAGCTTATCAAACGGTGTTCCGTGACTCAAATGCTGAATAAATAATGGACCTTGATATGAAAAAGGACCAGTCTCTTATTTGAATTTCACAAATAGAGTGTGGAGTTTGCCAAGTTCCAACTAACTAGATGCTGCGCACAGCTGTCAGCTGCTGCCTCTCAAAGGGTTAAGAGCTGGGTTACAAAAAGACCCGCCCCCACCTGCCTCTGATTGGCCTACCGAACTTCCGCGTGTGTGACGCACACGGCAGCCCTGCGGAAGCAGGAAGCGCGCCCGAGATACAGACGCTTCAGAGCCGAATGAGGCGTCTACCTTTATATGTCTATGGTTTCCCCTCTGCCATCGGTGTATGGGTGAATGTAATGCACAATCTATGTAATGCGCTTTGGATAAAAGCGCTATATAAATGCACCACTTACAACTCTCCATAAAACATACTGAGGAGGTTGAGGTTGTTCTGTACCTTAGTCACCCTTTTTATTATCATTAAGACCACAAACATTATTTTGTATTAATTGTGTTATGTATAAGATTTTATATTGTTATTATTTTTTGCCATAATCTCTTTTTGTCTATTTGATATATTTCTTTCATTGTGATCTTTATTACATGCTGCTCTTGCTTTCTCTGTATCTAGAACGACTGCTGCCATTTACTGTCAACCAATTCCCCTTAGGAATTATAAACGTTTTCTAATCTTGTCTCATTTTATGTCTGTAGTCAGATTATAATCTCAGAACAACTCTCCATAAATCAGTACTAATAACATAACAATATTAAAGGGGATTTTTGGCCCACGGTTTTCTTACCTTTTCTATGATGTTATGATATCTTAGGATGAATGGTACAGTAGAAAAAAAGCATAACTCCATCCCGGGTCCGCCACAGCTTAAAACGTGTGCTAGGCCTTGCGCTAGATCGTGTATTTTAATTCTAATTTTTATTTTTTTCCTTAGAGATCTGACGTTCATAGTGACAGAACACTATGCAACGTGATTGTCTTGAATGCGCCTCACCGGAAGTCTCGCTAGACGAGATTGAAATCTCGAGATTGAAATCTTGTCTAGCGAGACTTCCGGTGACAATCAAGACAATCACGTTGCATAGTGTTCTGTCACTATGAACGTCAGATCTCACCCAAAAGAAAAGAAGAAAAAACTATTAAAATACACGATCTAGCGCAAGGCCTATTGGCGCGCGTTTTATGCTGTGGCGGACCCGGGATGGAGTTATGACATGTTTCTACTGTACCATTCATCCTACAATATCAAAACATCATAGAAAATGTAAGAAAACCGTGGGCCAAAATTCCTCTTTAAGGTTCAAATACGTATGGTTAATATAATTGTTTTTAATTTACAGGTCGATGTTGTGTCAGGTAAGTACAGTATTGATCTCTGTCTATTCATCAACATGACAGCAGTAGATTCCATCTTGTTTCTACTTCATTTATGCCAAATATTTACCTTTTGATTACAGGACTCAGGGAAGCAATCAGCGCTCAGCTGACTACCAGAACACCAATCAAATTGGGGCTCCTGATGATGTGCACCTCCCACTGCAGCACGGTCAGTCTGATGAACCAATCATGTTCTCGCTGAGTTCTTCTGATTAGGACAACTGATTCTAATTGAATCTGAATTCATTATAACTTAAAAATATGTCTTAATTTATGAAAACATGAGTGTTCGTTTTGGAAGCTCATTAAAGTCAGTTTGTTTTGTGTATTTCCTAATTAGCAGAACAATTAACTCAAATGAAACCACGTTTGAAAATAAGCACCACATTAATGCTTATGTTTACCTTTAGATGACAACAGCATTTATGAAGTAATCCAGCAGCCACATGACTATGAAAATGGTGCAGTATACTTTTTAAAGATCCAATCCATTTATTGTTATCTAATTTTATTTTTGTTTTGTTTTGTTTTAATGTGGAATATGAATGTTAGGAATGTAATTTTTTTCAGGTTCTGGTGTATCACTTGATTTGTTAGAAATGTTTTATCAATCCCTGCTGAGTACAGTAACTTGTTTAGTGTTGGACATTGTCACCAACACGTTAACAGGCTTTCTCATTAAGGAGAAACTGACAAACAATTATGCCTATAGGTTTGTATTTGTTTCAAATATTTATGTTATATATACATTTTTATTATTCACAGATCCAGGTCGTTTCAGGTAAGTACAGTATTGACCTTTGTCTATTCAACATGGCAGCAGTAGATTCCATCTTGTTTTCTACTTCATTTGTGAAAAATATTCACTTTTTATTACAGACCCGTCCAATCTCAGGGATCAGCTGACTACCAGAACACCAATCGAATTGGGGCTCCTGATGATGTGCACCTCCCACTGCAGCACGGTCAGTCTGATGAACCAATCATGTTCTCGCAAGTTCTTCTGATTCGGACAACTGATTCTAATTTAATCTGAATTAATTATAACTTAAAAATACGTCTTCATTTATGAAAACATGAGTGTTCTTTTTGGAAGCACATTAAAAGTCAGTTTGTTTTGTGTTTTTCCTAATTATCAGAACAATTAACTAAATTGAAACCATGTTTGCCTAACTAAAATAAGCACCACATTAATGCTTATGTTTACCTTTAGGTGACAACAGCATTGATGAAGTAATCCAGCACTCCAATGACAATGACAATTGTACAGTATACTTTTTAAAGATCCAATCCAATTATTGTAATCTAATTTTATTTCATTTTAATGTGGAATATGAATGTTAGGAATATCATTTTGTTCAGGTTCAGGTGTATCACTTGATTTGGTTTGAGAGGGCATGGCTCTCTGTCAACTGTCCGTTCACAGGACAGCCTTGTCAAACCCTGACAAACAATTATGCCTGTAGGTTTGTATCTGGTTCAAATATTTATGTTATATATTTATTTATTTATTTACAGATCCTGCCTGTGTCAGGTAAGTACAGTATTGACCTCTGTCTATTCATCAACACGACAGCAGTAGATTCCATCTTCTTTTCTACTTCATTTATGATATGTGATCTTTTAATTACAGACCCGTTCAGTCTCAGGGAACGAATCAGGGCTCAGCTGACTACCAGAACGCCAATCAAAGTGGAGCTCCTGATGATGTGTACCTCCCACTGCAGCACGGTAGGTCTTTGAACCAATCATGTTGGCTAAGGACTTAGGATACTAATTTGCATCTAATTTACAAATCTCTTTCATTCATTAAACCATGAGTGGTCCTTTTGGAAGTACATTAAAGTCAGTCAGTTCAGTGTTTGTTTTTTCCAACTAATTCAAAGAACTATTCACAGAACAATTTTTCAATTGTGTTTAACAAAATCCACTGTATTGTGTATTGTTTACCTTTAGGCGACACAAGCTTTTATGAAGTACTCAAGCGATCTACTGACTATGAAAACGGTACAGTATCTAATGTTTAAATGTTCTCTGTCATGCAACACTGTTGTCCAGAGTTATTCATATTTTTAGGCTAAGTGGTTGTACATTTCCAGTAAGCAGAGATATCTGTGATTTTTTTTCTTTTTTTTTTAAGATGGAATGGGAATTGAACTCGGTGAACAACAAAACTCTGCCAACCAACTGCAAGGTGAATACACCAACAGATTAATCAAACTGTTCAAATATGACCCTCATTCTGCAAAGCTTCTAATTGTCTTTCAACTCATTTTCACTTACAGAATCATCCGGAAGGCATGAGTCTACATATGTGGAGGTAATGCTGAGTATCATATAATCCAGAGATTAGTGAACTAATGAAAAGTGGCATTTTATCCTGTAAATGTTTACTGTAACTTTGTTTCAGGTCCTTGGATAGAAACGTGTCGGACAACCCAACTTGAAATATGGTTTTATATGTCAAATCACCTTGGAAATAATGTATTATGTGCTGGCATAACTGGGGACTGACTGTCACTTTTATACATCAAATGTGACAATTCCCAGAGCTCAATTTTTTTTATGAACCTCTCTCTCAAACAGTAATTGGAAAGCATGGCGAAAACTGAATTGTTTCTATGTAGACAACTGGCTTAAAGATTATTTGTATTTGGTGTCTATGGAGCAAGCAGCATTGCTTCCTCAAGATCTGTGCAGTGACCACATGGACTATTTGAGTTTAATCATGACGGTTTTGAACGGAAATGGTAATAAATTAGGATTCACATTAATAATAACACCCAGAGGAGAATAGCAGTCCCTGTTTTTTGTTTACTGATCCCCATTCCCCATCCCCTTTAATTACAATATGTACATATATGTATGTGATACTTTAATGATCATACTTAGTGCAGGTGGGTGCTCCACAAGACCATGATGATAATTACTATAGTATGTTGTATATATACAGTAGGCTTATAAAATCATATCGTTTTTTATATCTGTAAATCTGTAAAATGAAAAATCTAAATCTGTGCTTCTGTGTGAAACATTCCATGAGGACTGTTGTAACACGTTTGAAGATGTGTTGTTATGGTTTCCATAGCAATAATCCTCAACGGGTCATCTCAGAAGTACTTAGGACAATGGTTCTCAAAGTGGGGGTCCCCCAGGGGTCCCCAGCTGAATTAGGTAATAGCATCACATGCATGTTAACCACTTTATCCATATTTTATACATTGCAGATATACAAGCTCACAGCGCGTCACTTTGTGCCTGCAAGCTTGTGCATTTTCTATTTTTTTACATTTTTGAAAAATCACAAAGATGTTTGGAAGATGTTGAATAACTGTCTTTTTTTTTTTTACACAAATCATCTCTTCTGGGGGTCCCTGGCACAACACATTTTCAGATGGGGGGGTGGAGGGAGATCCGCAGCCAAATACATGCATTTGTGTGTCCTTGACATGAAAAAGTTTGAGAACAACGTCTGCTGTAGGACATTTTACGGTCTGGGAACCTATAGGCTTTGTAGCATCTTACCTGAGGATCTAAGACAAGCAAAGTCACTGTCATCTTTTAAATGTCTTCTGAAAACCTACTTTAATTTGTTTATTTGATTGTCTTTTATCCATGCTTTTTTCCTTCTGTGCCTTTTTATGTTTGTTTTTATTGATGTTCATTTCATTTTCTTTCATATTTTGTAAATTTACAAATTTTCTGGTTTTCTTTTATATGTTTTATCTTGTTTTTAATTAAGCAATTTGCAAGCCCTTTTCGACATGTGCTTTGAAATAATGTTTTTATTATTAGTTTGTTTTAAATATTTTCTATGTGTAGTTTTTATTTTTGCATTTTATGCTTTTTGAAATGCTTTGTAAGACGAGACAAAATAAAGTTTATTATCATTATTATTATGACCAATCTATTCCTTTTTATCTAATTATCTTATTCTCAGTAAATGCAGGGTAAGAGATTTATACAAGGCACAATATTCACTAATAAATGCAGGGTGACTGTTTTATATGTGACAAGTTATTAATCAATAAGGGTTATCGCCTTCTACGGCGTAGAAACCTTGTATCTCCATATCTCAACTTGTTTATGTTTTTTTGCAAATGTATGCCTTACTTCATTCAGTTTTGTACAAAAATATTCAAAATAGCAGATCTACAAGATCAAAATGTGTTGCATCGCAACAGCAACGATATGCAATAGAAAACAAATGCATGGGAATGTACAGTCAGATTGACATGAAGTGAGTGACAGGTCAGCGACAGGTCACTGAAAATAGCCAATCTACAAGGTCACAATATGTGGCGGATGCAATACGTTGTGAGCTTGTAGATCAGCTATTTTCAGCATGTGATACCACCATCCAACTGTCACCAGTCTGTTCATTCAGTATTTGAATGAACAGATTGCAGTATGGCCTGTCTGACAGTAGCCATGGTTCACATGGTTCACCGAGTCCCCCTGGTCTAAAGTTGTGTTAGATTTTTTCACATTGCCATCTCTATCTCACATAAACATAAACGTTCAGATTTCAAATATAAAGTGCTTACCACCGAGCCACGGATGTTACAAGGCGATGCGGACCGCGATGAGTACCCGTATCTCCCGTATTGTTCAATAAAAAGCATTTTAATCCCATCGCCGGCCATTTTCTCCAAATTGTCTCCGATACTTTCAACCACTGATACATTACCAAAAAATAAATAAAAAATGTGATGTGATTAAAATGCTTTTTATTGAACAATACGGGAGATACGGGTACTCATTGCGGTCCGCATCGCCTTGTAACATCCGTGGCTCGGTGGTAAGCACTTTATATTTGAAATCTGAACGTTTATGTTTATGTGAGAGATGGCAATGTGAAAAAATCGAACACAACTTTAGACCAGGGGGACTCGGCACCATGACTGTCATGGTATGACAGTCATGTTTCAGGGCTAGTCTGACAGTAGAATATGGGTCAGTTGTTCTGACATGGTGCTGCACGCCCATTCATAAGCATGTCCACTGTTACTTAGAAACTACACTCATAATATTAGTGTTATATAAAACCAGTTTAGTATATAAAATATGTAACATAGCCGATTTTAACTATATAAACTGTTGCAAAGTCAGTTTAACGTATAGACAATATAACAGGGTTCAACGTATGTTCTTAACAATATCAAGATAAACTGGTTAAAGCCAATTTAATGTATAAAATATATAACATGGTAAATCAGCAAGGAGATTAGCCTAATATTAATGGTTGGTGTGAAATTAAATGATTGTGGTTTGTGGTTTTGAGATGTGAAAACGTTCTGTACCTGAGCCATCTACCACAACTCTTTCCATCTACTGCGATCATACTTGGCTGTTCCACACAAACCCCTCTGTTATGATGCCAGTTCTTCTACAGAAGGTGACAGCAAGTCGTGTTTTCAATCATATATGGCTGTTCCACAGACCCCCCTCTCTTATGATGGCAGTTCTTTCGACACAACATCACAGGAGGTTGTGTTTTCATGTCAATGCCCTCAATATGCAGAGCATCCTGTTATCTACTCTATCAACAGTTTAGCAGCATTCTGCACTAAAGTGTGTACGTGCACATAAATACTATACCTATACATACACTAAACATTGCAGTACACTAATATATATTATTTTGGTTTATCCACGTAAATTCAATACTTAGTTGACCAGATTCTCAAGTGCTCTTGATTGATTGATTGAATATTTTATTAGTCAAAACATGTAAAACAGCACAGTTACATTTAAAGTACTTTGTCTAAAACGTTGCGGTCTTGTTTCCAATGAGGTTCTTTAAACCATAGCCCCCTGTTTTCATAACACATCACGTTGCAATGAGTTTTGAGCTTGTAGATCTGCTATTTTTGCTGAATGTTAGTCCCAGAATAGGGACGCTAGGGTTTAAGTGGTAAAATGTGTATATACTGTATTGTAAGTACATGGGAACTGAGGAATATTTCATTCAATGGGGACATTTTTGAGTGTGTCCCACAGACTGGGGACAAATAATCACATCCCACCGTGTCATCAGAGACCAGTACCATGAAGATACTGGAGTGTACTGGTGCAGGTCTGGACTGGCTAACGGATTTGGCAGATTGGAGACATTTCCTGATGGCCTGCCTGTGCAATCACTGATTTAGGCATACCGTCCAGTTTTGGGACGACCGTTCCGGCTGCCCATGGAATGAATTGATGAAGTAAAACTCAGCTGTTTGCGCTGTAGCTGCACCCTAATAATGTTGTTTTCGTTTATTTTTGTTCACGTATGCTATTAAAATAATGCAGCTATTGCAGTATTGGGCCTTAACATGTGATTAAAAAGGTATAATTTGGCCCCTCATATATAAATAAATGTAAAATCTGAAACTTGCAGCTAGCTGATCAATGCGTTTCTGCGTTTACGTGTGGACAGGGATTTTTTTATTATCTTTGTCATGTGGCCAGGGAATCAGGGATTATTTTTAAAAACGGAGGACTAAAATATCTGTTTAGAAAAATATCCATATAAATGTAGTCTATAGGCCAGAAATCCTCGGAGCGTCCGTTCTCCTGGACAAGTCTGGGCTTAACCATTACAGGCTTATTAAATGACGCTATAGAATAGAATCATTAATTTTATCCCGCAGGAGCGAGCGCTTCTCAGCACCAGCCGTGACCGAATTGGAGATTTGATAGGTCATTTTTGGACAATTCTGACAGCACTACTAAGCACGGACATGCGCAAAGGAATGCATGTATTCCAAACAGACAGGAGCGTTCGGAATAAAGTGTTTATATGGTCAATTCCGATCGGTATATACCGATTCAAACGGTATACCACCCCTCTTAACCCGAATGAAAATGCATTCGGGTCAGACTGGAATGGAATATTCTATTCCAATTGAGGTGTTTACGTGAGCATTTCTATTCTGAATGAATTCATCCATTCATTCATTCTGAATAGAAGTGTATTCATTCCGAATAAAACTGCCCATGTAACTGCAGCCATTGTAAAGTGTCTTGGATAAAGGTGCTATATAAATGCACCATTTATCATCACAGAACAGGTGTGCAGTCACACCCAGCTCCAGGTCCAGCCACAGCCGAGAACAGAGAAGGGGGTGGGTGACAAGCTAATAATTATTATTTTTTACCTCAACATATTAAATCAGGTTTCTTTGAGATTGACACTGTCGTGGAGCCATGGTGGCTTTTTACAACCACGAACAGCAGCTAAAGTCCTTGTCATGTCTGTCTATCAGTCCCCCCCGGTAATAAACAACACTGACCACTTTCTGTCACGGTCCGCTCCTCGGACCGTGGACTGTGACTTTATTATTTAGCCCTTCACTGACCGTATATGGTATTGGACCCTTTAGGCCTGTTTAGGCCACTCTTTCTGTTGTTTTGTTCCCTGTTCTCTGTGTCTTGGTGTTTCCTGTCTACCCTAGTTGTTGCTTCCTGTCTTGTCTCACCAGTATGTTTTTGCAATTGTAGTTCACCTGTGTCTTGCTCTGTTACAGCCAATCATGTGTTAATTGTCCTTTGTTCTCACCTGTGCCTAGTTAGTCCCTGTCTATTTATATGCCCCTCTGTTTCCAGTCTGTGTTGGTTCATTGATGTTGTCACTGTGTTCTGTCAGTTACCGGTTGTCTTTATATTCCCTGTTTAAGTAATAAACCCCCCTGCATCTGAATTGTTCTGTCTCCGTTTCACTGTCTGCGCTTGGGTCCTACACTTCTCTGCCTCGCACCGTGACAACTTTCTACTTAAACCGAAACGCGTCCGTGTATCCCGTGCCTTATTCATTAAAAAGTACCAGAAGGTTTTTTTTATTAACTTACAGTTCAAAATATATATTTATGCAGTCTTCTAATGTACCAGTGGTACATTGACAGATATAGCTCAGACTGTCGTGTCAAAAAGAGTGTGCACACCACACACATTTTTTTTTGTACAAAATGCAATTACAGACTAACCTGGACTGGCTCGTCTTAAGACTCTGACGGTGTTGGTGGTGATAATGGCGATTCAGTGCTGACAGTGACAACAGGAGAACTGGGAACCGGGTCCTGGGCAGAGAGCGACTAGGCCGTGCTTGTGTTGTTGTTATCGTCCACACTCACAGTGCTAGGTGTGAGCCCAGGAACAGAGGTGGTTGCACTTGCAGCAGATTCTGTCAGTTTTTTCATCCATTTCCGAATATGCATTTGGAAACTGTGCTCCTAGTCTACATTATCAACACACGATCAACATAATATGCTTCCTCCAGTAGTATTCACCTGCGCGGGGGAGTTTTTGTCTGTGTGTGTGTGTGTGTGTGTGTGTGTGTGTGCGCGCGCACGTGTTGGTTCTGTGGTTTCAATTTTATAGGTTACCTTTACTGCTTACACACACACACACACACACACACACACACACACACACACACACACACACACACACACACACACACACACACACACATTCGAAGGTCGTGTGTAGCAGTGTGTTTCAGTGACTGAGCGTGACTAAATAATAACTACAGGTTATTTTTTCTTGGACAATATTTCCACCCTAACTATTCTACAGCATAGGCTACTTGTGTATTAAATGTGATACTTTTACAGTGTGTGACAGGCAGAGTATTGTAATCACTCCTGTCAGTCAAAAATCAAGAAATGTGTGAATGTTGATTTTCATGAATCTTCTCGAGAAGACAAGAAAGATGAGGTTTGATGGAGCATACAGCATAAAGGGTGCGTGGTCTGTCTGTCTGTCTGTCTGTCTGTCTGTGTCTCTCTCTCTCTCTCTCTCTCTCTCTCTCTCTCTCTCTCTCTCTCTCTCTCTATCTGCTTCTCACAGCTATTAGT
Organism: Gymnoscopelus braueri; assembly: GCF_963280865.1. Lineage (NCBI taxonomy): Eukaryota > Metazoa > Chordata > Actinopteri > Myctophiformes > Myctophidae > Gymnoscopelus > Gymnoscopelus braueri. The sequence continues at coordinate 49,963,467 of NC_137609.1, read as the reverse complement.
TCATTGTGAACAGGAAGTAGAAAGGCATTTCAGAGTCGTTCTTCACAGGAAAGGATGGGTCACATTGTGCGCTGCGTGATCTTCTGTGAGTATATCACTAATTTTACTATTACAGTAGGTCTAATGAACTAGTGTTTCAACCGTTTCAATGTAGGAATATGTGTACTTAAATGTATGTTTTTTACATGTTTGAAAAAATAACCAATTTAACATCGACCACTCTTCCTCTATCTATCTATCCTGTTACCTTCAAATCATATATATTTTACCTTATTTCTCATCATTTTCCAAAGCATATACAGGGTTCCCATGTGCCCACTCTTATGGTTACCCAGTACGAGTTTAATCATATTGGCATACAGTAACAAGTAACAACAACCATTAGGTTTTAAAAACAAAATCAGCATTTATTTCACATACCATGTTAGCCAGTCTGGGGTCGCTTGGCAGACAAGGGTGTCAGTGCTCTCATGGCTTATATGCTGCTTGCCTGCTTTTCACTTTTCCCTTCATGTTGTTTATGGATTCCACCATGGCTAACTGAGAAAAATCGCCTGGTTTGTACATAATCTTCAGTCACACTTTATTATCTTATCTGTCACCTGGCGTGTGTATAGTTTCAATGTAGGCTGATGATAGGTTCTTGGTTTACGTATGTATTAGTTATTATTAGATTATTTGTTTACTTATGTATTACTTTATTATTAGATTACTATTATTATGCATTTGATGTATTATGTGTATCATGATGTATTATGATGTATTATCTTGTGTCCTTGCTTACTGTAAATCGCTCTGGATTAATAGCGTCTGCTAAATGCCTAAACTGATAGCCACCCTTATTCTTTTCCCCACTCAGTTCTATACTTCTGACATCTCATCTCAGTCGTTAGTTTTTTCTTTAGACATTCAACTTATGTTCTGAGCTCGCAGGTTTGTTGCGGGCTGACACATATTGTATAATTATTGATAAAATTGTGTTTCATATGTATAAATATACCATTGTGCTTTTCATTCAATACTAAGCTATTCGAAATAGTAGACAGATTCATATATTCATGCTTTCATTTTAAACATACATGTACAAGGTACAGTGAGTAGAGTGGCCGTACTGCCATTTATAAACATAATTATGTTATTAACTGAGAACAACAACAATCTGTCAATTGCACAATAATCATGTATACATGCTATTCAAAATGGACAGAATCATGATTTATTTTAAACATACCTGTGGAAAATGTTTTTAAAATATGTAAAGACAAATGGATTTTTTGCTCACAACGCCTCGAGGCGTTGTGAGCTTGTAGATTGGCTATTTTCACAATATTTATCTGTGGAACCGAGTCATACTAAATATAATGCCTCAACTCCTACAATTCCAAGTGCTTGTCAGGGTGGGGGGTCCCCAGTTCAAATGTGATTATTTTGGGGGGTCACAGTCTGAAAAGTGTGGGAACCCTTGCTATGCACTGTAGACTGTGTGTTCAGTAACAGAGGTAGGTCTCTTCAGCTCTTTAATAAACAGAAAAAACATTTTCAGGTGGCTTGAAAAATGTCAGCCAATCAGAGAGAGTACCCATTTATCAGCTCCAATTTGATAGTGTTCCAGTTCCAATTTTGTCTGCTCATTTCTTAGTGACATCTCTTCCAATTTCACTTCTTTAATCTATTCTGTGCATTCTGTCTCTCTCCCGATAAATAAAATAGGTATCCCGACCGAAATGCCTTTTCTGTTTACTAAAGAGCATGAGAGACGTGGAGACTCCTGTTACTGAGCAAACACTCTATATCAGTCAGAATATAGAGTTACTTAAAACAATAGAAAGTTAAAAAAAAAAAATATCCCACGATTTTGTAACCCTTTTTTCACCCGGTGCCAATTTTCTAAGTGATCCTGGGCGCTACACTCCCCCCACCAGCCTAGGGAGCCCAGGGCCGAGCTCATGCCTTCTTCAATGCATGAGAGCCAACTGACCTTCTTGTCACCTGACAGGGGAGAGTTTCCCCGGTAGGACGTAGCGCGTGGAAGGAACACGTTATTCCAACCAGTTCCCTTCCCCTCCATCAGGCACCCCGGCTGTCATGGGGGAGGCGGTATAATGACCAGGATTACTATACATGTTTTTGTGAGGGAATTAACTATACCCTAGGAGACACGGGGAGAACATGCAAACTCCACACATTGTAGGCCCTTTCGCCAACCCCACCTATATGGGCGCTGATGAAGCAGAGGAGAAGACACGCCCCAGGCGCCCACAGCGTCCCCGGCGGGAATCGAACCCAGGACCTTCTAGCTGTTAAGCGCTACCGACTGCGCCACCGTGCCCCCAAATCATTATCTTTAAGGGGAAATTATTGTAAAGATGGTTCAGCTCTAAAAGACTTCTATATTGTGAGCTTTATTGTCTAAGAACAGTTCCAGATATTCAGTATTCTCCCCACTAGGCTGGAACAGCCAAAGGTGAAGGATTGTGTTTTCACACCAGATGTTGAGAGTGGTGGGGTGCCGGCCTAGCGCCTCCTATTGGCCAGCTGCCACTACAAGCATATAGACAACAAGTGATGATTTATTAAATAATAACATTCTGTCCAGAGTTGGATTGGCTCGTGACAGTAACTGAACATATAATAACATTCACATATTTTGTATGTTTATGAACAACAGGCCTTAGTTTTAAAATAGTCTCTCATCAATGACACAACAAACACATCCTAAACCCTTATTTTGTCTCCAGTATATTAGTAGCCTTTAAAATCAATTCATTTTTCAATGATGTTGCATTATGCCATAGTTGTAACAGCATTTATAAAATAGATAGCACCAAATGAACTCCACCGCTCATAAGATGCAATGTAAAAGTGGTCACTGCACTCATGTGTAAAAATGCATCTCATCAAACTTTCAGATGCTGTTTTTCTCACAGTATGGAGGAAGAATGCTTAGGATTTTTACTGTGATCTCTCGCTCTTGAAATATATAATCCTTGGTTTCTGTTGTGTGTAAACAATAATAGCAATTCAAAGCAATTGTCCCCCAAACCCCACCTCCAGTGGCTGTCATAAGAATGGAGGGAGCGCTCTATGATCATGGCACCAGAAACTGCTTGGCTCGCGCAGCTGCAGCCCGTCAAGCCTAATTTATGCTCCGTCCCGCGAAAGTGTCGCGCACAGAGAATAGCAGACCTCCAAGCTCACAACGGTCGCATCCGCGACGTGGTTGAGAGCTTGTATGTCAGCTATTCTCAGCGCGCAATACCGTTGTGCAATGAAGTATATGTCTCGCCATGTGTGCACCCCATTAGCCAACACACAAGAGGAGGTTGAATGAACTGAAACCAGGTTCTGTTGGGAATTGATTACATGAAACAGTCACATGTGCATCCAGTCTCAATGTTGGTAAACAAATAATTGGTCTATAGCATAGTGTTCAGATTTTACAACATTGTAGAGATTAATTGAGCCTACAGCTGAGTCCAGTGAGGTGACAGATTGACCTAAAAAATATGGGCAAGAATACAAAGGGTAAGAAGAAAAAAATACATAAAATCAGTTCATTTGAATTCCTTTTGGGTGTAATGTATCAGGGGTCACTTATGCTGCTTAATCTAGCAGCATATAATAATATTGTAATTTTAACACATGAACAATAAACTGGTTGAACTGAATTATTCAGGTTATAACTAAGAGTTATAAGGTTTTTCATAAATATTTCTACACAGTTTCTACACGGATAACACAAAAAAGCTGGTTAGCTTCTCTACCAACTAAGCTATGGCCCAATATTTGTGATGTGGACACGATCAACTTGAGTTAGAATTCGATTTAAAAATGATTCATTTATAGTTATCATTCAATGTATTGTTCTTGGTGTGGACCTATGTAATGTATGTAATGATGTAACAGAGCTGATCTTGTGTCCATGTGTGTAACCTGTAGCAATAAGGGAGAGGAGCAGTGAGAGATGCTTTGATGAAGTGAAGGTGAAAGCACACAGTGATATTGTATGTAGATATTATAAGAGTAAAACAATGACAGAATCACTTTATATAATGTATGCTGTGACAGGCCTACAATGATGTCTGACACTTTCCTTGGCGTGGAATGTATAGCCTACAGTAGCCTATGTGGTCTGTTTTAAATGGCTGCTGGATATGTTTAGATGCCTGTCAGATTGTCAGACTATGCTGCACTCACTGTAAGTCTATAATGAAATACACATTGGCTTAGAAGAGCTGAGAGTTGAGTGAGATTTGAGTGTCAGCTACGCTCGAGTGAAATCCATAGAACAGATTGTTAAATGCCAAGAATTGGGTTGAAATGACCGTGCGTCCATTTTTATCTGCTCAATGTTGATAAATGAGAGCCAGTGTGTCTCCTCTCTTTGCTATGTGGCCATATTGAACACATCCAACTCTCATGTGGGTGGAGGTAGTGGTGGAAGAAGAACTCTACTTGAGGCTCATTTTAGACGTGACTATACCTGACTTGAATAAAGGTACCGTACAAAAGTATTAAAAGTACAAAAGTATTTTATGAAAGTAAATACAGTGCCAAAGTAAAACTTAAAAAAATAAGCGGATCTACACACTGTTCACTGTTTCACAATGGCTCACTTGTCTAGGTCTATATAGGATAGAGCCCTGCACCGGCCGAAAATGTGGGCCCTAGCTCGGCCCTGGCCCGTTGTATTCAGCCGATAGGTGGCTCAATTTTACAGCTCGAACCCGACCCGAAGCCCGAAACCTTTTTATTTATGTATTATTATTAACTAATTATTTTCGAGCGTGCGCTTCCGCTGGTGCGCGCAGCAGCTGCACTAGTCTCAGTTGTCAAATACAGAAACGGCCTTAGCCAGGCCGGCCCGGGTCGGGTCCCGACGGGCCTGCAGGGCTCTAATATAGCACCATGACTTGGTGATTGGTGCAGTTTTTCATACTAGACGGTTAGCTACTCGGCCTACAAAAGAGAAAGAAAAGAAAAGAAAAGTGTGTGCGTGTGTACTTGGCCTATTCGGGGACCACGTAACCGGTACCACCCGGTTATGCAATTCCCATTGTACCTGTAATTGTCAGAACACTTGCTGTACCCGTTGTTAGAGTACCGAGTGCAGTACCTGTTACCACAGTACCATGATGTATAAATGGTCACCGGCCTTTTCTGGAAAAAATTAAGTCGGGAATGATGCAAGCTGGGAACTCATGCTACACCGTTTATGCAATACCTGTTGACCGTATATGACAACATAACTTGTCATAGTACGGACCCCTTATGTAGTCAAAACTAGCGATTACTTCAGTGATGCTTGGGGAACTCGGTGCAAGCTCCTTGCTCCTGACCGTATCGCTGTTGAGCCAATAATGATGGAAAACCCTCTCGTGTAATATTGCTTAATTAAACTGGAGCCATGTGTGAGCAGTTTTCTTTTATTCCACAGTTAGTTTTTCTTCGGCTCAGCACCTGCCTTGTTTTGGATGAGAATGTTCTTCTACACCTAATATATAATACAACTCATCTTTCACATTTTGCTTTATCATTGTTGTCCTTAAAACTCCCCTATAGATTCCTCCTGACACTCCTACTGGCCCTCTGGTGACACTGCATCCCCTTCTTTTAATTAAGGATTAATTTAGTTTAACACAAACATTAGAAGAACATATTTGAACTCTAAATAAAATCCATTTATGTAATATTTAAGGGGAAATGATTGGACAGATGCGTCAGGTCTAAAAGTCTTATTTTGTGTGCTCTCCTTTGCTTAATAAGAGTTCAAACTATTTTACAGCTTGCACAAATCTGAGTCTCACTGCCTCACTTTCAGAAGGAATACAAATTGTAAAGAAACAGAAAAGGTAATTCCCTTATTTTGAATTCATTTTTATGAACAATAGTCCTACCATGAAATGATAACATTATCTCATCTGTAGGAGCCGATCTACAATAGGCCACATTTACAGTATGTGCCATGTCTAATGTCACCGTCAGTGTGCTTTGTTACACCTCTACAGACATGGAGGAGAGGAGAGCATAAGAACCTGGCCAAGAGAGGGCCAGGTGTAGTTGATTGGAGGTGCACAGCTTTTTATGTCTGTTTTTTGTTGCTGCTGCCTTCTTTTCTAAGATATGTGCTATATGCTCAAGTCTATTGATTTTATGTTTTCAAGCCTGGAACAACAGATATGGAATAAACCTTTTTTGAGTTCAACTTTAACTTCTGGACATTCCTCATTTCCCTTTTTTGTCATGTTTGCTGCACAAAGCCAGTCAGTGCAAAAAGGGTACTCTCAGTCAACCACCACATGGACAAAAGGTCGCTACATCATCAATAACATAACACAATTATTACACTATGTATTTTCTGTCACTAGGCTATATGACAGATTAGACCACACAATTTCAAATACAATAATATCATTTTGTTTTGCATCATTCTGCTTTAATACTATATGAGTAGGTCACATGACACAATTGTCTGTACAACTGAGTAGAAAGCCAGTTTCCTGTTTGATGTGTGGTTTCATAGAGTCTTCCTGTCATTCAATGCTGTGACACTGCAGCCTTTTGTGGTTTATAGTTCTTCTTTGCACTGTGTTGTCCACTCTGATGTGTTTGTATGTAGTAGTGCACACAGGAACACATAGATAGATAGATAGATAGATAGATAGATAGATAGATAGATAGATAGATAGATAGATAGATAGATAATATAAGAAGATAAACATATAACATAGTGCAAAACCAACCAGGAGCGTACAAAAATAAATGATATAAATGGTTCAGGATTGTGACTCTGGGATTAACTCATTTTAAACAGATCATTTTCTCAGTACTTTTTTCGTCTCTCCTCTAAAGTGGGCGTGTGTCAAAACCCACCATGAGCCCAGATGGACCATGGTGGTGTCTCTCCACACACAGCCCCTCCTGTTCTTCTTCTGCATTATGCTGTGCCCAGTCGAGCTGTGTGCCTCACCACGTCATTGTGTTGACAAAAGTGCATGTGAAACCACAGTGCTAACTGCTAATCACAAACGTGGATACATGACATATACCATCAGGTCTGTGTGTTCATAGCCAGGCGGGCAGTGCGTCAGAGGTGTTCCTTGCATTATCTTCACCCTTTACACTTTGATCCACACCTTTAAATAGACTAGTTGTAATGAGGGATAAATGGCAAATGTAGCGACGCAAAAAGTTGATTACTTGCTCAAAATATACTTATATAAAGAAAGTAAAAAAAACTAAAGAAACAAGCAAAAGTACTCGTTTCTTGAATAAAAAAAAACACTGATGTGTTACTCCTACTTGCAGCATGATACTATACCCACCTCTGATAAACACACACAAACATGCAACTAGTGTCAGAATAGCATTGAATGGAAACCTGACCACTGAAGCTCCACTGTGATGGAGGATGTATATTTGTGAGACAGAGTGTGGTTTGACGAAGAGGCTGTTTCCTTTGTGGTCTTTAATACCAGCCTATATTCTTCAGCTCTCTCTCTCTCTCTCTCTCTCTCTCTCTCTCTCTCTCTCTCTCTCTCTCTCTCTCTCTCTCTCTCTCAGTGTGTCTCATTAGTTCAGTATGAACAGGAGCTAGAAGTCGTTCATCACAGGAGAAGATGGCTCATATCTTGTTCTGTGTTCTCCTCTGTGAGTATATTACTATTATTACTAGCACCTCTATTGATATAGTATTTTATCCATTACTTCAATGAAGGAATTGTATCAACTCAATTTAGGAAGCTAATTTGAGATTTAATACAGTAACACCATGTCAGTTTAATAAAGTAACACCAAAGCCAAATCAACCCAGTGTGTCTGATATTATTATCTGATCAGTATTCTCTAGGCTTAGACCAATGTTCTCACCTTGCTGTAGTTTTAACAATATTTTAATTTACTATTATCAAGACAACCAAAATAACAAACCAAGGTGAGCCAACAGTGATGATGCAACTATACAGTACAGACGGCCTTTCTTTCTTTCTTTCTTTCTTTCTTTCTTTCTTTCTTTCTTATTTAAAAAAATATATATAATTAACAATTGATGATTAGCTACCTTCAATACTCAAAACATTTGTTGGATGTCAGGATATTATTGCAAATATTTTTTTCACATTCACCTTAGATAACATTGTTATTGCCCACGTACTTTATGAAATATTTTCAATGTTTTCCTCAAACCACTGTTCACACACACACGCACGCACGTACGCACTCACGCACGCACGCACGCACGCACGCACGCACGCACGCACGCACGCACGCACGCACATTTTTTTTTTTACCATTGAGCCTGCCTGCTTGCTTAGGGGATAAATTGAATCTTGACCTTCAGTTAAACATCTTTGTTAAACCAGAAACAGGATCGTGTCAAAGGTCATGTCTCACCTAGACACAGAATCTGAATGTTTCAATAATAGAGCAGGGAGACAAAATACAACCACCCCAATTGTATAAAATGTTATAATTTATTAACAAACTCTACCATACAGATTGGACAAAATTACATTTTATTCAATGAGCAGAATAGTTAATTTACTGTTCGTTGCAATTTGCATGTTGAACTGAAGTCACCTGTCTACAGTATGTTGGTGTTGTGTTTATTAGGAAAAACTTAAAATATAGATATATTATGCTCAGCTTGATATTGTCTCATAAAATGTGTTTCAGTGCTGAGTAACTTCCTCTCCTATGGACACAGTCAAGGTGAAGATTTATGTATTTACTGTGCTTAATACTCTCAATTATTAATTATTATTATTATCTATTCATGTCAGTTTATATGTATGTATTAAGTCACATTTTGTTCTTGCACAAAGTAAAGTGGTCTTTGGCTGCCACCTTGTGGCTTTAATATGCACATTCATAATGTTTGTCCAGCTAATAAATGAGTGTGTATGTCTAGTTCACTGCAACCTGTTGTTTATTCTGTATCCTGAAGTCTACAAGTAAAGATGTGTGTTTAAGTCATCTTTCCTTTCTGATTAATGATCAGTATGTGTACAAAGCTGCACTTTGTACCTTTGTATCTTATGTAGCTGCTAGTGTGAACACAGCGTAAGGGTGGTGTTACTGCAAAGGCCATTGGGTCACCAAAATCAGTAGGGTTCATCTTCTATCTAGAGAGCATGAAATTGTCGTGTCAGTGCGGTCATTATATTTTCAGACAGGCATTGCATGAAATATAAATTCATGCAGTATGTGACAACAGTACAATAAATAATGTTTTTAATTGAGATTATTATGTTTACCAACAGACCAACCTCAACCTGTTCTCAGTGTGTCTCCTCCATGGTTGAGTCCTGGAGCCTCAGTGACTCTGAGCTGTGAGGTTAAAGAATCATCTGCAGACTGGAGGTTCTACTGGTACAGAGTGGTTCCTATACTATCATCATCAGACTACTCCTACACTTCTAATCTCTTACCTGGTAGCATCAATGGAACTGTAGAAGGTTCCTACATCATTCATAATCCTACAGGCACAGGAGGATATGTGTGTAAAGCTGGGAGAGGAGATCCAGTTTATTACACTGGATACAGTAAACCTCAGTTTGTGTGGTTTGGTGGTGAGTGTGACTTACTGTATATAATGTATTTATTTGTCTTTTATTCTTCTATGTTGGTTTCTCGCAGTGTTTTGACAGCACGTTTGTTTTTGTTTTTTTCAGTCTTTTGAATAAAATCCATTTTTAGTTTGTGTAATATTTTAGTAATGTGAAATGTTTTAGTTCACTAAATGTAACAAGATTTTACTCCACTAAATCTACAGTAGATTTAGTCTACTCAAATTTAACAGTGTAATGCATAAAAGTGTAATGCATTGTTTTAAATTATTCTCAAACATGCATTTTTTTTTAAGTACATATTTCTTTCAGTTTAGTGAAACTTTACACTCATTCAGTGTGTGAATCAATATTTTAATTAACGAGCTAAGCAGCTGTGGGTCATTCACTTTTCTAATCAGTACAGTTCAATGGTGTTTTTTTTAGCTTGTATTGTATTTGAAGTTGAGCGTAAACACACCAGCTTACATGATGAAAATTACTTTAGCCTGTGTGGTTACCTTTGAATAAAATTCAGAATGACTTGTCTTAGTTCTCTTATCCATAAGTCCGTCCCTAACATGTTTGTCTTGTTTTTATTTGTCTTGTCAATATATTTAGTCATAGTGTTTGTCAACATAACTTAGTTTTATTTAATCAGTGAAAAAAGGTAGTCGACGGACATTTGTCGCCATGGTTTATGTCGACAAAATTAACACTGGTTTCTGGATAGCCTAACTTAGTCAGTATGCTATGTCTCATATTTCTCTCACATTCTATGATCTTGTTTTCACTTTTATTGAGTATTATGTTCACTATGTCAGTGTAACACTGCTCGTTGTTTGACCTCTGATCCTGTGTTGTGTTTTAGATGTTCATTCTTCAGCTTCTATCACAGTGAGTTCTAACAGAACTCAACACTTCTACTCTGAGTATAATTCAAGGTCTTCAGTGAGCTGTGAGGGAAACTCTACTGAATGGAGAGTGATGACCTATGGTAATCAATACATCCTAAGTACCAAAGTGAAATGGTGTGAGTCTGGACTGGGAGAGTTCAGCAATGCTGTCAACATCACAGTACATTGTGAGTCTAGTTACTTCACTCACTAAACATGCTTTTGTATCAGTTCAGTGTGAATCCTAACATGTTGACTGTGTTTAACTTGTTAACTGTTTTACAGATGGTCCTGTCATCCTGGTGAGTCCTGTTCACCCTGTGACTGAGGGACATTCTGTCTCTCTTCTATGCAAACACACAACAGACTCGTCTCTCTCCAACGTGGACTTTTATAGAAATGAAGAACTGGTCCAAACTAAAACCAATGGAGAGATGATCATACCTGCTGTATCTAAGTCTGATGAGGGATTCTACAAGTGTAACTATTCTGGAGGAGAGTCACCACAGAGCTGGATGGCAGTGAGAGGTACTGTAAACCCATTCATGTTTTACTTTTCTTTATTGTAATTCAGTAGGTGTGGAAAATAATAATAATAATAATTTCAAATACAGAAAAAAAATCCAGCTTTGTTTGTGAACTTGTACACAATAAATAGGCAGTGGTCTTCCAGGTTTATAGCAGTTACGGTAGCTGAAGCACACTTTTTTGAAGCACTGCAGCCTAAATGCTGAAATGAGTTGTTTTAATACTAATCTATTCATTTCAAATGATGTTTTTATTGCTGTTATAGTGTCTCAATCCTCAGTGACTGGATCTACTCAGTCTTCAGTGACTGGATCTACTCAGTCTTCAGTGTCTGGATCGACTCAACCTCCAGTGACTGTACCTGTGGAACAGAGTTCTCTACATGTAGTGTGGTTGATTGTAGGACTTGTTGTTGTGATTCTACTGACCATCCTTCTGCTCCTGTTGTGTCGATACAGAACATCTAAAGGTGAGATGCACTCAAAGACGGTTTATATCTTTAAATAATGTCTTGTATGTTATCATACTGAACACAGAGGACTGGTTGTCGTGTAAAACACTATTTAACATATTTTACTCTTTTTTATTTCAGATCCATGTTGTGTCAGGTAGGTACTGATAAGAATGTTCCTGATAATTAATGTCCTTATAGTCAAGTGGAAGCTTATATTTTCTACAGAGTCAACTATTACAGGTTATAAGTAATATATTACAGTCAACTATTACAGGTTATAAGTAAGGAGCCTTTCTGAGCCATGTGGCCCATAGGTCAGGAGCATATCTCCTGTGTCTGTAGTGTGAGGTGTCTTGATATACATCAAGCCTGTTATACATCCTCTGGACATGATGAATATGTCATAGAGACTTACCTTTACCCCCAATACAACCCTTGATGCTGAGTGCCAAGCAGGGAGGCATTGGGTCCCATTTCTATAGTCTTTGGTATGACCCGGCAGAGGAATTGGAAACTCTAACCACAAGGCCACTGAGCTGGTTGCAGGGGATGGAAGGGGTTAATTAATAGTAGCACATTATAGTGGGCACTGACAGGCTGGTGTGTGACTATTGGGAATGGCACAAAATAATAATACATAATAATCATGAATATTCCAATGTTTGCTAACTAGCCTGAGTGTAAATCCACCATCATTCACTACTTTATGATGTTAAACATTTATTTTGAAATAGATCTGTCAGGACCCAGGGAACCAATCAGGACTCAGCAGCAGACCAAAGACCAAACCAGAGAGGACGTCCAGATGACCGCCACGCCCCACTTCAGCATGGTCAGCCTTTCAATCAATCAATCAATCAATCAATCAGTCAGTCAGTCAGTCAGTCAGTCAGTCAGTCAGTCAGTCAGTCAGTCAGTGAATCAGTCAATCAAAATCCAGGCATACATTTAAAGGGAATGTTTACAGATTTAACCAACACATCTGAATCACAGTAACATGAAGTGATCAAGTCACCTTATCTGTTTTACATTACCAGCAGGTGGCATAAAGGCTCTCAAAAACAGAAAATGCTAGAGTAGCATAGAGTATCCTGTTTAAATGTGGGGTTTCAAAGAGGGAGTTATTAGATTTTACAGAATTGTAGAAAATAAGATATTATTATATTGATATTTTACAGTGTGTGTGTGTGTGTGTTTGTGTGTGTGTTTGTGTGTGTGTGTGTGTGTGTGTGTGTGTGTGTGTGTGTGTGTGTGTGTGTGTGTGTGTGTGTGTGTGTGTGTGTGTGTGTGTGTGTGTGTGTGTACAGTATTTATTTATCTGTTTGTTTGTTGTTTGTATATGTTTATGGTTCTTTCTTTCAGACGAGCCTGCAGCTGAGTCCAGTGATGTGACATATTCACAGATTGAACTCAAACATTTGGGCGAGAAAAAGAAGGGTGAGCAAACAACAAACAAACATGAAATGTGTGTGTGTGTGTGTGTGTGTGTGTGTGTGTGTGTGTGTGTGTGTGTGTGTGTGTGTGTGTGTGTGTGTGTGTGTGTGTGTGTGTGTGTGTGTGTGTGTGTGGGGGGGGGTGTTGTATGTTGTATGTTGTACATACAAAATAAAATCATACAAAAAAATTGTGTCTGAAAGGCCAGAGAGTAAATTTTACTCTCTATGAATGTCATCAAGTATGTCAACTACAACACACTATCATCACATTACTATGACAGCCTGTGTCTTCCTAACGGTGTATAATCATATTCATATGTATAGTCAGCTAAACATAAATACAAGAGTTCCTAACAGAGAGTTTCCTCCACAGAGGTATCACACACAGGTACATATTCAATGTATTCTATCTGAAAATTGTTCATCTGAATGACCTTTAGGTGTAATGTATAATGGTAATAATTAACCTGACAGATTCAGGTGATCAACTCACAGTTCTAAACACGTTTTACAACTATTTTGCTCTGACTTGTGTGTTGTTTTGTAGAAGCAGATGTGACCTACGCCCAGGTTAACTACCAAAACAAAGTCAAGAATAGGACAGGTAGGTGAAATGTATATTCACTTAGTATGTACACTATCAATTCACAATATAGTAGGAGTTTTTCCTATATCTGTTCTATTGAAACATAATGAGAAAATACCACTAAGTACTGACAAGACATGTAGACAGCTTCATATGGTTAAAGAATGAGACTTGAATCAACATACTGTGGATTCAAATGCAAAGATAAAACAAAACAAGCTGTAAAGGTTATTTATATTGTGGTCCATTGAGTGTAAGTGTGTGTATAAACCATATGCATGGAGGAAGAATACTTTGCTCTGACTTGTGTGTTTTAGAAGCAGATGTGACCTACGCCCAGGTTAACTACCAAAACAAAGTCAAGAATAGGACAGGTAGGTGAAATGTATATCCACCTACTGTAGTATGTACACTATCAATTCACAATATGCTAGTTTATCCTATAGATCTCTGCTGTCAGGCAGAAACCAGCCCGACAGCAACTTCAAAATGTTCTTTTTTCAGGAAATGGAAAAAAACTAAACAAAAAGTGGGGTTAGGAGGTTTTGTTCATCATTGATAAGAACAGCTGAAAGGACCTCCAAGCTCACAATGAGGTTGGAGGTCAAAAGGGGGTGGAGCCTGGAGTCAGCAAAACCAGCTAACTCCACCCCCCTTTGGTGGGGTTAGCTGGTTTAGCAGAAAGTTTGAGGATCCAATGGAGGTAGCTGCTTTTGTCAGAAGCGCTTTTTAATACTTTTCATTGGTTCAATACTTTTTGTTTTACCAACACACAGACGTAAAGGGTGTTCAATAGCACTGATTTATGGAGAGAAATGCAAAAGCGTCAAAATGGAGTTAGCTGGTTTCTGCCCGACAGCAACGATATTATGTTCCATTGAAACATAATGAGAAAATACCACTAGGTCCTGTATTCTCTGGATTTGAATTATTTGATTATCATTTCTGCTATTATTGTTTGTGTGTATTTTCCGTTGGCAGAATCAGCAGCTCCAGAACAAAGTGAAGATACAGTTTATTCTCAGGTCAAAGCAGGAACATCTCTTGGTAAGATTCTATCTTCATGTAGAACAGCTGCAGAGCTAATGCTGCTGATAACCATAAATAGTCATTTCATCAACACCTCATTTGTCACTTTGATCAACATCTTGTCATGTCATCTAAGTGTTTATGTTACTCCTCCATTACACCATTGTCACGGTTGTTATGACAACCAAATAGTCAATTACACTGTCCCTCTGGGTTATGGGATCTAAACTCTGGTTGATACTGTTTACAGTGACATTGATCAAATGGTTGTAAAACTAACTGCAGAGAGATCTGCCATGCAAACTGTTCATCAACCATAATGTTTGATTCATTAAGATGCAGGACTCCAGAGCTATTGCCATCCACACCAATGAACTGTAATGATAATGATGGGAGCATCCACACTGATGAATGATAACATTCTGTAAACATTTTGAACATGAGTGACGTGTTGAATGTGACATCCTGTCATTTGGGATGGATTTTGATTGGCTGTCGTTGTTTCTATCGTTCATCAATCGCTGTGCAATTGATCCCAAGTTGTATCATTCAACACTGTCATCGTTATAGTTGTGGTGTGAACTCTTCTATCCACTTGATAGCAGTGAGAGATGCTTTGATGAAGTGAAGGTGAAAACACATACAGTGTCATGTAGTTATTATGAGAGTAAGACAATACCTTGACTCGTTCTCAAACTGTGGTAGGAGAATCGTAACTGTTGGCAGCAGCCACACAATCTCTGTAGCCTATATTATTTACCTATATTCTTTGACCTTATGGAAGTTAAATAGAAATTGCCAGACTGTAATATCTTATTCATTGTCAGTCAGTGCGTCTGTGTTTAACCTTTTAAAGTTTTATGTTGTTTTATTCCAGGTTGGTAAATGAAGACGTCCGGAAAACATGGTGAAGAGAAGACAACATGGAAGAAGTCATATGTATTCACACTTTCACAATGTTCTTTATATCCACCAAACAGGCCTGCCGACAGGACACTTGTTTATTTTTGGTCCCTTGTAATTATGTTGTCTTCATATCTGGGCTCTCTCTCTTTTAATATTGAACCATTTGTAGATTATTAGAGGTGTCTCTATAGGCTGTGTTCACACTTAATGATGGCCTTTTAGCTTGATGGTGGTGTGTCAAACTATTGAGCTTTCTCATGTGTACAATTTTAATATTTTCCGTTCTTCTGTTGCTTGTGCTGCCTTTTTCAAGTAGGTTTCTCCTACAACATATTAATGTAAGAACTGGGTGTACACCACTTGTTCACTGTTTCACAATCCCTTGTTCACTTGATGATTTGTGCATTAAAGGTAGGGTAGCCTAATATGTTTTTGCTATTTGCTATGTTTTTTTTTGTAAAGGTTTAAGCTCTATATTGTGATAGTAATCATTGCTATAGAGCGTTTGCTCAGTAACAGGGGTCTCCCTGACTCTCCAGCTCTTTAGTTAACGGAAAATAAATTTTCAGTTGGGTTGCCAATTTCAGTACCATTTATGAACTTCAAGTTTTTAGAGTTTCTGTTCCAATGTTGTCTGCTAATTGCTTTGTGTCATCACTCTCTGTATCCTGTCTGAGTTATCTCTCCTGATTTTCTGTTCATTAAAGAGCTGGAGAGTTACTGAACAAACACAGCTATAGAAAATAAGAATATAGAGCTATTTAAACGTTTTATGCAATAAAATAATGATTAAACTGGAGCCCATGCTGTCTGTGTGTGAGGATTTTTTATTTCATTCTATTGTTTGTTTTTCTCCAGCTCAGCACCTGCATTATGTAACAACCATGCCTGTAGTAATGAGGCTGAACAGAACATAATATTTTATTATTAATATTTTCTGGTGCCTTTTCGTATTAATATTAAAATATCATTTTATTATGAAATATCGAAATTACGTCACTGTAATAATAGTAATAGTAATGTGAATTCTTGTCAGACTTGCTATAAATATCCCAATAGTATTACTGTAAACAGAGAGTAAGAAATGACAGACACCTTGTTAATATAAAAATCGTCTCACAAATGTATCAAGGTAAATAAATGCAAAAAAATATTCGAAATGCCACTGCATTCCGTTGTACGTCATAACTATGTGATCTTTCATTCAAGCGTTTAATGACAGGCATTTGCTGTCATCAAAGGTTGTGACTTAGGCTCATGCCTGTTCCAATTGAAGCCCATATTTGAGGGAGACCTGACGTGGGACATGTTCTCCTAACGGACCAGTCGAATAACTTAGAACAAAAGAAAAGTATTAGTCCACCCACTTAAGGAGGGCTTGAATGTTAGTAGATAAAATTAAACATCGGACATCATGTGGGAAAATAATTGAACAGGAATAGACTGACTATTTAAATGACACAACGCTGTGTGGAAGTGATGAAGGGGAAAATGATAGATCATGAAGCCTTTCGGAAGTGAGAAACTACACATACATACAGCATATCGTGGAATGTTGCCATAATTCACATGTTTCAGAATCATACGACCTTTCCACTGGGTTGGAGGCTTTACAGAAACAGTCTTTTTCCGGAGTCCAGTGTGAGCGAGCTGTCAGACACGTAGCCATGGAAGCTACGGGCACACTCACAGAGTGTAGGAGTTGCATGGTTGGTCGTCCCGGGAGAGAGCTCCTCCACCGGCTTTAAGCTGTCGCCTGCTCTACCTGGGTATGCAGGCCGCCTTGTTGAAGAGCCGATAGAGTATTCTCGTGCCCGGGAGAGAGCATGGCGAGTGTCCCCCCCGCCATCCCCCCCCCGTCCTCTAGAGAGAGAGAGTGACATGGGGGCTGTGCTCGTCACCCCCCTGGTTGCTGAAGGGATGTTAAAGCAAGTAATTGTTTGGCAATTTGATCTGTGTGAAAAGGCTTCCTTTTTGAAAGTGTAGACTTGTTAAATACCATAACCACTTGACAATCAATCAATCAATCAACCAACCAACCAACCAACCATCCAACCATCCACTCAATCAACAAACAGACAAACAGACAAACACTAAAACCTATTTACTGTATATTTAGTTGACCGGAGTCCCCCAGGGCTTGCAGGTCCCCTTTTTTTCCCTCTACACTAAATGTGTTTGCCGAAAAGGCAGATCTACAAGCTGAAAGTTGTGAGCTTGTAGATCTACTATTTCCACCACATGTTCTAACCAGAACAGTGACGCTAGGGTTCATGTGGTTAATGTCACCTCATCCTGGGACATACAAGGTACAAACTAAAAACTCACTGCAGAGTTTTATAGGAACAAAGAAAGAAGAGATGAGATTAAAATGGGAATTCTGGACTGTGTGTGATGATATTATGACCTGTCTGTTGATCTGTCTGTTGACCTGTCTGTTGATCTGTCTGTTGATCTGTCTGTTGATCTGTCTGTTGATCTGTCTGTTGATCTGTCTGTCTGACCTGTCTGTTGATCTGGCTGTTGACCTGTCTGTTGATCTGTCTGTTGACCTGTCTGTCGACCTGTCTGTTGATCTGTCTGTTGACCCAGAGGCGTCAATTGGGTATGGCAGGGTATGGCAGCTGCCATACCCTGGCTCCAGGAAAAAAAAAATAAAAAAATCCATGAATGTCTTTGTCTATCCGCGTTGATTATTCTGTTATTAAATTTCAGTAAAATAACTACCAATGCAAAATGATTGCTTTCACAGGGTATTTCATTCTTCACAACTGCTTGTATCTCCCCTATTCTCCCCTATCTTGTCAAATGGTATATTCCCAGGCCCAGCCTGAGAATCCCTAACCTCGCATCACCAGTCTTTCCACCTCGGAGGAAAGCCTGGTGTCTGTTACTAAAGACCCATATGATCCGGTCTAGGCCACGCCTACTGAAAAAAATAAATAATAATAATCCTGTTTCCGGATTCTGCCCATCCGGTTTTGCGGTGCTACTTTGTTTTGGGTCCCCAATCCCTATTTAAATGGAATAGAATTTCCCCGTGGGATAATACAGACGCTAAATAGTCTCCGGATAGTGCACGCACATTTACATTAAAAAATCAAGGATTTTATTAGGACGGACCTATTTTGAGGTGAGACGTGTTTCCGGTTCTGCCCATCCGGCCACTTTAAATTTTTTTAACTTCCACTCCCGACCGGATCATATACCCGAAAAGGAATGGTGCCCAGGCTAGGGAATCCCAGGTTCAACACAGGTGCAATGCATTATTGTTAATTAGCAAGCAGCAGAGGCGCGTTTTTTCAATATCAGACAGGCTGTTTTATTTACTTGTGAACAGTGAGTTAAAATGAAAAGGAAGCAGACCTCTCTGCATGCATTTTTTGGTAAAAAGACTGACACAGCAACCCCCGCAGCAGACAAGCCGTGCGGCCGAAAAAGGGCCCCCCAAAAAAGGGGCCCCCCAATTCTTTTTTCGGCGGCACGGCTTTGCCGTGCCGCCGAAGCCGCGCGCCCCAGATAGTTAACCCTGCCATACCCTAGCTTTTACTGAACTGACGCCACTGTGTTGACCTGTCTGTTGATCTGTCTGTCGACCTGTCTGTCGACCTGTCTGTTGATCTGTCTGTTGACCTGTCTGTTGATTGACCTGTCTGTTGATCTGCCTGTCGACCTGTCTGTTGATCTGTCTGTTGACCTGTCTGGTGATCTGTCTGTTGACCTGTCTGTTGATCTGTCTGTTGACCTGTCTGTTGACCTGTCTGTTGACCTGTCTGTTCACATGTCTGTTCACATGTCTGTTGATCCGTCTGTTGATCTGTCTGTTGATCTGTCTGTTGACCTATCTGTCTGGTCTGACCTGTCTGTCTGATCTGTCTGTTGGCCGCATGTTTTTGTCTGACTTTTGGCCCATCAACAGTGTGTAAACATTAATGTATGTTTTGTCACATACAAAGTGTCTCAGGTCTGAGTTGTCTTTGCACCTGTTGACCTTAGATTTAAGTTTTGAAGCCTTTTTATCAGCCTTTCTTACAACCTTTTCGGCAACCTACGCTCCTCTAGAGTCTAGTTCAGCTGTATGGTCTCCTTCTCTTAACCACAAACGGTTCACATCCTGTTCATCTTGTGCCTTGACAGCAAGGGGCCACCAACAGGTTTCCTGCTCTGATGCACTTACAGTTGGGGCAGTTAGTGAGAAGCAGCAAGTAGCGCAGGGCAGAGTTGAGTTATGAATAATACACGTTCAGGGGTGGAGTGGAGGTCCGCCTCTCAGAGTTTGTTTTTACAAACGAGCCATGGAACGTGCATTGTAAATACATTATGCTTTAATGGTCTGTGACTGTGATACACAGATACACGCGCAAAACCCCAGACATTTGAAGGAATTTATAAAACCCCCCCGGACAGGCGGACAGGCACCCAAAAGAGGACATGTCCGGGTAAGAGGACGTATGGTCACCCTAAAATAAATGTATTTTCATGAATGATGGTGAATCATTTTCTTTTCTCAGTTTTAAGCATAGCGTTCGCATGGATCAGTTGTGATGTGACATTGTTATAGGAACGTTAAAATAATGGTTGGATTGCTTGGAAAATGCTGTACTTTTGAAAGACATTAGAATATATGTTGTTGTAATTAATTGAATACTTTAGGAGTTATACCGAAGCTCTAAATAATTCTGCTAAGCCGTTTGTAATGGAAGTTTGAAGACAGTAGAAGTGGCGATGTTTTTATGAATGTTAAAAATAATGTTGGCTTGTCTGAAAAAACATTTACTGTTGGTAAACATTTAGAACACATATTGTTGTAATTAAATGAGGAATTTACAAGTTAAATAGAAGCAGGGAAATATGTAAGAAAAGGGAGTTTGAAAGGGAAGTTTGGACGGTTTGAGACACAACACAGCCATGGGTTTCGGAACGTGAAAATAATATTTGTCTGTGTTAAGAAATCCAGATACGGTTAAGAAAAATAGAACAAATGTTGCTAAAATTAAGTCAGTCATTTAGAAATTAGCTTGAAGTTTATAAATAATTTTGCTGGCCGTTTGTATAAGGGCAGGGTGTGGATGGTTCACACACACACACACACACACACACACACACACACACACACACACACACACACACACACACACACACACACACACACACACACACACACACACACACACTGATGTGACAGTAAAGGCTAGCGTGTTATTGAAGCTAAAGGCGGTGTTGGCTATGTTGGAAAAATCCTTGTGTGTTTGATATAAATACAACAAATGTTGTTGAAATTTAATGAGTAATTTACAAGTTAAAGGGAACCTGGAAATATGTCTGAAAAGTGGTTTTGTAATGGTCGATTTTGAAGCACAATACAATTATGGCTTTAGGAACGTTAAAGTACTGTTTGACTTTGTTTGAAAAATCCAAGTACGGTTGAGAAAAATAGAACAAATGCTGCTGTGATGAAGTCAGACATTTAGAAGTATATCTGAAGTTTAGAAAAATGTTTGCTGGATGCTGTTGCAAAGGCAGATTTGTCGTTTCTTGATACACATACATACACACAGAGACAAACACACATCACTGACACCACACACACACATACAGCCATGCACACACACACACACACACACACACACACACACACACACACACACACACACACACACACACACACACACACACACACACACACACACACACACACACACACACATACACACACACAGGGGAGACTTTTACATTCACATGTGACATGAGAGAAAGAAGGAAGACTGACTGGCAGAATCACATATACAAAGAAGCTGTTGAATTTCCTACAAATAAAACTCTGATCATAATAAATATACATTTCAAGCAGAGCCAGGCCACAGTGTTGAATAGCAGTGTATTGGTGTTCTTAGCTCAGCTCCCAGGGTGTTTGAGTCAACACTTCACAGTTTTAAAAGAAATGGCAAAACTTAGCAACTCTACAAGCTATAGGCTAGTACCTAAATATTTTACCATTGCGCCATCCATCCGTTATGCATGCTGGTATTAGATATTAAACTGGAGCTAGTAGCTCTGTGTGTGTGTGGGAGAGTCTAGAGAAGGGGTCTTCAACGTTTTCAGGCCAAGGACCCCCTAGCTGAGAGAGAGATGAAGCAGGGACCCCCCTCTATATTGTATACAATTGTGTTTCGGATTATACTTTTTTTGTTTACTTGGTCTGCTCTTTTTTCCCTCTACACCTATACTGTACCTCTTTGACAAAAATAGCCGATCTACAAGCTCACAACGCCTCGCAGCGCGAGGCGCTGAAAGCTTGTAGATCTGCTATTTTTGGTTAAAGTTCTCCTCAGAAAATGGACGCTAGGGTTCAAGTGGTTAAGGTAAAAAAAATCATCATCATTTCACACAAAGATTTGGCGGACCCCCTGTAGTAGCTCTGAGGACCCCCTAGGGGTCCTGGACCCCCTGTTGAAGACCCCTGGTCTAGAGAACAGCAGTAGAGGAGAGGATGTGGTAACAGAGCAGGCTGTATGTCATGTTTACATGTGAAACCTTCAACCTGAACACAAGCCTGAGCCTGGCAAAGAACACCTGCCTCTCTGTAACCACCAGGGACGTGCAGAGGGATTTGGAGAGGCAGGCGCTGGAATTTCCAAAGGACACATAATGCCCTAAAAAAACACACCCAGACTACCCAGATTTAGAGGAATATCTCTTTTTAAATTAACACTAGCCCTATGTCACCAAACGTATCATATATGATACACACATTACACAGATTTTTTTATAAATCAGTGTAATGAATACTTGGACCAAGAACCTGTTGTATCATATCTGACACATCCCCACTTCCCCCTGGACCATACCATTTGCACTGCAGGTAGTTAGCCTCAGGTGGTCTGACCCAAAATGGCTGCCATCAACTAAACAGGAGAGGTTGATGCACTACTAACAAACAATGATTTTTTAAGCAGTTCGGGTACGTTTTCCTAGTATATCTTTACTAATATTTTGAAATAAGTGTTGGATAACTTGAATGCACTTAAGAGCTCTCAAAATGTAGCATTTGAGTTTGTTTTTTATGATGTCAAAAGTGTTTGTATCATATTTGATACTACAGGTCTATAGTCCTTTACGATTTGTATCATATTTGATACTACAGGTCTATGCCAATCTCTATGTAATCACTCCCTCTGCCAACCTAGGGAGGCCAGGGCCGAGCTCATGCCTCCTTCAATGCATGAGAGCTAACTGACCTTCTTATCACCTGACAGGGGAGAGTTTCCCTGGTTGGACGTAGCGCGTGGAAGGAACACGTTATTCCAACCAGTTCCTTTCCCCTCCATCAGGCGCCCCGGCTGGCCAGGGGGAGGCAGTAAAACCGACTTGAAATACCCCTTTTAATACTTTTAATACCCCTTGTATCAAATATGATACAACAAATAAATGATACAAAGGAATGTTAAAAAAAATAAAACAAATCAAAAATGTTTTAGGACCCAATAAAGTGTCCCTTTTCCAAATTTTGGAATTTTCTGACCTTTCCTTCATAGTTCAGGTTCTAGAGGGTTAAGAATCAAGAATTATACTGAAAAAATAACTCCACAAACTGAAGAATATTCATACAAAAGTTAAAGGTGGCTGCCGTCACTGATGATCTATATGAGCAATACAGCATACTGTACATTACTCTACAACAGTGGGACAAAACCTTGTTGCCCTGATCATCAAAAAAAATTGCAAGAAGAGCCACAACCTGCCCCAAGCCTGCCCTAATTACTGCAGTTATTAATTATATTAAATTATTTACTTGATTGCCTAGAAGTGTCTACCAGTCAGCAATTTTGTGATCAATCAAATTTGTATTTGCAAATTGCGAAATTACACTGGACTTACAGAGCGAGAGCGAGAGAGGCCCATACTTGACAAACTATTTTAAATGAACAGTATAACAGTACTTAGTTTGCTTTTGTCCACACATACCTATCGATCGCAAATTCAGACGGATCACTTGTCTGCGCGTCTCTGTGTGTCTGTGTGCTCTCCTCGTTGAGTGGACGTTGCGCGCGGTATCGCACACCGAAAATAGCCGATCTACAAGCTCACAAGGCGTCGCAGTTTGTAGATCTTGTAATTCTGTGCATGACACCGCACTCAATTAAGTATAATCAAGCTTTACTGGAGATAAGGTGTACCGCATGGATTTCTACAGAGGGCAATTATTTCAACACAAAATGCTGCATTCCAGTTCAGGAGAGTAAGAAAGGAAGATACATTCTCTTCTCTTCTCGCTAAAATCTAAAATGACACAGATATTTGTTTTAAATAGTATTGTTTGGTATTGTTTTGTTATTGTGCAAATCAATAATTTTAGCTTAAGAGGGCTTAGTATAGTCATTACTGTCTTGCCAGTTATAGTCTGGGTGGGCTATAGTCCTACAGGTGGTTGGTCTCACATGGGGGTTTAGTGTAACCCAGGGACGTGCTGGCCACTGGGAAATTTGGGACGATTCCAGAACGGCCGCGCCATTCCAGGCCACCAAGACAGGGCAAACGGCCGGTGGGCCACCCAAAAAAAGATAAATAATATTAATTTAAAAAAAAATGTTTTTGTTTTTTGTTTTTTTGCTCCCGTTTTAGGAACATTACGGTGATTTCCGGTTCGCGCGGCCCAATTATTAGTCACGTTACTGTTTGGGCTGGGATCTACATAGGGCTGCTGGGTTAAAACAGTGAAAAATGAGAGTCTGTACGGCTCAGTGTGCATGTTCGGGGGGAGAGTGAGCCTCTGGCTGAAGGTGCTCACCCTATCCTGCAGCTCGCCATAGAGTGGGTGGGAGGGGTTAGCCAGGATGGAGAATAAAGTTACTTTATTTCGGTTTTAGGGTGAGGGTGAGCTTCCAACAGTGTATTGGGGTGAATTGCCTCGAATATATTTGCAGTTCCATGTAAGCTGGTGAATCTCTGGGAAAGCTGCTGAGAGGCGGAGAGGCGGAGCACGCAAAGTGCGTCTAATTCTAATAAAATAAAGGTCCATCTGATCTGAAAAATTACTTCTACTCTCATTACATCTCAGAGGCAAATATTGTACTTTTTACTCCACAAAAATTATTTGACAGCTTTAGTTTACAGTTACAAATAGAGTTAAATTATTACTGCAAAACTTACCCCTTAAGCCCTATTTTATATTTGAAAATAGCTGATTTACAAGCTCACACAATGCAACACTTTGTGAGCTTGTAGATCTGCTATTTTCTAAAAAGTCACACACACACACACACACACACACACACACACACACACACACACACACACACACACACACACACACACACACACACACACACACACACACACACACACACACACACACACTTTCAAAGTATCTCTTGTCTCTATCTTTTGTCATGATGATGAAGTCATTTGATAGATTTACTTAAACAGAAGGTGGCTAAATGAATCACATCACAACTAGAGAGGATCATGTTGTGATTACAAGGTGTAAGTGATGTTTTGGGTGCATGGCTGTAGGTGAGACAGTCAACAGGACACACAGGGTGAACTCTGCTATGGCCTGGGGTCAGAGGTCAATACATCTATTAGGGTGAATGTATGAGATATTCCCTCTAGATGGAATCTTCCTCTTGCTCATTGTCTTCATCTTTATGTTTCCGTGTGCCGGAAGCGGCCCTGACATCTAGTTCATTTAATTCATGAAAAGTTGTGATTTCTATTTTTTTAATTATTATTTTTTTTAACTTTTTTACATCTTTTGAAATATATACATATATTTTTTTAAATGGAAGACAAAAAAGGGGTAATTTACCCATAAAAATGTGTCCACAACCCAAACATGGGTCCTGACCCACTGTTTGGGAAACAGTGGTCTAATGGGTCTGTGGTTGTGCTCTCTCTCTCATCAGTTATCCCAGGCCATGTGGACACAAACGGTGACAGATGAAGGCATTGTGAGCTCCATGAGGAGATGCTGGGAGGAGAACGGCTACTTGTTGTGTCCCCACACAGCGGTGGCAGTGTGGCATCACTACCACTGTCCCCACGACCCTGCAATTCACGTGAAATTCA
The DNA here is from genome assembly GCF_963280865.1 of Gymnoscopelus braueri. Taxonomy (NCBI): domain Eukaryota; kingdom Metazoa; phylum Chordata; class Actinopteri; order Myctophiformes; family Myctophidae; genus Gymnoscopelus; species Gymnoscopelus braueri. Next base: position 49,938,019 of record NC_137609.1, on the reverse strand, counting down.
GGTGAAAGGTCATCACATTGTTTTTAATGCAGCAACAGGCACAAAGTATGGAGTACCCAAACCCTGTCTGACGGTCATTGTGTATGACTCACCAGACCTTTTGTTCCTAATCTGGTGGTGGGCCCATTCTTGCTAAATGGGCCCCTCCTGAAAATGTTGTAAACCAATCACAGTCAACTGGAATGTCATAATAACATCTGATTGAAATATTGATCACGTGACTCCAGAGATAATGTGTCCCAATTTGAGTTTTGGACAAAATCTGTAGGAGTTTTAGCAAAAAGTGTTTTATGAAGAAAACACAAATGGGTGGAAATTCTTGTCAGGTGTAAATGGCCGTGGCCTAAATGGGGAGTTGCATCATGATCCAAGGAAAATTGACTATTAGACAATAGCAGATCAACAAGCTCACAGTGTGTCACATCACAACACGTTGTGAGCTTGTAGAATATTTGTGGACACATTTTAACAACACATCTTGTATGGGGGTCCCTGCCACCACATGCCACCCCGGACCGGCAGGAAAAATCTGGGTGGGGAAGTGAATGTTCACCATTTCCCCACCACTGCTGAAGTGCCCTTGAGCAAGGCACTGAACCCCAACTGCTCCAGTGGAGCTGCTTAGTGGCCAACAGCATAAAGGTCCTTACACACCGGGGCGAATTCTTCATGCGAATAAATACTTTTTTTTAAAAAACCTTATAAAGTCAATGCAAGCGTCCACATCAGTTTCGCGAAGCGAAAAAGCGTCTTTTAATTATTCGAAATGAGTCCGAATTGTGCGTATATTCGCATATTCGCCGGTGTGTAAGGACCTTAAGACTGTGGTTGTACTAGTCAGCTCCCAGGTTTTAATGTGTCTGTCTGTCTGTGTGTTTCTATGTGCAGGGCGTTGCTGAAAATGAGCACTTGTGCTCAGCTACTACCCTGGGTAAAAAAAAAAAAAAACATATTTTCAGATGGGGGTCTGCAACTCTGCGGACAAATCAAGGGACCAGCTTGAGATTTTTACGTTGACTCCAATACGGAAGAGACAGTTCATATGAATGGCCTGTAGTTTCACTGTTTTACCCCTGCTGGTGTCAGAAAGAATATTCTCTCATTGTAAGCGGATGGATTTTTGACTTAACTTTAAACTTAATTTTCTTACCTTAATAAACATTGTCATAAATACTACATGCTTCCAGTCGTTAGTTTAAAGTCTCCTTTCAATCATCATGATATGCGTTTTGCTAAATTATAGTTTCATTTATTTTAAAAGTTACGATAAAGTAGGCTATGCTCTAGGAGGGGCGGGATGATTTGATTGATAAGCTACACAACCAATAGCATTCATTCCCCGCCCCCGCTCTTGATTGACAAGCTACCCAACCAATAGCATTCTTTGGGGATTGTTTTCCGGTTCCTGTTCCCGACGTGCTCTTTGGCATATATTAAAGATGGCGGATTTCAAATTCCTGAACAATCAGCTTCATTTTTGCTCTGTAGAAACCAGAGGTGTGGCTTAGTCCATTCTTTTTATACAGTCTATGGGACAAATACATATTATCTGGCGGTCTTTGAAATGAAAAAATGGGGGAGCCACTGGTTTAAAAAACATTAGAAAGCAAGCCCAATTAAGCAACTACACTTAAAAAAAGACCCACAATGCTTAATGTAAGCAGACATGGCAACACTGGCAAACGGGAAACTCATTGATAAGGGGCTCCCCACCTCCCCTGCTCCCCTACCTGGCCACGCCCACAGTGGGCATGGAGTAAGAGTTATAGCCCAAGAGGTTCTTCCATGGCCTACTGAGAGTGTGTGTGCAAAGTTTGACGCTGATTTGTTCAGCGCTGCTTCAGATTTGCTGTTCACAGACACACAGACAGCCTGACCATTCCGGCCTGGTGGAGATAAATATTGATGCCAGGTTGAAAGTGGCCACTTTAGCCTTTTCCCCAAATCAGTTATTTTATTCAAATGGATTACATCTTATAATCCATTACATTACAATCAGTTTGATTAACTGCTGCACCCCTAGTCTGTAATTAGTTATAATTAGTTAAGCATGTTTTCTTCCAGGTGCTACGTAGCTACAGCCTCTCCCGCCAAGTTCCAGGCGGCAGTGGAGAGGGCGGGGTTGACCTTTGACCCTCCGGAGTCGGTGAAGGCGTTGGACCAGATGGCCACCCGCTGCCAGAACCTGGAGAGGAGTCTGGACTGGAAGACTGACTGGGAGAACCGCCTGACAGAATGCATCCAGTCTATATACACATCTAGACAACCCAGACTTACCACAAACACTTGATTCATGTTATTGACAATACGTTGTTTAAATTCAGAATGGTCGATTATATCACTGTTTCTCAACATCGGGTCTGTGGACCACCAGTGGTCCAAATGGACCCTTCATCCATTTTTCAACCTTATCTTCATATAATTTATCCTCTCTAATACTCATTATAAAATGGCACAATTTCTGTCTACTCACTCTGTGTCTCATTGGTGGGCTGTAGACAGTTCAGAAACCTGCCTACCAATGCTATCTAAGCTAATAGAAACTACACCCTTTCTCTTCCTGGAAAGTTAGCATGCTGAAATAGAAGATATTTTCCTTACATTATAAACAAACAAAAAATGAAATCTTGTTTGAAATGACCAAACCTGTCTACCGATGATGTCACTGGTAGGCAGGTATCTGAACTGTCCACAGTCCTACTCTGAGACTCCGGCCATAGCTGAGTGGTTAGTGAGTCCGCCTAGGGAGCCAGAGGCCCTGGTTGCCCCAGGTTCGATTCAAGGCCAGGTCAGTATGTGTCGATGAAATGAAATTTGTCCCTGAGCAAGACTCTTAACCCCTAATTGCTCACAGGTTCTCATTGGAAACAAGACCTCAAGGACTTTCATGAACGACCTGTTAAAAGGAATTATCCTTTATCCTTACCAGTTATATGAAGATAGGTTGAAAATGGGTGAAGTGGTCCTTTAATTCAGAATGGTTGATTTATACTCAACGATCCCAGTTTTGTTTGTAATGCAATTTCTAAATATGATGAAGGCTTTCATGGCCTTCCTACAGTGTGTGTGTGTGTGTGTGTGTGTGTGTGCGTGTGCGTGTGCGTGTGCGTGTGTGTGTGTGTGTGTGTCACTTTATTTTTTGACACATGTTGACTAATGTGCTGTAAAATGAAGACAAGTCAAATCAGATGAATGTACAAATGAATAAATATCTCACATTTCATCAGTATGATGAACCCAACTGATATTGGTGACTCCATGACCTGTTATCTTGCTCAGCTTCCCTCAGGTAGAATGTGGCCATGCTTTTAGTAAGCTGTACCTTTGGACTGATCAGCACTGAATGTCTTGTGTACTGGCCAAGGAATTACCTATCTCATCTTTTATTGTTTTACTAAGACATCAAGTTGGCCTACTAGCAGTTGTGCACAAGAGATATGTGGTTGATTGGGCTCACATCCACTGATGCTGTGGGCCTCAGTAAACTGAATAATCTGACAGTATCACATCCACTGATACTGTGGTTTCTCAGTAAACTGAATAATATGACAGTATCACAGGCTGTATCAATTATTTTCGCAGTGATTATTCTATAAAATACTTTTTCAATCATTGCCTGCCAATAACGCATATGCGTTCTTTAGAATCCATCACTTGCCTGCCAATAACGCCTATATGCGTTTTTAGATTTTCTTTTTCCAAAGACCAAGGAGATATGATTTTTCGAAGATCTAGACTCCTATCCACTTCCTTGTTAACTTAAAACTTAAAAATCCTGTATCTCGGCTCCTGAGTACTTTTAGTTTTTTCAATGAAAAATCTCTGTTAGACAACTGCAAAAAATCTGAAATAATTCTGGTAGTCAATCGTTGAATAATCGAAAAGCATTTTCTTTCTTGGAGATTTGGTTTTCTTTTGTATTCACCAATCGACACGTAAAGTTTAATTTCGTATTGTTTTAATCAACTAAATTCATCAGTCTGATTAACCACTTAAGCCCTATATTATACCTTGCACAGCGATGTCACGCCAACATAGCCGATCTACAAGCTCACATTGCATCACAATGCATTGTGAGCTTGTAGAGCTTGTGAGTTTTTACCGATTCTCAATTATTTCTTATAATCAATTAAACCAATTAGTTCAATTAACTGTTGCACCCCCACTGTGTATCACATCCACTGTGGGCTTCTTTCTGTAAAGTGAATAACATGATGGTATATCTTACAGTAAAGTCAATAAAGTGATAGCAGATCTTACAGTAACATGACATGACAGTGTATCTTAATGTGATAGTATCACATCCACGTATGCTCTGGGTGGAATAGCTGAAGTATAAATTAGGGTTCAATTGCACGTTTTGAGTTGAAATCTAAATTTTTCAAATTATTGTAGTGGTGTAAAACACAAAATATTTGCCTCAGAGAAGTACCTAAAAAAAGTACTTGAGTAAATGCACTTCCACCACAGAGATTAACATCTATTCTAATTAAAGAGTTCCTCTCTGTGAAACTGCTCACTGTCAGGTGAAAAAAGCGGTCTTGACGTCATGCGTAGGAGGAGATGTGGTTTGTCTGTGCAGGCTGATAACAAAAAAACAACAACCTTGAAGTCAGATTTGGTGACGTTGACATTTTTTTTATCCACTGCACACCACCTGCTTTGACTGACCTACTGGATCCTCAGTAAAATACATTTAGTTAAAATACAATAAACTCTTACAGATTAGATTTCAAAAGGTACATGTAAAGTAACAGTCATGTAACGTGTGAATCATTCCTCCATCATGATGAACACAGCCAGATGTTTCCTGTTGTAAAACCAGTGAGGATCATCCACTGTGTGTGGAGCCTACTGATGGATTCTAGCCTTGGGACCCAAACTTTAATTAGAAAATTATCCATACAATTATCCATATCAATATCCATAACAAAAAACAGGCAGATTCACTTTTTAGCCTATTTTGGCCTATAACTCTTGAACCGTAGGTCATAGCATCAAAAATCCTTTTCCCCTGGGCTCCTTGGATCACGTACCTTTTGAAATCTAATTTGTAAGAGTTTATTGTATTTTAACTAAATGTATTTTACTGAGGATCCAGTAGGTCAGTCAAAGCCGATGGTTTGCAGTGGATTAAAAAAATGTCAACGTCACCAAATCTGACTTCAAGGTATTTTTTTTTTTTTAAGTTATCAGCCTGCACAGACAAACCACATCTCCTCCTACGCATGATGTCAACACCGCTTTTTTTCACCTGACAGTGAGCAGTTTCACAGAGAGGAACTCTTTAAATATAGCTGCCAATTTCTGGGGTGGAAAGTAACTAAGTGCATATACTCAAGTACTGTACTTATATTTCATTACTTTATACTTCTACTCCACTAACATCTCAGAAGCAAATATTTTACATTTTACACCACTACAATTATTTGAACATTTTAGTCAATATCAATTAATCAATTAATCAATCAATCAATCAATCAATCAATCAATCAATCAATCAATCAATCAATCAATCAATCTGCCGGGTCAGATATTAATACAGGGCTTGTTTCGGCCCATGGGCTGCCTATTGCTGACCATTGGTATAGATCAGTGGTTTTAAACCCTTTTCATGCCAAGGACCCCTAAATTGATATACATTTGGCCGCGGACCCCCATCTGAAAAGGTTTTGTGCCCAGGGACCCCAAGAAGCAAAGATTTGAGTTAAAAACAATTGTTTCAAAAATATATATATATTCAAGATATGCATTTTCAAGATTTTTCAAAAATAGCAGATCTACAAGCTCATAGTGCGGCACTCGGTGACGCGCTATGAGCTTGTAGATCTGCTATTTTTGAATAGCCAAAGCTAAGTGGTTAAAATGATCGTGACACTATGTTAACCAATTTAGCTGGGGACCCCCTGGTACCCTCCCAAGGACCACTGGTGGTCCCTGGACATGCTGGTGAACTTCTATACTGCCTTCATCGAGTCCATCGTCACCTTCGCCATCATCATCTGGTTCCCCGCTGCAGCGGCCAAGGACAAGGCCAAGCTGCAGCGGGTGATACGCTGGGCGGAGAGGGTGATTGGCTGCCCTTTGCCCCCCCTGGAGGCCCTGTTTAAAAGTAGGGCTTTGGGGAGGGCCAGGAAGATCATGGCTGACCCCACACACCCAAGGCCATGGTCTCTTTGCCCCGCTCCCCTCAGGCAGGAGGTTGTGGTCACTACAGACTGTGAAGGCACGACACTCACACAGCTTTTTCCCCACGGCCATCCGGCTACTGAATGCTGCTGCCCCCCCCCACCCCCCCCTGAGCTGACCTGACCTCAGAGAGCAATATGGACTGTCCTAACTGAACACTTGATCTTTTTGGCACCTTTGGCACTTCTCTTATTTATTTGTATTTATTACTTGTTGTTTGCACTATGATGTGGTTTGCACTGTCTTGTCCTGTCTTGCACCAGTCCTGTTGTAAACCAAATGCCTAACCTGTCTACATGTCATGGCAATAAAGTCTTCTGATTATGATTCTGATTCTGATTCTGGACCCCTGGTTGAGAAGCACTGGTATAGATGGTCTAGAGCAGCAAGTGACTTACAGAAGACTTTGGCAGCTATGACCCATGTTTAGTAAGTGTTTAAATAAATAAATAATAATAAATGCACACGCACGCATGCACAAACACACACCATTTTTAAAACTATATTTTTATAGTTATAGTTATAGTGCTCGGTGTGAACGGCCCTTAACTATCTGCTCTATGCTACAAAAAAGGTCAAAGGTGGAAAAGTACAGAAACAATATCGCCCGTATTTTCTGTCTTTATTTACTATTTAATACATCATTTATTTATTAAAAACCAGCAGTCACATCATGTGATAAACGTTCATTCAACACATCCTCCGTCATTTGATGCATACGTGTTCCTCTGTGTGTGTGTGTGTGTGTGTGTGTGTGTGTGTGTGTGTGTGTGTGTGTGTGTGTGTGTGTGTGTGTGTGTGTGTGTGTGTGTGTGTGTGTGTGTGTGTGTGTGTGTGTGTGTGTGTGTGTGTGTGTGTGTCTTCATGGTGCAGCCCCACAGAGCTCACACTCACTATGCAGGGCAGGAGGAGCTTTAGCTTCTTGTCAACTAGGAAGGTGTGAATTTGCATAAAAACCACATGATGATGAAGAGATATGATGAGCTGACGTGTCACTAATAAACACACAGACGACAGCGAGTGTTGATCAGAATCACAACCAGAATCAATCGGTGCAGATCGGTGAAGTTCCAGTTGAGAATCCAGTGTGAGTGAATCCAGACATGGAAAAAACAGGGATACTGTTCCTGCTGCTTTGGAGCTCAGGTAAACACTCTGTTTTAATGACACTTGTTGCTTGATGTAGAACCTTGTGAAAAGACACTGAGGCACAAAGATAAGAAAACCATGACGCATTAGTACAGCTAAGAGAACCATGACGCTTAAACACATTAGTACTGCTGGATGATTTACTGCACTTTAACATGCACTGTGTGTGTGTGTGTGTGTGTGTGTGTGTGTGTGTGTGTGTGTGTGTGTGTGTGTGTGTGTGTGTGTGTGTGTGTGTGTGTGTGTGTGTGTGTGTGTGTGTGTGAGAGACATGGCGTGGCGTGAAATGTAGTTATGACGTCGCCTATTCATAATTTTAAATTAAAGTTAATTTTGGGTGTTTTCTGCTTTTATTGACAGTCCACAGTGTAGAGAGACAGGAAACAGAGTCAGGTAGTGACATGCAGCAAAGGTTCACTTGGCTCGAGAATCAAACCCGGGACTCAGTGTCAGACATCAGCTTATATGTCGTATACGCCTTAACTACTCTGCTATCAACACCTCCTAAACTTCCTTTGTTGCTCTTTTTATGTAAAGCACTGTTATAATAGTATTATTATGTCATTTACATTATTTTATTAATTTATTGTATTCATCTGTTCATACAACAATATAATATATCCAGTATTTGATTTATTGGGTTTTATATATTTACATTGTGCCATCATGCCCGTCATGGCAGATGAAGAAGATTTTAATGACACTTGTTGCTTGATGTGGAACCTTGTGAAAAGACACTGGGGCACAAAGATAAGAAAACCATGACGCATTAGTACAGCTAAGAGAACCATGACGCTTAAACACATTAGTACTGCTGGATGATTTACTGCATGTTAACATGCACTGTGTGTGTGTGTGTGTGTGTGTGTGTGTGTGTGTGTGTGTGTGTGTGTGTGTGTGTGTGTGTGTGTGTGTGTGTGTGTGTGTGCGTGCGTGCGTGTGTGTGTGTGTGTGTGTGTGTGTGTGTGCGTGTGCGTGCGTGCGTGTGCGCTTATGTGTGTGACATGGCGTGAAGTGAAATGTAGTTGTGACGTAGCCTATTCTTAATGTTAAATTAAAGTTAATTTTGGGGGGTTTCCTGCTTTTATTGACAGTCCACAGTGTAGAGAGACAGGAAACAGAGTCAGGTAGTGACATACAGCAAAGGTTCGCCGGGCTCGAATCGAACCCGGGACTCAGTGTCAGACATCAGCTTATATGTCGTATACACCTTAACTACTCTGCTATCAACACCTCCTTAACTTCCTTTGTTGCTATTTTTATGTAAAGCACTTTGAGCCTCTATAATAGTATTATTATGTCATTTACATTATTGTATTAATTTATTGTATTCATCTGTTTATACAAGAATATAATATATCCAGGTTTTATATATTTACATTGTGCCATCATGCCCGTCATGGCAGATGGGTGTGTGTGTGTGTGTGTGTGTGTGTGTGTGTGTGTGTGTGTGTGTGTGTGTGTGTGTGTGTGTGTGTGTGTGTGTGTATTCATTGGCGTGTACAGATGTATATTGTGTGAATTATGCTCAGTGTAACAGCTACGTATGTAGAGTTCATATTGTCATCATCATGAACACCATGGAAGCTGTTTGTTTTGACTTTTTGTATAGTTTTGTTGTGATGCTCATGGTTGAAACCAGGTCTCTACAGTGTGTGAATAGGCTGGGTGTGGCTGTGATCAGTCATCTATTGACTATGGTTGTATTTTCTATAATATTTTGGGTTATGATGTGGTTCTAGTGTTGAATGGTGTGGTGTGCCAGGCAGAGGTTAGACTATGAGTGTGTGTGTGAGTACCTGTCCCTAAGGTTGCCTACCCCTGGTGTATAGTGTTGTATATAATATGTGCATATTCTTCATTATGTTTTTGCCATCTTACTGATGCTGTTGCTTGGACTGTGATGTCTTTCCATCAGGCTGTATACAGTATACATTTTCTTGCCCTGTAATCTGTATTTTTAAGCTTTAAGTGAGCTTGTAGATCTGCTATTATCCCTACTTGTGTGCGTCACTTGTATAATGAAGTTGTATAATGAATTTATTTTTGTTGAAATATGGAGATAGTCTGCCGACAGCAATGTTATTTTTATTATTCAAAAATAATACAAAATATTAAAAAATGTAATATGCCTGTCCGTCTATAAAATGGTGTATTTATACAGCACCTTTTATCCAAAGCACTTTACAATGTGCAAAGTTCAAAACATTGTATGCAAATTATGCTAGTGAGGAAAGGTTGCATGGCTGAGTCATGGTAATAGATGAATTTCTGGACATCTTAAACATGGACTAAAGACTTCATTGGCGTGTACAGATGTATATTGTGTGAATTATGCTCAGTGTAACAGCTACGTATGTAGAGTTCATATTGTCATCATCATGAACACCATGGAAGCTGTTTGTTTTGACTTTTTGTATAGTTTTTTTTGTGACGCTCATGGTTGAAACCAGGTCTCTATACAGTGTGTGAGTTTAAATTACAGCGCTGCTTCTCAAAGGTTTTTATTTCAAGGACCCCCATAACTGTGAGAGTGTACAAATGGAACCAAACGGACACGTTTGGCTATAGGCTGGATGTGGCTGTGATCACTCATCTATCGAAAATATATACGTTTGTCAGTGAGACTTTCAGTCTTTACTTTCACGTCACGTGTGACAGTGAGTAGAGGCAGGGCAGATCAAAGTTGATTTTCCAGTGGATTCTTGACACTCCAGATTACAATTACCAGGACACAGACCCCCACAACTATGAGAGTGTACAAATGGCTCCACATTTGGTGCCATTTGTACAATGTTAGAGTTGTATGTTTTACAATTAAACACGTACAACTTGGGTGAAAACTGAATGACAATTTAAATAAACACATTGGCCCTCATTTATCAACACGGTGTAGACCAAATAATGGGCGTACAGCGAGATCACCGCAACTTTCAGCATTTATCAATGTATCATGACTTTGACTTTAGCCAGCGTGAACATGTTTGTTACTTTTTGGGGGGGTTTGTTACTTTAATCCGGTTAATTCTGTTAATTCCTTACAACATATGTAGGCCTACTCCATGAAGTGTAGTCAGAGGTTTTTTCTTTTTCTTTATTCTTCATCCCAAAAGTGGGGGGGATATCCCCCCCAACGCATCGTATCGCATCACCATGCGTTGTGAGCTTGTAGATCTGCTATTTTCAAAATATACAAGTTCTTATGTAAGAGCATTTTCTGGAGTTTGGACCGGGCGCAGCAGCGCCGCTGTAATCTTTTCATGGCCACCGGGAGATCGGACATTTAACTCTCCCAACACACACCTGCCTTCATCCATTAATGTCCTCTCCAGCCTATCTCTCATTAACGTGGTGGCACGGGACTGACTGCAGCCCGCCCGAGTCTCACAGGGAATAGCCTACATGACTGCTTTATTTTAGTGTAACTCGAACGCGCACTGCTCGGTATGGGTTAAATAAATTAATATACAAACATATTCCATTCATGGCGATGTGATTGGTGTCACAATCTGTCATTCATCTAGGCTGCTAGCCTACTTGACAAAGACGTTACGCAGTTGGGCTTGCAAGTAGGTGTGTGTGTGTGTGTGTGTGTGTGTGTGTGTGTGTGTGTGTGTGTGTGTGTGTGTGTGTGTGTGTGTGTGTGTGTGTGTGCGTGCGTGTGCGTGTGCGTGCGTGTGCGCTTATGTGTGTAATGGATGTGTGTGACATGGCGTGTGTGTGTGTGTGTGTGTGTGTGTGTGTGTGTGTGTGTGTGTGTGTGTGTGTGTGTGTGTGTGTGTGTGTGTGGGGCACAGGCTACCCCGTGACAGGGCAAAAACTAAATTTAAAGGTCTGGTGAAATAAAAAATATGTTTTTCACACTTTTAGAGCATATACATTTTTGTGTATTTTTATATCAAAAGTCCCTAAAAAGCCAATCTTAATTATTTCCTGTGAACGAAAACGTGCTGCGTGATGACACAGATTTTGTGCTGTGTGATTCCCATAGATGCACGTTCATCCAAACACAGCTGATTCTAATTACAGAACTACTACCTTACGGTGTATTACTCATTGTAAACTTAATCAGCACACTAAAATATGTATCTGAAAACATTTTAGTTTAGAAAATAGCACTTTGGTGACAAACATTCTGCACAGTGGCCGTCTCTCTCTCCCTTGGCCAGCGTGCGCCTGCAGGCTACAAACACTAGCACTGTGCACCGTGTGAGTGAGGTTCCACCGTGCCATAGCCTGAAGGGATGGAACCTTCTGATTAGTTGCGAGGCCGTTTCAGACTGAAACTTCAAAATAAAATGACCAAAAATGTATTCACTGGACCTTTAAAGCCTTTGGCCGTCCGGCCTGGCAGAGATAACTATAAAGGTTGTTGAGGCTTCTCCATTACACATCCTTAATGAGGATTGGCCCTATACTTAGTCGACCCGATTCTCAAGGGCTAAATGTCTGCCAAAAATAGCCGATCTGCAAACTCACTCATCGTGTGGTTTTGGTGTAAATTCACAACTTTTTGTTGACAGGAAGCTAAAGCTCCTCATGCCCTACATAGAGTGTGATCTCTGTGGGGCTGCAGTATGAAGACACACACACACACACACACACACACACACACACACACACACACACGCACACACGCACACACGCACACACGCACACATGCACACACACACACACGCACACACTGTTACGACTATGATCGTATTTATGTCACATTTTGGATTATGATTTGGTTCTAGTGTTGAATGGTGTGGTGTGTCAGGCAGAGGTTAGACTATGAGTGTCTGTGTGCATATCTTATTTTATCTGTGTTTGTGTGTGTGTGTGTGTGTGTGTGTGTGTGTGTGTGTGTGTGTGTGTGTGTGTGTGTGTGTGTGTGTGTGTGTGTGTGTGTGTGTGTGTGTGTGTGTGTGTGTGTGTATGTGAAAGCAAACAACATGCATGCATGCGTGTTGTTTGCTTTCCTCCACTTGCAACCTGGCATCCCTACTTTAGGAAGGTTCAGCAGCAGGGGTAATGATAGATTCATCTTCCCCGCACGGACAGCAAATAGACTCAGACAGTCCTTTGTGCAACTAGCTATGAAGATGTATAACGAGGCACAGGATGGTCGCTCAGCTCGCTCAGTGGACTAATGGCTCAGAAACAAGCAGTTCAACAAGCACTGCTGAGGGTGTGGGGTCGGACACCTATTTAACATGAAGTGACATGTTTTTATTTGTATTTTACTTGATAGTCATTGAGACATGTCAACATTAAGTTTAACTAGACGCGTCGCAATTCAGGGCAATTGCAGAGTGTGGTTGCGCCGACGCGAGTCGCGGGTCGCTGCCGCCGGGACTCGAGGAATACGCTGGGAGGAATACCGTCGGAGGCTGCACCAATTACATTGTCACGCAACTCCTGAGATCACTTGCGTTTCATTTTGAGAGGATTGGTCCCCCCAACATATATTTTTTGCATCAAAAGGTTACGTTTTGAGCATTTGTGGCGCCCCCTATGGATCAAAGTGGAAATGCTTTGGGGGATTTGTTGAGTAAACCACCCTCGACATGTGATTTAAATTTGGGATTGACCGGACGTTTTGTTCGTGATTTGTGGGCTTTTTTGTAAAACGGGCCCCTCCCGCTAACTTTGGAAGCCATTTACGGACGAACGGGAAGGACTATCAAAATGCCGTTTGGATATCTTTATCGCATGGGTCCATAGATCACGTGTACCGATTTGTGTGAGATTTGGACAAAATTTGAAGGAAAAGGAGCAATAAGTGTGTTTTGAAGAAAATTCAAAATGGCGGAAAATATATCCTGACGCAAATGGGCGTGGCCTATATGGGGAGCTGCGTCATGACCCAAGGAATCTAAGGAAAAAAATATTTTTATTCTATGACCTACGGTTCAAGAGTTATAGGCCAAAACGTAAAGTGGACTGTTATAGCGCCACCATGAGGCCAAATGGTTTGATTATTTTTTAAATAATTTCGGACTAAATTATGAACCTCCCCTTCAAATCTGGTATCTCTAGCTCTTACGGTTTCTGAGAAAAAAATACTTGAAATCTAGTTTTTTAATTTCCCCATTTTCCATTGAAGTGGATGGGGAAATGTAATTCACTAATAAATTAATATCAATTAAACTATGCAACCAATCTCTTAGCAAAATACAAGCACACAATTCCCGGTCAAGCCGGTCATTTTGACGTATGGCACGACATTGGGGGAAAACTGTGGGAGGAGATGCGGTTTGAAGTTTTTCAGTTTCTCTATAACAATAGTTTGGTTGCCCTGTTAGGGCAACCACACTAATTATGACACCACATCAAAGTCACATATTTCCATCAGATTGTGATTGCCCTTATACATAACCTTTTTTCTTCTTCTTCTTGACTAAATGGCAGTGCGGCCACCCTACTCACTGTACCCTGTACATGTATGTTTAAAATAAAAGCATGAATATATTAATCTGTCTATTATTTTTAATAGCTTAGTATTGATGCACAATAACATGTATGTTTATGAAACACAATTGTATACATAATTATACAATATATGGGGTCGAGGTAAGGTAGGGGGTCCCTGCTCCATCTCCCCATCAGTTTGGGGAAACGTTGAAGACCCCTGGCCCCCGGTGCTTCTTTTGGGCTTGTTTTCCTAGACCTGGTTGCTTATTTCTCTCACACAATCTGGCAACACTGCCAGAGACGATTTTTATACAGTCTATGGACGATACATGCCGCTGTTTAGATGCCTCAATAAAATTATACAGTGTGCTAAAAAAATCCGAATTGATTGGATAAAAACCTGTGATATGTCTTCTTTTATATTCCTGAACCGATTATCTGACAAAGGACACAATCGTTCAGAAATAGTGTTTGTTCACAAGCTGGTCCGGATGGCTGCCATAGACTTCATAGTATTTCACCAAACTTCCTGTTCCAGTTTTGGATCCCATGAGCATCAATGGCGTCTGCTATGCAAGCAATGGCGTCGGCCAGCCCCCTAGGCTGTCCCTTCCTTGTTTTCTAATTTCCTTGGGCTGTGTGTTTTCCACTTCCTGTCGATTTCATTGGATATCATTGGTCATCTGACCAGTTTCATTGGATTTCATTGGATCAAATCGACAGGAAGTGGAAAACACACAGCCTAGGAAACAGGTGAATAGTCAGTGCCGCGAGACAGAGCGACAGCCGATTGGTTGTCACTCTAAAGCAATGGTTCTCAAACTGTGGGTCGGTACCCCCAGGGGGTCCCCAAATTATTTTGAGGGAATCCCTAGATGACAGTAAAGTGAGAATTGAAGGACTTTTAAGACCTTTTTAATACCTCAAAAATAAATTACAAAATAAAAAATGACTGTATCAAAAGTAATCAACTGACTATATAATACAAAATTGCCAAATGTCAAATATTACCTATAAGAAAGAGGCAAACATTGTGCCGATCTACAAGCTCACAACGCCTCACAACTTTGTGGAACCGAGTCAAACTAAATGTAATGCCTCAACTCCTACAATTCCAAGTGATTGTCAAGGTGGGGGGTCCCCAGTTCAAAAAGGATTATTTTGGGGGGTCCCCAGTTCAAAAAGGATTATTTTGGGGTGTCGCAGCCTGAACGTTTGAGAACCCCTCCTCTGAAGCTGTGGTGTGAAATAGGCGTGGCCTAGGCGTGCACACCAAGGTTGAAGGTTCACATCACCTTGGTGGATGTTTCACATGCCTTTGTAATGGGTACAAATTACACCCATTTAGCTGAAAAACACTACTCTCAATACATCTCAAAGGCAATTATTGTACTTTTAACTCCACTACAATTATTTGACAGCTTTAGTTACCAGTTACTTTATAGAGTTAAATTGTTATTACAAAACATTCCCCTTAAGCCCTATTTTGTCATCTATTTGAAAATAGCTGATTCACAAGCTTGTAGATCTACTATTTTCTAAAAAGTTTGACAACTGTTGAAAAAGTTGAGTACTTTTACTGTAAATACTGTAAACACGCACGCACGCACGCACGCACACACACACACACACACACACACACACACACACACACACACACACACACACACACACACACACACACACACACACACACACACACACAGACACACACAGAGGTCATACATCTATTATAGTGAGGATGCTTAAGACCAGATTTTTGAAAAATGTGGACACGGCTCACAAAAGCGCCAATTTTTTTCTACATGCTCTCCATCACCATAAGTTTCATTTTGGAAGGGTAGCCACGTCATCAAGATGGCAGAAGGCGGCCATCTTGGATTGCAAAGATGGCCACCATGTAATATCTATAAGTGCTAATATCTCGGCTTCCAAGCCACTTAGAATGTCAATCTTGGTGTCTAAATATACTTTTTCTGGGACAAGGAATGCAATAAAACTATAGGGAATATCAATAAGTGACTAATTCTGCCAATATTAGATAATTTGGTTGATTCTGGCCATATATGTATTACACAATTGTATTAAAATGTATGTGTCGGCTAGATTATGCACAACATATTGGTATTGGAGTTTTTATCAAACTTTGACAGATCTGACTGTTGTTATCAATGGTGGAAAGTAACTAAGTACATTTACTTAAGTACCGTACTGGAATTTGAAAACTGAGGAATTCGTACTTTACTCGAGTATTTCCAATTTTCAATACTTTTACTTCTACTGCACTACAATTATTTGAAAACTTTAGTTACTAGTTACTTTTCAGATATAAATTATGATATTATGAAACATACATTAACAATTTTAGCCCTATTTTATACATAGGCTACACAAAAGACGTTCAAAGAGCAAACACTAGCACTTGTGCACGCCATCAGTGGGATGGGCAATCCGTTCCTAGATGATAGCCACGAGCTTCTAATGTTGGACACACAAAATGTGATTGACGAGTCAGTGGTTAACACAGTCCGCACTGTGGAATCAGTGGGCAGTACGACAAGTACCATAAGACAGTGATCATGGACCGCACACACTCCATTCATGAGCCCATCAAAAATAACTCACTGCCTCTCTTCAGATGCCCAACACTCAAGATCAAGACCAAGCAGGCAGGGCAGATCTCAATGTTGAAGGATGATGTGGCACTCTTCTCCCGGTTAAATATAGCCATGCAACACAGAGAGGGGAACATGAGCACCTTCTTTAAACATGAAAACCATCCATACCCTCCCTCTCTATCTGACAGAGGGAAACTACGGCTGGGAAAGAAGTCAGATCTGCTAAATATTCTGACAGAAGACACAAGAAGAACCTCCAGCTACGTTTGATGTCAAAGTACTCGATGAAGCTGCTGTGGTGCACTTCCTGTCCACTACCAACATTACCACATTTGACGAATATGCCAGTTGTGTCTTTGTTCCCCACATCATGAAACACCTGGAGATCTCCAAAAGAGTTGATGTGGTCTGGGATACTTACATCACCAGCAGCATTAAAGAGTCAACAAGGGAGAAGCGAGGCAAAGGGATACAACGGAAGGTGGCTGGTCAGAACAAGCTGCCGGGGAATTGGTCAGATTTCCTGCGTGATCCTATAAACAAGCAGGAACTTTTTGCCTTTCTCTCTGGGAAGATTGCATCCACTGCCTGGCCAGAGGGCAAGCTGGTCTTCATCACATCTGGCATCACAGTGGTTGGCACAGACACCAGCCACTCGATGCTGCCATGTAACCATGAAGAGGCCAACACCAGGATAGTGATTCACCTGCTTGATGCCCTGGAACATGGCTGATCTACCTGCTTGATACGCACTGTGGATACGGATGTTGTCGTTATCCTCATCGGCAAGTTCCATGCCCTGCTCGCCAAGTATCCAGCTGCAGACATCTAGGTTGCTTTTGGCACTGGCAAGAACTACACCTATGTTCATATAAACACGATCTGCCATGCTCTGGGCAAAGACAAGTCCACAGCACTTCCCGTCTTCCACTGTTACACAGGCTGTGACACAACATCAGCATTCTGCGGGAAAGGGAAGAAGTCAGCATGGGTGGCTTGGAATTCCTACCCTGAGGTCACCCAGGCCTACATGGCAGAAAATCCATATACTTCTGTGACCATAGATGCCCAACACGCTTCTTGAGCGTTTCACAGTCATCATGTATGATAAGACAAGTGATTTGGAATCTGTCAATGAAGCACGACGAGAGTTGTTCTGCCAGAAGAACAAAACAATGGAACACATTCCACCAACGCATGATTCACTGCTGCAGCACGTGAAGCGAGTTGCCTACCAGTCTGGGATCTGGGCCACATCTGAACAGGCCCAGCAGCCGACACCCAGTCCAGAAGAATGGGGATGGACATTGGATGACAACAACCAGGTCTGGCTTCCTGTGTGGAGCATTCTACCGATGGCGTCAAAAGCCTGCAATGAACTGGTCAAGTGCGGTTGTAAAAGAGGTTGTGGTGCAAGGTGCTCATGCAAGAAGGCACACTGGAATTGCACAGATCTTTGCAGTTGTCAATGTGACAAATAATTTGAATGTTATCCTTGAAAGTGAAGCTAAGAATCTTCAATTCTCTTCATGCTCCATTTTTCAATGTGTCTGAAAATGATGTACATACATTGGCAGAATCAACCAAATTATCTAATCTTGGCAGAATTAGTCACTTATTGATATTCCCTATAGTTTTATTGCATTCCTTGTCCCAGAAAATGTATATTTTGACACCAAGATTGACCTTCTAAGTGGCTTGGAAGCCGAGATATTGGCAATTATAGATATTACATGGTGGCCATCTTTGCAATCCAAGATGGCCGCCTTCTGCCATCTTGATTACGTGGCTACCCTTCCAAAATGAAACATATGGTGATGGAGAGCATGTAGAAAAAATGTGGCGCTTTTGTGAGCCGTGTCCACATTTTTTTGTTAACAGCCCTGACTATTAGGGTGAATGTATGTGTTATTCCCTCTAGATGGAATCTTCCTCTTGCTCATTGTCTTCATCAGTGAGTGTTGTTTATTGTAAAATGGATAGTCCAAATCCTTGGTTCTGATTGGCTCACACTGTAATCTACTCCTCAGATCATTTTATATCAGTCACAGGTGTGTTATTTGTTTCTACAGTGATCCAGTGTAACCGTAGCAGAAGCTTGTTTTCCTTACAAGCTCCGGCCGTGCAGAGCTTCTAAACACTGTGACTGAGGGGCTTTGGGCGGGGCTTGTAATGAAAACAAGCTCTTCCGTTCCCTCGCAAACCATCTGTGTTGGAGTCCGTTGTTGTTACAGCTCAATTAGTTTTTGTTTTTTATGTTTCTCCTCAGTTCTCCAAGATAAACCAACACACAACACAACAGGTAAGTCTGTCTGTCTGTCTGTCTGTCTGTCTGTCTGTCTGTCTATATATATATATATATATATATATATATATATATATATATATATATATATATATATATATATGAGTTAATTGGAATGAGATAGTCTTGCTTTGGTGTTTGTGTATTTTTAAGGGTAAGCCAAATCAAATGCAATGTCTTACTTTCTCCAGAGGTGGAGCCCTTCCTCATCTTAGCCAACATAGACAACCTGATGAATATCAACTTGAACGGCTCCAGCTCCACAGAGCTCAAACAGGTGAAAACCATTAGACATAACAACACATCCTATGTAATCCTATACAATATTCTACACACACTGCTTTTGACATGCTGGAATGTATTCCAGTCTGAGACTAACACAACTGCTGTGGTGTGACAGGACTTGAAGAACGCAGTGGCTCTGGACTTTGACTATCAGCAGCAGATGATCTACTGGATAGAGTTGATAAGTGAGGACCCCCCACGCAGCATGATCAGTCGTATGCACATCAACGGCAGTGACGTCCAGGTCAGTTTGACAATGACAACTATGAGGATGAATGACGGATACTTGTTTACAAAATGCTTATGATTGTAATTCGGAGTACTTATACTAGTATTTAAACTATGGGTCCCCAGATGGGGGGGGGGTCAAGTGTATACAGGACATCTGCACATTTCTAAAGTGACAATTTAAGGACTTTTAAAACATGTATCTTTAATAAAGGAAAACAAGAAAAATACGACCATTATTATAGAGGCAAGAAGACAAATTATTATTTTGGGGGGTCCCCAGTTCAATTATGATTATTTTGGGGGGTCGTGGTCTGAAAAGAACCGCTGAATTAGTGTACATGTACTCCATGATCCTTGAGGATGTGAGTTTGAATCTGACTGCTGGTCTTGTCTGTATTGATTTCACGTGTGGCAGATCGGCTATAAATACAGAGAAACAAATTAAAAGAAAAATGTAAATATTTGAACCTTTTTATTCCGATTTGAATCCCATGTCATCGAAAGTTTCTTCCAAGCTCTGAAGTGTGTGTGTGTGTGTGTGTGTGTGTGTGTGTGTGTGTGTGTGTGTGTGTGTGTGTGTGTGTGTGTGTGTGTGTGTGTGTGTGTGCACACGTGCGTGCGCGCGTGTGTGCATGCGTGCGTGCATGTATATATATATATATATATATATATATATATATATACACAGACAGACAGACAGACAGACAGACAGACAGACAGACACACACACACACACACACACACACACACACACACACACACACACACACACACACACACACACACACACACACACACACACACACACACACTGTATTTATTTCCCCTCCCCAATAACCCCACCCCCACCCCTGGCAGCCCACACTTTAACAAGTTGCTCTACACTCAGTGGTGGAAAAAGTACTCAAATGTTTTACTTAAGTAAAAGTATCGATACTGCAATGTAGAAATACTTTGGTACAAGTAAAAGTCCAACATTTTTTATTTACTTGAGTAAAAGTACAAAAGTATTGGTATCAAAATGTACTTAAAGTACCAACATTTGAAAGTACTCTTTGTGCAGAATGTCCCGTTTCACAAGTTTTTAAATGTATACAAAGCATTTGAAAATAGCAGATCTAAAAGCTCACAATGTGTCGCATTGCGAGCTTGTAGATCGGCTATTTTCAAATGGCCAAAATGTATACAGGGCTGAAGTGAGTAATGTATGTTTTGTAATAATAATCAAAATCTACAAAGTAACTAGTAACTAAAGTTTTCAAATAATTGTAGTGGAGTTAAAGTACAATATTTTCCTCTGAGATGTAGTGGAATAGAAGTAAAAGTACAGAAAATTGGAGTACCGTACTTGAGTAAATGTACTTAGTTACTTTACACCACTGTCTACACAATCATATCTAAGAATGAAGGCATGGTGAGTATATTCAGAGTGCATGTATGGTTCATTGACAGGTCCTTCACAACAAGTCGACCATCACACCATTTGGTCTAGCTGTTGATTGGGTGGGAGGAAACCTCTACTGGTGTGACCCTGTGCATCACACCATAGAGGTGTCCAAACTAAACGGGTCGTACCCAACAGTCCTGCTCAACACTGACCTGGACCAGCCAGACGCCATAGCTGTGGATGTACGCTACGGGTAAAGTATCATTCATAGTCGGACGTAAGGAGACGTAACAAGCGCCAGCGCTCCTTGCGTTGTCGTTTTTGTCTCCCCCTCCGTCACTTACGGCTCCAGGATTTCCGTCCGTGCAGTCGACATTCACCGTCAGGCCGACGTACGTTCGTTTGTACGTTGGCTGTAGTACCAGTAGCACCCGTTGGCAGTATAAGGAAAAAAAGTTTTCCTCGGGCCCTCTTTCTCCAAAAAAAAGACCCACGTTGGTTGGTGGAAGTACTTGAGTAAATGTACTTAAGCACTTAGACCCGTCGATCCCTATGGTCGATCCACAGTCTGTGACAATATATAGCATATATAGCACAGTGCAGTAGGGGTCGAAACTCACGTTTTGTAGACAACCATTGTTTTTGTCTAGTTTGTGTCTTTTATTGCGTTGTTTTGGCTAGATGCTACAATGGTAGCTTCATGTTGTTAGCTGCAGCTGGCTGTGTTGCCAGGTTTTGTGAGAGAAATAAGCAACCAGGTCTATGAAAACAAGCCCAAAAGAATCGACTAAGATATAGCAGATCTACAATATATATGTTTGAGAATCACTGGTTTAAATAATAATTGGCCCAAATAAGCAACTACACTTTAGAAACAAGCCCAAATAAAACCGCAACCACCAATACAAAATTGCTTGTTTGTTTACAAGCAACTTTACAGAAAAATAAGCCCAAAGTCGCTTATAGTAAGCAGACATGGCAACATTATAGGTACCGGTACATACTCTCGCAATTGCCATCTGGTGGATGAATAGGTGTATTACGCCTGTACACTTTAAAATAAATAAAATAACCCCTAAATAACGTGAGCGACTATGCATGCGTCTGTAAAGAACGGACGGAATCCCTCACCCCCTGACGCACGTTTTAGACCCATCTAGGGACTATGAACGGGCCTTAAGAGCACTGTGGTGACATCATGAACCTCACATTACATTTATCAACCATCCTGTGAAACACCACGGATACAAGAAGACTGAATTACATCTAAACATAAAACTGATGACATTGCATCATATTATGTTCCTCTTGCAGATCTAAGTTTGAAGGGTCACTAAAAAGATTCTTAGACATTGTTTAAACAACATTGTAGTTCAAGAACAATTTAAATAACACCTGAGATCACCTGAGAGCACCACAGTCCACTGATGCTTTTAAAATTGGACAGAAAATTGACTTTTAGTAGTTTGTAAAATGGGGTGTTCAGGGGCAAGATTTAAAGAGTGCAGGAAAATAGTGAAAATAGCCAACCTGCAAGCTCACAACGTCACAATGTGACACGTTGTTATCTTAGATCTGCAATTATTACTATTTCTGAAGTGTATTGGCTATTGACAAAAAAAGGACATTTTCTCTATGATTGTTGTTTTATTTCAGTTAGTTTTGATATTGTGTGTCCTAACACTGTGTCTCCTTGACAGATACTTGTACTGGTCAGACATAAGTGACAACAACCCCCACATAGGGAGGATGGGGATGGACGGCACCGACAAGAGAGTCATCGTGAAGGATAAGATCTCCAAGCCCTACGGCCTGACGTTAGACTACATCAACGATCACATCTACTGGACCAACGAGGAGAAATACATTGAGTTTGCCAACCTGGATGGAACCAACAGACACACAGGTAACACACGCACGCACGCACGCACGCACGCACGCACGCACGCACGCACGCACGCACGCACGCACGCACGCACGCACGCACGCACATACACACACTCATCTGGTTTAAATAGTTTAGTTTAACCCATTAAGACCGGGAACGCATCTCTGTCATTTTTTGATTTATTTGGGCTATTCAAAAATAGCAGATATACAAGCTCGTAGCGCGGCACTCGGTGCCGCGCTACGAGCTTGTATATCTGCTTTTTTTTAAGAAAAAACATGTAAATGTGTGCAAATCTTTGAACATTTGTAACTCAAATCTTTGCTTCTGGGGGGATTCTAAAAAATGCCTTCTAAATCCTAAAACATATTTTTAAATGTATTTGGCCGTGGACCCCCCATCTCAAAATATTTTGTTCCAGGGACCCCCCTCCCAGAAGTTGTAACAGAGTTAAAAATGTTCACTTTAAAAATAAATATATATATTCAAAGATTTGCAAAAAAAAAAAGTATTTTCAATAAAATATAGCAGATCTACAAGCTCGTAGCGCGGCACTCGGTGCCGCACTACGAGCTTGTACATCTGCTATATTTTATTGAAAAAGCATTTTTGAATAGCCAAATAAATCTAAAAATGTGACACACAGATGCGTTCCCGGTCTTAATGGGTTAAGAAAAAGCAAGGAAAGCAGTGAGAACATTATTTACTTTGTTATAATCGATTGGTGTATGTTAAAGCACAATTTTCTTTGTACTTTCACTTTTAATACTTTATTCATGCATTTTGTAATAGTCTGACACTTTTTATGCCGGGTTTTGTGTGTCTGTAGTTGTGAGTCAGGACGACATCTGGGCTATTACTCTGTTTGAGGATCACATCTACTGGACAGACAGAGTGACCAGATCCATCTACAGAGCCAACAAGACTCAGGGAACCAACAAGATCAGTCTCATCAGCAACCTGATCAATCCATTAGACATCCACATCTACCACCCCTATAGACAACCTGAGGGTCTGTACCACCTACTGTATACAACACTCTCATTATTACTCTTCATGCTGTTTTATTACTTATTATGTATTGTGTATTATTGTGTTATTTGATCTGTTTAGAAAAGTGTTGTATAAACAATTGGTGTCCCTATTCTGATCATGTAATTATAGGCAAGATTACCTACTTGCATTTTAGGCGTCATTTATTTTATTTCCCCCCACAAAATAGCAGATCTACAAGTGCACAGAACTTCACAATGTAACGTGTTGTGAACTTTTAGATCGTCTATTTTTGCTATTTCATCTATATCAGCTAGTTGTTTTTAACCCCCCCCCCCCCTCCACACCAAAATATAAAGGGATGAAGGAAGGAAGAAAGACAGGTGTGCCTTATGATTTTAACTCTGACACAGTGTACAAAAGGTTTATAAAGCACTGTTGTAACATATCCAGTAGGTGGCCAGTGACTTTGACTACTTTCACTGTCAAAACCTTGCATCATGCATGTCACACAAACAGAATGTGATGCGTTTTGTTGATATATCAAGTGTTTTCATATAGAGTCCTATCCACAATCCACTTTATCAAAACCATTGTGTTGTGTGCCGCATTCTGTTTGTGTGACATGCATGATGCAAAGGTTTTGAAAGTGAAACTGGTCAAAGTCACTGGCCACCTACTGTAGGTGTGTGTTCTCATAGTCATTACATGTGTGCATGTTTTCTCCACCCTGCAGTGTCTGATCATCCATGTCAGACCAACAATGGAGGCTGCAGTAACCTGTGTCTGCTCTCACCTGGAGGGGGCTACAAGTGTGCCTGTCCCCCCTACCACCACTTGACAGCTGACAACAAGCAGTGCATGTCCAGCTGCACTGCCAGCCAGGTGATTCACCTCCGCTTCACTTGTGTTACTCTGTATGACTTTAGGGCCCTATCTTTGCCGGTGCCTTACCTGTTCACAGAGAATCACAGAGATTTGTTGAGAATTTGGTCAAACATTGGCCAAACTGTCAAATAATATAAGAAAGAGGCAAAACATTTGAAAATAGACAATCTACAAGCACACAACATCTTGTGTTGAGCTTGTATATCTGCTATTTTCACAATATTTATCTGGGGGGTCCCCAGTTCAAATTTGATCATTTTGAGGGATCACGTCCTGAAAAGGTTGAGAACCACTACTTTAGATACATTACTGATTCTAAACATAATCCTCTGTCTGCCCATCAGTTTGTTTGTAAGAACTACAAGTGTATTCCATTGTCATGGAAATGTGACACAGTAGATGACTGTGGGGACCGGTCAGATGAACCTGCAGATTGCTGTGAGTACATACTGAAAAATTACCTCCATATTCATATTCATGCTTTATTATTACCGTGTTTACGGTGTTTACTAGTATTTATGTGTACTCCAATCCTTTGACAGTTTCCAACATCTGTATAAATATAACAATCACAAGGTTTATCATGATTGGACAGTCCCATCATGTGGTTTCCCCCTCAATAACCATCTCCCCTCTGTATGAATAAGAGGCTGTGGTGCTCTGATCCCATTTCACTGCAGAGAATGGAGAATAATCGCGTCTTGAGTGGCCGCCTAGCCGGGACTTGATCTTGATTTAATTGGCAATCTTTACAGCTTGGTTCAAAAGAGATCTGGAGGCATAGTTTTGGCCATGAGAGCCTCTCGGTGCAGCATGCAGTGGGTTACAACCATGGTGTTTTTTTTTCTTCTTTGGCTTTCGTTACAAAACCTTTAACCCAGCCAGTCATGGAGGCTGCACCGTCGGTACAAATGCCGACGCATATATCCCAGTTGAGATTATGTTCCCTCAGGTACTCGTCTCTGACTCTGGCGTGGTTTTCCAACTCTTTGCAAAATAAAAAGTTGTCTTTGATATAATCTTCATCCACGTACCTCGTGTTGGCAATCAGCTGGCAATGGCCACTTGCATCAGTTGAATCGTCAATTTGGAATTCAAATTTCCCACTCAGTCATAGTTTCTCACAGAGGACAGATTACATGTCATCCGACATGTTTGATGGTGCATAACAACAACTTGAAGGTTAAGATTGATTTCATTTTAATATAGTACAAGAATAGTAGGCCTATACCCATTTATTTCACAAAATAATGTATTGGAAAATGACCAATATTTGTACAAAGTCATAGTCTATTCAACATTTGTCACATTCAGGCCTAGACCTCACTGACTGTAGGTAGGGGTCACATTAATCACATTAGATTCACAGATTAGAGATTTTATGTATTTACCCTGTATTTTCATTCAAATGAAATGTGATTGAACTTGCACTAATAGTGACTTAAGTTGATTTTTCACTATTTAATATATTGTATTTCTTAATTATTAATAATTATAGCTTGTAGATTGGCTATTTCACCATTTTACAACAATTCTTCTACCTGACAACGACTATATAAAGTCTTGGGGCCGATCACCGATCACGATCACTGGAAGCAGTATCTGCCGATCCCGATATTACCGATCACAGCGTCAAATCCATAAATTCCTTTATTTATTGTGTTACTGCAGCAGTATTTATATATTTAATGATTGTCGGGCAATTACAGGTCATGTTCTCCTTGCCCGAAAAGTAAATTGGCATTATAAAATGATAGGGACAATTTTAACACTTTACACACAATTTCATACCTCAATACTTATGCCAAATGTCTCAATAGCTATTCAATATGACTATGGTTCACACTTGTTATTTTATATTTTTAAGTGTAGCAACAGTGAAAATATTCTTCAAAAACAGCATATTTTAGGTCAGCTGTCCGTGCTCTTATTTTAAATTCCATAGACCAGAAGTCACTTACTTGCCTACAACTTGACTCTTATTTTGAAGTCCACCGACCGGAAGTCAAGAGTTTACTTTCATCTGACTTGACCCATGCTAAGCTTTGCTGACCACAAACGTTAGTACTGCGCTGTTGTTTTGAATCTGACGCTAGGCACATAGACTAACACAGTGGCGTGCACAGACATTTTGAGGGGCAGGTGCTCAAGTGAAAGAAAGGGCACCTTGTGTGGCGCGTGGAACCGCAGACTGCCTAGTAGTGATATTTATTACAGGCACATCTTGTACGTTGTAATTGCATATGTATTTATTTCAATAGCCATATGCGGTCTGATGCAGGTATTTAATATTCAACAGGTTGGTTTCTGCTGTAACAATCCTCCTATATAATCCTCCTATAATTTGACAAACCTCTGTAGTGCGTGGTGTAGTGATGAGGCCAAAATTGGTTCTGCCCGTTTCTCCTCAGTGGCTGGAGCAATTGATCTGAATTTGCACACAGCCATTGACCATTACCATGTGCACCTATTTTCCGATTACACAAAATCTCAGCTGTTTATTAGCGCTTTTGTGTTCGCTGGCTCCCGGGTTGCCAGATCATGTGCGCATATCCCCCCACGGGTATGGTCTAGTTCAATATAACATACATAAGTAGGCTACTACTATTCTTAATGTACATTATTCACTATCAGTGGTGTCAGTCAGTGGACTCATCCACTGTCACAGCTATTATGCACTGTTTATGTTTTACCATTCTGCCTCGGACGGCGCTGAGTCAGCCGAAGGTAACTTTGCAACGCTGGCTCAGCGGTGCCTCTCGTGGCTCAAGTCACCTTCAGACAGCGTGCCTCCGTCGGTGCACCTTTTATAATCTGACTCATTCAGCATACATGGTGTACAGTCTAAGGATCACGTCAAATCTTTATTATGAGGACACTCCTGCATGTAGGTAAGCTTTCTTTCAGGCTGATCATTGTCATGTTTTAATGTTTTTCTTCTCATTCAGGTGATTATTCAGTGAGGCTGGTCGGTGGTTCACACTCCTGTTCAGGCAGAGTGGAGGTGTTCTACAATGACAGCTGGGGGACGGTGTGTGATGATGAGTGGGATCTGAATGATGCCCAGGTTGTGTGTAGACAGTTAGGCTGTGGAACAGCTGTGTCAGCACCAGGGGGAGCCCACTTTGGACAGGGTGTTGGAAACATCTGGTTGGATGATGTCAGGTGTTCAGGCAGTGAGTCACAGCTTTCACAGTGCAGACATGGGGGGATTGGAACGCACAACTGTGGACACCGTGAAGATGCTGGTGTTGTTTGTGCAGGTAAATATGAATTTTATTGCAATATATCATCATCATCATCATCAGCCAGTATTTAAGTTCTACTGGCTGCTGGAATCTGAGAGTCAATTTGTCTTTTTTTGGCTTCAGTTCAAATGTGGTCACTGCCTCTCCACCAGAGCCACATGCCTCTTGGGATAATAGGAAAAAAAAACTTTCTTTTACTGACAAGCTTTGAACCTTGTATTGTCAAAGTTCGTCAGTAAAAGTAATCATTCATATTGGGAATTCAGGCTTCTACTGTTGCTAAACCTGCTGCAAAAAACATTAAAAGTAAAAGTGGGCACTCTGAACTCTCAATGACCCCAATGAACAACCTGCTGACTCCTCAACGAGCTGTTGTCACGGAGATGACAGCCCATTGAGCCATAATACAGGTGTAGGACTACACAGAGAAGCAGTCTCATGTAAACAGGTCTTTTCAACTCTTTTGAGTTTGTGCAGGCCGGGAAGGAGAGGAGATGTGTGGGTGTGGCTGCTGTAGCACCTCTGTAGACCCGCTCACGTTGAGAGGGAAGGGAGGGGCACGGCACGGGAGTGCCGCAGGCACATTTAGGGGGATGTCTAGCAAAATCACAACACACATTTGGGCAATTGTTAATATATTAGAAGCTTTTAATTGATCGATGCTACACTGTAAAAAACAAACAAAACAAAAAAATACTGTAAAAAAAAAACTTTCAAAAGGGCACTTGCTTGTCCAGAGGGCAAAACGGCAGGTGCTCTAGCACCACCTAGAGTCTATCTGTGCACGTCCCTGGACTAACATAACATAGACTGTTTGACAGCACTGTGATCAGTGTATTTATCAGACATTTAAAACTCTCAGTACAGTAAACTTGACCCTAGGCTCTGTACTTGGTCTGCTCTTTTTCCCTCTACACTCTACCTCTTCTAAAGTTCCCCTCAGAATATAGGGGTAAGGGTTTAGGGTTTAGGGTAAGTGGTTAATGTAAATAAAAGAAAAAGGTCCCATCACACAAAGACAGGGCTGCCAACATTGGACTGTCAGAATCCAGGAGATTCTTTTGTGGGGATCTGGGGGTCCTCCCCCCGAAACTTTATAACATAGTAGATGTCATTTCCTGTGTTCTGGTGACAGGGGAGACCCCCCTGTAGTAACTCTGAGGACCCCTTAGGGGTCCCGGACCCTCTGTTGAAGACCCCTGCTCTACAGGGAATTACTTTATATCTAGGCTAGAAAACATTCAGTTGGATATTATACACACAAACACACAAGACACAGACACAAGACATCGAAGACAAGCATTTACAGCTGGCATTAATTAGTGCTGTTGATTACCATGACATGTGGTCAAATGCACAGGCTCAACGAGCCATCGTTAGCCTGCTAGTGTTACATAGCCGACTGGCAATAATATGTGCATTTCTGTTGAAAACGCATCGCATCTGATCACTCTGATCACTCTGATCACTAATCCAAGGAAGTTGGAGCAACGTGGATTTTAGTTTGGCTGGTCAATTTGAGATGACGACAGCAACAAAGGTTAGTAGTAGACCTATATTTGAGATGTATGATGATCAGTTATTATTCCAGTCCTCTATCCAAGACGTTTTACAACGTGAGCAACTTCACTTTTGAGACCAGGGCTACTTCTCCTGCACATCTCCCTCTCTCTGTGTCAGCACAGTGTGTGTGTGTGTGTGTGTGTGTGTGTGTGTGTGTGTGCGTGTGTGCGTGCGTGTGTGCGTGCGTGCGTGCGTGCGTGTGTGGGGGGAGGGGGAGATAGAAGCTGCAGCTGCAGCCTGAGATACTATGCGTTACTTACAGAGAAAGAACACTTCTCCATACGACAGTGTTAGAGAGTATACTTCTCCATTCAACAATTTTTTACCGAGAGAGGATACTCCTCCATACAATGGCGATCGGATTGGTGAATTTACCCGTGATCGAATGTCCCGATCAAAGCCGATAGAGGCATTATCGGCCGATCGCGATCGGTCACCGATCGATCGGAGCATATAGCCTATATATGTATATATGGTTCTGTATCAGTATATGAGTCCGTTTTATTTTTTTTAATTTTTTTTAATTTTTTTTATTTCATTCTAATTGGCTACTATGACTGCCTATGAATTTCGTGGGCCTGGGTAGGTCAACCTGGCCTGGCGGAGATCTGCCCTGTGGTGCACAGCAGCACAACAGGTGAATGCAATTAACTTCAATGAGGAGCTGCGCAGCAAAAACAGACTCAAACCATGTCAAACTGTCACATTCTAGCTGCTGAAATAAACTTCCCATTTGGATCGTTGTTGACAAACTAACAGAACATGGATGTTGTTTGCAAAATTTGTATTTATTTATTGTCCATCAGAGCGGTTAGGTTAGCTCTACTTTTGTATGATATTATTTTGCTGTTGAAAAAAACTTTGGGGCACATCGGACACTATAGCGAGTGTTGATCAGAATCACAACCAGAATCAATCGGTGCAGATCGGTGAAGTTCCAGTTGAGAATCCAGTGTGAGTGAATCCAGACATGGAAAAAACAGGGATACTGTTCCTGCTGCTTTGGAGCTCAGGTAAACACTCTGTTTTAATGACACGTTGCTTGATGTGGAACCTTGTGAAAAGACACCGAGGCACAAAGATAAGAAAACCATGACGCATTAGTACAGCTAAGAGAACCATGACGCTTAAACACATTAGTACTGCTGGATGCTTTACATGATAACATGCACTCTGTGTGTGTGTGTGTGTGTGTGTGTGTGTGTGTGTGTGTGTGTGTGTGTGTGTGTGTGTGTGTGTGTGTGTGTGTGTGTGTGTGTGTGTGTGTGACATGGCGTGAAGTGAAATGTAGTTGTGACGTAGCCTATTCTTAATATTAAATTAAAGTTAATTTTGGGGGGTTTTCTGCTTTTATTGACAGTCAGGTAGTGACATGCAGCAAAGGTTCGCCGGGCTCGAGAATGTGTGTGTGTGTGTGTGTGTGTGTGTGTGTGTGTGTGTGTGTGTGTGTGTGTGTGTGTGTGTGTGTGTGTGTGTGTGTGTGTGTGTGTGTGTGTGTGTGTGTGTGTGTGTGTGTGTGTGTGTATTCATTGGCGTGTACAGATGTATAGTGTGTGAATTATGCTCAGTGTAACAGCTACGTATGTACAGTTCATAAATCATCATGAAGCTGTTTGTTTTGACTTTTTGTATAGTTTTGTTGTGATGCTCATGGTTGAAACCAGGTCTCTACAGTGTGTGAATAGGCTGGGTGTGGCTGTGATCAGTCATCTATTGACTATGGTTGTATTTTCTATAATATTTTGGGTTATGATTTGGTTCTAGTGTTGAATGGTGTGGTGTGCCAGGCAGAGGTTAGACTATGAGTGTGTGTGTCAGTACCTGTCCCTAAGGTTGCCTACCCCTGGTGTATAGTGTTGTATATTCTTCATTATGGTTTTGCCATCTTACTGATGCTGTTGCTTGGACTGTGATGTCTTTCCATCAGGCTGTGTCTACAGTATACATTTTCTTGCCCTGTAATCTGTATTTTTAGACTGCTGTACTGTCCTTGGCAACTGAGTGTTATCGTTGCTGTCGGGTGGACACCTCGTATGTCCAAAACTTTCATTATTGATTTTTTAAAATAATTTAAAATAGTGCAAATAGCCGATCTTTCGAGGTGCGTACTTGTAGATCTGCTATTTTTAAAATATACGAGTTCTTATGCAAGAGCATTTTCGGGAGCTTGGACCGGGCCCAGCGGCGCCGCTGTAAACTTTTCATGGCCACCGGGAGATCGGACATTTAACTCTCCCAACACACACCTGCCTTCATCCATTAATGTCCTCTCCAGCCTATCTCTCATTAACGTGGTGGCACGGGACTGACTGCCCGCCCGAGTCTCACAGGGAATAGCCTACATGACTGCTTTATTTTAGTGTAACTCGAACACGCACTGCTCGGTATGGGTTAAATAAATGAATATACAAACATATTCCATTCATGGCGATGTGATTGGTGTCACAATCTGTCATTCATCTAGGCTGCTAGCCTACTTGACAAAGATTGTACCGTTACGCAGTTGGGCTTGCAAGGTGTGTGTGTGTGTGTGTGTGTGTGTGTGTGTGTGTGTGTGTGTGTGTGTGTGTGTGTGTGTGTGTGTGTGTGTGTGTGTGTGTGTGTGTGTGTGTGTGTGTGTGTGTGTGTGTGTGTGTGTGTGTGTGTGTGTGTGTGTGTGTGTGTGTGTAGGGCACAGGCTACCCCGTGACAGGGCAAAAGCTAAATTTAAAGGTCTGGTGAAATGAAAAATAGTTTTTCACACTTTTAGAGCATATCAATTTTTGTGTATTTTTATATCCAAAGTCCCTAAAAAGCCAATCTTAATTATTTCCTGTGAATGAAAACGTGCTGCGTGATGACATAGATTTTGTGCTGTGTGATTCCCATAGATTCACGTTCATCCAAACACAGCTGATTTTAATTACAGAACTACTCCGTTTTGAATCTCATTCAAGATGACGTCCATACAGTGTATTACTCATTGTAAACTTAATCAGCACACTAAAATATGTATCTGAAAACATTTTAGCTTAGAAATAAGCACTTTGTTGACAAACATTCTGCACAGTGGCCGTCTCTCTCTCCCTTGGCCAGCGTGCGCCTCCAGGCTACAAACACTAGCACTGTGCACCGTGTGAGTGAGGTTCCACCGTGCCATAGCCTGAAGGGATGGAAACTTCTGATTAGTTGCGAGGCCGTTTCAGACTGAAACTTCAAAATAAAATGACCAAAAATGTATTTCACTGGACCTTTAAAGCCTTTGGCCGTCCGGCCTGGCAGAGATAACTATAAAGGTTGTTGAGGCTTCTCCATTACACATCCTTAATGAGGATTGGCCCTATACTTAGTCGACCCGATTCCCAAGGGCTAAATGTCTGCCAAAAATAGCCGATCTGCATAGTCACTCATCGTGTGGTTTTGGTGTAAATTCACAACTTTTTGTTGACAGGAAGCTAAAGCTCCTCATGCCCTACATAGAGTGTGAGCTCTGTGAAGCTGCAGTATGAAGACACACACACACACACACACACACACACACACACACACACACACACACACACACACACACACACACACACACACACACACTGTCACGACTATGATCGTATTTTTGTCACATTTTGGGTTATGATTTGGTTCTAGTGTTGAATGGTGTGGTGTGTCAGGCAGTGGTTAGACTATGAGTGTGTGTCTGTGTGCATTTTTATCTTTACTCCCACTGTGTAGCTGTGTGTGTGTGTGTGTGTGTGTGTGTGTGTGTGTGTGTGTGTGTGTGTGTGTGTGTGTGTGTGTGTGTGTGTGTGTGTGTGTGTGTGTGTGTGTGTGTGTGTGTGGATCAGGATATGAACTGTCACTCACCAATGCCCGTGGTCACCTCATGTCAGCGCAACAACAACGTCAACGGAAGCACTGGACTGAACTTAGACTGGGGAAAGCTTGCCTGTCTCCTGACCGCTGACCACTCTGTGTCTCATACAGTGTTTAAAGGTGTAGCTCTTGATGAGGCCATCATCACCTTCACCTTAAAAGCTAGGCTCCAGGTTTTACCATCTAAGCTTAACCTTTCCATCTGGCTCCCTGACAGCCATAGCCCACACTGTATACA
This sequence comes from Gymnoscopelus braueri, assembly GCF_963280865.1. Lineage (NCBI taxonomy): Eukaryota > Metazoa > Chordata > Actinopteri > Myctophiformes > Myctophidae > Gymnoscopelus > Gymnoscopelus braueri. Next base: position 49,904,789 of record NC_137609.1, on the reverse strand, counting down.
TCACGACCACGCACAGATTACTGAAACCATGGCCCACATTCTCAATGGTTGTCATGCGTACAGAGGGCTTTACATTTGTAGACATGATAGAATCGTGGATCTGATTGCAGACAGTATCATTTCCACATTCAGGTCACCTGCACCAATGCTGTATAAGCACTCCACTGTGAAGCAGAGTATGTTCAATCGGTGTAGTGATGTCTCAATGTTCTCTCATATAGCAGCAAACACCCCCGATATTGTTGTTGTTGATGAGAATAGTAGAGAGGTTCTCATTTTAGAGGTTGGCTGTACGTTTGACCACAGCCTAGAAGAAGCCTTTATAACTAAGGTGGTGAAATATCAACTACTAGAGCAGACCATGTCGCAACTGGGCTACAACTGTAAACTTTTAGTTTTCATATTTGGCAGCCTGGGCCATGTTCATAAGCTCGTTGTTAGAGGCCTCCAGATGGCTGGTCTCACAAAGAGAAGAGCCAAACAGCTAGCAAAATATTGCTCAGTGTCAGCTATCATTGGCAGTCGCGCTGTTTGGAGACGGCGCTGCTATCTGTACCCTTAAGCTGTATACTGCCTGTTTGGCCCTACGTGTGTGTATAACTGTAACTGTGATTGCCTTTGTCGGCACGTATGCCATAGTAACCCACAGTGTGAAATGTGTGTGTGTGTGTGTGTGTGTGTGTGTGTGTGTGTGTGTGTGTGTGTGTGTGTGTGTGTGTGTGTGTGTGTGTGTGTGTGTGTGCGTGCACGTGTTGTTTGCTCCACTTGCAACCTGGCATCCCTACTTTAGGAAGGTTCAGCAGCAGGGGTAATGATAGATTCATCTTCCCCGCACGGACAGCAAATAGACTCAGACAGTCCTTTGTGCAGCTAGCTATGAAGATGTATAACGAGGCTGTCAGATATAGTCAGTCACCTACGGCCCACAAACTGCCCATCTGACAGCATTCCCTCTCGCCTCCTAAAAAATGTTTTTAGCTCAGTCGGGCCTACAATTTTAACAATTATTAACACATGCCTCAACACAGGGTGTGTCCCAGCAGTTTTTAAACACGCTGTGGTACAGCCATTAATTAAAAAAAAAAATAGAAAAAATCTTGACCCCTCCGTTTTATCAAATTTTAGACCCAGCTGCCTTTCATGTCCAAGGTCCTGGAAAAGACAGTTTATGCTCAACTGCAACTGTTTTTAAATACCCACGACATCTATGAAAAATTTCAGTCCGGTTTTAGATCAGGTCACAGCACAGAATCGGCACTCTTAAGAGTTTTTAATGACCTTCTTTTAACTGTAGACTCTGGCAGCCCAGCTGTCCTGGTTCTGCTTGACTTGACAGCCGCTTTTGACACAGTAGACCACAACATTTTATTAGCGCGTCTCAAATATAATGTAGGCATTACTGGCACCGCCTTACAGTGGTTTAAATCTTATTTAACAAATAGGAGTTTTTCTGTCAAACTTGGGGAATTCTCATCCTCTATGGCCCCTCTGACCTGTGGAGTCCCTCAAGGCTCAATCCTGGGCCCCATACTCTTTTTATTATATATACTTCCCCTAGGTGAAATCATAGCCAAACATAATATATCTTTTCATTGCTTCGCCGACGACATCCAACTTTATCTGCCCCTTAAGCCAAAAGATAATAACCCAGATCATAACCCATCACAATTACTACAGGACTGCCTAGCAGACATCAAATCTTGGATGAGCTCAAATTTTCTTAATTTAAACGACAGCAAGACAGAAATCATAATTTTCGGCCCCGATTCTCCCATTCCTCCACCCGTCATCCTTGGTCCCCTTAGCACCTATAATCGCTCCTCTGTAAAAAATCTTGGTGTCACTCTAGATTCAGCACTCAAATTAGACAAACAGGTTAGCTCGGTCGTTAAAACCAGCTTCTTTCACCTCAGACTCCTAGCCAAGATCAAGCCCTATCTCTCGCAACATGACTTCGAGAGGGTCATCCATGCTTTTATTTCGTCAAGACTGGATTATTGCAATTCTTTATATATAGGCATTGACCAATCATTGCTGAGGCGCCTGCAGTTGGTCCAAAACGCTGCTGCCCGTCTCCTCACTGGGACAAAGAAGCGTGACCACATCACTCCAGTTTTAGCCTCGCTCCATTGGCTCCCTGTCCGTTTTCGAATAGATTTTAAAATTTTAATGTTCGTTTTTAAAATTCGAAATGGGTTGGCACCCCCGTCCCTTGCCGATCTAATTTCTAATCATTCTCCACTCAGAGCCTTGAGGTCGGCTGACCAGCTACTGCTGGAGGTGCCGGCAACACCCACGAAAAAAACCAGGGGTGACCGGGCCTTTGCAGTGGCTGCCCCCAGGCTCTGGAATATTCTGCCCCTGCATATCAAAGCGGCCCAGTCGCTAGCTACCTTTAAATCTCAACTAAAGACTCATTTTTTCTCCCTGGCTTATAGTGCCATCTGATGTATCCCTGCCTCTCCATCGACTGGTGCTAATGGTTGATTTGTTTTTATTTGCACTTAATTTTTGTTTGCTACATCTGCTTACTTTGCATTGTTTGCTCTTTGTTGTGTGTTTTTACCTGTACAGCACTTTGTTTGATTCTGTCATGTGAAATGTGCTATATAAATAAACCTTGATTGATTGATTGATTGACAGGATGGTCGCTCAGCTCGCTCAGTGGACTAATGGCTCAGAAACAAGCAGTTCAACAAGCACTGCTGAGGGTGTGGGGTCAGACACCTATTTAACATGAAGTGACATGTTTTTATTGTTATCCTCTTGATAGTCATTGAGCCATGTCAACATTAAGTTTAATTATGACACCACATCAAAGTCAAATATTTCCATCAGATTGTGATTGCCCTTAAACATAACCTTTTTTTTCTCCTTCTTCTTTTGACATATTTTCTTCACATCAGGACTCAGTTAGACTCAGTCAGAGCATTAGAATCAGTCAGAGAAATAACACCACCTAATGTATCTCCCAGACTCCCTCCCCAGTCAGAGTTCAGAGTTCAAATGAATGCAGAATTATCTGCAGAAAGACTTTTTTTTTTTATTTTTTTAACTCCTCTCTCACACTTATATGTGCCAGTGATCACCCTCCCCTGTGCCAATGTTGGCACCCGTGCCTAAGGTAGCTACCTCTGGTGTATAGTGTTATATATTGTATATTGTATATGTGCATATTCTTCATGGATATGTTTTTACCAAAGTACTGATGCTGTTGCTTTGACTGTGATGTCTTTCCATCAGGCTGTGTCTACAGTATTATTTTTCTTACCCTGTAATCTGTATTCTTAAACTGCTTTACTGTCCTTGGCAACTGAGTGTTATCGTTGCTGTCGGGTGGACACCTCGTATGTCCACAACTTTCATTATTGTTTTTTTTAAATGATTTAAAATAGTGCAAATAGCCGATATTTCGAGATGAGCTTGTAGATCCCATGGGCTGCCTATTGCTGACCATTGTTATAGATGGTCTAGAGCAGCAAGGCTATGACCCATGTTAAGTAAGTGTTTAATAAATACATTATAATAAACACACACACACACACACACACACACACACACACACACACACACACACACACACACACACACACACACACACACACACACACACACACACACACACACACACACACACACACACACACACACACACACACACACACACACACACACACACACACACCTGCCTGGGGTGACGTCATGGAATGTTCCATTGTTTGTGTATTTTTAATTAGTTTATTTACCAAGTTTACTCCATTTGCATATGTTCTTTGTGTTTTAGAATCCTGGGGAAATGTGTACATTTGGGGGGACGATTTTATGGGAAGAATTACTTAATTTTGTGATGCGACAAACATCCGTATTTATTTGAAACTAGTGTGTTGTTGCAGAAGAGTTCCACGAGTGGTCTTGCACATGCGCAGTAAAGTTGTTTACAGCTGAAAGAACATTCCATCGCAGCATGTGAGAGCGATTGCACGTAGAATGCGAGCTGGTAAGCAATTGTGCATGGAAAAGGGTCATTTTGTGTGTTAAACTGTTTTATTGTAATCATACATGTTGTTTACATATTTATGTTTGTTTTCATAGTATTAATAGTATTTTTCCATTCGTGTGTTTTCTGTTTCCAGTTAAATAACCTACTACAACTTCTGCTACTACAGCACATCTACAAGTGTTACCGTTAGCACCTATTTTAAGGAGAACTAGTATGCATAGTTTCTCTGGGGCTGGCTGGGGTAGCAAATACTGTACCAAGTGGTAGTTTAGTTTAGAACCATGTGTGTTTATGTGTGAATGTGTGTGTGTTAATAAATTACCAAAAAGGTAGTATCACACACACACACACACACACACACACACACACACACACACACACACACACACACACACACACACACACACACACACACACACACACACACACACACACACACACACACACACACACACACACACACACACACACACACACTGTACACTGCAATTATGTATATTTTACCATGCACACACGATAACAATATCGTTCACCATTGTATTTGTTTTAGTTATTATGAACTCTGACATCCACTTGACTTAAGTTTGAACCATTTTTAAAACAATATTTTTATAGTTATAGTTATAGTGCTTGGTGTGAACGGCCCTTAACTCTCTCTCTGCTCTATGCTACAACAAAAAGGTCAAAGTGGAAAAGTACAGAAATAATATTGCCTCTATTTTCTGTCTTTCTCCCCTGCAGACATCTTGATCAACATTTTTTAATTGCTTTTGAGTTTTTTCTTTCTTTTTGTTGCAGGAGGTAAACAGACAGAATTTGTTACACAAATACTATCTATCTATACATTTGGGAATCGCACGCATGCGTGGCTGTGGCTTTTCAGTGGCTTTTCAGTGGCTTTTCTGTGGCTTTTCTGTGGCTCTGTGTCTGCCTGGGTCAACTAAATTAGGTACTGTAAGGAAGGAAGGAATAGCCTACTAACTTCGTAACCAACCTTCGCCTTTGTCATCTTCAATTAACCAAACTAGCATCCACATGTCAGAGAGTGTAACATTAGCAGCTTCACCAGCGCAAGTTAGGAGCCTGCGCAACGCGAGATTATTAACACCAGCTGTCTGTGTGTGTGTGTGTGTGTGTGTGTGTGTGTGTGTGTGTGTGTGTGTGTGTGTGTGTGTGTGTGTGTGTGTGTGTGTGATCTGAAATTTTCTTTTAACCACTTTAACCTTTTATACTTTTCCTATTCAAAAATACCAGATCTACAGGCTTGTAGATCTGCCATTTTTGAAAAAAAAATAAGATTTGTGCAAATCTTTGCATAATATATATTTTAAAGTGAACATTTGGAAACTCCTTCTGGGGGTCTCTGGAACAAAATATGTTGAGATAGGGCTCCGTAGTCAAAATACATATCAATTTGGGGGTCTCTGGCATGACAGCGTTTGCACAGCGCAGCGCTGCGTTAGGCTATTCGATATTCATATTTGTTTCAATTTCTTGAACTAAGTGTGTGTGTGTGTGTGTGTGTGTGTGTGTGTGTGTGTGTGTGTGTGTGTGTGTGTGTGTGTGTGTGTGTGTGTGTGTGTGTGTGTGTGTGTGTGTGTGTGTGTGTGTGTGTGTGTGTGTGTACAGTTCATATTGTCATCATCATGAACACCATGGAAGCTGTTTGTTTTGACTTTTTGTATAGTTTTGTTGTGAAGCTCATGGTTGAAACCAGGTCTCTACAGTGTGTGAGTTTAAATTACAGCGCTGCTTCTCTAAGGGTTTTATTTCAAGGACCCTCATAACTGTGAGAGTGTACGAATGGAACCAAACGGACCCGTTTGTACACTGTCAGAGTTACTGATCCGTAAGGGTCCATTTGGTTCCTACTGTAACTATCAGGAGGAGCTAGTACCAGTTTCCCTGTAGACAGACGACCCCCCCCCCCCTCCTCATTTTGTACATATTTTGTATTTCCTCATGCTTTTTTTGTATATAATTTTTATTTTTCCATGCTTCCCCCCCCCTTTTTTTTGTACATATATTTTTTTAATGCTTTTTTTTATACATAGTGGTACTTTTTCTGTATTATCTGTATTTTCATGTTGATTTTTGAACTGTTTGGTTGCTACTATATATGTCTATGAAATTAACTCAAGGACCCCAACGGAAACAAGTCCGCAAGGACTTTTTTGGCCGGACCTTTTAGACAAAAGCATTATAAATGTAACTGTGTTGTTTTACATTCTTTTGCCTAATAAAAATTTCAATCAATCAATCAAATCAACCATTTAGCTGGGGAGCCTGGATAAGCTATAGGCTGGGTGTGGCTGTGATCGCTCATTTATTGAAAATCTATACGTTTGTCAGTGAGACTCAGTGGTGTAAAGTAACTAAGTACATTTACTCAAGTACAATACTTAAGTAGAATTTTGAGGTACATTTACTTTACTGGTGTATTTCCAATTTTCAGTACTTTTACTTCTACTCAACTACATCTCAGAGGCAAATAATATACTTTTACTCCACTACAATTCTTGACAACTCATAGATTTGGATTATTGTTACACAACATACATTAACCACTTCAGCTCTGTATACATTTCGGGCCATTTGAAAATAGCAGATCTACAAGTTCATTGCGACGCATTGTGAGCTTGTAGATCTGCTATTTTCAAAAGATTTTTATACATTTCATACATTTGAAAACTTGTGAAATGGGAGATTCTACATACTTTCTACTTTGGTACTTTAAGTACACTTTGATACCAATACTTTTGTACTTTTACTCAAGTAAATTCTGAATTTCTGACTTTTACTTGTTTCAGAGTATTTCTGCATTGCAGTATTGATACCTTTACTTAAGTAACAAATATGAGTACTTTTTCCACCACTGGTGAGATGTTCAGTCTTTACTCTCATGTGTGACAGTGAGTAGAGGCAGGGCAGATCAAAGTTGTTTTCAGTGGATTCTTGACACTCCAGATTATAATTACCAGAACACAGACCCCACAACTATGAGAGTGTAATGGGTCCACATTTGGTGCCATTTGTATCAGAGTATCAGAGCGTAGACCCATTTTGCAATGATTTGAATAATTACAAATCACTTACCCTACCTTTAAACAGAAGGTGGCTAAATGAATCACATCACAACTAGAGAGGATCATGTTATGATTACAAGGTGTAAGTGTTGTTTTGGGTGCATGGCTGTAGGTGAGACAGTCAACAGGACACACAGGGTTAACTCTGCTATGGACTGGGGTCAGAGGTCATACATCTATTAGGGTGAATGTATGTGTTATTCCCTCTAGATGGAATCTTCCTCTTGCTCATTGTCTTCATCAATGAGTGTTGTTTATTCTAAAACGGATAGTCCCAATACTTGGTTCTGATTGGCTCACACTGTAATCTACTCCTCAGATCAGTTTATATCAGTCACAGGTGTGTTATTTGTTTCTGTTCTTTCCGTATCAGAACGAGGTGAGGGGAGCGCTTGTTTTCCTTACAAGCTCCGGCCGCGCAGAGCTTCTAAACACTGTGACTGAGGGGCTTCGGGCGGGGCTTGTAATGAAAACAAGCTTTTCTGTTCCCTCGCAAACCATCTGTGTTGGAGTCCGTTGTCGTTACAGTGAAGCTCAAATAGTTTTTGTTTTTTATGTTTCTCCTCAGCTCTTCAAGCTAAACCAACACACAACACAACAGGTAAGTCTGTCTGTCTGTCTGTCTGTCTGTCTGTCTGTTTGACTGAGCGAGAGAGAGAGAGAGAGAGAGAGAGAGAGAGAGAGAGAGAATTGGAATGAGATCGTCTTGCTTTGGGATTTGTGTATTTTTAAAGGTAGACACTCAAATGTAATGTCTCACTTTCTCCAGAGGTGGAGCCCTTCCTCATCTTAGCCAACTTCAACAACCTGATGAAGATCAACTTGAACGGCTCCAGCTCCACAGAGCTCAAACAGGTGAAAACCATTAGACATAAAAACACATCCTATGTAATCCTATACAATATTCTACACACACTGCTTTTGACATGCTGGAATGTATTCCAGTCTGAGACTAACACAGCTGCTGTGGTGTGACAGGACTTGAATGGAGCACTGGCTCTGGACTTTGACTATCAGCAGCAGATGATCTACTGGGTAGAGGTCACACAACTGGACCCACTGCGCACCATGATCAGTCGTATGCACATCAACGGCAGTGACGTCCAGGTCAGTGTGACAATGACAACTATGAGGATGAATGACAGATACTTGTTTAAAACATGCGTATGATTGTAATTCAGTACTTATACTAGTATTTAAAATACTTTATGATAAGAGTGTTAAATATAAAAGAAGAAAACAGGGTGCCTGGTGTCAGTTAGTGCAGTGGTCCTAAAACTGTGGGTCCCTAGATGATTGGGGGGGTGCGGGGGGCTTACATTGTCTTTTCACTCAACAGTAAACAAACCAACATCATTTATAAGTGTATACTGGATATCTGCACATTTCCAAAGTGACAATTTAAGGACTTTTAAAACCTTTTCGATATCTAATATCTATCTTTAAAAAAGGAAAACAACCAAAGTATGACCATTATTATAGAGACAAATGATTATTTTGGGTGGTCTGCTATTTTCTAAATAAGTTTGACAAATGTTGAAAAAGTTGAGTACTTTTAGCATGCACACACACACACACACACACACACACACACACACACACACACACACACACACACACACACACACACACACACACACACACACACACACACACACACACACACACAATAACCCCACCCCTGGCAGCCCACACTTTGACAAGTTGCTCTACACTCAGTGGTGGAAAAAGTACTAAAAGGTTTTAGATAGTTGAGTAAAAGTACAAAAGTATTGTTATCAAAATGAACTTAAAGTACCAAAAGTAGAAAGTACTCATTGTGCAGAATGTCCCAAATGTATAAAAAATATTTGAAAATAGCAGATCGGCTATTTTCAAACGGCCAAAATGTATATAGGGCTGAAGTGAGTAATGTATTTTTTGAAATAATAATGAAAATCCTAAAAAAAAGTAAATAAAGTTTTCAAATAATTGTAGTGGAGTTAAATTACAATATTTGCCTCTGATATGGAATAGAAGTAAAAGTACTGAAAATTTGAAATACTCCAGTATAGGAGAAAATACCTCAAATTGTACTTAAGTACAGTACTTGAGTAAATGTACTTAGTTACTTTACTCCACTGTCTACACTATCATATCTAAGAATGAAGGCATGGTGATTATATTCAGAGTGCATGTATGGTTCATTGACAGGTCCTTCACAACAAGTCGACCATCACACCATGGGGTCTAGCTGTTGATTGGGTGGGAGGAAACCTCTACTGGTGTGACTATGAGCAGGTCACCATAGAGGTGTCCAAACTAAACGGGTCGTACCCAACAGTCCTGCTCAACACTGACCTGGACGAGCCAGTGGCCATAGCTGTGGATGTACGCTACGGGTAAGAGCACTGTGGTGACATCATGAACCTTGTAGCGGCCCTTGGATATGAATGATGACGAAAGTGGATGGTCTCAACTGGTGTATTAATTTTTCTTCGACGCAGAATGAAGCTTTGTTTCGAACACTGAAAACTATAAAAATAGAAATAAATACTGTTACAATCATATTAAATCATTTATAGTTTCACTCAACAATAAAATCAGTGCATTTCAAAGTATCACTTGCAAAGTACAATTCAACAATAAAATAGTTAAGGTAGGGTAAGTGATTTTCTTTGGTTAAAATAAGTGTTAAATAGCTCTATATTCTGATAGTACTCATTGCTATAGAGTGTTTGTTCAGTAAAAAGAGTCTCCTTGTCTCTCCAGCTCTTTATAAAACAGAAAATGCATTTTCGTTTCAGTTTCAGTTTCATTTCCAATTTTATCCAATCAGGATAGAGAACTCAATCAGGATATAGATTAAACAAGTGAAATTGGAAGTGATGACACTAAGAAATGAGCAGGCAAAATTGGAAATGGAAAACTATAAAAATTAAGCTTAAAAATGGGTACTTTCTCCTGATTGGCTGAGATTTTGACACCTACCGGAAAATGTATTTTCTGTTTATTAAAGAGCTGGAGAGACGGGGAGACTCCTGTTACTGAACAAACACTGTATAGCAATGATTACTATCAGAATATAGTGCTTTAACCTTTTAACAAAATACTTTTTATTTTAACCCAAAAATATCACTTACCCTACCTTTAATTTATAGTTGATATAATTCAATGACTTCATAACCCATTTCAAAATGCAAATATCAAACGAAAATGTACAAATCAAAATACCAGACAAACAATTAATAGATCCCAAATTGAATCAGAAAGAAAATCCAAACAAGCAAACAGAAGAACACTCCTGTACCTCGCTCCGCTATCCAGGGGTGCTATGGGCTGCATACAAAACCACCTTGGCCCTCTGGTAACTCAAACGATCATTTAGTTGCCCCAAACGTCACAACAGGTGAACAATATATAAACAACCTTACTCAAACTGCGCACTTAAAGTGCAAAATACAGGGTTACAAATAGGCTACAGAACGTTAAGGCAAACAAACAAACAAACATTTCGTACCGTGTCACGCTGTGATTAGTAACCTGTGGGTGTGCGACTGAGCGTCTCTCTCCTGACGCTCTGCTCTGAATGAGTGAATGGATCTGTGTGAGTGAAGCTAGTATGCCTCAGATAAGGCCGGTCGAGTAACTGGAAGTGTCAAAATAAAAGTAGTACAAAATACACAGGAACAGGAAGTTTGAAAATAAAAGTATCCCAAAATAAGCAAAATAATAACAAATTAACTTCAAACTAAAGAAACAATTGAAGTTAAAAGGACAAGTGTCACAGACACTTACAAACCTCACATTACATGTATCAACCATCCTGTGAAACACCATGGATACAAGACTGAATTACATCTAACAGTAAAACTGATGAGATTGCATCATATTCTGTTCCTCTTGCAGATCTAAGTTTGAAGGGTCACAAAAAAAATTATTAGACATTGTTTAAAAAACATTGTAGTTCAAGAACAATTTAAATAACACCTGAGATCACCTGAGAGAACCACAGTCCACTGATGCTTTTAAAAATGGACAAAAAACGGACTTTTAGTAGTTTGTAAAATGGGGTGGTCAGGGGCAAGATTTAAAAAGTGCAGGAAAATAGTGAAAATAGCCATTCTGCAAGCTCACAACACGTCACAATGTGACACGTTGTTATCTTAGATCTGCAATTATTACTATTTCTGAAGAAATGTATTGGCTATTGACAAAAAAGGGACATTTTCTCTATGATAGCCTTTTATTTCAGTTAGTTTTGATATTGTGTGTCCTGACACAGTGTCTCCTTGACAGATACTTGTACTGGTCAGACATAAGTGACAACAACCCCCACATAGGGAGGATGGGGATGGACGGCACCAACAGGAGAGTCATCGTGAAGGATAAGATCTCCATGCCCTACGGCCTGACGTTAGACTACATCAATGATCACATCTACTGGACCAACGAGGAGAAATACATTGAGTTTGCCAACCTGGATGGAACCAACAGACACACAGGTAACACGCACACACCTACGCACGCACACACGCACACAGTTTAACCTTCTTTTTTCATTTCTAGTTTTTAGTAGAAATGGTTTAAATAGTTTAGTTTAAGAAAAAGCAAGGAAAGCAGTGAGAACAGTATTTACTCTGTTGTACTCTACTGGTGTATGTTAAAGCACCATCTTTGTACTTTAACTTTTAATACTTTATTCATGCATTTTGTAATAGTCTGACACTTTTTAATTGGGGTTTTGTGTGTCTGTAGTTGTGAGTCAGGACGACATCTATGCTATTACTCTGTTTGAGGATCACATCTACTGGACAGACAAAGAGACCAGCTCCATCTACAGAGCCAACAAGACTCAGGGAACCAACAAGATCAGTCTCATCAGCAACCTGATCGATCCATATGAAATCCACATCTACCACCCCTATAGACAACCTGAGGGTCTGTACCACCTACTGTATACAACACTCTCATTATTACTCTTCATGCTGTTTTATTACTTTCATGTATTGTGTATTATTGTGTTATTTGATCTGTTTTGAAAAGTGTTGTATAAACAACCTGGTGTCCCTATTCTGATCATGTAATTATAGGCAAGATTACCTACTTGCATTTTAGGCGGCATTTATTTTATTTCCCCCCACAAAATCTACAAGTGCACAGAACGTCACAATTAACTTTTAGATCGTCTATTATTGCTATTTTATATATATCAGCTAGTTGTTTTTAACCCCCCCCCCTCCACACCAAAATATAAAGGGAAGAAAGACAGGTGTGCCTTATGATTTTAACTCTGACAGATCTGTGTGTCTTGGGTACAAAAGGTTTATAAAGCACTGTTGTAACATATACAGTAGGTGGCCAGTGACTTTGACCACTTTCACTGTCAAAACCTTTGCATCATGCATGTCACACAAACAGAATGTGATGCGTTTTGTTGATATAACAAGTTTTTTCATATAGAGTCCTATCCACAATCCACTTTATCAAAACCATTGGTGTTGTGTGCCGCATTCTGTTTGTGTGACATGCATGATGCAAAGGTTTTGAAAGTGAAACTGGTCAAAGTCACAGGCCACCTACTGTAGGTGTGTGTTCTCATAGTCATTACATGTGTGCATGTTTTCTCCACCCTGCAGTGTCTGGTCATCCATGTCAGACCAACAATGGAGGCTGCAGTAACCTGTGTCTGCTCTCACCTGGAGGGGGCTACAAGTGTGCCTGTCCCCCCTACCACCACTTGACAGCTGACAACAAGCAGTGCATGTCCAACTGCACTGCCAGCCAGGTGATTCACCTCAGCTTCACTTGTGTTACTCTGTATGACTTTATGTCTCATGTCTGGTCTTGATACATTACTTCATTTTAATTTAATTTAATGTATTATTATTTGTTTTCAATAAGATTATGAGAATAAATAAGATCAGCGTCAAAGTGATTATAACATCAGTAAATGATGTTCCATGTTCGATAAAAGAGTAGGACAAAGATATAAAAACGTCCTACCCCTTCTTTATGTTTCTCAAAATACCAGCAAATAAATAAATATTTATCCTTTCTGCCCCAGTTTTTACACACTCACATTGAAAGCAAAACAAACAAGACAATACAGTCTGAATGATGCACCAAAACAAACCCTACACCTCCCGTACCTAGCTAGACTAGCTATTCTATTTAATACGTCCATTTTAAACATTGATTTTGTTTAAACTCATTCCATATCGTACGTTGTTTCAATTCCTCTTCACATTTGTTCCACAGAGTACAGTAACTCCTTTAACAGAAATACAATGATATTTTGCATTGGTCCTCCTCACTAACTGTTGTTTGAACATACAGATTCCTCTCAAATTGTGTTGACTCTCTCTCATTTGGAAAAACGTTGGATATTGTCTGGTAATAATATGTTTTTTTGCGTTGTACATAACTGTTAACTGATTCTAAACAGAATCCTCTGTCTCCCTCATCAGTTTGTTTGTAAGAACTACAAGTGCATTCCATTCTCATGGAAATGTGACACAGTAGATGACTGTGGGGACCGATCAGACGAACCTGCAGATTGCTGTGAGTAAAGACTTAAAAATGACCTGTGTCCACACACACTTGAAGAGTTTAACTGGCATTCCAAGTTGTATCATCCCATCGGAAAAATGTACACTAGGCCATCAGCCTGAATCCACATACTTAACTTCAGGGTATCAAAACATAAAAACATCAAAACATCCAAAAATCCAACATACAGACAAGATGCAAAAATCTGAAGAAATGAAAGCTGGCCGGTAAAAAAAAATACGGAGGAAAATTTTGGAGGCGTGTAAACATGATTGATACAACTTGAGGTCGTATTCAGGTTTTAACATTCGACACATTTCTAATGAAAAATATGGACCAGTTGAAGTTGCTTTAATTTATAACATGAAGACAGTGAAGATATCTCTATCACTAAACTCAGGTCAGTTCAGTGGGTTGACATTTACCATGATGTAGTCATTTGATATATTTAATTAAATAGAAGGTTGTGGTGACCCACATCGAGAGACATTGAGAGACATTCACCAAAGAGGGCTTGTCCCTTTAAGAGCGAGGCTCAAGGGAATATAGGAACTTCCGGTTCCGGGTTAATGTTGTTGTTATTATGCTGCTCGCAGTGAATGAATGAATGGTGTACTGCTCACGGTGAAGTTTAAGTAAACTACCTCAACTTGCCTACGTCTCCTGTCTCGTTGTTTCTTCCTCCACATTGGTGACCCTGAGAAAACGAACATGTTAAACGGCGACGACGCCCCCGCTGCGGACGCAGCAGCTCCCGCACCGAACGGGGCTAACGCCGCGGCTAACGTACAGGCTAACATCAACGCCGCCACCGTCAAGCTGCCCGATTTTTGGCAGCATAATCCACGGCCGTGGTTTCAACACATCGAAGCTCAATTCCAGCTGAGAGGAATAACGCAGGATGTAACGAAATACTTTCATGTAGTGGCGGCGTTGGATGCGTCAACGACGGCACGAGCGAGGATGCTGTTGGAGGATCCACCGGCAGCCGGCAAGTACGATGCACTAAAGACATTCCTTCTGAAACTTTACGAACTGTCAGAACTGGAGAAAGCGGACCACTTGCTGTCCATCAACGGCCTCGGCGATCGCAGACCGTCAGAGTTGATGGAGAAGATGCTAGCTGTGCTGGGATCCGCTGATCCCTCCTTTCTGTTTACACATCTTTTCCTGTGGCAGCTGCCAGTGCCGGTGCGCAAAGCAATGGCCAGCTCCCCCCTCTCCTCCACCAAGGACTATCGCGGTCTGGCTGCAGCAGCGGACAGGGTTTTCCTGGCCAACCGGCAGCAGTTTCTCCATGCGCTGCTGCCCCACCAGGACACCTCAACCCCACCCCTGGAGGACTATACGGACACCGCGGCTGCGGTGACAGCCCGACGCCAACCAGATGACGGGTTCTGTTATTACCATTCCAGGTTTGGGGCCAAGGCTAAGCAGTGTCGCAAGCCATGCAGTTTCAGGGGGCAGGGAAACGCCAGGGCCAGCGTTCATTAGCAGCTATGGGCGCTGGCCAGGACTGCAAGCTGTTGTTCATCACCGACTCCGTGTCTGGCCGGCGGCTGCTGGTGGACTCGGGCGCTCAACGCAGCATCCTGCCAGCACAGGCTGTGGACACCATCGCCGGCGGACACGGGCCCCAGATGGACGCCGCTAACGGCACGCCCATACGGACTTATGGCACCAGGTATGTGGAGGTGTATTTTGGCGGGCGCCGTTTTGGCTGGGACTTCGTTATGTGTCCACGCCGCTCCTGGGTGCGGACTTCCTCTGTGCTTACAGCCTGCTGGTTGATGTTAAGAACTGTCGCCTGATCGATGCCCTCTCCTTCGTTTCATACCGTTGTACGCTTGGGGGGGCCGGAGCTCTCTGCCTGTTAAATACGCTTGCCACGGGGGATCCGTATCAACGCCTGCTCGCCGGGTTCCCTGACCTCACCACACCCACGTTCTCGTCTGCAGTGGCTAAGCACGGCGTGGAACACCATATTACCACCGAGGGCCCTCCAGTCTATGCCCGGGCTCGGCGCCTCGATACAGCCAAGCTGGCAATCGCCAAAGGAGAGTTTTCCACCATCGAGCGCCTAGGCATTGTGCGCCGCTCGAACAGCCTGTGGGCTTCCCCCCTACACATGGTTGCTAAGGCTGGCGGGGGTTGGCGCCCCTGCGGCGATTTCCGTCACCTGAATAACGCCACAACCGCCGACCGGTACCCGGTCCCGCACATATAAGACTTCTCTGCCCACCTTGCGGGGGCCATCATCTTCTCCAAGGTGGACCTGGTGCGCGGGTACCACCAGGTGCCGGTCCATCCACGTGACTTGCCAAAAACAGCTGTCATCACGCCCTTTGGACTTTTCGAGTTCCTGCGGATGCCGTTTGGCCTCATTGGGGTGGCGCAGATGTTTCAGCGCCTGATGGACTCTGTGCTCCGAGACATGCCGTTTTTGTTTGTATACTTAGATGACATTCTAGTAGCCAGTGCGTCCATAGAGGAGCACATGACGCACCTTCGGCATCTGTTTGAGCGCCTCAGCGAGCACGGCCTCATTGTTAACCCGGCCAAGTGCCAGTTCGGGCAGTCCTCCATCACCTTCCTCAGACACCACGTCGCTCCACAGGGAGCCGCCCCCCTTCCCACCAGGGTGGATGCCGTCTCCAGTTTTCCTCGTCCCCGCACCGTACAGTCTCTGCAGGAATTTCTGGGCAATGTGAACTTTTACAACCGGTTCCTCCCCCATGCTGCCCACCTCATGCGCCCCTTGTACGAAGCCCTGCGGGGCAAGGTGCCCAAGGATGAGTTGGACTGGTCCCCGGTGGTGGACAACGCCTTCAGTGCGGCCAAGACCGCACTGGCCAACGCTGCTCTGCTGGCGCACCCGTCTCCCACTGCCCCGATCGCCCTCACAACTGACGCCTCTGACTACGCAGTGGGGGCGGTGTGCGAGCAGTGGGTGGGCGGTGCCTGGCAGCCACTGGCCTTTTTCAGCAAGCAGCTCCGCGACAACGAACGGAAATACAGTACAGTACACTACCTTCGACAGAGAGCTGCTGGGTCTGTTTCTCGCCACCAGACACTTTCGATTCCTGTTGGAGGGCCGCCGGTTCACTGGCTTCGTGGACCACAAGCTGCTGACGTTCTCCATGGCCAAGACCTTGGAGCCGTGGTCAGGGCGTCAGTAGCGTCAGCTCTCGGCAATCTCCGAGTTCACTGCAGTGGACAGGACCACCAGGTGGCCGGAGGCTGTTCCACTGGCCTCCACTACGGCGGCGGAGGTGGCTCGGGCGTTCATCGGGTGCTGGGTGGCCCGCTTCGGCACACCAGGGGACATCACGAGCGACAGGGGCCCCCAGTTCACCTCGGAGCTCTGGACTGCAGTTGCTGAGCACCTGGGGGTGAAGATCCACCGCACTACGGCGTACAACCCGCAGGGCAATGGACTTTGCGAACGGTTCCATAGGGACATGAAGGCCGCTCTTCGGGCCGGCCTTATGGATAGCGACTGGGTTGACCGCCTCCCTTGGGTCATGCTCGGTCTTCGCTCTGCCCCCAAAGAGGACCTCCGGGCCTCGTCCGCCGAGCTGGTGTACGGCCAGCCAGTGCAGGTCCCGGGGGAGTTTCTTCCGGATGCCACGGCTCCCTGGTCGGCCGCCTCACATCGAACTGTGTCCCGGGGCGTCGCCGAGGCCCTTATTCCCATCCCGACATCTCGCCACTGCCTCCCCCAGTCCTACGTCCCCAGGGACCTGCCATCAGCCAAGTACTTCTTCATCCGGCACGACAGCCATCGGACTCCGCTGCAGCCCCCCTATGACGGGCCCTTCCGGGTCCTGGAGGCGGGCGCTACAAACTTTGTTGTGGACATGGGGGGCAGGCCAGAGCGGGTCACTATAGACCGTCTTAAGCCTGCTCACTTGGACAAGGACCAGCCAGTTCAGTTGGCCCTACCCCCCCGGCGGGGGCGCCCTCTGCTTTCAGACCCCACCTCTGTCCCTGCCCTGGCCCCTTCCGCGGCAGGGAAGGGGCCACTTCTCGCCCTTGATTCCCCTCCTGTTAAGCGCAGTCGTTTCGCCCACGTTGACTATTCTTTTTTAGTTTGTTACTAAGGGACGGGGCTGTTGGACTGTTCACTGACTAATGATTTGATTGCACTTTTTGTATTGGTGAATTCTGGGGGGGCCTGTGTGGTGACCCACATCGAGAGACATTGAGAGACATTCACCAAAGAGGGCTTGGCCCTTTAAGAGAGAGGCTCAAGGGGATATAGGGACTTCCGATTCCGGGTTAATGTTATTGCTATTATGCTGCTCGCAGTGAGTGAATGAATGGTGTACTGCTCATGATAAAGTTTTTAGTAAACTACCTCAACTTGCCTACGTCTTCTGTCTCACTGTTTCTTCCTCCACAGTGGGTTATAATATTATTATTAATTAATTTACATTATTTTAATAATTTATTGTATTCATTTGTATACACATATAAAATATGAATTTATATAATTTATCCGCTATTGTTTTTTGGGGGGTTTATATATTTACATTGTGCCATGTGTGTGTGTGTGTGTGTGTGTGTGTGTGTGTGTGTGTGTGTGTGTGTGTGTGTGTGTGTGTGTATTAATGTAATGTATTCATTTGTTCATATATATGAAATATGAATTTATACAATATATTCAGTATTTAAAGGTAGGGTAAGTGATATTTTTTGATTAAAACAAAAAGTTTTTTGTTAAAAGGTTAAAATACTTCTTAAAATTCTGATAGTAATCATTGCTATAGATTGTTTGTTCGGTAACAGGAGTCTCCCTGTCTCTCCAGCGCTTTAATAAACAGAAAATACATTTTTCGGTAGGAGAAAGTTTTTTTAAGCTTAATTTGTATAGTGTTCCAGTTCCAAATTTGTCTGCTCATTTCTTAGTGTCATCACTTCCAATTTCACTTGTTTAATCTGTATCCTGATTGAGTTCTCTGTCGTGCTTGGATTAAAT
The DNA here is from genome assembly GCF_963280865.1 of Gymnoscopelus braueri. Lineage (NCBI taxonomy): Eukaryota > Metazoa > Chordata > Actinopteri > Myctophiformes > Myctophidae > Gymnoscopelus > Gymnoscopelus braueri. The sequence goes on along the minus strand of NC_137609.1, from coordinate 49,886,191 downwards.
TGGAAATGAAACTGAAACTGAAACGAAAATGCATTTTCTGTTTAATAAAGAGGTGGAGAGACAAGGAGACTCCTAATACTGAACAAACACTCTATAGCAATGAGTACTATCAGAATATAGAGCTATTTAACACTTATTTTAACCAAAGCAAATCACTTACCCTACCTTTAATTTCTTGTTTTTTTATGGTTACATTGTGGCATCATGCCCGTCATGGCAGACGGGTGTGTGTGTGTGTGTGTGTGTGTGTGTGTGTGTGTGTGTGTGTGTGTGTGTGTGTGTGTGTGTGTGTGTGTGTGTGTGTGTGTGTGTGTGTGTGTATTCATTGGCGTGTACAGATGTATATTGTGTGAATTATGCTCAGTGTAACAGCTACGTATGTAGAGTTCATATTGTCATCATCATGAACACCATGGAAGCTGTTTGTTTTGACTTTTTGTATAGTTTTGTTGTGATGCTCATGGTTGAAACCAGGTCTCTACAGTGTGTGAGTTTAAATTACAGCGCTGCTTCTCAAAGGTTTTTATTCCAAGGACCCCCATAACTGTGAGAGTGTACAAATGGAACCAAACGGACCCGTTTGGCTATAGGCTGGATATGGCTGTGATCACTCATCTATTGAAAATATATACGTTTGTCAGTGAGACTTTCAGTCTTTACTTTCACGTCACGTGTGACAGTGAGTAGAGGCAGGGCAGATCAAAGTCGTTTTTCCAGTGGATTCTTGACACTCCAGATTACAATTACCAGGACACAGACCCCCACAACTATGAGAGTGTACAAATGGCTCCACATTTGGTGCCATTTGTACATTGTTAGAGTTATATGTTTTACAATTAAACACGTACAACTTGGGTGAAAACTCAATGACAATTTAAATAAACACATTGGCCGTCATTTATCAACACGGTGTAGACCAAATAATGGGCGTACAGCGAGATCACCACAACTTTCAGCATTTATCAATGTATCATGACTTTGACTTTAGCCAGTGTGAACATGTTTGTTACTTTTTGGGGGGGTTTGTTACTTTAATTCGGTTAATTCTGTTAATTCTGTTAATTCTGTTAATTCTGTTAATTCCTTACAACATATGTAGGCCTATTCCATGAAGTGTAGTCGGAGGTTTTTTCTTATTCTTTATTCTTCATCCCAAAAGTGGGGGGGATATCCCCCCCAACGCATCGCATCGCATCACCATGCGTTGTGAGCTTGTAGATCTTCTATTTTCAAAATATACAAGTTCTTATGTAAGAGCATTTTCGGGAGTTTGGACCGGGCGCAGCGGCGCCGCTGTAATCTTTTCATGGCCACCGGGAGATCGGACATTTAACTCTCCCAACACACACCTGCCTTCATCCATTAATGTCCTCTCCAGCCTATCTCTCATTAACGTGGTGGCACGGGACTGACTGCAGCCCGCCCGAGTCTCACAGGGAATAGCCTACATGACTGCTTTATTTTAGTGTAACTCGAACACGCACTGCTCGGTATGGGTTAAATAAATTAATATACAAACATATTCCATTCATGGCGATGTGATCGGTGTCACAATCTGTCATTCATCTAGGCTGCTAGCCTACTTGACAAAGATTGTACCGTTACGCAGTTGGGCTTGCAAGTAGGTGTGTGTGTGTGTGTGTGCGTGTGTGTGTGTGTGTGTGTGTGTGTGTGTGTGTGTGTGTGTGTGTGTAAAGGCAGCGGCAGCATTGGACTGAGCTGAGGTTGCAAGGGAAGGCTGCATGCGTCCCTGCTGCGGACCATTCTGTCTCTCACTCTGTGTTCAAAAATGTTGCTTTAGACGAATGCATTGTTGTCTTTACTCTGAAAGCGAGGTTGCAGGTTTTACCATCTAAACTTAACCTCTCCATCTGGTTTCCAGGCAACCATGCTCCTCACTGTATACATCATGGTCATGAACAAATAGCTGAAACCATGTCCCACATCTTAAATGGGTGCCATGTATACAGGGGACTCTACATAAGTAGGCATGACAGAATAGTGGATTTGATATCAAAAGATATCACTTCTATGTTCAGGTTCTCCATCATGCTGTATAAGCATTCTACTGTGAAGCCGAGCATGTTTAACATGTGTAGCGATGATTCTGTGTTCTCTAACATTTCAGCTAACACCCCTGATGTCATTGTTGTTAATGAAAACCATAGGGAGGTGTTCATTCTCGAGGTCGGCTGTACTTTTGATTACAGCTTAGAGGAAGCCATCCTAACCAAAGTGCTAAAATATCATCAGCTAGAGCAGACCATCTCTCAGCTAGGCTACAGATGTAAACTTTTGTTTTGTATCTTTGGTAGTCTAGGACACGTGCACAAGTTGGTTGTGAGGGGCCTTCAAATGGCCAGCCTCTCCAAAAGGAGGGCTAAACAATTAACAAGGTACTGCTCAAGCAGCTATTATAGGAAGCCACTCAATTCGGAGGAGGCGTTGTTTCCTTTACCCATGATTGTTGTTCGCTGTGTTCGACAAGTATGACATCTTTAGTTTTGTATGTAACAATGCTCTGCCTTACATGCACTTTGTAACTGGCTGTTTTCCCTCTTTATCTGACTGCACTGGCAGTGTTTATGTCCTTTGTACATTTTGTACTTCTGTTTATGTGGACATAAATAAATATTTCAAATGTGTGTTTGTGTGTGTGTGTGTGTGTGTGTGTGTGTGTGTGTGTGTGTGTGTGTGTGTGTGTGTGTGTGTGTGTGTGTGTGTGTGTGTGTGTGTGTGTGTGTGTGTGTGTGTGTGTGTGTGTGGGGGGGGCACAGGCTACCCCGTGACAGGGCAAAAACTAAATTTAAAGGTCTGGTGAAATTAAAAATATGTTTTTCACACTTTTAGAGCATATACATTTTTGTGTATTTTTATATCCAAGGTCCCTAAAAAGCCAATCTTAATTATTTCCTGTGAACGAAAACGTGCTGCGTGATGACACAGATTTTGTGCTGTGTGATTCCCATAGATGCACGTTCATCCAAACACAGCTGATTTTAATTACAGAACTACTCTTACAGAACTACTATGACGTCCATACGGTGTATTACTCATTGTAAACTTAATCAGCACACTAAAATATGTATCTGAAAACATTTTAGGTTAGAAAATAGCACTTTGGTGACAAACATTCTGCACAGTGGCCGTCTCTCTCTCCCTTGGCCAGCGTGCGCCTCCAGGCTACAAACACTAGCACTGTGCACCGTGTGAGTGAGGTTCCACCGTGCCATAGCCTGAAGGGATGGAACCTTCTGATTAGTTGCGAGGCCGTTTCAGACTGAAACTTCAAAATAAAATGACCAAAATGTATTTCACTGGACCTTTAAGGCATTTGGCCGTCAGGCCTGGCAGAGATAACTATAAAGGTTGTTGAGGCTTCTCCATTACACATCCTTAATGAGGATTGGCCCTATACTTAGTCGCCCCGATTCTCAAGGGCTAAATGTCTGCCAAAAATAGCCGATCTGCAAACTCACTCATCATGTGGTTTTGGTGTAAATTCACAACTTTTTGTTGACAGGAAGCTAAAGCTCCTCATGCCCTACATAGAGTGTGAGCTCTGTGGGGCTGCCGTATGAAGAGAGACACACACACACACACACACACACACACACACACACACACACACACACACACACACACACACACACACACACACACACACACACACACACACACACACACAGTCACACACACACGCACACTGTTACGACTATGATCGTATTTGTGTTGAATGGTGTGGTGTGCCAGGCAGAGGTTAGACTATGATTGTCTGTGTGCATTTTTATATTTACTCCCACTGTGTAGCTGTGTGTGTGTGTGTGTGTGTGTGTGTGTGTGTGTGTGTGTGTGTGTGTGTGTGTGTGTGTGTGTGTGTGTGTGTGTGTGTGTGTGTGTGTGTGTGTGTGTGTGTGTGTGCGTGGCGCGTGTGTGCGTGTGCGCGGGCGTGTGCGTAAGTGCATGTGTGTATGGGAAATCAGTGTTCAGAGTTCGAATTAATGCAGAATTATCTGCAGAATTTTTTTTTGGGTTATTTTTTAAAGAAAACTCCTCTCTCTCACACTTATGCCAGTGTGCCAGTGATCACCCTCCCCTGAGCCAATGTTGGCACCCGTGCCTAAATTTGCCTACCCCTGGTGTATAGGGTTGTATATTGTATATTGTTTGTGCCTACTCTTCATGTATGCTTGTCAACTTACTGATGATGTTGCTTTGACTGTGATGTCTTTCCATCAGTATACAGTATACAATACATAATATACAGTATTATTTTTCTTGCCCTGTAATTTGTATTCTTACACTACTTTACTGTCCTTGGCAACTGAGTAATATTGTTGCTGTCAGGTGGACACTTTGTATGTCCAAAACGTTTATTATTGTTTTTTAAAAATAATTTAAAATAGTGCAAATAGCCGATCTTTCGAGGTGAGCTTGTAGATCTGCTTTTATCTCTACTTGTGTGCGTCACTTGTATAATGAAGTTGTATAATTAATTAATTTGTGTTGAAATATGGAGATAAAAGGTTCAAAATATAAAAAATATATATCTGCCTGTCTGTCTATAAAAAGGTGCATTTTTATAGCACCTTTCATCCAAAGCACTTTACAATGTGCAAAGTTGAAAGAAGTTATGCAAATGATGCTAATGAGGAAAGGTTGCAAGACTGAACCATGGTAATAGATGAATTTCTGGACATCACAATCATGGACTCAGACTCATCACCTCTCAGTTAACTAGAAGCAAATTTCCGTTTTTTGGCCAATAATTAGCTAATTATGAAATTAAGCAAACTAAAGCAACAGAACAAATTACACATCTTTTGACTTTCTAGGAACCCCAATAATCGGAATATACCACTCAACAAAAATGTACAAGGGGAAATTAAAGCCACCATAATGTTATGGCCAGGGAGTCATTTGTACTAAAACGTAATAGTTGGAATGGATTCAGGACCGCCCAAAACCACTAATAAGATTAATAAGATATCCCACAAGCTCATAATGGCCAATTAGTAACTTTGATTGGCTCCCACACAGTTTCCTTGAGGAGTTGGGTTGGAACTAATTGAGAGGTGTTAGTAGATACGTTTATGAACACATTGGTGAAGCAAGCTATTGGTAAGCATTTTTTTTTATATAAAATAAATTATATATTGGTGACCATTTATCTATAAAAAAATAAGAATAAAAGTACTTTCCCTTAACTAAGTGAAAACAGGGCATTTAAAGAGGAATAGACAACAATGTGTTTATCCTACCTGATAAAGGCCAAAGTGTATTCATCCTGGAAGCAGGAGTAGGAGTCGGGCGGGCCCACACGTTGCCACCACTACGTCTGGGACCGTTCCACTGCTTGGTCTGCCTGCTGGTATTCACTCTCAACATGTTATAATATTCAATAGTATAATAAGGTTCTGTATTTAGACATTATAGCTATAATAGCATAATGTATAACTCTCTGTCCAATGTTGTAAAATCAATCAATCAATCAATCAATCAATCAATCAATCAATCAATCAATCAATCAATAAGCCAAATCAGATATTAATACAGTAGGGCCTTTTTTGGCCCATGGGCTGCCTATTGTTGACCATTGTTATATATGGTCTAGAGCAGCAAGGCTATGACCCATGTTAAGTAAGTCTTTAATAACAAATTATCACACACACACACACACACACACACACTGAGCACTGTAGCAATAACAATATCGTACACATTTGTATTTGTTTTAGTTATTATGAACTCTGCCATCCACTTGACCTTGAACCATTTTTAAAACTATATTTTTATAGTTATAGTGCTTGTGAACGGCCCTTAACTATCTGCTCTATGCTACAAACAAGGTCAAAGTGTCTTTCTCCCCTGCAGACATCATCAAATTTTTTTCATTGCTTTTGAGTTTCTTTTTTTTTTTTTTGGCAGGAGGTAAATACACCGAATTTGAATGTGTTCCTCTGTGTTCCTCTGTGTGTGTGTGTGTGTGTGTGTGTGTGTGTGTGTGTGTGTGTGTGTGTGTGTGTGTGTGTGTGTGTGTGTGTGTGTGTGTGTGTGTGTGTGTGTGTGTGTGTGTGTGTGTGTTCATGGTGCAGCCCCACAGAGCTCACACTCACTATGCTCGAGATATGATGAGCTGACATGTCACTAATAATTTTGGGGGTTTTCTACTTTTATTGACAGTCTACAGTGTAGAGAGACAGGAAACAGAGTCAGGGAGTGACATGCAGCAGAGGTTTGTCGAGCTCGAGAATCAAACCGGGGACTCAGTGTCAGACATCAGATTATGTGGTGCAACTACTCTGCTATCAACACCTCCTAACTTTATTTTTCTTCTTTTTATGTGAATCACTTTGAGCTGCATTCCATGTCATGAAAGGTGCTATATAAATAATGTGTGTTATATTATTATTACTATTATCATAATTATTAGAAGTAGTAGTATTATTAGTGTTATTAGTATTATTATTATTAATTCATTTAAAAACATGCTTTAATGCATTTTGTTCATTTGTTTATACATATAAAATATGAATATTATGTATTCGGTAGTGTGTGTGTGTGTGTGTGTGTGTGTGTGTGTGTGTGTGTGTGTGTGTGTGTGTGTGTGTTCATTAATTCATTGGCGTGTACAGGTGTATATTGTGTGAATTATGCTCAGTGTAACAGCTACGTATGAGTAGAGTTCATATTGTCATCATCATGAACACCATGGAAGCTGTTTGTTTTGACTTTTTGTATAGTTTTGTTGTGAAGCTCATGGTTGAAACCAGGTCTCTACAGTGTGTGAGTTTAAATTACAGCGCTGCTTCTCTAAGGTTTTTATTTCAAGGACCCTCATAACTGTGAGAGTGTACGAATGGAACCAAACTGACCCGTTTGTACACTGTCAGAGTTACTGATCCGTAAGGGTCCATTTGGTTCCTACTGTAACTATCAACCATTTAGCTGGGGAGCTGGATAAGCTATAGGCTGGGTGTGGCTGTGATCGCTCATTTATTGAAAATCTATACTTTTGTCAGTTGACTCAGTGGTGTAAAGTAACTAAGTACATTTACTCAAGTACAATACTTAAGTAACATTTTTAGGTACTTTTACTTTACTGGAGTAGACTATTTCCAATTTTCAGTACTTTTACTTCTACTCCACTACATCTCAGAGGCAAATAATATACTTTTACTCCACTACAATTACTTGATAACTCATAGATTTGGATTATTGTTACACAACATACATTAACCACTTCAGCTCTGTATACATTTCGGCCTTTTGACAATAGCAGATCTACAAGTTCACAATGCGTTGCAATGCGACGCATTGTGAGCTTGTAGAGCTACTTGTAGAGCTGCTATTTTCAAAAGATTTAGCTTTTTTCTCAAGGACACCTGGGGGTCCCCGGACCCCACTTTGAGAACCACTGGTCTATGGTAAAGAGCGACCGCCATGGTAGGAGGCGGAGCCAGAAAAAAGAGGTGTGGCAAAGTTTAGAAACATTCTATAGAGCATCGCAGTTCCCGCCAACTTCCTGGTTCCACTTCAAAATAGTCAATGCATTTTTCCCATTGACATTTCCAAAAATATTTATATCAATTAATTTAAGCCTAGAATCAAGCCATCCAGGGTCCTGGTGAATCATGACCATAAAACATTTTTTTCTGTGATTTTTTTATTTTATATTTAATTATATGATATACTATATTTAATAAATCCTTTGTTTTGCCGTTTTCAAAACGTTTTTTTCACAGAATCAAACGTTTTATGGTCATGATTCACCAGGACCCTGGATGGCTTGATTCTAGGTTAAAATAATTGATATAAATATTTTTGGAAATGTCAATGGGAAAAATGCATTGAGTATTTTGCAGTGCAACCCGGAAGTGGCCGCAACTGCGATGCTCTATAGTCAGTGCCACGAGACAGAGCGTTCTAAAGCAGTGGTTCTCAAACTGTGGGTCGGTACCCCCAGGGGGTCCCCAAATTATTTTGAGGGGGTCCCTAGATGACAGTAAAGTGAGAATTGAAGGACTTTTAAGACCTTTTTAATACCTCAAAAATAAATTACAAAATAAAAAATGTATATCAAAAGTAATCAACTGACTATATAATACAAAATTGTCAAATTGTCAAATATTACCTATAAGGGGCTACTGACAGACCTTCAATAAGTGACTAGTTGGGAGTGAGAATGTGTTGGAAAGAGGCCAACATTGTGCCGATCTACAAGCTCACAACGCCTCTCACCTCTGTGGAACCGAGTCAAACAAAATGTTATGCCTCAACTCCTACAATTCCAAGTGATTGTCAAGGTGGGGGGTCCCCAGTTCAAATAGGATTATTTTCGGGGGTCCCCAGTTCAAATAGGATTATTTTGAGGGGTCCCCAGTTCAAATAGGATCATTTTGGGGGTCACCAGTTCAAATAGGATTATTTTGGGGGGTCACCAGTTCAAATAGGATTATTTTGGGAGGTCCCCAGTTCAAATAAGATTATTTTGAGGGGTCCCCAGTTCAAATAGGATTATTTTGGGGGGTCACCAGTTCAAATAGGATTATTTTGAGGGGTCACCAGTTCAAATAGGATTATTTTGGGGGGTCACCAGTTCAAATAGGATTATTTTGAGGTGTCCCCAGTTCAAATAGGATTATTTTGGGGGGTCACCAGTTCAAATAGGATTATTTTGGGAGGTCCCCAGTTCAAATAAGATTATTTTGAGGGGTCCCCAGTTCAAATAGGATTATTTTGGGGGGTCACCAGTTCAAATATGATTATTTTGGGGGGTACCCAGTTCAAATAGGATTATTTTGAGGTGTCCCCAGTTAAAATAGGATTATTTTGGGGGGTCACCAGTTCAAATATGATTATTTTGGGGGGTCCCCAGTTCCAATAGGATTATTTTGGGGGGTCGCAGCCTGAACGTTTGAGAACCCCTGCTCTGAAGCTGTGGTGTGAAATAGGCGTGGCCTAGGCGTGCACACCAAGGTTCACATCACCTTTGGTGGATGTTTATCCTGCCTTTGTAATGTATGGAAGTCCATAGGTCCAAAAATTAAATAATAAATACCACAATGAAATAAATAATAAACACAATGATATAAATACAAAATACAATTAAATAAATACAAAATACAATTAAATAAATAAATGTATTTATTTATTGTGTATTTTTTTATATATCATTGGGTTTTCTATTTATTTCTTTGTGGTTCTTATTTATTTCATTGTAACTTTTAATGTCAACCTATATATATTACATGATGCCACTTTTAGCTATTTAATCAAGTCCATTGGTCCAAAAATTAAAAAATAAATATCGCAATGAAATTAATAAAATCCACAATGAATTAGATAAAAAACACAATGATATAAATAAAAATACAATTAAATAAATAAAAAATACAATTAAATAAATACATTTATTTATTTATTCTGTAATGTTTTTTATTTTATTGCGTTTTATATTTATTTCATTGTGACTTTTAATGTCAACCTATATATATTACATGTTGCCACTTTTAGCTATTTCATAAGGTACATTGGTCCAAAAATGTTATAACAAATACCACAATGAAATATATAAAAAACATGATGATATAAATAAAAAATGCAAATAAATAAATAAATACATTTATTTATTTTTTAGTGTTTTTCATTTAATTGTGCTTTTTATTTATTTATTTTGGTATTTATTAAATGGGTTTTTTATTTCATGCTGTCTTTTCAAAAGAATGGCTTCCATTTACCCAATCATGGTTTGACATCGCCGTCTGTCAATCAACAGGAACGGGGCGGGACCATAGGGCGGGACCTATTTGCTGATTGGGTAATCCCTGGCTCTGGATTACTTTGGTCTGTCTGTAAAACTGAAGCCAGCTCCGCCATTTTTAAATCCCACTGAATAACACTAGTGTTTTTATCTGTAGATAAAGTAGGCCTATTATAATCGATTTGTAGTAAAAGTTATGGCATATGTGAATGAGAATGACTTGAGGGATGTGATGTTTACTTTAGATTAGATAGTTGTTGTTTTTTTTGCGGACCCCCGCGGACCCCCCCGCGATTTCCTCCCTCACTAAAATGATAGCCTACTTACTTGTTAATGTTTTTTTTCTCTTCACACATTTGGTAAATAGATGAGAGAGAGAGAGAGAGAGAGAGAGAGAGAGAGAGAGAGAGAGAGAGAGAGAGAGAGAGAGAGAGAGAGAGAGAGAGAGAGAGAGAGAGAGAGAGAGAGAGAGAGAGAGAGAGAGAAGTTGCCACAATAAGGTGTCAACGAGGTGGTCAGCAGTGTAAATGGCTCTTACAATTTAAATAAGGCTACAATGACCAGTTACAGATACACTTCATCCACCTGAAAGGTGCGAATAGTTGCTACTATACTTTTTGGGAGGGATGTTCAGCAATAAAAATGACCCAAAAAAATGACAGTATCAGTATGCTCAGGTTTAAAAACGTGACAGTGCTTACAGACAAATTATATGCTTGGCTTGATTAATAAGCTAAATTGAAAAAAGAAAGAAAAAAACAGATTACAGGACAACAATATCAGATATCCCCATCATGCAAGAATAAAGACAGTAAACTCAAATAGCATTCAATGTGGGTTAATAATGAAAAAATATGTAATCAGTTACTTCAACTTGATTATATGCAAGTATAAAGACCGTAAAACGATATATACATTGGGGGTGGTTAATAAGGAATAATACAAATGAATATTTGATGGGGCGCTGGGTCCGCGGAAGTTTACACAATTGTGGAGGGGGTCCTTTGGTCCTATAAGGATGGGGACCCTTGAGATAGAGAATGCCAGTGTTAAACATTACTTACAGCGGCCCTGAAGGTTAAATCTGTACTCCAGGTTGAACACCTGTATATCGGTATCAGAGAATGAACATTTTAAATTGAATGTTCAATAAGGAGGTTCAAGCATGTTTGTTTTTACTTTCTTTTCTTTTTTCCCCAGTTTTTTTTCCATAAGCAGAATTAGAGGGTATCCAACAACATAATTATGATTTGTTTTGGTTTTCATTTCATTTAATTGTATTATTTTAAAAATATTGTGTTATATATACATCGTGGGTTTTCCTTTCCTTTAATGCCTATGCCAACCCGGGGGTCTGGTGAAGGGGTTAAGAAGCGGCCTGGGTTGTTTTACAATCACATGACCACCAGATCAGAGGAAGAGAATGTCCCTATTTCTAGCAGGCAAACTATAGAGTACATGAATACATTAATGATCACTGACTGATCTATGTACAATGTACTGAAAATATATGCTTTTTATGATAGTGTGTGATGTTGTGTGAACTGTTTGCCCATACATAGTGATGTGATGTAATGTCTCTCCCCTCTGAAAAGCTTTTTAAAAAATAAAATGAAAAGTTGGTAACCAAAGAAAATAAGCAGGTTCAGAGGGTATCCAGATATATATGGTTTGTTTTTGTCTTTATTTTATGTTCTAAAATGTTTTGTTATACATAATTGTTTTCTTTTCTGAGGGTAAATTAGTAATGTCTGTGAGAACCCTGGGGTCTAGTGTGGTTTGTTTTGCAACCACAGGACAGCTATGTCATAGGAAGAGATAGATATTATTGTTGTAAGCAAGCAAACAGCCGAATACATTAATATATATCACTGATAGACAATCTGTACACTGGAAAAAGAGGGACCTCTTTCATTTGCAGTGGGAAATTGTGTGAACTGTTTGTCTCTGCTTACATGACATTATATCTTATTGATCAATCACCCAATTATGATCAATAAGCTCAAAGCAATAGGTTTTGATGATACGTCAGTGAACTGGATGAGATCCTACCTGGAAGGGAGGGAGCAAGTGGTGGAAGTAAACGGCACCCAGTCCCCCCCCCCTCCCTGTGACTTGTGGTGTCCCACAAGGAAGTATACTAGGACCTTTACTGTTCCTGATATATGTGAATGACATGTCATCGGCCTGCGACTGCAAGCTGTTCCTGTTCGCAGATGACTCGGCCCTGCTAGTCTCGGACAGGGACAGGCTGCAGGTTGAGAAAACTCTCAGCTCCGAACTCAACAAGATCTGCATCTGGCTCTCTGACAACAAACTTTCATTACACCTGGGTAAAACTGAATCCATCCTCTTTGGGTCCAGTCCTAACCTTAGCAAGGCAGAGAATTTCACGATCAAAGTGGGTGATGATGTCATCAAAAGAAAGGATGAAATTACCTACCTGGGCTCCATCTTGGAGGCAAACCTCTCTGGTAACAAAAACGCAGAAAAAGTGATCAAAAATGTCAACCAAACAACACGCTATTTGTGGAGGATTGATCGCCTAGTCAGTAAGAATACTCTGAAGATTCTTGCAGGGGCCCTCATTCAAGGTCATTATGATTATGCATGCACTTCATGGTATCACAACACCTCCAAGGCCTTAAAAACAAGGCTCCAAACATCCCAAAACAAACTTGTAAGGCTACTTCTTGGCCTCAATCACAGAACCCATCTAACCCCTGCTCATTTTGCTAGGATTGGATGGCTTAGGGTTGAGGACAGAGTACAGCAACTTGCTATGGGCCTGGTCTTCAAGATACACCACAACATTGGGATCCCCCTGTATTTGTCAAAATACTTCCAAAATGTTAATGCAGTCCATGATCATAACACCAGAGGCAGCTCCACAAATCATGTTCAACCCAGATTTGGCTCAACTAAGGGTATGAACTCGTTCTCATGCTATTCATCAAACATGTGGAATGCCCTACCACAAGGAGTAAAGGAGTGTAAAACCCTACTCACTTTCAAAACTGCCCTAAAGATACACCTTCAGGAGGCTGCAATTCGAAAATGGCCCCTGTCTAAGTCTTAACCTACCCCCCCCCCTTCCCCCCCCCCCCCCTCCTTCATTTTCCTCTTTTGTATATATATATATTTTTATTTTTTTTCTCTCGTCATACCAGTAACCTGAAAGCTGATTGTATGACATTCTGTATAGTAGTGTGTATATCTGCCTGCCTCTTATATTTCATCATGATTTGTGTGCATGGGGTTCTCATCTTAAACAAGCTTAGTGCTTAATGAGGGTTTCCAGTTTAGTAGACCTTGTATTGTGAATTTGCACTTCCATGTACTGTTATGTACTGTCATGTACTATTCTCATGTCTTTCTAAATAAACTACATCAATCAATCAATCAAAGGAAAGGAAAACCCACGATGTATATATAACACAATATTTTTTAAATAATACAATTAAATGAAATGAAAACCAAAACAAATCATAATTATGTTGTTGGATACCCTCTAATTCTGCTTATGGAAAAAAAACTGGGGAAAAAAGAAAAGAAAGTAAAAACAAACATGCTTGAACCTCCTTATTGAACATTCAATTTAAAATGTTCATTCTCTGATACCGATATACAGGTGTTCAACCTGGAGTACAGATTTAACCTTCAGGGCCGCTGTAAGTAATGTTTAACACTGGCATTCTCTATCTTAAGGGTCCCCATCCTTATAGGACCAAAGGACCCCCTCCACAATTGTGTAAACTTCCACGGACCCAGCGCCCCATCAAATATTCATTTGTATTATTCCTTATTAACCACCCCCAATGTATATATAGTTTTACGGTCTTTATACTTGCATATAATCAAGTTGAAGTAACTGATTACATATTTTTTCATTATTAACCCACATTGAATGCTATTTGAGTTTACTGTCTTTATTCTTGCATGATGGGGATATCTGATATTGTTGTCCTGTAATCTGTTTTTTTCTTTCTTTTTTTCAATTTAGCTTATTAATCAAGCCAAGCATATAATTTGTCTGTAAGCACTGTCACGTTTTTAAACCTGAGCATACTGATACTGTAATTTTTTTGGGTCATTTTTATTGCTGAACATCCCTCCCAAAAAGTATAGTAGCAACTATTCGCACCTTTCAGGTGGATGAAGTGTATCTGTAACTGGTCATTGTAGCCTTATTTAAATTGTAAGAGCCATTTACACTGCTGACCACCTCGTTGACACCTTATTGTGGCAACTTCTCTCTCTCTCTCTCTCTCTCTCTCTCTCTCTCTCTCTCTCTCTCTCTCTCTCTCTCTCTCTCTCTCTCTCTCTCTCTCTCTCTCTCTCATCTATTTACCAAATGTGTGAAGAGAAAAAAAACATTAACAAGTAAGTAGGCTATCATTTATCATTATCATAACTTTTACTACAAATCGATTATAATAGGCCTACTTTATCTACAGATAAAAACACTAGTGATATTCAGTGGGATTTAAAAATGGCGGAGCTGGCTTCAGTTTTACAGACAGACCAAAGTAATCCAGAGCCAGGGATTACCCAATCAGCAAATAGGTCCCGCCCTATGGTCCCGCCCCGTTCCTGTTGATTGACAGACGGCGATGTCAAACCATGATTGGGTAAATGGAAGCCATTCTTTTGAAAAGACAGCATGAAATAAAAAACTCATTTAATAAATAAATAAAAAGCACAATTAAATGAAAAATACTAAAAAATAAATAAATGTATTTATTTATTTATTTGCATTTTTTATTTATATCATCATGTTTTTTATATATTTCATTGTGGTATTTGTTATAACATTTTTGGACCAATGTACCTTATGAAATAGCTAAAAGTGGCAACATGTAATATATATAGGTTGACATTAAAAGTCACAATGAAATAAATATAAAACGCAATGAAATAAAAAACATTACAGAATAAATAAATAAATGTATTTATTTAATTGTATTTTTTATTTATTTAATTGTATTTTTATTTATATCATTGTGTTTTTTATCTAATTCATTGTGGATTTTATTAATTTCATTGCGATATTTATTTTTTAATTTTTGGACCAATGGACTTGATTAAATAGCTAAAAGTGGCATCAAGTAATATATATAGGTTGATATTAAAAGTTACAATGAAATAAATAAGAACCACAAAGAAATAAATAGAAAACCCAATGATATATAAAAAAATACACAATAAATAAATACATTTATTTATTTAATTGTATTTTGTATTTATTTAATTGTATTTTGTATTTATATCATTGTGTTTATTATTTATTTCATTGTGGTATTTATTATTTAATTTTTGGACCTATGGACTTCCATAGTAATGGGTACAAATTACACCCGTTTAACACAAATACACTGTTTTAGAAATTACTTCTACTCTCCTACATCTCAAAGGCAAATAATGTACTTTTAACTCCACTACAATTATTTGACAGCTTTAGTTACCAGTTACTTTATAGAGTTACATTGTTATTACAAAACATACCCCTTAAGCCCTATTTTGTCTGATTCACAAGCTTGTAGATCTGCTATTTTCTAAAAAGTGTTGAAAAAGTTGAGTACTTTTACTGTAAGTAAACACGCACGCACGCACGCACGCACGCACACACAAACACACACACACACACACACACACACACACACACACACACACACACACACACACACACATGGGCGCCGATGACGTGGGGGCATCGGGGCAACAGCCCCCACACTCAACTGATGAGGGGGCTGTGGGGCTCAATTTAATTCCATGACTATAGCTGAAGGTTCAAATGGTGCCCGCGACGGCCGGCCGCGAGAGAGACGCATTCAATGAGCCGGCCGTTAACACCTACAGAACAATAGCGCAGGAATGTAGGAATGTAACAACCCCACCCAGCAATCAGCCCTTGTAAACCTGCTCTGTATAGTTTGATGTGTAAACCGTCCTAATGTGACAAATAAACCTGATTCTTCTTGTTTCTTCGAATTCTTTTAGTTTGATTTTACTGTATAACTAAAATGAAACGAAAATAGCACCTTTCATAACATGAGTGCAGCTCAAATCTCTAAAATAATTAAACTGTTTAAGGTGTTTTTTTTAAAGTTTGATTGCAATTACTGTAAAGTTTATTTTACCTCTTTACCTCTTTTACCTTTAGCTCAAATCTCTAAAATAATTAAACTGTTTAAGGTGGTTTTAATTTTCATGCTATAAATAAAGTAATTCAAGTAAAAAGAAGTTGTGTGATTATTTTAAGTATAGCCTTTAAGTATAGTAAGCAGCAATGTAGGGGTCCTTGGCATGAAAAAGGTTGAAAACCACTGGCTGATAAATCCCATTTTACTGCCATTATTTTTAAATGATTTTAAGACAAGTTGTCTGATTATTTTAAGTATATAATGTCGGTGCAATGCCATTAATTAATTAGGCCTATAGGCTACTTTGTTGATATGGTGCTGAAATGTTGAAACATGCTGAAAAGTGAGTAGTGTGTCATAAAAAGCCCTTGTAAAATCGTAGCTTGTTCAGAAAGCTGCGGCTCGTCTGGTGTTCAACTGCCCCAAGTTCTCCCACACAACCATCCTTCTCCGTTCTCTACACTGGCTCCCCGTAGCGGCTCGCATCCAGTTCAAAACCCTGGTGCTAGCCTATAGGGCAGTGAAAGGAACAGCTCCTTCTTACCTCCGGGCTATGGTCGATGCGTACACCCCTGCCCGACCACTTCGGTCTGCCACCTCGGGGCGACTGATTGCCTCGTCACTCAAGGGTCCTTCTGGCCGATCCACACGGTCACGACTCTTTTCTGTTCTGGCCCCACAGTGGTGGAATGAACTTCCCACTGATGTTAGGACAGCAGAGTCACTGCCCATATTTCGCCGCAGGCTGAAAACCCACCTCTTCAGGAAACACTACCCTTCCTCTCTGCCTGACCTACTTGTTGTTAACTAGTTGTACGAACGCTTGTTTTCTATTGTTGTATTGTTTATTGGATCTTGTTTAGTCGATACACTTATTTGTTTTAGCTCATGCTCATTTGATTTAGCTATTTTGTCTAATCTGTTTAAGGAAATAGGTAGCTGATATATTGCACTTTTACCTTAGCGCTAGGTATACTCTTGGTTACTTGTTTTTGCAGAAAATGCACTAAAGACTTCTGGTGATTAGTAGTTTTCGTTCCCTACCTATGTTGAATACACTTATTGTAAGTCGCTTTGGATAAAAGCGTCTGCTAAATGACTGTAATGTAATGTAATGTAATGTACCACTGTAGGCTACTATTGGCAAACTGTAAATAAAGTACTCAATGAAAAAAAGAGAGACTTTTTTTCCGGTCGCGACGGCGGGGGGGGGGGGTCTAGGTCAAGTTCAGCCCCCATGGTCGCGCACAAAAGTCGGCGTGCCTACACACACACACACACACACACACACACACACACACACACACACACACACACACACACACACACACACACACACACACACACAAACACAGTCATAGTATCTCCCAATTAAGTTCAGCTCAATATTTGATGAAGTCATATGATAGATTTACTTAAAATGAATCACATCACAACTAGAGAGGATCATGTTGTGATTAAAAGGTGTAAGTGTTGTTTTGGGTGCATGGCTGTAGGTGAGACAGTCAACAGGACACACAGGGTTAACTCGGCTATGGAGTGGGGTCAGAGGTCATACATCTATTAGGGTGAATGTATGTGTTATTCCCTCTAGATGGAATCTTCCTCTTGCTCATTGTCTTCATCAGTGAGTGTTGTTTATTGTAAAACGGATAGTCCCAATCCTTGGTTCTGATTGGCTCACACTGTAATCTACTCCTCAGATCAGTTTATATCAGTCACAGGTGTGTTATTTGTTTCTACAGTGATCCAGTGTAGCAGAACGAGGTAAGGGGAGCGCTTGTTTTCCTTACAAGCTCCGGCCGTGCAGAGCTTCTAAACAGTGTGACCAGGGTTGAGCTGAAGGGGGTGCTACGGGGGGTCGTCGACCCCTTAGTTCCCAGACACTGTGGGGGCTGGGGGCTCGCGCGTGCTCCACATGCACGCGCGAGCACTCACCGTCAGCCGCCCGCGAGCCGTCAATCATTAACACAACAATGGCCAGGTTGAGGACGTAAGTGAGAACGCAATGTTATGCAAAGCACATTGCGTTCTCACTTACGTCCTCAGTTACACTGTATTAACAGCCACACCGGTCAGGTATTTCACTTGTCTGCGAATTCTACAATGATGACGACTATCACCATGCCTCCGAAGAAGAAGAAATGCATCCAGAAGAAACTCAGTTTTGCTACGCCTACCCGCCTGCTTGAAGAACACGTGCCTGTGGCCGCTCCGACTCAGCTGTTGTTGGGAAACAACAAGACAGGAGTCCAGAGGAAACTGTGTTTTGTTGCGACGCCGACGCCTACAAAACCCGTGCATGTGGACGCTCAGTCTCAGCTGTTGTTGGGAAACAAAACGGCTGTGGTAGAAGATCAGATTCAGATTATGTGATCAGTTGGAATAGATACCATCGTTTAGTAGAGGACCCAAGAACGAGAGCTGTACCAGAAACTCACACGGTTATCCCTGACCGTTGTTGGAAGTTCTTGTGACTGTTCATATGATTGTTAAAACCACTGTTGAAAGTTGAAAGCAATGTAAGTGACATCTTGTGTCTTTAAAAAAAAATAAAGTCATTGAAGTAAAGATGAAGTAAAGTTGTCTGATTATTTTAAGTACTTATGTGTGGGTGAGTCTATGTAAAGGAAAATAAAATAATTGATTAATTGAAATAAAAATAAAAACAACAAATTAACAATGCAACAAAATAATAAAAATATAAATACATTAATAATCACAGTATTTCAACTAGCACTGAGCTGAGTGGCTATGTGCACATGCCCGTGCGCGCGTGCACGTGCGCATGACGTCCTAAAATATAGCCCCCTTAGTTAAAAAATCCACAGCTCACCACTGAGTGTGACTGAGGGGCTTCGGGCGGGGCTTGTAATGAAAACAAGCTCTTCCGTTCCCTCGCAAACCATCTGTGTTGGAGTCCGTTGTTGTTACAGTGAAGCTCAATTAGTTTATGTTTTTTATGTTTCTCCTCAGCTCTTCAAGATAAACCAACACACAACACAACAGGTAAGTCTGCCTGTCTGTCTGTCTGTCTGTCTGTCTGTCTGTGACTGACTCAAAATGTGCAATAACACATCACAACATGTTAAAATATGGTGATATATATATATATATATATATATATATATATATATATATATATATATAGAGAGAGAGAGAGAGAGAGAGAGAGAGAGAGAGAGTCTTGCTTTGGGGTTTGTGTATTTTTAAAGGTAAACCGGCTCAAATGTAATGTCTTACTTTCTCCAGAGGTGGAGCCCTTCCTCATCTTAGCCAACATAAACAACCTGATGAAGATCAACTTGAACGGCTCCAGCTCCACAGAGCTCAAACAGGTGAAAACCATTAGACATAACAACACATCCTATGTAATCCTATACAATATTCTACACACACTGCTTTTGACATGCTGGAATGTATTCCAGTCTGAGACTAACACAACTGCTGTGGTGTGACAGGACTTGAAGGACGCAATGGCTCTGGACTTTGACTATCAGCAGCAGATGATCTACTGGATAGAGGTGACAGAACAGAAACCCCCTTTCCGCAGCATGATCAGTCGTATGCACATCAACGGCAGTGACGTCCAGGTCAGTGTGACAATGACAACTATGAGGATGAATGACGGATACTTGTTTACAAAATGCTTATGATTGTAATTCAGAGTACTTATACTAGTATTTAAAATATGGGTCCCCAGATGGGGGGGGGGGTCTAAGCGTATACAGGATATCTGCACATTTCTAAAGTGACAATTTAAGGACTTTTAAAACCTTTTTAATATCTAATATCTATCTTTACAAAAAGAAAACAAGAAAAATACGACCATTATTAAAGAGGCAAGAAGACAAAATGATTATTTTGGGGTGATGTGGTCTGAAAAGAACCGCTGAATTAGTGTACATGTGCTCAATGATCAGTGAGGATGTGAGTTAGAATCTGACTGCTGGTCTTGTCTCACATATTTCTCCTCCATCTGTCCTTGGTTTTCTGTCTCTCTACACCAGGTTTTCACAAACGTTTAAATGATCTTGTTATGTTGACGTCAGTCAATCCATAACACATGGATAGGCTACTTATTATTTACGCTTTCTCCATGGCTGTTTATGAGATGTTGTGACGACGGCTGTCCTTAATAAGTCAGTTTGTTTACATACTGTATCTGTATGGACAGACGGTCACTGATCGCGCAGCATTTCTCATTGTTGTATGGTATGTTGTCACATACATCATTGTGCTTAATATGCTCAGCTATATATTTATCACAATTAAGTTAAAAACATATTGATTTCACGTGTGGCAGATCGGCTATAAATACAGAGAAACAAATGGAAAGAACTCAGTTTGTGTCTCAGAGGAGGACTGTGGACAGTTCAGAAGCCAGTGACTTCATCGATGGGGAATCCAAGCTAATAGAAACTACAGGCTTTGTAATTCCTGGAAAGTTGCAATGCGATAATAGAAGCCATTGTTCTCGCGTTAATACAAATCTAAATACATTTTTTAAAATCTTGTTGGAAAAAAAAGAACCTTCCTAACGATGATGTCACTGGTAGATAGGTTTCTGGACTGTCCACAGCCCTCCTCTGAGACACAGACCGAGTAGATTATTCTTTTTACCATTTTAGCAAGAGTATTAGTGAGGACCAATTATATGAAGATAGGTTGAAAATGGGTGAAGTCGTCCTTTAAGTAAAAGTATCAATATTGCAATGTAGAAATACTCTGTTACAAGTAAAAGTCCAAAATAAAAAATGTACTTGAGTAAAAGTACAAAAGTATTGGTATCAAAATATACTTAAAGTACCGAAAGTACTCATTGTGCAGAAGGTCCCATTAGAAAATACTCATTACGCAGAATGTCCCATTTCACAAGTTTTCAAATGTATAACAATCTTTTGAAGATAGCAGATCTACAAGCTCACAATGCGTCGCATCGCAACACATTGTGAGCTTGTAGATCGGCTATTTTCAAATGGCCAAAATGTATATAGGGCTGAAGTGGTTACTGTATGTTTTGTAATAATAATCAAAATCTACAAAGTAACAAGTAACTAAAATTTTCTAATAATTGTAGTGGAGTTAAAGTACAATATTAGCCTCTGAGATGGAATAGAAGTAAAAGTACTGAAAATTGGAAATGCTCCAGTAAAAAATACCTCAAAATTGTACTTGAGTAAATGTACTTAGTTACTTTACACCACTGTCTACACTATCATATCTATGAATGAAGGCATGGTGAGTATATTCAGAGTGCATGTAATGTTCATTGACAGGTCCTTCACAACAAGTCGACCATCACACCACTGGGTCTAGCTGTTGATTGGGTGGGAGGAAACCTCTACTGGTGTGACCAGATACATCACACCATAGAGGTGTCCAAACTAAACGGGTCGTACCCAACAGTCCTGCTCAACACTGACCTGGACCAGCCATACGCCATAGCTGTGGATGTACGCTACGGGTAAGAGCACTGTGGTGACATCATGAACCTCACATTACATTTATCAACCATCCTGTGAAACACCACGGATACAAGAAGACTGAATTACATCTAAACATAAAACTGATGACATTGCATCATATTATGTTCCTCTTGCAGATCTAAGTTTGAAGGGTCACTAAAAAGATTCTTAGACATTGTTTAAACAACATTGTAGTTCAAGAACAATTTAAATAACACCTGAGATCACCTGAGAGCACCACAGTCCACTGATGCTTTTAAAACAATACTAAACCTGCCTTTAGTTTGAGTTTTTTATTGTAAAATGGGTTGGTCAGGGGCAAGATTAAAAAAGCGCAGGAAAATAGTGAAAAAAGCCAATCTGCAAGCTCACACCACGTCACAATGTGACACGTTATCTTATAGAACTGCAATTATCACATTTCTTTGTGAACTGGTTTTCGTTATTTCGATTCGAGTTTTCATATTGTATGTCCACTATGTGTGATTAGTTGTGAATAGTGACCCTGACACAGTGTCTCCCTGACAGATACTTGTACTGGTCAGCCATAAGTGACAACAACCCCCACATAGGGAGGATGGGGATGGACGGCACCAACTGGACAGTCATCGTGAAGGATAAGATCTCCAAGCCCTACAGCCTGACGTTAGACTACATCAATGATCACATCTACTGGACCAACGAGAGGAAATACATTGAGTTTGCCAACCTGGATGGAACCAACAGACACACAGGTAACACACGCACACACATACATGCACACGCACATGCACATGCACACGCACACACACACACACACACACACACACACACACACACATACACATACACATACACACACACACACACACACACACACACACACACACACACACACACACACACACACACACACACACACACAGGTTAGCCTTCTTTTTTCACTTGTAGTTTTTAGTAGAGATCATCTGGTTTAAAAAGTTTATTTTAACCCATTAAGACCGGGAACGCATCTCTGTCATTTTTTTATTTATTTGGGCTATTCAAAAATAGCAGATATACAAGCTCGTAGCGCGGCACCGAGTGGCACGCTACGAACTTGTATATCTGCTATTTTTAAGAAAAAACGTGAAAATGTGTGCAAATCTGTAATATCTATATTTTTAAAGCGAACATTTGTCACTCAAATCTTTGCTTCTGGGGGGATTGTAAAAAATGTCTTCTAAATCCTAAAACATATTTTTAAATGTATTTGGCCGTGGACCCCCCCATCTAAAAAAAAAATTGTTCCAGGGACCCCCCCTCCCAGAAGTTGTAACAGAGTTAAAAATAAATTATATACATTCAAAGATTTGCAAAAAAAATCACGCTTTTTCAATAAAACACCCCCTAGGGGGTCCTCAGAGTTACTACAGGGGGTCCGCCAAATCTTTGTGTGTTATCTTTTTCTTTTTTTTTACCTTAACCACCAAAAATAGCAGATCTACAAGCTCACAACGCCTTGCGCTGTGAGGCGTTGTGTAGATCGGCTATTTTTGGCAAAGAGATAGGTGTAGAGGGGGAAAAAGAGCAGACCAAGTAAACAAAAAAAGTTTAATCTGAAACACAATTTTATACAATATAGAGGGGGTCCCTGCTTCGTCTCTCTCTCAGCTAGGGGTTCCTTGGCCTGAAAACGTTGAAGACTCCTGGTATAAAGAGTATAAAAGATATGTGTAAAAGATATGTGACAGTGCTGAAAACAGGGCATTTAAAGATGAATTTGGACACATTGGACAGCAGCAGTGCGTTCGGAAATTGCTCGCCAGAGCGCACTCGCCTATTAGTTTGTATTGGCCAGTGTGCTCATGAGTTTCTTAAACCTGGTGTCATCAATGCAAAGCCGTTGTGTTTCATCGGCTACACACGTTTTGGCTGTTGGCAAGCCAAGGAATATAATTTTAGACGGCAAGATGAAGCATGCATGGTACCAGGCAAGTTATAAAGTTTAATAAGCATCTTTCAGGTGGGGACATATTCTCTATGGACATTATAGCTATAGGACTGTCAGTCCATATTTTAAAATGAAAATCATAAAATCATTATCAAAATAATGTATTTTAATATAAAACATGGATCCACCGCAGCTGCACATGATTGTCCATCCTACATAAACAACGTGTGTGTGTGTGTGTGTGTGTGTGTGTGTGTGTGTGTGTGTGTGTGTGTGGCATTGCGGGGTTCTCTCGGTCCGACCCGCGCCAGGTGTTCCATACAGTAGCGATCCAGATAAATATCAAACATTTTTGAAAATGATTTTGACGATGTCAAAAAAGGGGGGAGGGGGGGTTCACCCGAGGGGAGGGGTTTTCAATCGAAATATCAAACTATTTTGAACGTGATCGGAGTGGCCCTGATCGTCTTGTGAGCAACTCGGGAGGGTTCAGATTGGATCTTTGAACCCTCACACTAGACGATGTTTATGCCCAAGTTTCGCCCCCGATCTAGGCTGGGGTAGACACGCCCCCCCGATACTCGTGAGGGTTGTTTTTTAGCCCGATAATCTCGTAGTGTATGGCCACCTTAAATGGCCGGTCTTAATGGGTTAAGTAAAAGCAAGGAAAGCAGTGAGAACATTATTTACTTTGTTATAATCTATTGGTGTATGTTAAAGCACCATTTTCTTTGTACTTTCACTTTTATTACTTCATTCATGCATTTTGTAATAGTCTGACACTTTTTATTTGGGGTTTTGTGTGTCTGTAGTTGTGAGTCAGGACAACATCAAGGCTATTACTCTGTTTGAGGATCACATCTACTGGACAGACATAGTGACCAGATCCATCTACAGAGCCAACAAGACTCAGGGAACCAACAAGATCAGTCTCATCAGCAACCTGATCAGACCATCTGACATCCACATCTACCACCCCTATAGACAACCTGAGGGTCTGTACCACCTACTGTATACAACACTCTCATTATTACTCTTCATGCTGTTGTATTACTTTTATGTATTGTGTATTATTGTGTTGTTTGATCTGTATAAACAACCTGGTGTCCCTATTATGATCATGTAATTATAGGCAAGATTACCTATTCCCCCCCCCCCCCCACAAAATAGCAGATCTACAAGTGCACAGCACGTCACAATGTAACGTGTTTTGAACTTTTAGATTGTCTATTTTTGCTATTTCATCTATATCAGCTAGTTGTTTTTAACCCCCCCCCCCCTCCACACCAAAATATAAAGGGATGAAGGAAGGAAGAAAGACAGGTGTGCCTTATGATTTTAACTCTGACACATCTGTGTGTCTTGGGTACAAAAGGTTTATAAAGCACTGTTGTAACATATACAGTAGGTGGCCAGGGACTTTGACCACTTTCACTGTCAAAACCTTTGCATCATGCATGTCACACAAACAGAATGTGATGCGTTTTGTTGATATATCAAGTGTTTTCATATAGAGTCCTATCCACAATCCACTTTATCAAAACCATTGGTGTTGTGTGCCGCATTCTGTTTGTGTGACATGCATGATGCAAAGGTTTTGAAAGTGAAACTGGTCAAAGTCACTGGCCACCTACTGTAGGTGTGTGTTCTCATAGTCATTACATGTGTGCATGTTTTCTCCACCCTGCAGTGTCTGGTCATCCATGTCAGACCAACAATGGAGGCTGCAGTAACCTGTGTCTGCTCTCACCTGGAGGGGGCTACAAGTGTGCCTGTCCCACCTACCACCACTTGACAGCTGACAACAAGCAGTGCATGTCCAGCTGCACTGCCAGCCAGGTGATTCACCTCAGCTTCACTTGTGTTACTCTGTATGACTTTATGTCTCATGTCTGGTCTTGATACATTACTTCAATTTAATTTCATTTATTTATAATTATTTGTTTTCAATAAGCAAGAAAAAACTAAAGAAATGAAGAGAATAAATAAGATCAGCGTCAACGTTATTATAACATCATCAGTAAATTATGTTCCATGTTCGATAAAAGAGTGGGACAAAGATATATAAAAACGTCCTACCCCTTCTTTGTGTTTCTCAAAATACCAGCAAATAAATAAATATTTAGGCTTTCTGCCCCAGTGTTTGCACTCTCACATTGAAAGCAAAACAAACAAGACAATACAGTCAGAATGATGCACCAAAACAAAACCAACACCTCCCGTACCTTCTATTTAATACGTCCATTTTAAACACTAATTTTGTTTAAACTCATTCCATGTCGTACGTTGTTTCAATTCCTCTTCACATTTGTTCCACGGAGTACAGTAACTCCTTTTACAGAAATACAATGATATTTTGCATGGGTCCTCCTCACTAACTGTTGTTTGAACATACAGATTCCTCTCAAATTGTGTTGACTCTCTCTCATTTGAAAAAACGTTGGATATTGTCTATTAATAATATGTTTTTTTGCGTTGTATATTATTTGAACTGTTAACCGATTCTAAACAGAATCCTCTGTCTCCCTCATCAGTTTGTTTGTAAGAACTACAAGTGCATTCCATTCTCATGGAAATGTGACACAATAGATAACTGTGGGGACCGATCAGACGAACCTGCAGATTGCTGTGAGTAAAGACTTAAAATGACCTGTGTCCACACACACTTGAAGAGTTTAACTGGCATTCCAAGTTGTATCATCCCATCGGAAAAATGTACACTAGGCATGAGCCTGAATCCACATACTTAACTTCAGGGTATCAAAACATCAAAATATCAAAACATCAAAACATCAAGACATCAAACAATGCAACATACAGACAAGATGATGCAAAAATCTGAAGAAATCAAACCTGGCCCATAAAAAATTTAATACGGATGAACATTTTGGAGGCAGTGTGTAAACATGATTGATACAACGTGAGGTCGTATTCATGTTTTAACATTCGACACATTTCTAATGAAAAATATGGACCAGTTGAAGTTGCTTTAATTTATAACATGAAGACAGTGAAGATATCACTAAATTCAGTTCAGTTCAGTGGGTTGCCATTTGCCATGATGAAGTCATTTGATAGATTTAATTAAACGGAAGGTGACTAAATGAATGACATACACAACTAGAGAGGATCATGTTTGTAATAAAACAGTGCATTTGATTGATTACAAGGTGTAAGTGTTGTTTTGGGTGCATGGCTGTGGGTGAGACAGTCAACAGGACACACAGGGTCTGCTATGGACTGGGGTCAGAGGTCATACATCTATTAGGGTGAAATGTCTGCCAGTGATTACCTCTTGATGAAATCTTCCTCTTTCTCATTGTCTTCATCAGTGAGTGTTGTTCCATCTAGGATGACATCAAATAAATGTTAACTTTGTAGTCACTCTTAGCTCTCACAGGGAGCTCTGCAGCCCAAATGTCCTTTTCTAAGGGCCACTTGACCCCTGAAAACTTCTCTCATGTTATTGGACAACTTATCAGGCGTGTTTTACAGCCGATTGATTTAGAAGGATAATTATATTAGTTTGTTAGTGGTGAACGTGTGTGACTAAATTCCAAAATGACAACAAACCTGTTAATTTACAACAAACTATTGCTTGTCAGCTATTTTTATTTTATGCGTGCTCTGATAGAAATCACAGTTCCTCATTCCCACCCTGTGAATGTCAAATAAATAGCAGCAAAGAGGAGAAACAAAGAACATCTTTTCCTGTATTTCAACAATAAACCACAACTACATCCAGCCAGCTGTTACACTGAAGCTCATTTCGTTTTTATGTTTCTCCTCAAGCTAAACCAACACACAACAAAACAGGTACGTCTGTCTGTCTGTCTGTCCGTCCGTCCGAAAATGTGGGATGACACCATTACGTAAATAGCCCCATTAAAAAAAACGTTGATATTTTGTATTTAAAGTGAATGGATAAGGTGAGTCAGTAGATACAACAGCTTCACTGTGTCAGTGGTGTGTTTGACAAAGGGAGGCAAGGCAACACATCACAACCTTTTAAAAGATGGTGATTAACACGTCCACATTAATACTTATTTATTTATCTAAATGTTAGACTCAGAGAGAGAGAGAGAGAGAGAGAGAGAGAGAGAGAGAGAGAGAGAGAGAGAGAGAGAGAGAGAGAGAGAGAGAGAGAGAGAGAGAGAGAGAGAGAGAGAGAGAGAGAGAGTCTTGCTTTGGGGTTTGTGTATTTTTAAAGGTAAACCGAGTTAACCGACTCAAATGTAATGTCTTACTTTCTCCAGAGGTGGAGCCCTTCCTCATCTTAGCCAACATAAACAACCTGATGAAGATCAACATGAACGGCTCCAGCTCCACAGAGCTCAAACAGGTGAAAACCATTAGACATAACAACACATCCTATGTAATCCTATACAATATTCTACACACACTGCTTTTGACATGCTGGAATGTATTCCAGTCTGAGACTAACACAACTGCTGTGGTGTGACAGGACTTGAAGGGTGCAGTGGCTCTGGACTTTGACTATCAGCAGCAGATGATCTACTGGATAGAGAGGACACAACCGGACCCCCCTTACCACACCATGATCAGTCGTATGCACATCAACGGCAGTGACGTCCAGGTCAGTGTGACAATGATAACTATGAGGATGAATGACGGATACTTGTTTACAAATGCTTATGATTGTAATACAGAATACTTATACTAGTATTTAAAATACTAGTATAAGTGTTTGCGTGTGTGTGTGTGTGTGTGTGTGTGTGTGTGTGTGTGTGTGTGTGTGTGTGTGTGTGTGTGTGTGTGTGTGTGTGTATGTCGGGGGGAGGGCTGACTATTAAGCTAGTCAGCTTCATAATGTGCAACATTGTTTTCTCAACAAACAGTAAACAAACCAACATACAGTATTAGCGTATACAGGGTATCTGCACATTTCTAAAGTGAGGATTTCCTCAACAAAAGTGCTCTCAACACTCTAGCTGCAGCCCTCCCTCATTCAATGCCATTTGCACCTCTTGGTTCTCCAACATATCAATGTCACTAAAAACTAAGCTTCAGACCTACCAAAACAAACTGATACAACTACTTCACGGCCTTAAGACCATGACCCACCTAATTCCAATACACTTTTCTAGTCTGAGATGGCTCGGGGAGAAGACAGGGTTAAGCAAATATCACTGGGATTGGTATTTAAGATAGTCAAAGACACAGTGTCCTCAATACCCTCATACCTGTCAGACTACTTCTCCAAAGTGAGTGACACCCACAGCCACACCACTAGAGGGAGCCACCAAACATGGGAAAGTTCTCATTCTACTGCACTACTATATGTTGATGAATCTAATCTATATAAACAATAGAGAAGCCGCACGCATGTGCCGCGGTGTACGGTGGTGTACAGTGTACGGGTCTCCCATAGGGGTCTCCCGTGTTGCCAATCATGTGAGAGAAACAAGCGCTGGTGTTGCCACATCCGTGAAAAAAACAAAACAGCGGACCATCATGGGCTCCCATCGCGCAGGACACACGCACACGCACACACACACACACACACACACACACACACACACACACACACACACACACACACACACACACACACACACACACACACACACAATAGAGGGGGAATGGCCTACCTTGCTCTCTCTCTCTCTCTATCTCTCTCTCTCTCTCTCTCTCTCTCTCTCTCTCTCTCTCTCTCTCTCTCTGTCAATTGTGGGGGTCCGTGGGGGGTCGCGATTGACGGAATATAAGAGAGAGAGAGAGAGAGAGAGAGAGAGAGAGAGAGAGGGGGGGGGGATAAAGTCCAATAGAATAGAATACGATAGAGAGACACCAGTGTGTACGTGCAGGGATGTGAGTGACACCTTTTGTATTGCGTCATACGACGGTGTTGCTCGCCAAAACGAACAGACCTACAAGCTTCTGGGGGGCAAGAGACACTCTTTAAATGAAGCTTAATGTGCATGAATAAATAGCCCAAGAGACAAGGACTGACAGACACACAGATCTCCATACTGTACAGTTATGCCCATATCTGTCACATCGGCAGTGGCACGTGTCTAGTGTAGAGGCCCGGATTTCTAGTTAAATACATAGGACCACAATGGAAACAAGTCCCCAGGACTTTGTTGTGTTATCCTTTTAGCATGTCTTACTGTACCACCTGCTGTTTACATTTCTGAATAAAGTATTCAATCAATCAAAAACTATTTAAGGACTTTTAAGACGTTTTTAATATCTAAAAAAGGGACAAAAATAAAACTATTAAAACAATAGTAAAACATTGGTCAAGTTGTCAAATATTACCTAAGAAAGAGGAAAACATTTTGAAATAACCGATCTACAAGCTCACAACTCCACACAGCGTGAGGCGTTGTGAGCTTGTAGATCGGCTATTTTCACAACATTTATCTGTAGAACGGAGTCAACGCCTCAACTCAATTCCAAGTAGGGTGGGGGGTCCCCAGTTCCAATATTATTATTTTGGGGGGTCACCAGTTCCACTATTATTATTTTGGGGGGTCCCCAGTTCCAATATTATTTTTTTGGGGGGTCACCAATTCAAATGTGATTATTTTGGGGGGTCCCCAATTCAAATGTGATTATTTTGGGGGGTCCCCAATTCAAATGTGATTATTTTGGGCCGTCGTGGTTTGAAAAGTTTGAGAACCACTGAATTAGTGGTCGTGTGCTCCATGATCAGTGAGGATGTGAGTTTGAATCTGACTCCTGGTCTTGTCTCACATCTTTCTCCTCTTTCCGTCCTTGGTTGCCTGTCTCTCTACACAAGGTTTTAACAAACTTTTACATGATCAGGACCCCCAAAATAGACAGAGCCTCTGACTGGGGCCCCCAATTTCTAAATGTAAAATAAATAAATAAAATAATGAATGAATGAATACATATATACAGTATATATACTGTACATACAGACAGACAGACAGACAGACAGACAGACAGACAGACAGACAGACAGACAGAGACACACACACACACACACACACACACACACACACACACACACACACACACACACACACACACACACACACACACACACACACACACACACACACACACCCACAGTATATATAACTCCTCTCCCTCCTGCCCAATTCCACCCCTAGCCCATGCAGTCAAGACTTTGACAAGTTGCTCTACACTATCATATCTAAGACTGAAGGCATGGTGAGTATATTCAGAGTGCATGTATGGTTCATTGACAGGTCCTTCACAACAAGTCGACCATCACACCATGGGATCTAGCTGTTGATTGGGTGGGAGGAAACCTCTACTGGTGTGACCCTGAGCAGCACACCATAGAGGTGTCCAAACTAAACGGGTCGTACCCAACAGTCCTGCTCAACACTGACCTGGACCGGCCACGATCCATAGCTGTGGATGTACGCTACGGGTAAGAGCACTGTGGTGACATCATGAACCTCACATTACATTTATCAACCATCCTGTGAAACACCACGGATACAAGAAGACTGAATTACATCTAACAATAAAACTGATGAGATTGCATCATATTCTGTTGCAGATCTAAGTAAAAAAAAGTCACAAAAAGCACCATGTATGTTTTAGTTTTGTATATTTACTTAATCAATCAATCACAACTGTATTAAAGACACATGGTCCATAGCAACAATAACACATAACAGATACATACAAAAACAAACAAAGGCAGACAGAGTCCATATAAAATCATAACACCCGGGATTCAAACTTGGGTCTCCCGCGAGGAAAGCCAACATCTTAACCGCTAGACTAAAGGTAAATCCTTATAGCCTGGGAGAGATATTATGGTTTTATCTCATCAGGCAGAGGCTCTGAGCCACTACTGCTACATACAGTCTTACATGACAATGTATGGTTCCACAGTTTAGAGTAAAACCTGAAAGAACTCAGTACAGTGTTTGTCAGAGTTAAAATTACTCTATTTGTACATGAGGTTCTGCAGCACAGCAGAGCAGGTGGTTCACCAACACTGACAAACATGTGACGTGCACTGCTGCATCGAGGCACTTTAAGCAGCAGTCTAATGCCATCATAATACTGTATGATACATTGAGATTAGTCTCTATTTATATTTAGTTTTCACTTTTTGTTTTCAATGTCAGTTAATTTCATTCGCTTTTAAAGCAGGTTTGCAAGTTTAGTTTAGTTTTTAATTTTTTTAAATGTTACTTTTAGTTTAATTTTGTATTAGTTTGAGTGTTAGTTTTAGTTGTTTATAGAATAGTCAGAGGTGAGACAAATCTCAGAATTATTTTTGAACATAGAAAATATTCAAGCTCACAACGTGTTGCATCGCAACACGTTGTGAGCTTGCAGACTGGCTATTTGCTGAGAATAAATATTTTGACTATTGACAAAGACTAAAACTAATTTCTTTAATGTTTTAGTTCGTTTTGTTTTGGAAATCCTCATTTAATTTTTTATTACAGTCAAGTAAAATGATTTCTAATTGTTTTATTGTAGTTTTAATCATTTAGTTAGTAGTGAACTATAATAAACCTGGTATGAACTCTTCATCATATTGTAGGTCCACTAGTACTGTACAGTACTGTATGTGTGATTAGTTGTGAATAGTGACCCTGACACAGTGTCTCCCTGACAGATACTTGTACTGGTCAGACATGAGTAACAACAACCCCCACATAGAGAGGATGGGGATGGACGGCACCAACAGGAGAGTCATCGTGAAGGATAAGATCTCCATGCCCTTAGGCCTGACGTTAGACTACATCAATGATCACATCTACTGGACCAACGAGAGGAAATACATTGAGTTTGCCAACCTGGATGGAACCAACAGACACACAGGTAACACAAACACAAACAGGTAACACACGAATAGGTGCGCGCGTGTGTGTTTGTTACACACTCACGCACACACACACACACACACACACACACACACACACACACACACACACACACACACACACACACACACACACACACACACACACACACACGATCATCTGGTTTAAATAGTTTAGTTAAACCCATTAAGACCGGGAACGCATCTCTGTCATTTTTTGATTTATTTGGACTATTTAAAAATAGCAGATATACAAGCTCGTAGCGCGGCACTGAGTGCCGCTCTACAAACTTGTATATCTGCTATTTTTGAAGAAAAAAATTGAAAATGTGTGCAAATCTTTGAATATATATAAAGCGAACATTTGTCACTCAAATCTTTGCTTTGTCTTCTAAATCCTAAAACATATTTTTTAAATGTATTTGGCCGTGGACCCCCCATCTCAAAATATTTTGTTCCAGGGACCCCCCCTCCCAGATCTACAAGCTCGTACGAGCTTGTAGATCTGCTATGTTTGAATAGCCAAATAAATCTAAAGATGTGACACACAGATGCGGTCTTAATGGGTTAAGAAAAAGCAAGGAAAGCAGTGAGAACATTATTTACTTTGTTATAATCTATTGGTGTATGTTAAAGCACCATTTTCTTTGTACTTTCACTTTTAATACTTTATTCATGCATTTAATAATAGTCTGACACTTTTTATTTGGGGTTTTGTGTGTCTGCAGTTGTGAGTCAGGACAACATCTATGCTATTACTCTGTTTGAGGATCACATCTACTGGATAGACAAGAAGACCAGATCCATCTACAGAGCCAACAAGACTCAGGGAACCAACAAGATCAGATTCATCAGCAACCTGATCTATCCATATGACATCCACATCTACCACCCCTATAGACAACCTGAGGGTCTGTACCACCTACTGTATACAACACTCTCATTATTACTATTCATGCCCCCCCCCCACAATAATATAAATAAATAGTGACAACAGTATCAATCAATCAATCAAACTTGATTTATATAGCACATTTTACACAACGTTAGTTGACCAAAGTGCTGAACAGGTAAAATGCAGAAAAAACAGAAAAGAAAACAATACATCAAATCAGAAAAAAGAACACAAAAAAACATATAATAAAGTGTAAAAAACGCATAGCATAGTGTATGTTGTACAATTGCACGTATGTAGGTTTATACAGAGGGTAGGGAAGCGATTTGATGAGAGTTAAAAACAGGAACATTTATGATTGGATGTGGTTAAAGGCCAGAGAGAAGAGGTGAGTTTTAAGTAAGGTCTTAAAGATCTGAATGGACTGAGCAGATCTGATGTGGAGGGGGAGATTGTTCCACAGCTGTGGGGCTGCCACCGCAAAAGAGCGATCCCCTCTGGTTTTGAGGGTTAGGTTTGATGGCACAGTCAGCAACGACTGGTCAGCAGACCTTAGTGCTCTGGGTGGGTTATGGGGTGTTAGAAGTTCAGCCATATATGGGGGGGCCAGACCATTGATGGATTTAAAAGCAAATAATACAATTTTAAAATCAATTCTGTATTTTACCGGAAGCCAGTGGAGAGAGGCCAACACTGGAGTGATGTGGTCATATTTTTGGATACCTCTGAGAAGGCAAGCAGCAGCGTTTTGAACTAGTTGCAAACGCCTGAGTAGGGAGAGGTCGATGCCATAATATAGTGCATTACAATAGTCAATCCTAGATGAGATAAAGGCATGGATTACTAATTCAAATTGTTTGAGGGGGAGATATGGTTTGATTTTGGCGTAAATGAGTCGGGTAAATGTCGTAAATGAAAAAAGCTGGTTTTTATGACTGAGCTAATCTGTTTATCAAATTTGAAGTTGCTGTCAAAAATAACACCTAGGTTTTTTGCATTATTGTGAATATTTGAGGTGAGGGGGCCCAGGGTGTTGACAGGTGAGTCGTCTGCGTAGCAGTGGAAGGCAATAATTTGTTTCGAGAGGATTGATCCGAGGGGCAACATATATAATAAGAACAGTAGGGGGGCCAGAATAGAGCCCTGGGGAACCCCACAGGTGAGAGGGGCTGCGGGGGAGGAGAACTCACCCAGCTGGACAGAGAAAGTCCTGTCAGTTAGATAGGATCTGAACCAAGCTAGGGCCGTGCCCGAGATGCCAACCTGATTTTCCAGTCGTGAGAGCAGGATTCTGTGGTCCACCGTATCAAAAGCGGCAGAGAGGTCCAGCAGAACCAAAATGGCGGGGCTACCAGAATCCACAGTTAAAATTAGGTTATTAGTTTTTTAAAAGGGCTGTTTCTGTGCTATGGCCCGGTTTAAAACCTGATTGAAATTTTTCATGTTGGCCATTGTTGGTTAGAAATGATTGTAGTTGGGTGTAGACTGTTTTTTCGAGGACTTTAGATAAAAAAGGTAGGTGGGAGATAGGTCTGAAGTTGGAGAGAATAGATGCGTCTAGGTTTTTCTTTTTTATTAATGGATGGACAACAGCATGTTTGAAGGTGGCTGGGACATGTCCTGAGAGAAGGGATGTATTTATTATTGATAAGAGGCTTGGACCGACTGAGCAGAACACTTCTTTGAGAAGACGGGGGGGGGGATGCTATCTGTAGGGCAGCTTGTGGGCCGGAGATGAGAGACTATGTCGGAGAGTGAGGAGATAGATACCGGTTCGAAGTGATCGAAAGCAGCAGGGCAGGGTGAAGGTGCAGAAGGTGGAGCAGTGAAGGTATGCAATGACCTAAGATCTGATATTTTGTCAGTGAAGAATTTTTGAAAATTGTCGCAGAGAGTGAGTGATGGGGTGAGAGGAGAGATATCACGAGGATTGATAAGGGAGTTAAAAATCACACCCTGTGTGAAGTGGGCGGTGTCTTGCTAGCTAATCACAATACTGAATGGAGTCAACCAATCATGTACAAAAAATAAATACATTTATTGAAACACTCTTTATGATGGAAGAAACCATAACTTAAAAAAAACAAATTAATGTTTTTTTTTAAGTTATGGTTTCTTATAGAGGGCTATGCACATGTGTCATGTGACACTGGCCAATCACAGTCCTGAATAGACTGTGATTGGCCAATCACGGTGCAGGGTTAGGCGGGGTACATTTTTGTACATTTTTGGCCAATCACAGAGCAGGATTTGTTGTACAAATATCCAAACCTCACTTATAGGGGCGGTTTCACCGCCCAAAAATATCAAAAAGCACCTGGGGTTTGTGACTATTGTTTGAGACTGTGTTGGAGATGAAGGCCGATTTTGCCGTTTTAACGGCTCGCTGGTAAGTAACCAGGCATCCGCGCAGGATTTCCAAATTTACATGGCGTCTGTCATTTTTCCACCGTCTCTCCGTGTGCCTGTAGGCGCGCCTGAGGCCTCTTGGTGGTGTCGTTTAGCCATGGCTCAGAAAGTGCCTTAGTGTGTGTTTTTCTGAGTGGAGCAATAGTGTCTAAAATGCGAGTGCATGTGGAATTAAAATTCAGGAGGAGTGCCTCCGCAGTGGGGATGTAATTTGTGCCCATGACAGTAGGCACAGAATCATTAAAAATATCGGAGAATTGTGATGCAGTGGATGGGTTTATCGCGCGTGTGCGACGCACAGGGACATTAGGTTTGGCTAATGAGCAAGGAATTGTTGAAGTGAATAAAATTGGAAAATGATCTGATGTGCATGGAGGAGTACAAGTATTGGTAATAATGACGGATAGTCCCTTAGTTAAAACAAGATCTAAAATATGGCCCTTTTCGTGAGTAGGGTTGGATACAGATTGTGTGAGACTAAAAGAATCAATAAGAATTAAAAAGTCCTTGACGAGGGGTTTTGATCTAGAGCAGACCTGGATGTTAAAATCTCCAGTAATTATGCAGTGGTCGTATTTGATCATAGTTTCTGACAGAAAATCGGCAAATTCATTTATAAAGTCCTTGCTTTTTGGGGGGCGGTATATGATTGCGCAGAAAACTGGCGGGGACATCTTTAGCTCGAAAGATTGTAGCTCAAAACTTAAGTAGGTGGTTACAGGTTGAATCAGATTGCAATTTATATTATTTTTAAAGATTGAAGCTAAGCCCCCTCCAGTGCTAGTGGTTCGGGGGGTGCTGAAAAAAGTTCGATCTGGGGTGAGTAGTTCAGAAAAGGATGTAGAGTCGCCAGCAGGGGCCCATGTTTCAGTTAAAAACAAGAAATCAAGGTTGTGAGTGGTGATAAAATTATGTAATAAAAATGTTTTTTCCTTTATGGATCTTGTGTTGAATAGGGCCATGTGAAAGTTAATACCAGGGCTGGGTGATGTTGTGGTGCGTTTTAGCGGGCGGAGATAGATGGGCCCAACGCTGCGCCTGGAGCTGTGGCCAGGTTTGCGCTGTCTCGGTCTGATCAGAGCTGGGATATGGGAAACAAGTGGAGCTATATTTACACAAGGAGTCCTATTTTTAGACGTGGTGATAGTGGAATTGATATGATTAAAAACAGTGATAGCAGCTTGTGAGGGTTGTGGTTGTGGTCCTAGCCCGTTAGGGTGCGGGGAGGAGAGCACTGTGGAACTAACGGGCTTAGGGCTAGAACCAAATTGTCAAATTGTGGCACACAGATCGGTGCGCGTGTTGGCAGGGGGGTTGGTCTGCTCTAGAGTGTGGTGTAAACAATAGGAAATATTTGCCGTTAGCGCCTGGCATCCCTGCTTGCTAGGGTGTAAACCATCATGGGCGAAAAAAGGACGGGCCCAGAACAGGTTAAAATGATCAATAAAATTCAGGTGGTGATTAAAACAGTGTGACTTGAGCCAGGTGTTCAGGCTCAGGAGTCTACTAAACCGCTCGTCACCGCGTCCGAGCGTCAGGATCAGGCCAGAGAGGAAGACAGACTTTCCGCTGCTTTTTAGGATGTCAATCAGGTGGATGAAATAATACTTTGTCAATTCTGATAGATTACAGGCGGAGTCATTTGTACCGATGTGCAGCACAATCTTTGAAATGGACGTGGGGAGCGTGTCTAAAAGTCCTGAGAGTTTTTGGAGGAGAGTAAACGTTGTGGCGCCTGGAAAGCAGTGTGTTATGGCATTTATGGGGCGGATATTTCTGACCATGGAGTCGCCGATAATAATCACTGTGGGAGCTATGAGAGGGAGCACAGTGGGAGCATTTTTGGAGCTGGCGGTGAAGCAATTTTTGGAGCTGGGGGAGGAGAGGGGGGCTGATCAGCTGGGGCTGGTGGGTGAGGCTGATCAAAAGAGGGACCGCAAGACATTTTCTTCTGCTGTGGATGGAGCGGTGTGGGGCCTGCAGACCTACGTCTAACAGCCCCCTCCAGTATTTTCGGCGGTCCTTTCGTGGCCGCGGTGCCGCCAGATCGTCTGAGGGCTCGGCTGGGGCGGTGTTATGCCCGAGCAGTGAGGGGAAATGGTCCATGTCCAGGATGGAGAATGTGTTCGTAATGCTGAGTGGAGGGGCTTTGGGTAGGGGGGTTCGAGAGCGTGAGCGGGGGCCTCCATGTTTACCCCGCGAGACCAGTGACCAGAGGGCCGGGGTGGAACTGGCCGGGGGTGGCATCATGTGAGCGTCCAGCCACGCTGGGACAGTGTCATCTAGGTTGCCTACAGTGGACGTAGCAGCGGCCAGGGGAGGCAACAGGTGGGCGTCCAGCCGGGCTGGAACAGTGTCGTCCAGGTCGCATCTATTGGACACGGCAGGGCGAGGACCCACGGTGACTTCGGTGTCAGTCGGTGCAGGAGGAGCGTCGTCATCCTGCCAGAGAGAGTCGAATAAGGTCTTATCCTCCTTTATCTGATGGAGGCGAGACACTCTGAACTTTAGCTCAGCCACCTCCTGGGAGAGTCGGAGACAGCTGTTGCAGTCGGACGATGAGGTAGGTGATGGCATAGTGATGGCTGGGGGTGAAAAACAACTGTGGCCAGTAAAATAGAACAGATACAGAATAGGTGCGGGCTGAGAAATGGCGTATACTGGTAGCTGGGCCGCCGTGCAGTAGTACACTTACCCGCGAGGGTCACCAAAAGGTGACCCGATAAGGTGAGTAGACTCAAATTCAATCCAAACGGGTTCGATGATTTGATGATCCTACGTTCTTCCCTCCGTGGATGACAGCTGTCAAACCGGCCACCGCTAGCATCAGCTGTTAGCTGTCAGGCTGACAGCGGGCCAGTGGTGGCAGTCTATAAACAGCAATCCGGGTAGGGACAGGTCGCCGTAGAATCCTCCGTGTGTTTGAAAATTAAAAGTCACTGCATCCAAACATGAAGGGAGCAGGATCGGAGCACAATATGGCTGGATGGAGTCTGTCAGGTTTAGCCACGGCTAGCCGGCTACTAGAGGCAGAGTCATTTAGATTAGAGCGACTATAACGATAAAAAGGCACTCGATTTTTAAAATCTGTCAGTTATAGCAAAGTGAGCTGATAAAACAAGCATTTTTAAAGGCAAAAGGAAGGAATAAGACTGGATAAGGTTCTAAAAGATCAGTTTGTGGAGGAGCTGCTGCGAAGCTGCTGCCTCTCTCAGTAGATGTTCAAGCTCACAATGCATCGCGATGGGATGATTTGTGAACTTGTACAGCACAAAAGGTTTATAAAGCACTGTAGTAACATATAGGTGTGTGTTCTCATAGTCATTACATGTGTGCATGTTTTCTCCACCCTGCAGTGTCTGGTCATCCATGTCAGACCAACAATGGAGGCTGCAGTAACCTGTGTCTGCTCTCACCTGGAGGGGGCTACAAGTGTTCCTGTCCCACAGACTTCTACGTGACAGCTGACAACAAGCAGTGCATGTCCAGCTGCACTGCCAGCCAGGTGATTCACCTCAGCTTCACTTGTGTTACTCTGTATGACTTTATGTCTCATGTCTGGTTTTGATACATTACTGATTATGAACATAATCCTCTGTTTCCCCCTTCAGTTTGTTTGTCAGAATGACACGTGCATTCCATTCTCATGGAAATGTGACACAGTAGATGACTGTGGGGACGAACACGCTGACTGTCGTGAGTAGAGATTGAAACATTACCTCAGTAGTCCTGCTTTATTATTCCTGTTTACAGTGATTACAATGAATCCTTCTATGTATTCTAAAAACACTGATAAATGCTTTATCACAATAAAACATAACATAAATCATTTTATAGTGACACTTAAGGTGAAGTTTTATAATGGTAAATTGCGTCTTTATCGAAAGTACTTAACAATGTGTGTTACATTCACCCATTCACACACACATTCACGCATCGATGAGGAGGAAACCATGCAAGGTACCAACTTGTCAATTAGGAGCAGTTAGGGGTTCAGTGTCTTGCTCAAGGACACTTCGACACTAACTCTGGGGGAGCCCGGGATCGAACTGGGAACCTTCCGACTGCAAAGCAGCCACTCTACCTCCTGAACCACTGCCGCCCCGCTCATAACTATAGAACAGACCTTTTTTTTAATTTTGGCCAGTATAATAGTGTTATAATTCTCATGGTTATAATACATTATGATAATTGTAAAATGTATAATAATCACTGTTATGAAGCATATCATGTTACTAAGTCACTATAAGTGGTCAAGCTTTAAGTAAAGAAAACAATAACATTTAATCTACGCGAGAACAACACAAAACATTTCTTCCTACACCTCCAGGACTGTCATGACTTTACTTTACTTTACTTGACTTTATTTTACACGCACTTGCACGCGCACACGATTAATCCGATTAATCACAGCTTAAAAATGTATGAATCATGATTATTCACCATTCAAACCATGTCCATAATATGCCATTTCTTTCTGTATATTGTTGTTGGAATGGAAAGATAAATGACAAACGGTGGATATATACATTTAACACACAGTATGTATGTATGTATGTATGTATGTATGTATGTATGTATGTATGTATGTATGTATGTATGTATGCATGTATGTATGTATGTATGTATGTATGTATGTATGTATGTACTGTATGTATGTTTATTATAACAAATCCACGGTGTGGGTATTAACACATTGTGTGCCAAAAACGGTCCGGACCGTTTTTGAGAATCCAAACGAGGAGTGCCGAAAACGGTCCGGACCGTTTTTGACCCAATTTTATTTTTATACGTAGGGCCCACGTGGGGCGCTCTTACGAAACTTTGGGATCATCCAAGGAGTTTCTGAGAAGGAGAGGCCGGATGTGGATCCATGTCAAAAATCCTTCCGGTCGGCCTTTCCAATGTTAACTCCTTGACTAAAAGCTTAATATCTTAATATCTATCTTCTACAGCACGAAACGTATCAACGTAAGTGGATGGAAGATATGCAGGCACTGAACGTATAATATTTTAATAAACTTCTGGCACCCGATGTGTTAATATTGAAAAATCGATAATATACACCCTAATCCAATGACAACATTTCATCGTCTCATTGCTATTCCTCTAAACAAGTAGTTCTCAACCAGTGGTCCGGGGAACACCAGTGGTTCTTCTGGGGGTTCCAGGTGGTCCCTAGCTAAATGATGGAGAAAATGGACCCTTATAGATCTTTAACTCTTGAGAGTGTAAAATTAAACATACATTACTTACATTGTACACTCTCAAAAACGACATTATTGTTAAACATCTGCATTACTTCACTAAAGAATTGTTATTTTGATCAACGTTTGCCTGTTATCTCTCCTAATGGTACCAATACAGCATGGAAATGGAATTGTGGACAAAATGTTTTAGTTACTCCACTGCGCCCCCTACAGATCTGGTCAATGGAATTTTTCTATTGACAAACCTTTGTCTTTCCGTCGGAATTTTCTTTTCTGGCCAAAAAAATATTTTAGACGTGAGGTGGGGATCTCTGAGTGTTCCCACTAAGGAAAGTAGGCTTTCAACTCCATAAAACCGTTTTTTTTTTGGTGAGTAGCGAAAGCGTATTCTTTTATTATTACTAAAGACGAGAGGCTGCGCAGCCTGCGCTACCGGGGGTGTGCGGGCAACAGCTCCAAAGTAACATAGCGTTAAGGAGAACAATGATCGCACCGTGATCATTGTTCTCGTCACTCGCCACTCGTCACTCCATACATTTATGATAGACAGACAGACAGACAGACAGACAGACAGACAGATATGTTACAGTGAGACTCATTTTGTAGCGGCCCCTGGTTTATGAATGATGACGAAGGTGGATGGTTTCAACGGGTGTATTTATTTTCTTCTTCAACAATGAATGAAGCTGTATTCGAACACCGTGAAAACTATAAAAAGAAATAAATACTGTCATTATCATATTAAATCATTTTCATAGTTTCACTCAACAATAAAATCAGTGCATTTCAAAGTATCTCTTTCAAAGTACAATTCAACAATAAAAGGTTAATTTATAGTTGACATAATTCAGTGAGTTAATAACCCATTTCAACATGCAAATACCAAAACGTACCAATGTACCATAACCAAATAAAAAATACCAGACAAACAATTAATAGATCCCAAAATAAATCAGAAAGAAAATCCAAAAACAAACAACAAACAAAGAACACTTCTGTACCTCACTCCGCTATCCAGGGGTGCTATACTGGGCTGGGCTGCTTACAAAGCCACCTTGGCTTCAGGTAACATCAAACAAAATGATTGTTTGATGTTCAATCGTTACACCAAACGGGCACTGTGAACAATAAAACAACCTTACTCAAACTGCGCAATTAAAGTGCAGAATACAGGGTTATAGGTTACAAAACGTTAAGGCAAACAAACAAACATTTCGTACCGTGTCGCGCTGAATAGGAGACACGTTGGTGCGTGCTACTGTGCGTCTCTCTCTGAACGTATGGGTCTGTCTGTGTGTGAAGCTAGCATGCCTCAATAAGACCGCAGTAGTAACCGGAAGTGTCAAAATAAAGGTCGCCCAAAAAACACAGGAAGTGTCAAAATAAAGTAAACCAAAATACGCAAAGTAAATAACAAATTAACTTCAAACTAAACAAACAATTGAAGTTAAAAGGAACAAGTGTCACAGACACTTACACTCCCCCCAATCATGTTACACAGGGTAACTCATTCCGGGTAAAACATGATTCACAATGTTTACAGGCTCGATGAGGTTTGAGAGGATAAATTGTCCAGTCGTTCACTCTCCTTCCAGCAGTCATTTCTGATATTGGACACGTAGTCATCCTCCACATTCTTCTCAATTTTCTACAGCGCTGAGCCCTTGTGCTCAGATTGAAATCTCTAGCGACATAGTAGTCCACTTGCAGGTTTTCTGTCTGCCGTCGTATGGTCTGACCATTGGACGGTCTGGAGTCGAGGCTGTAGGGGGGTGTGGACACCATCAGCTGACTCAAGATGTATACCAGGATCAACACTACAATGGGCATCAGTTGGATGAACATGGAGAAACTACTATCTCCTCGTTTCTCTGCTCTCTCTTGTCTGTTATCAGATTCAAGTTGGCTGAGAATCAAGGCCTTTTCTAAGTCTGCCTCGTACAGTTCACTGGTTATCTGCTTATCCATCTGTTTCCATTGTTGCCATCCTTCAGCTGGTACATTCCCGTCCCCTGCTGTAGGATTGAGAAGGTCGTTTGCTACAGCCTGGAGACTAGTCATAGGGGATGGGGCAGATGATTTCTGAGGGATCTTCTTGAAAGCCAGACTTCGCAACTGATTTGCTTCTGTCTGTTGCTGTTCTTTCTTCCTCTTCTTGTCGTTGTTCTGAGCGGCTTTCCCTGCTGCCTTGCCGGTGGTCCTTCTGCTCTTCCCAGAGTCCCGGCCCCCCTTGCTGCCTGTGGTCTTTCCTCCCACCTCGGAACTGTCAGAGGCCGACTCAGTGTCGATCTGGAGCAAGGTGCAGCGGGACGCCGTGGTGGGAACGTTGATCATTGCAGACGATGCCGTGGTAGCTACTGGTAGTTGATCTGGGTGGTTGGATTCTCCTGTAACGATGTGATTCACATGACTGTGGTTCCCCAGCCGATCAAGATGTGGATTTGAAGAGCCTACTATGCTCCACCCTAGTACGGTTCTTTGAGCGAAGGGATCATTATCGTCTCCAGTGATGACCTCGAGGGGTGCCAATGCTACTGGGCAGTCGTTTCCAATCAGTAATCCAACTTCGCAGTCTTGCAACGGAGGCAGCTTGTTTGCCAGTTGTCTTAAATGAGGCCATTGCAGAGCTGTGTTCTTGGTAGGAATATAGGACTTATTTACCGGAATGAAGTTGCGGGTGTAGGCATGGCGTAGTTGGATCTGTTTCTCGGAGTGCAGACCTCGGACTTGCAGTCCTCGGATATTCTTGCTTTCCGTAACTGTGTCGATGGCCGTCATGGTGCTAAGTTTCAGCTGCACAGGCTGGGAATCTACCTTTAGCTCCTCAAGCAGATCTTCCAAGACAAATGTAGAGTCACTCTGTGTGTCGAGTAGGGCATACGTTAGAATTTCTCTCTGTGGTTCCTCTGTAGATGACATGAAGACGGGAACAATGCTTGAGGTGGCAGAAGCTCTTATGAACACTGTGTGCGTCGTGGCGGAATGAATCTCCTGACCTGAATGGTTGTTTGTGGAAGTGGACTCCTTCGCCATTTCTCCCACGGATCTCTCTCTGTCGTAATGCAGGCAGGTAGGATGTCGTCGATTACACACGCCACAGCTATGTCGCCTCTGGCATTCTTTGCTACCGTGTCCTTTCCTCAGGCACGCGAAGCAGAGATGATTTTCAACGATGTAGGCTTTCTTGTCTTCCATAGATTTTTCCTTAAAGATGGGGCATGTAGCCACACCATGTGCTTCCTGGGCACAGATGGGGCAGGTGAATGAAGGCTTGGGGTTGTCATTCTGGGCAGTGGTGTGGAAAGCACTGGTCCTTTTAGGTGTTTTCTC
This sequence comes from Gymnoscopelus braueri, assembly GCF_963280865.1. Classification (NCBI taxonomy): domain Eukaryota; kingdom Metazoa; phylum Chordata; class Actinopteri; order Myctophiformes; family Myctophidae; genus Gymnoscopelus; species Gymnoscopelus braueri. Next base: position 49,842,249 of record NC_137609.1, on the reverse strand, counting down.
GTCCGTGGGCCTGCGATTCACCAAAAATGGAGAGGCAATAGGGTTGCAGACTCTACTGGCTTCCGTTTGAAGGAACTTAGTGAAATGTGAGAAGCTAGGATAGTCGCCAGATTCATCCACTTTTTTCATGACAATTCTGCTCCAACCACGAACAATCCACTCTGGTAATTTTTTAAGAATTTTGTGATTCTCCTCACAGTCATTCAGTATAGATAGTCCTTTAACATGTGGCATTGCCTCAACGCAGCTCTGGAGGAAATCAGCAAAGTCTCTGAGGGCGAAAGGGTCGTTAGAGCTGACCATGGGCCATTTCATTAGCTTGTCCCGGAAGGCTCTTTGCACTACGAAGGCGTTTCCGTATCTCTCCTGTAGAACTCTCCAAGCTCCCTGGTAGGCATCCTCCGAGGTTCTATAAAAGAAACCTTCTACTGCTCTGAGGGCTTCTCCGGCCAGATAGTGTTTCAGATAGAACATTTTTTCACTAGCGGGTAGAGGTTGTTTGTCTATTAGTGCCATGAAGGACATTTTCCAGTCTATGAATTGTAATGGCTCGCCAGAGAAGGTTGTTGGTTCGGGAGCAGGTAGACGGCTTATACTGAGTGAACTTATGAGTGATTGAGCGAGACCGGTGTTGTCCAGGGTAGCTGACGTGTGACTGAATGTTTGTATGGGCTGAGATGAGATGGGGTTAGGTTGAGCACTTGATGGGACATTTGGAGGAGCGGAGAGTGGGTTGTTGTGGTGTTCAGAATTGCCGTCAAATCTGTTGTATGCTTGGACCCGTGCTGCTGCTACTCGGATGTCCTTTTGTGTTTTAAGCTGTTTTAGTTTAGTTTTTGCTTCTTGGATTTCCTGCAGGGCCTTGGCTTCCTCCTGGTTAGCGGCAAGATCTGCCTCTGCATCGGCTCTCTTGCTAGAGGCTTTGGAGGAAGTTTTAGAGTGGTGGCTGGAGATGGAATTTGAATCGTCAGTGTTGACTATGGAAGGGGGTTTTGGGCGCAATTGGCCGGTTCCACGGGACTGTGTCCGTTTCTCTGTGTTATGGGATGTTTCGGAGATGACTGTTTCAGTGTTGGTGTTTCCAAAAATAGAGCCGTAATCCTCCTTATTTAAGGCCATTCTGACGCGTACCTTTGCTAGCTCCTCATTAAAAGGCCTGTCGAGGGCTCCCAGGTACTTGTCCACTATCTCACATATCTCTGTTGTGATGATTATGCAGGTATCCATTCTTTTGACGATGTCCGGGGTGGGAGTGCAGTTGCGTTGAATTGATTTATAATGTTGACTTATTGCATCATGTTGGTGCTGAACTGTTTGCTTGATGTCCCGGAGGGTCTCTTCAGAACAAAATGATTTTAATGCTGTTCGGCCACTTTTTGCTGAGTGCGTCCAGGTAGTATATGCCTTTGTGAATGCCTTTTCAGATTTCTTGGAGTTCTCGTCGTGCAGTTGCTGGCCCTTCTCGGTTGAGATTTCTTTGCGGGTGCTTAATTCAAACTGATGTTCGTTGGTCGCTGTTTTTCCACGTTCAGTAGCATCTTGTGTGCCGACTGTCTCTTCGGGATTTGTAGGATGCTCCATGTTGACTGCTGTGTCGTTGGTGGTTGACATTTGCTTGGATTCTTTGCCGTTTGTGTGATTACTTAGACTTCAGAGGTTAATTGGTCTGGGTTGGCGTTCAGTGTATAATATAACCGTTTAGCACCGAGCAGCTCCACAGTACCACTTTGAACCGCAAAGGATAAATCAAACAAACATACAAATTGCAGTACAATTAGGCAGATGTCCCTTTCAACAATGCGTCAAATGCAGCTTAAATAGTTATTAATCCCTTTGACCTGTGTGACAGAACCTTTAAATTCCAATCACATTTGAGAAACACCTTTGAATGTCACCCTTATGTTTTCTTGTTTATTTTTCCTTTTTTTTTCTTTTTTCAATTTTTTTGTCCTTTTGGTAACCTTCCCACCAGTAGAGGCTACCAGTCAGAACTTATAAGCCCCCTCAATGAATGAGGCGCAGTTTACGGAGCTAGTTCAGGCCAGGCAACTCAAGGGATGGGCTAACCGATCAGGTGACTAAGTCACATGCACTCTTCTCCTGGTCGGTGGGTTATAAGTAATGCTCTGCCTATCTGCTCAGTCTGGTTGCGCTCTTCTGCTGCTCTGACGTGCGACGCTGCTGCTGCTGCTCTGCTGCCGAGATCCTGCCGGATCTGCTGCCCTTGCTTGCTACGTATGCTGCTAACCATGAATAGTCTCATATTGTTTCTTGGTTGATGGTTATTTGCGTGCTGCCATTGTCCATGCTGCGCTAATCATAGCTACTCAGCTGTGTGCTACTGGTTCTAAACGTGGTATTACTTTCTTTACTTAAGTTAAAAATCGCTTGCTAAACGCTCAGCTCAAAAGCAGTAGCGTTCGTCATTGATCCATCTCAGTATGGTCAACTAGAGAGTGTAGAAATAGAGTAACGACACGCTTGATCCCGCCGCAAACGGGCTCCTTCGGTATAGTTCCAAACATTGGGACTGCTGCCTCATTGAGATAGACGGAGCACTTCCGCATTCCATTCTTACAATGGGAGTCGACGCTAGTGTCAGAACTCTCTTTATGGCACTGGGTTAACGGTAGTTCACCAACAGTGTTGCTTAAGTTTCTGTTTCCTTATCGTAAGCAACGATGGGCTTGGGGTTCTGTTATGGTCCCCAGTTTAGCGTGTATTTGTTCAAAGTAGTTCACTTTATCTCAAGATTGGGTTTCTAGACCTAGTTGCTTGCTTCTCTCTCAAAAGATGATATCACCGATCTATGACGCGCGCTGATATGGCTGGTAAGTGCTACTGCCATGGTAGATAGAGAGAGAGGGCATGGCGTCACTTTGTGAGTCGCTTTGCTTGTTTTGGCTCTAATGTTCAGATTAATATCTTTATGTAGGCTACTGGTTAAAACACGGATATGCTCAGTTGGCTGCATCTTGCTTAATTTATAGTTATTGTATTCATGGATAGTTCAGTGGCTTTAGACGGTACTCTTATTCTGAAGAGCTCGTCCACCGGATGTTGTTTGAGGCTTATAGTTGATGACCGAACACTTCTCTACCCATGCGAAGGAGAGAGGGGAAGCTAACTTGTGAGTAGTGTTCAAGAAGTAGTTGCACTGCAGTTTAAATGTTAATGCTGCTAGAATTCATTGAAATTAGTTATCTCTCGTGTAGCTATGTCTGGCATCTATTTGCAGAGTAGGAAAACTCACTGTTCATGTTGATGCTAAAGTTGCAGCACTAAATTGCTGCCATCATCTCAATGTTCATGTTAGTGCTGAGTTGCTGTACTAAATTGTACTAGATTGCTGCCATCAACACAATGGTCTCCATTATGCTAAAGCTCCTCACTGCATGCTTCTACTGTTCAGATAATGCTAGTCGTTCTTCAACTGCTACTAACTGGCTGCTGATCATGATTAGGCTAAAACTGCTGACATTGTTTCTGCAGTCAATGCATGCTACTCATACTAGTGCCATCATGATGATCATGCTAATTATGTTGACTGCATTCCTAGGCTACTGCATTAATGCTACTCATTCTGCAATTGCTGGCAAAATGTCTGCTAATCATGATTATGCTAATGATGTGGACTACATTGCTACCACTGCTATAATCGACTAATGCTGCTAGTACTAAAATTGCTGCAAACGTGCCGATCATGAACATGCTAAGTTACTACTAGTGCTATGGCCACTACCTCATTAATACTGCATTCATCTACCTCACATTTAGCAATTGAAAGCAATATCACGCAAAGTCATTTATCAGCATTCATTGATATTCTGCTTTGTGTTTTTTTCCATGTCCGGCTTAATGCATGGTGATGGGATGCCTAATGCCGATGGGGATGAGTGCTGTTCACCTTGGATACTGGGGAAGTCAGGTTTGCAGGCCTCGTGTCTTCAACAGTGACAGTGTCAGTGTCAAATCATGTAGCAGTTCAATTGCTCTAATATGTGGTGGAGGTAAAGTAGGCCGTTTCATATTACGATGAAATAATCAAATGAACTTGCAGTGCAGATTAGACGTTATTGGTTGCATTCTACCGTTGTTATGCTCTTGTATTGCTAAATTACACTTGTTAAGGATCAGGATGAGCTAAAGGGATTCTCATTTTGCTGCATACACTTGGATAAGAGATGGTAGAGACGTTGTAGCACAGGCTAACACGGTACGTTTGCTTCTTGTAGAAGCTTTAGATTGTCGTAGCACAGCATGTTCGCTTATGTGGAAGCTTTAGATTGTTTGTAGCACAGGCTAGCTCAGCATGTTTGCTTCTATGTGGAAGATTAGATTGTTGTAGCACAGGCTAGCACAGCATGTTTTGCCTATGTGGAGGCGAATTGTTTAGCACAAGCTATCACAGCATGTGTTGCTTCTTATGTGGATAGCTCTGGATTGTTTGTAGCATAGGCTAGCACAGCATGTTTTGCTTCCCACGTGGGAGCTCGGATTGTTCGTAGCACAAGCTAATTCAGTTGTTTTGCTTCTTATGTGGAAGCTTGGATGGTCGGTAGCACAAGCTAAACACAGCATGTTTTACTTCCCATGCGTAAAGCTATCAAATTGATTGTAGCACAAGCTAACTCAGCATGGCTTGCTTATGGGGATAGCGCTGGATTGTGGTAGCACAAGCTATCATGGCATGCTTGCTTCCATGTGGAAGGTATATGGTACAGTATATAGGAAAGTTGGTTGCCAAGTGATGTTGTCATGTTATGAGCAACAAGCTTACAGAAGTAAAGTTATTGCAACAGGATAGATGGTGGGGCTTTAGTAGAGTCAAGATATCAGTCATTTGTCAATGTTGGCTGGTGCGCACCAATCCGCGAAATATCTCGCAGGACGGATAAAGAGGGACTCCGATCCTGGCTGCTCCTGTTATCAATAGTTACACTATGTTGATGGGCTCTTTGCTTTTCTCATGCTTATCAAAAGCTGGGTGACTGGAAGTCTTTGTCCCTGTATAAAAGGCGCTGCTTTATCCGCCAGATTGGGATGCTCACGGCATATTTGGCACCACATCACGGTGTGTTCATCACTGGTGACGAGTGTTGCAGCGCAACCAGCAGCTTGCGGTGTGCAACTGACTGTGTCAGGATTTGAGGCCACACTCGCGCATTGGCGTGCAGCATGCGTCCCCACACATCCACAGTGAAGCACGCACTTTTCACTGTGGATGTGTGAGTGGCTTCAGGAAGTAAATTCCTGTCCCAGCGGTCTATAACGGCGTCATCTCGTCCAGGGTGGCTTACCATAGTAATTGCAAGAATAATTCTGCTCTGGTTCTAGATTCCAGGTTGAACTACCTACGCTCTTGGCGGCTCTGTGAGCTCTCAAGGCAGCGTGAGAGAGCTGCTCGAGATGTGGGCTTCTCAGTGTTCTCAGCATTATGCTGCAGCATCTACTGTGCGGGCCAGCACAAGGCTCTCAAGGCAGCGTTGAGAGAGCTGCTTGAGATGTGGGCTTCTCAATGTCTTCTCGGCACCTATGCTGCATCATCTACTGAGCTGCCTAGCCTCGCTGCTAAACTCTGCTAAATCAATTCTGCCAACCCTCTGGCGTCTGGCTCTGTTGGGCCGATTCAGACTTGCAACAGATGGCATTTCGTGCTAAATCTATTAGGCTATGGATGGAGAGGGATATCGGCGTTAGTTAATATTATTCACATGTCACACGTCTAATAATCTGCGTCAAGCTCTGCAAGCTATAATTTAAGCTTGTATACCATATTCTTTCAGCATCAACCGCTATGATGCTAATTGCTAACATGCTGCCACATGGCGCTTAACCCATTTAGACCAAGGCCGATTTAAAAAATAAATAAATGGCAACATGAACCCAAAATGGGTTAAAGTGGTCATAGGATGGCCGGGCTAATCCAGAATTGCAATAACATTGTGTTTGTCTCTCCATCTGTAGGCCTAAACTTGAACTGGTTCACTGCAAAGCTGCGAGAGATCTGCTCAAGCTGCGGGCTTTCTCCATCCTCCGTATTGGTGTAGCTACACCTGCAGCGCTGCTTGTCTTCTGCTTCTCTAAATCTATGGGGCGATGGTCCTCAGGAGCTTACGTAGATATTGGTTTATAAGGATGACATTCTGCAGGCAAAAAGCTCATGAGTATGAGTGCTCTCGCTGTTCTATCGCTAATTCAATAAATGCTGCTTGAGCATTATTGACGCTTTAATTACAACTCGGGTGGATTGCTGGGGATTTAGTTTAGTGGTGATGTCATGGTGCTAAAAAATGTTGGTTTATTTATAGCGCTAAAAAAAAAAAATGTTGGGCTTTCCTTGGTAGCGCTAAAAAATGTTGGGCTTTCTATGGCAGCGTTAAGAAATGTTGGGTTTCTATGGCAGCGTTAAAAAATGTTGGGTTTCTATGGCAGCGTTAAAAAATGTTGGGTTTCTATGGCAGCGTTAAAAAAGATTTGGGTTTTCTATGGCAGCGTTAAAAAATGTTGGGTTTCTATGGCAGCGTTAAAAAAGATTTGGGTTTTCTATGGCAGCGTTAAAAAATGTTGGGTTTTCTATGGCAGCGTTAAAAAATGTTGGGTTTTTCTATGGCTATGCAGTCAGGCTAATCATATCAAGCTCAGTCTATTAGTAATTGCTGCTTCAGGGATCGTTGGGTACTGATTCAGATTTTAAGTAAAGATAGCACGTCTTTACACACATAGTCAGTACACTTTATTTATTATGGATGATAAACAATAGTTATCATTCATCATAGGATGACTTATTATATATATATGTGTGTATATATATATATATAGCAGATTTCTTTGAAAAAGAAATAAATATAGAATGTCCTCTTCGAATCCGATTTGGTGCGGCACGGCGTGGACACCATATTAGGATACCGTCTAGGACTCCTGAATTCAGGGATCAGCAGGTACCTGGATTCATCAGGCTTGTTGAACACATGGATGCATGCTTGCATTTGTTTAGCTTAACAATCAAATGCTGAGGAACTCGGACATTTCATCATGCTTAGCTGAACGCAAAGTTCATGGAGCTCCACCATTCTCACAGATGGTTGGTCCGGCGTCAGGCTCTGTGTTCCCAAGCGGTTTTGGGGGTTCTTGCTGTTTTGGGGGTCTTTATTCATTCCCTGTAAATGCTATTTGGCATGTAACATTTATTAAAATGTTATTCTTACAGGGAGTGAATGGATTCAGAGTCCTGACGCCAAACTATGCTTCCTTATGCTTTCTATATCCATGCTCAAGCTTGCTCAATAAATATATATTCTAATCCAATCCAAGAGTTGTCTGACTGAAATGAGGCGCAGTTTACGGAGCTAGTTCAGGCCAGGCAACTCAAGGGATGGGCTAACCGATCAGGTGACTAAGTCACATGCACTCTTCTCCTGGTCGGTGGGTTATAAGTAATGCTCTGCCTACCTGCTCAGTCTGGTTGCGCTCTTCTGCTGCTCTGACGTGCGACGCTGCTGCTGCTGCTCTGCTGCCGAGATCCTGCCGGATCTGCTGCCCTTGCTTGCTACGTATGCTGCTGACCATGAATAGTCTCATCCCACCTCCTCCCCGGCATCCACCTGTAGGTTCTGTTTCTAGATCCCCGTGGGGGTCTTTATTCATTCCCTGTAAATGCTATTTGGCATGTAACATTTATTAAAATGTTATTCTTACAGGGAGTGAATGGATTCAGAGTCCTGACGCCAAACTATGCTTCCTTATGCTTTCTATATCCATGCTCAAGCTTGCTCAATAAATATATATTCTAATCCAATCCAAGAGTTGTCTGACTGAAGTATGTTAGTGACTGTGGTGGTGTGTGACAACCTTGGGGGCAGTGGGCTGAATGACTTGAGAAGAAGGTGGCTGTAGATGAGATGTATTGGTGGTGTTGACGTTGAGTAGCTTCAGCGCTGAGTTTTCACTGCAGCGGCCCCTGGTTTATGAATGATGACGAAGGTGGATGGTTTCAACGGGTGTATTTATTTTCTTCTTCAACAATGAATGAAGCTGTATTCGAACACCGTGAAAACTATAAAAAGAAATAAATACTGTCATTTTCATATTAAATCATTTTCATAGTTTCACTCAACAATAAAATCAGTGCATTTCAAAGTATCGCTTTCAAAGTACAATTCAACAATAAAAGGTTAATTTATAGTTGATATAATTCAGTGAGTTAATAACCCATTTCAACATGCAAATACCAAAACGTACCAATGTACCATAACCAAATCAAAAATACCAGACAAACAATTAATAGATCCCAAAATAAATCAGAAAGAAAATCCAAAAACAAACAACAAACAAAGAACACTTCTGTACCTCACTCCGCTATCCAGGGGTGCTATACTGGGCTGGGCTGCTTACAAAGCCACCTTGGCTTCAGGTAACATCAAACAAAATGATTGTTTGATGTTCAATCGTTACACCAAACGGGCACTGTGAACAATAAAACAACCTTACTCAAACTGCGCAATTAAAGTGCAGAATACAGGGTTATAGGTTACAAAACGTTAAGGCAAACAAACACACATTTCGTACCGTGTCGCGCTGAATAGGAGACACGTTGGTGCGTGCTACTGTGCGTCTCTCTCTGAACGTATGGGTCTGTCTGTGTGTGAAGCTAGCATGCCTCAATAAGACCGCAGTAGTAACCGGAAGTGTCAAAATAAAGGTCGCCCAAAATACACAGGAAGTGTCAAAATAAAGTAAACCAAAATACGCAAAGTAAATAACAAATTAACTTCAAACTAAACAAACAATTGAAGTTAAAAGCAGTGGTGGGTTCTACCGTCAGATGCTGTGTACGCCGTATACCTTGAGATTTTTTTTCGTCGCCACCGTACACCTTCAAAAACTGTTCAAAACAGCGTTTTTTACATTTAATTCATTATAGACGCGCGCATGCCGTGCGTGTGGGAGGCAGGGAATAAACATAGTATACCTTCATAAAAAAACTAGAACACAACACTGGTTAAAAGGAACAAGTGTCACAGACACTTACACATTTATTTATTTATTTTCTCCTCAGCTCTCCAAGTTAAACCAACTCACAACTCAACAGGTAAACACATTAAACCGGCTTATGTCTTGTATTCTTCAAATTCTTGTAATGAAAGTTTTACGGCTTAATACTCTCTGTACAGAATCTGAAGATGTCAGGTTGGTGGGAGGAGCCAGTAAGTGTTCTGGTATACTGGAGATGAAACACCAGGGAGACTGGAGACCAGTGTTGGCTTGGTTTGACTGGAACAGGATGTCATCATCTGTAGTGTGTAGACAGCTGGACTGTGGCTCTGCTGTTTCAACAGAATTTACTTCTAGTTCTACACGCAAACCTGGATGGATGATTCCATCTTCCTGTGTTGGCACTGAGTCTTCACTGGTGGAGTGTGGACCAGTAAAGTCTTATGATTCCACTCTCACACTGAAGGTCAACTGTTCAGGTAAAAAAATAAGAAAAAATGACATCAATAATGTAAACATTGTCTTATCATTTGCTGTATTTGATTTTCACAACAGAATATATATACATAATATATGCATAATATACTAGTTATTTCCTTGGAAAGATGACAGATAGTTGTGCTGGTGAGGTAAGAAACCCTATGAGGGCTTATAAAAGAACCTCACCGTTTACATTACATGATTTGAATTAATTAATATTTACTAATAAAAATACATGAAAATACAAACAGATCATAAAGTATAAGAAAATTGGACAACAAAAATATAAAAGTACATACTGAGCTGAAAAAACTAAAAACAAAACAATGTACAAAGCAAAGACATAATGCTACTACTCATGTGAAATAAAACATAAACATGAAAAGAGGTTTAGAATACCCATAACGTGACAATATTATGGATCATCTAATTACCCACTCGGGTATTCAATGTATTTATTGACTTCTTTTGTAAGTAAAGAAATTAACATGCATCAACATGCTATTTAAAATGTACCATTCCTCTTCATGTGAAGTCCACAATTACATCCTCCAGGGCAATTTACTGTGTGAGATCAGAATAAGCAGAGTAAGCATGAACTGTAGTCAATAAACAAGGTAAATAATCACACAAATGCAGAAAGAAACGTAGAGGGAACAGTGTAGTGCCTAAAATAAACTAGTAAGACCCAACAACAGTTAAATGCTTGTAAGCTACTTGTAGTGACACATACGATATGATTGATTTTTGATTCTAAGATACCATCTACACAATTAAACTAGCGTCTGTCTAAATGATATGCTATCTAAATATTGTTATTCAGGCTGTCAAAGTTAACTCACCGTTATGCAATTAATCGCATAATGTATTTATTTTAGCCAATTGGCCTATTCATAGTTTAGGACAGGCTCTCTATGTCAGTGAGCATGTGTTGTGGATTTCCATGGTCATTGTAGATGTTACAGTAGCCTACCATTACACAACTCATTAGGCATTACATTTATTTATTTCACATTTATAGGGAGCTAAATGCTGCAAGTAGATTGGAATGTAACAATATGTACAATACCCTGCGCTCAATTTATGTTTGTTTTATTTTGTAGAATCCTGTATGAGGTCCATCATTTAGTGTTAACACATTCCATGCCAGAGGTTAATCTCATAATGTACTCACCAGTGCCAACGTTTTATTGTTGTTTTTTTGTTTTTTTCACGTCGCCATAGACCTTGTTAAAATCCTTAAGATTGAGCTCTGCACTGTTTGTAAACATCGCCAAGATCTCCCTGCTTCTACCAGTGAAAACCATGTGTCAAACGGAGCTCCATTGTTGTAGTTAGAACGGTTTACGTTAAACAGTGATATGCGAGGAGAAAAAAAAGGAGAAAATTGAGTTTCAGTGTGCGCTTTAGAATGGGGTAGGGTGACCACCCGTCCCGAAATTCGCGGGACAGTCCCGAAATTGGACCCTCTGTCCCGCGTCCCGCACAAGCAGGGCAATGTCCCGAAAATCAAAGTTATGGGGGAAAAAAAAAAAAAAAAGTTTTTATTTTATAAAAAAAAAAAAATGTCATTAAAATTTTAAGTGAACTTGCAATACCCTCTTATATCTGTGAAATACTATTCTTGGATAAATGTAATTGGTCAATGCTGTATGTTATGTATTTGTGGAACGGCCGCATTGCCCATTGGTTGGGGGGGAGTGGGGGGTGGACCAAAAAAACAACAACATCCGCGGTCACAGCTGGTACGCACACACAGGTACAACTACACAGTGTCATCGCTGCGCGGCAAAAATCCAAAGCGAAAATGGAGGAAACAGAAACAGTGGAAACTCCTGGCCCTGCTGCTAAGAAAAAAAGGATCTGCTCATACAATAGAGACTGGGAGAGGAAATATACATATCTGATATCTGTGTCAAACGACCCACACAAGGCAGAGTGTACAGTTTGTCGGAGGAACTTCACAATCACCCATGGAGGAGAAAATGATGTTAAGAGGCATGGTGACGGTGAAGCTCACAAAAAAAATTTACAGCTAAGAAAGGCCAACACTAGCTTGACAAGCTTTTTTTCAACCCAAAAAGACAGCAACATAGATAAAGTCACAGCAGCAGAGGTAACCAGTGTGTACCATAACGTGCAGCATGGCTTATCATACAGATCTGGTGATTGTGGATCCAAACTTTTTCCTGTCATGTTCCCTGACTCAGAGATAGCTAAGAAGATAGGTTGTGGGCGCACAAAGAGTGCTGCAATTGTTACTGATGTTCTCGGACCTGCGTCTGTGGAGACATGCTTGCAACAGTTAAATACACCGCTGGCTGCTGACAAACCAGATTCTCTTCCTTTTTTTTCAATTGCATCTGACGCATCAAATCACGGCACTACCAAACTATTCCCTCTAGCAGTGAGGTTTTACACCCCAGAACATGGCGTGCAGAACAAGGTACTGGACTTTTATGATGACCACAAAGAAGACTCTGATGCCATATTTAACCAGGTTGTTTCAAGGCTGCAGGAGATGAACCTGGGGTTAGATCGGGTGTCTGCATACTCAGCAGATAACGCCAGCGTGAATTATGGGGTACATAAATCTGTATATAAAAAGTTGAAAGACAAGAATGGTGCTATCATCAAAGCCAACTGCGTGGCCCACATTCTGCATAACTGTGGGAGGAATGCAGGTGACAAGCTTAAAGTGGATGTTGAGGCTGTTGTCACGAAAATATACGGCCACTTTTCAGTATCGGCTAAACGAGTCCAAGAATTGAAAGACATTTTTGATTTTGTGGAGGAGGAGTATATGACACTCTACAGGCACGTACCAACACGGTGGCTCAGTCTGTGGCCAGCTGTCAAACGACTTAATGACTGCTGGCCTGCTGTCAAAAGTTATTTTTTGTCTCTTGGAGAAGATAAGTGCCCAGTGGCTCTTTGGAAGTTTTTTGCGAATGATGAGGATGGCGAGGGAGTGCCTTGTGAACTCCAGGCATACATAGCGTTTTTACAGAATAGCTTAAAGCTGTTTTATGATGCTGTGCTTGAAGTTGAGGGGAATGAGACAACTGTCTGTGAGCTTTTTCCTCTCATGACAAATCTAAAACTGAAACTTGAACAACGGTTAAAGGATCGTTTCTTTGGATTTGAGACAAGAGAGCTCCTGCAGAGCTTCCCTACCGCACAGGCTGCTGCGATTGAAAAGGACCTTCTCAAGTTCTATGAGAGTTCACTCACTTACCTTAACAAATGGTTTGATTTCTCTGATCAGAATTACATGAAACACGTCGCATGCTTGGCTGTCAAGAGAGAATTCAGCTTCCAAGAGCTCTGCGGAGCAGCTGAAGCTCTTAACATGACCAAACAACTGGATATGGACCTCCTTTATGATGAGTTTAGTGTTATGCTCCCACGGATGAGAGAACTCGCAGTGACAAAAGATTCTGTTGCATCAAAGTGGACAGCATTACTGAAGCATGCAATGATGCCAAACATGACAGCTTTATTGTCCTTCATGTTGAGTATCCCAGTCACCAACGCTTTCGTGGAGAGACTGTTTTCACTGATGGTGGGGGCTTGGACCAATGATAGGAATCGCTGCAGCATAGATCTAATCAAGAGTGAAATTCAAGTTAAAGTGAACTACAGCCAGGAATGCCAGGAATTTTACAAGTATGTACTGAAGGAGAAGACCCTGCTAGATGCTGCCCGTTCCAACAAGAAGTACAAGTTCAAGGCCAAGTAGTAGATCGAATAAAGGTAAGCTAACTTTCTACATGTGTGTGTGAAAAGCTACAGTACTTGGTCGCCTATTGCTGTTATTAATTCATTTCAACTAAATAGGCGTCTCTCTCTCTCTCTCTCTCCCCCCTCTCTCTCGCTGACTCACTCGCTCGCTTTCTCTCTCTCTCTCTCTCTCTCTCTCTCTTTCTCTCTCTCAGACCCCCCACCCTGCCTGGCCGTGTCGTGTCGTGTCTCTCTTTGTCCATGGTGCTGAAGTCTGAAGATTTTTTTTTTATGATTGTTTTACATATCTACAGTATATCTTTTTACTGTAGTTTACACAGATATTTGTGTCTTATAGGATTGCCTTGCTAGGACTGCCTTATTTTGACGGTGACCGTACTTACTGCTCCATTGATAAATGCGGACTTTGTGGAGCTTCATTGTGCTGTTAATTGCCAATTTGCAATAGTAGAAACACTGTAGGCTATACTTTATTCTATCTGTAACAATGTGATGTTTTGATGAACACTTTTGATGAACACTCCAGTTGTTGTTTGCTTTAATAAACAATGATTAGTATTTGAGAAACGGTCTAGTTGTTGTCTAATATAATCCACAAAATACATTAGTATAAACCCATTTTGTTTGAATATTTTATTAGGCAGAAATTGTTTTTTGTGATAATAAATTGGTTAAATCAGGCAAAAATATGAATTAAATAACATAATACCTAACTCCCTAATCCTAACCCTAAAACCAAAATAAAGAAACCATAAACTGGAAAAAAAACTAACCCAATCCGCCCAGAACCGCGGAAAAAACGAACCCAATCCGCCCAGAACCGCGCTGCGCGCGCGTGCATGCGTCCCGCGATGTCCCGCGACACGTGGTTAATCTGTCCCTCAATGGTCCTGTTTGGAGGTGGTCACCCTAGAATGGGGGCCGACGGGATCGGCAAAACGGGATCCCGAATAATTCCGCTTCCAGTGGTGTTACAATGAAATGTGCCGTACTAAAAATTTTTTTTTTTTTAAATCGGAAAAAAAGGAAAAAACACCACTTCGCGTAGATCTACGCGATTGGCACGTGGCGGCTTTAAATATGTTCGCGTAGATCTACACGATTGGCACTCAATGTGTTAATGTAAAAATATATGTTAGAGAACCTTATAAGCATATAGGTGGACACTACAGTACTCAGGTGGACACCACAGTACTCATATTACAAGTACATTTTGCAGATCATTATACCCATCTGATGCAGCCTATTTTTATGCTAATGCAGTGCAATTTTATGGTTTATTTTGGCTTTTTAAGTGATTTCCAATAATAAATAAACATAATTTTGCATATAGCAAGCATATTTTCCAACTCCCATGTTAATAGGGGTATACAATAATTGCAAAATATACCTCTAAGATACATTAGAACAGATAAAAAACTGAATTGATTTGGTCTAGAGATAGAAAAGGAGAGGGCCAGGTACAGACCCAAATTCAAAGTCTTTTTTTATGAATCTATATTTACTTTTGGTTGTTTAAAATAATCTTTTAAATTATAATTATTCTCTCTCATGATATAATGCACAAGATGGGACACTAATAAATTAAATTTCTTCCAAATAATTCTCTCTCTCTCTCTCTCTCTCTCTCTCTCTCTCTCTCTCTCTCTCTCTCTCTCTTCAGAGTCTGTGAGGTTGGTGAATGGGACTGGTTTGTGTTCAGGAAGAGTGGAGGTGATGTCTAATGAGTCGTGGGTCTCAGTGTGTGAAGGTGACTTTGACCAGCAGGATGCAGAGGTGGCCTGTAGGGAGCTTGGTTGTGGGGCCCCTTCAGTCCTCCAGGGGGCGCTATATGGGGAAGATAATAATTTTGGTCCACACACAATGTGGACCAAAGAGTTCCAGTGTGAAGGCAATGAGTCTGTTCTCCTGGACTGTGGAACCTCAAACTCAACTAGAAACAGCTATTCACCTAACAAGACCGTTGGACTCACCTGCTCGTGTTCAGGTAGGACAAGCTACACTTTGGAATATTTTTTTTATTAAAATAAAAGTAATATTACTCTTTAGTAATGTTTACTCTCTTGACTCTTTACAGTGGTTGATGATGTCAGGTTGGTAGGAGGAACCAGTAACTGTACTGGTATACTGCAGATGAAACACCAGGGAGAGTGGAGACCAGTGGATGGTGGGTTTCACTGGAACCTGAAGTCATCATCTGTAGTGTGTAGACAGCTGGCCTGTGGCTCTGCTGTTTCAACAGAAAGGAGTTCTGGTTTTACACATGAACCTGTATGGAGGATTACACCTTACTGTGTTGGGTCTGAGTCTTCACTGAGTGACTGTGTCATAATGGAGACTTCTCATATCACACGGAAAGGTTTGATTATAGGCAAACCCATAGTGATCTGTTCAGGTAACACAATGATAGCAGTCTTTACAGTCTCTCATTTAATCTGTTATTGGCTATTGGGGAAAATCTGATGATGATGATGAGGATGATTTTGTTGATGATGAATAGCTGTATGAATAGTTGTTTCTTTGTTCCTCTATTCTTCATTTATTTATGCTGTGTGTTTTGATTTATTGATTATATATTTCCATCGTGTATTTATTTATGTATTTTACAATGGGTATATATTGTTATTTTTCTTTCTATCTATGCGTTTAGGGTTTCAGTAAATGACTTTTGATTAATTGATTCAATACTTTATTAACTCTCTCAGTGCCAAGCCCCGAGTTATCCCGAGTTTTCTCTGAATACACTCCCTGCCAGAACGAGAAATCCTGAGTTTTTACTTTTTACTGTGGTCGCGCTATTCTGTTTATTTTTCATGATCACTTTCGCTTTCTGATTCCTTCAGACTCATTGGGTTCCGGTTTCATGACGCAGATTCCGTTTCCGGTTCTCTTTTTTTTTCCGCAGTCATTTTTGGCCAGAATAGGGAAAGTCACGGTTTTTCACACGGTATAAAAAACGAACGGAGAGGTCAACTTCTATTCTCTTTGGTCTGGGTGACTAACAGTCATCGTAGTCGTGTATCACATCTTAATTTAGCCCGATCAGCGATTGTCGAAAAGGTTACATCCGGTTTATCACCGGATGTGACGTAAGCCTGTTTGGGAGGGGGCGAGCGATTCAACGAGATGATCAATGTGTCGATTTGCTGCTCTCTACTGGTAGAACTGTCGTATGGGTTTAAAAACCCAATCAGATAATTTATTTGAATGACAAATTACTAAATTAAAACATTAAAAAACACGAAAATTGCTGGCACTGGGGGAGTACTTTATGAAAATACTCTTGGCAGTGAAAGAGTTAAGAGTTTGCAAAAAGTACAAAGGGAAAGTTATACAATAATGTTAAAAGGACAACACAAAAAGCCCTGAGGGCTTGTTTCCATTGTGGTCCTAAAATTGCCTCTGATGTGTTAAGATTTAATTTGCATCCATAATGCATATTATGTTGTGGATTGATACAATAATCTTATAAAATCTCTCTCTCTCTCTCTCTCTCGCTTCAGCGTCTGTGTCTGTGAGGTTGGTGAATGGGACTAGTGTGTGTTCAGGCAAAGTGGAAGTCAAGTCTAATGAGTCGTGGGTCTCAGTGTGTGAAGGTGACTTTGACCAGCAGGATGCAGAGGTGGTCTGTAGGGAGCTTGGCTGTGGGGCTCCTTCAGTTCTCCAGGGGGCGCTCTATGGAGAAGTCAATGCTCCAATGTGGACCGAAGAGTTCCAGTGTGAAGGTAATGAGTCTACTCTCCTGGAATGTGATACCTCAAACTCAACTGGAAACACCTGCTCACCTGACAAGACTGTTGGACTAACCTGCTCAGGTAAAAGACAAACTATACCTTTTATTTGGATCATCATTTTATAATTAAAGTAATACAGGTTTTTTTTTAACGTTTACTTTCTTGTCTACAGAGTCTGATGATGTCAGGTTGGTGGGAGGAACCAGTCACTGTACTGGTTTACTGGAGATGAAACACCAGGGAGAGTGGAGACCAGTGGATGGTTGGTCTGACTGGAACCTGCAGTCATCATCTGTAGTGTGTAGACAGCTGGACTGTGGCTCTGCCGTTTCAACAGAAAGGAGTTCTGGTGTTACACACAAACCTGTGTGGAGGATTATATCTGCCTGTGTTGGGTCTGAGTCTTCACTGAGTGACTGTGGAAGAAAGATGTCTGCTACTTCCTTGTACATACTGGAGGTGATTTGTTCAGGTAACAAACTACTACTTCAACAACAGTAATATTTACAGTGTCTGGCAAAACCTCAGGAAACACTGGCCCTGATCGAATGAGCCATGGGAGCCATTACTTGCTGTGTGTCTAAAACACACTTCTGGTTTATTATTAAGCTACATGTTATGTTATGATGGGGCCCTATGCCCTACTATTATGTTTAATGTGTAATACACTGTAACGCTCATCTTGCCCACAACACATGATATCTCTGGTCTTGATTTAAATATTGTATGTCTTACTCATCAGCCAAATTGTATGACTTAAAATGTACATCTCTCTCCCTCTCCCCCTCTCCCCCCCCCCCTCTCTCTCTCTCTCTCTCTCTCTCTCTCTCTCTCTCTCTCTCTCTCTCTCTCTCTCTCTCTTTCCCCAGAGTCTGTGAGGTTGGTGAATGGGACCAGTATGTGTTCAGGTAGAGTGGAGGTGAAGTCTAATGAGTCGTGGGTCTCAGTGTATGAAGGTGACTTTGACCAGCAGGATGCAGAGGTGGTCTGTAGGCAGCTTGGCTGTGGGAATACTTCAGTCCTCCAGGGGGTGCTCTATGGAGAAGTGAACACTTCAATGTGGACCGAAGAGTTCCAGTGTGAAGGCAATGAGTCTGTTGTCCTGGACTGTGGAACCTCAAACTCAACTAGAAACATTAGCTCATCTGGCAAGACTGTTGAACTCAATTGCTCAGGTAAAAGACAAGCTAAAACTTTGGTTTGGATAGTTTTTTTTCATAATATATATATATATTCTTTTTTTTTTTTTTTTTTTTACTGTTTACTGTCTTCTCTCTGTACAGAGTCTGGTGATGTC
Source organism: Gymnoscopelus braueri (assembly GCF_963280865.1). Taxonomy (NCBI): domain Eukaryota; kingdom Metazoa; phylum Chordata; class Actinopteri; order Myctophiformes; family Myctophidae; genus Gymnoscopelus; species Gymnoscopelus braueri. Next base: position 49,824,000 of record NC_137609.1, on the reverse strand, counting down.
AGGTTGGTGCGAGGAACCAGTAAGTGTATTGGTATACTGGAGATGAAACACCAGGGAGAGTGGAGAGCAGTGGATGGTTGGTCTGACTGGAACCTGAAGTCATCATCTGTGGTGTGTAGACAGCTGGACTGTGGCTCTGCTGTTTCAAGAGAAAGGAGTTCTGGTTCTACACATGAACCTGTATGGTGGATTTCCTCTTCCTGTGTTGGGTCTGAGTCTTCACTGAGGGAGTGTGGAACAAAGATGTCTGGTAATTCCACTGCCAGACTGGAGGTTATCTGTTCAGGTAAAACAAGGACTTCAACAATGGCATGTTTACATTATCTGATCCGTCCGCCAGATAAATTGTTCGCACTGTACATTTCCGGAAATAGCAAAACACGTTTAAACTAGTTAAAACATAGCTCACTTCACATAAACTGTTTGAAGGTCTTAAGAATTACCAAGTACATGTCTGTGTTATTTGCAAATTCACTTCAGTTTTAGGATAAATTAGAAATTTGGAAGAACTTATTTCCTAAAGGTTCTGGGTTCGTTCCCTAGCACCACAACTCAGCATATGAGTAGCATGGCTTGGGAGATGATGGTAGTTGTTGCTGTAAATACTTGTAGCTAAAGGTAGATGTTGTTGTACGTGCTGATGGTAGGCATTGTGCTCCACCTCATCAATCCATCTCCCAGAGATTTTTTTTCGCTTTTAAGTTCTCTGCTGATACATATTCTACAATTTGGCTGAAATTGGTAATACAATAGATTTGACTGTATTGCCTATTTCATTACAATTACCTCTGTCTTGTTACAGATCTGCTGTTTAAGCCAATCATCACCTCCATAAACTGGGCTTCTGAGAGCCAGCAGCAGGGGCTTCACGTGATGGAGGGTTCCAGCCTCAGCCTCAGCTGTTCCATCAAGTCACAGTACCAAGGAGGCTTCTTCCACCTCACCTTCACTGGATCCAACACAACACACACCTACACCAAGCCAGCTGTCAATGACTCTGCCGACTTCCTGTTTCCTGCAGTAGACATCACTGTATACAACACAACACACAATCTCACTGTATACAACACAACACACAACCTTACTGTATACAACACAACACACAATCTCACTGTATACAACACAACACACAATCTCACTGTATACAACACAACACACAACCTTACTGTATACAACACAACACACAATCTCACTGTATACAACACAACACACAACCTTACTGTATACAACACAACACACAACCTTACTGTATACAACACAACACACAACCTTACTGTATACAACACAACACACAACCTTACTGTATACAACACAACACACAACCTTACTGTATACAACACAACACACAACATCACTGGATCCGACACAACACACAACCTTACTGTATCCAACACAACACACAACATCACTGGATCCGACACAACACAAAATCACATGCAGACAGCTGTCAATCAATCTGCCACCTTCCTGTTTTCTTCAGCAAACCACACCCACCATGGGAATTACAGCTGTGTTTATCACATCTACGTTTTTTCTCATCACTTCTCCTCTAAGAGCGAGGTCCTCTCCCTTACTGTCACAGGTAATCTGGATTGTGGTCTTTTCAAGTCACAATATGAAACTCAATCAAACAAATTAAATATGATATAAATTCAGGAAACTCCATGAAATATAACTTTTTAATTAGAGATGTTCTTTAAAACATTCACTGCCACGTATTAATTAATTAATTCTTCTTTAAATAACGTAGATCTGCGTCAATGGCAGGGAATGTGTTAAGTGATGTTTGATGTTCTCACATATTTAACATATTTATCTCACAGCTTCTCATCTGACATCTAACATCCTCAAATGTTACAGATAAGCCAATCATCACCTTTTTACCCCCCATAAACGGGGTTTCTGAGAGCCAGCAGCAGGGGTTTCAGGTGATGGAGGGTTCCAGCTTCACCATCAGCTGCTCCATCCAGCCACATTACCCAGGAGGCATCTTCCAACTCACCTTCACTGTATCCAACACAACACACAACATCACTGGATACAACACAACGCACAACATCACTGGATCCAACACAACACACAACATCAGTGTATCCAACACAACACACAACATCAGTGTATCCAACACAACACACAACATCACTGTATCCAACACAACACACAACATCACTGTATCCAACACAACACACAACATCGGTGTATACAACACAACACACAACATCACTGGATACAACACAACACAAAACCACACCCAGACAGCTGTCAATCACTCTGCCACCTTCCTGTTTCCTGCAGCAAACCACGCCCACCAGGGAAATTACAGCTGTGTTTATCACATCTACGTTTTTTCTCATCACTTCTCCTCTAAGAGCGAGGTCCTCTCTCTCACTGTCACAGGTAATATGAATTATGGTCTTTTCAAGTCACAATATGAAACTCAATCAAGCATACTTAAACATGACATGAATTCAGAAATATTAAGCAAATTCCATGAAATATACCTTTTTAATTAGAGCTGTCCTTGACTTGATGTTTGATGTTCTCATATTAACATTTCTCTCACAGCTTCTCATCTGACATCTAACATCCTCAAATGTACAGTCACAGTGCTGCTGCTTTTGATCCTGATAACTGGTGGCCTCTATCTTCTCTGGAAGGTAATTATACTTCTTTATTCAACATGAGACTGCACTGTAAATACGTTAAAGGGACACTTTGCCGATTTTGCTCCTCATAGCGTCAAATGACGTTTTCCGCAGGTTCTCACCTTGGTGGGATGGAATGGTGGGATGGAATGTAGAAAAAAAATTGATGCGCGCGCACACACAGACACACACGTTTAGTGTTACTATGCTAATTTATACATGATATATTTAGTTTACTATAAGATACAATCAAATCAATACAGAACACAATACAACAGCAGCCAAGACTAATAGTTTCACCTTGCTGGCGCAACAAAGACACGGTGATGATGGGACTGACATCCTGGTAGATATAGCAAACTTGCAATGGGTAGGCCTACTGGTCCAACTGTACTGGTTCAACAGAGGCAGATTTCACGTGGTCCAAGAAAGAACATGGCTTCGATGTCGTGTTTTGTGATCCAAAGGTAGACAAAAAAGTCGGAAAAGTTGGAACGTAACATTCATCATTCTTCAGCATTCAGTGTTGCCAGATCTTGTGAGAGAAATAAGCAACCAGGTATATGAAAACAAGCCCAAAAGAAAATACCTGTGCCAAGAGCATTTGAAACCTAGACATGGGCTATTTGAAAATTGCCGATCTACAAGCTCACAACGCGTAACGATGTGACGCAGTGTGAGCTTGTAGATCTGCTATTATAAAAAATCTTGAGGGGAAAAAAGTGCAAAATGTGGAATATTTTTTAAACATTTTAACACATTTTTGGTAGGGTCTCCCTGGCAAATATGTTGGCGCGCAGTGCACAGATGAGGGTCCGTGAAAAAGTACATGAACATGTTTGAGAACCACTGGTTTAAACAACAATCAAAACATTTGGAAACGAGCCCAAATATCAACTACATTTTAGAAACCAGCCGCTTATAATAAGCAGACATGGCAACACTGGCCAATGTGCTGTATGTGTTTGTTGATGTTGTTGTAGTGAGAACTGGGAGGGGAAAGTTACAATGTAGACCACGCCCCCACGCAGCCTCCTCCCCACAAGGAAGGGCAGTGCCCCAAAGCATTGTGGTCATTGTAGTAATGCAGCCAAACCCCAGTCATCCAGTCAAAGTCAAGACTTCTATATTTTTCTGGCCATAGGGTGCAAATTTGAAATTTTGCTGCTGTTATCTACTATATTATAATAGATAATTAATATATATTATTAACATTGAGTGACTGTAAGTTCTTCCAGGGGTGAAATGCTCCTTTAAGCAGTCGGAAGAGCCACGTTTGAGCCAGTTAATTAAAGCTGGTCGCTGTTGTGTTTCTCCAGGTCATCAGAAGGCGTTGTGCAGGAGCGCAGAACATTGACGTGGTTTACTATAATGTAGGACGGGAGAACGTGGAGATAGTTTATTATAATGTTGCTCGTTCCGATGCTGAAGCTGGACCCAGTGAAGAGACAGAATACCACCAGTATGAAGAGATAGATCAACAAGGAGGTGCTGAAGCTGGACCCAGTGAAGAGACAGAATATCACCTGTATGAGGAGGTGGATCAACAAGGAGGTGCTGAAGCGGCAGGAAGAGACAGGAGACCACCTGTGTATGAGGTGGATCTCTAAAGGACAATTTATGCTCGGAGCGACAAGTGTTGAAGGATACGTTGCGCTAGGTCTTTTTTTAGGTATGCTCAACACTGTTGGTGGAGGTCGTCCGCGACACATTCTTTGTCGACGGTACTTTCGTATCGTGACACGTCGTTCGCCGCTTGTTGCTCAAAGCATAAATTGGCCATAAGGAGTTCATGTCACATCCATCACATAACTGTCCATCACCTCAGTCAAGGTTTTAAACGTTTCACTGAACAAGTACAATGTACTGAACAAGTACAGTGTACTTGTTCAGTACATTGTACTGAACAAGTACATCTTCTGACACTGATTAGAAAATATGTACCAATCTGATCTAGCCTACTGCAGATAAAAAAAAATATATAATTAAGATGGGCCCATTTTCTTCTGGCAGAGTAGAGGAAAAGAGCAGCATTTTTCTTGCATAGTATTGCTTTGATAAAATAGTGTGACACACATCACTTGTTTCTTATGAAAATCTTTATTCAGTTCTTCTGACATTTACTAGGTTTATCAAGAAATAAATACAATGTTGGGCCTAATTGTATTGTAAATATGCAATGTGAAATTATTTAAAAAAAAAGTGGTGTAATTGATATTGTTTTGTTAAAATATGTGCTAAATAGCTCTATATTCCTCTCCAGCTCTTTAGAAAACGAAATTACCTTTTCATCTTGGTATACCAATTTTATCCAATCAGGAGAGATAACTCATACAGGATACGGGACAAATAAGTGAAATTGGAAGGCATGAAACAATGAAATTAGCAGACAAAATTGGAACTGGGACACATCTTTCTGGGGTTCTCTCTCCTGTATGGATCAAATTGGCCATGCTCCTGAAAATGTATTGTCTGTTTATTAAAGAGCTGGAGAGACATGGAGACCCCTGTTACTGAACAAACACTCTGTAGCAATGATTAGGCCTACTATCACAATATAGACCTTAAATATTTCACACTCATAATTTAAATAAATACACAAATTTAAGTTTATATTGATTTTAATTCATATGTAAATGTGTATACATGTTTAAAGGGACTTGCTCCTCAGCTTTTATGTACTGTGATACATTAAGTGACAATAGAACTGCAGCAGATCCACCAGAGCAGCGTAAAATATCAACTGCAAAGATTCATTCAAATGTGTGCCTTAATAAATTCAAGACTCTCCTAGGTAAGGAAACTTTTACTTACATTGGTGCCACCCAGTGGAACAGCCTGGACACTGCAATCAAACTGACTTAAACTTGAGAACTTTTTAACAGTTGACAAATTCATGGCTGATGGAAAAGGTCCTTTGATGTAGGGAGTTATTTTTCTAGTTATGATTATTATTATTATATATATTTTTAAAGATACTAAGTTGTATTTGTCATGTTTTTTTAATGGAAATAAGTCCTGGACTATATTGTTTTAACCTGTATGCTTGTCCTTTTGTATGGTTTATACTTTCTAATAAATCAAATAAACCCTATTTTGCACAGACAGCTTATTTCTGTGAAATGAGCAAAATCGACTTTTCTTCACTTGATTTTCTGACTTAAGCCTGAGATTGCCACCTACTTTAAATGACTATACCATTATCTTTGGACAGAGTTTTCTCATCATGTTGGGTCTCACCCGAGAAACTAGAACGATAACTTAGAAAGATGTAAACATGTTGGACATTCAAATGTAAACTTTCAAACAAAGCTGTACACTGAAAGACTCGCTGTGAAGAACTGCATCAACTCCTCATTTAGCCTGTTTCACTTCACTGACTGTCATCAGGTATATTAATTGATATCCAATAATATCAAATCAAATAATATCAATCATTTCATTCTTATCAGGATTCTTATCTTAATCTTATCATATATAACATATTAATTCAATTCAATTCAATTCAATTTTATTAAAGTGTGAAATCACAACAAGTTGTCTCAAGACCCTTTACATGTAGAGAAGAGACCCGACAATCCCACCCTGAGCAAGCAATTTTGCGACAGTGGCAACGAAAAACTCCCTCTTAACTGGAAGAAACGTCAGGCAGACCCTAGGCTCTAGGGTGGCGGCCTTCTGCCTCGACCGTGTCGGGGGAAAGAAGAGAGAGAGAGGGAGAGACAGAGGAGAGACAGAAAGAGATACAGTACAAGTAGTAACAATAACAATAGTAGCAAATATAACAGTGTAAGATAGTATATGATAATATAATATAATATAGTACAGCAATAATGTGTATGCAGTATATAATGGTATAATATAAGAATGTTAAGATCATATACAGTGTAGTAGTGTAGTGTAGTAGAAATCCACGGTCGTGCTCCATGGAGAGGCCCGGTCCGCAGTCACAGTCTTGAGCCGCAGCTGGGGGTCCGTGGTGACAGTCTATGGGACTGCGACATGGGAGACAAAAGAAACTCCTGGGAGCGGGTCCCCGGGTGTAGCATTAGTGGCAGGCCTTACTAGAGCATGAATCCGTACAGGGTTAATTACAATTGTACCAATGGGACACAAACCCACACAACCAAAAGGGAGGACGAGAAGAGAGAGGACGAGAGGAGAGAGGAGAAAGGGGGGAGGTGGGGAGGGAGAGGGGAGAGAGGATGACTGTAGGGTGACTGAGTCTATATACTTTGGCTATAGGCTTTATCATAGAGACACGTTTTTAATCTAGTCTTAAATATACAGAGTGTGTCTGCTTCAAGGACTGAGACTGGGAGAAGGTTCCACAGCTGAGGTGCCTGAAACTTAAATGCTCTGCCTCCTGTTCTAGCTTTTTGGGGGTTTCCTGGAGCCGTAAGCATTTTTTCATACTGTGGACGCAATGGTGTTCTGGCTGGTTTATAGGGCTCGATGAGTTCTTTGAGATATACTGGTGCCTGTCCATTGAGAGCCTTGTATGTGAGGAGGAGAACTTTAAACTCTATTCTGTATTTAACCGGGAGCCAGTGCAAAGAGGCCAATGAAGGAGTGATATGATCTCTTCTTCTGGTTCCTGTCAGTATGCGTGCAGCGGCATTTTGGACTAGCTGCAGGCTATTTAGGCACTTACTTGGGCAGCCTGATAATAAAGCGTTGCAATAGTCCAGCCTAGAAGTAACAAATGTGTGAACAAGTTTTTCTGCATCATTTTGGGACAGAACGTGCCTAACTTTTGCAATATTACGCAGGTGAAAAAAGGCATTTCTTGAAATTAGTTTTATGTGGGACTGAAAGGACATATCTTGGTGAAATGTGACTCCCAGATTCTTTACAGTGGCCTTGGAGGTCAAGGTAATACCATCTAGGGTCAAATTATTATCGGCTAATTTATCTCTGAGGTGCTTAGGGCCAAGTACAATAACTTCAGTTTTGTCCGAGTTGAGGAGTAGGTAATTACGGGTCATCCAAGTCTTGATGTCTATAAGACATGCTTGAAGTTTAGCCAGTTGATCTGTTTCATCTGGCTTCATCGATAGATATAATTGTGTATCATCTGCATAACAGTGGAAATGTATACAGTGTTTCCTAATTATCTCGCCTAAAGGAAGCATATATAGAGTAAATAGTATTGGTCCAAGTACAGAGCCTTGTGGGACTCTGTATTTAACCTTTTCACGTACTGAAGGTGTATCGTTAACGCTTACAAACTGAAATCTGTCAGACAGATAAGACTCAAACCAGTTCAATGCAGCACTCTTAATGCCAACCAAATGCTCTAGTCTCTGCAACAAAATATGGTGATCGATAGTATCAAATGCAGCACTGAGGTCCAACAAAACCAGTACAGAGAGAAGGTTGTTATCTGATGCAATCAGGAGGTCATTTGTGACCTTCACCAATGCCGTCTCAGTGCTATGGTGTGCTCTGAATCCTGACTGAAAAGCTTCAAATAGCTTGTTGTTATGTAAAAAGTCACATAACTGCTTGGCGACTGCTTTCTCAAGGATTTTAGAGAGAAATGGAAGGTTCGATATAGGTCTATAGTTAGCCAAAATGCCTGAGTCGAGAGTAGGCTTCTTGAGGAGAGGTTTGATGACAGCTACCTTAAAGGACTGTGGTACGTAGCCCGACATATTGATCATATCGAGTAGGGATGCACCAACCGGGGTCAGGACCTCTTTAAGTAATTTAGTTGGGACTGGATCCAAGAGACAGGTCGTTGGTTTGGAAGATGTGATCATTAAAGTAAATTCGGAGAGCTCGACCGGAGAGAAACTGTCCAAATATACAGTATGTCGTACAGCCACTTCTGAGGATATTACATCGGAGGGTGGTCCAGTAGGGGCTGAGAGTAGTAGGTTATCAATACTATCTCTGATAGTATTGATATTAAAGGAAAACTACATCAACATCCCCATTTAGCCAGCCTCACTCATTCACTCTCTCACTCACATGTGTTAGGCATATTTTTACTGAGGTTAAGTTTAGGAATAAGGTTAGATTTAGGCATATTACTGAGTTTACATTTAGGTACATTATAAAGTTAGGTTTAGGCATAGTTTTACTGAGGTTACATTTAGGTATAAGGTTAGGTTTAGGCATATTACTGAGTTTACATTTAGGTATAAGGTTAGGTTTAGGCATAGTTCTACTGAGGTTACATTTAGGTATAAGGTTAGGTTTAGGCATGGTTTTACTGAGGTTACATTTAGGAATAGGCCTATCTGGTGGCGACTGTTCCGAGGTCGCCGGATTTGACCCGGGGCGAGCGTGTTTTGGGGCAAGTGTTCTTGTATTCGTCTTGACAGATCAGTTTAGCTTGGAGGCATTTTTAAATGAATCCACCCAGAACAATATGTGTTGCAAATTCTCTGAGAAAAGCTCCACAGCTCAACTGACATGTCACAAAAAAACATGATGGGATCCCACAGTGGAGGAAAGTAAAAGAGGAAGAAACCTTAACATGCCCATTTACCAGAAATACTCCACTTAAATGAAAATTTACATTACATTACAGTCATTTAGCACAGTGGTTCTCAAACTTTTTCATGTCAAGGACCCCCAAATTGACACTTATTAGCCCGCGGACCCCCATTTGAAAAGATATGCCAGGGACTCCCATAAATAAGAGAAGATTTTTACGGCTCTCTAGCAGTAAAAGTGAATAATTTCAAGGACCCCCAGTTTGACATGCATTAGGCTACGGACCCCCATTTAATGGCATTTATATATCTGGGACCCCAATTCATATTGTTAAATCAATGTTAATTTAACTCTGAGAGTGTACAAATGGTTCCATTTGTACACTCTCAGAGTTACAGACCCATAAGGGTCCATTTGGTTCCTATCCATCATTTAGCTGGGGACCCCCTGGAACCCCCTCAAGTACCCCTGGGGGTCCCCGGACCCCACTTTGAGAACCAATGATTTAGCAGACGCTTTTATCCAAAGCAACTTACAATAAATGCATTCAACATAGGTAGGGAAGGAAACTAATAATCACCAGAAGTCTTAAGTGCATTCTCTTCTAAAACAAGCAACTAAAAGTATACCTAGCGCTGAGGTAAAAGTGCAATATATCAGCTACCTATTTTCTGAAACAGATGAGACAAAATAGGAAAATCAAATGAGCAAGAGCTAAAACAAATAAGTGTATCGAATAAACAAGATCCAATAAAACAAGAGTTTGTACAACTAATTGACAACAGGTAGGCAAGGCAAAGAGGAATGGTAGTGTTTCCTGTAATGAAGAAACACATGTGTGTGTGATTTCCTGTTATGTAATGATCAATCTAGTCATGGCTGCATACCACGGCTCTCAACTCCAGTACTTGAGTCAATGTATAGATACTCCTGGTCAAATATTACTCAACTACAAGTGAAAGTTGCTCTGCCAAATGTGTACTTGAGTTAAGTATTGGAGTACTTGCTTTTAAAATACTTTATTATTCAAAAGTATATGCTTTTTAAAATACTTAACTCTCTACAAGGATGGTGCCAGGATGATGTCGAGAAGAGTTCCCAATGTTTCCTTTAGGGTTAGAAATTAAAATGATTTCTTAACTAATTGGGGGCAATGACTATGACAGACAAAGGACACTAGAGGGAGCAAGAGGTCAATAAATGAATAATTTGGAAGTAATGTGTCAATAACAAGAGGGAGCTAGAGGTCATCAATAAATAATTCACAACCCTACTTACAGTATAGGGAATGGATTTTTAAAATATTGTTTTTATTTCAATATGTTTTATGGAGTTTTAATATCTGAATTAAACAGCATTAATTGATAATTAATGGTGTTTGTTTTAACAAACACATACAGCATCTTTAACTTTTCAATAATAAACATTTTGTTTTAATAAAAAAAAAATCACTTACATCACAATATATTAGTATATTAAATATTACTTATATATCGCCTACTGTCACCAACATGCCATTTAAAACAATACAAATACATCATTGTACAATTGCAATGTGTGGGGATCCTCTGAAGTCTTAGGTTTCAACCAGCACTGTGCTTTATTAAAAGCTAGGCATTTCCCCTACCACATTTACATTCAATTGTACTCTTTACTCAACTACAATTATTATTTTTTTAAACTTGAGTTAGAAGTTGTAGATTTAGATTATCATTACAAAATCTACATTAACCAATTAAGACCTATTTTATTGTTTGTCTGTTAAAAAATAACCAATGTACAAGCTCACAGAGCGTCACAGTGTTATGCTTTGTGAGCTTGTAGATCTACTATTTTTGGAAAATGTTAACACATTTTGAATACGTTTGTGGAAAACTGCATGATGAGTTATTTTACTTAGTATATGCCTATATGTTGATGCCAACGCTTTTGTATTATAATCGATATAACATTTCTATGACCGGTTGAAAAGGTTATAAAACACAAATCTCTGGCATTGGGTGAGTTTATTATGAATAACCTCTGGCGGTTTCTAGAAACAAAACAACTGAGTGCCTTCTCATTGAAACACATGGATGCAACAACCCCCATTGAGTTGTCAGGTGTGAGTAGATATTTAAATGTAAGAAATGTGTCCTTCACATCTTTTGTGGATTCTACAGTCTGGGAACACATATAGATAGGAAGGAGGTGGATCCAATGTAGTTATTTAGTGTCAGGGACCGGGTGTTTTTGGACCCATATGCAGCAACTCAACTTCAAAGTAAAGGCCGGAAACCAAGGAGGACCGTTAAACGATGACTTTACTTAAATAATAATAATGCTAACACAGGTACACCTCACAGGGCGAATTACAGGACACGGGGGAAATACACAGAGACACAGAAACAAGTAACATGACAATAAATATTGAACCAACATGGAGAACAGTCACTGACAGTGTTAAATAGTCTCTGGGGCTCGTTAGCCAACTAGGCACGGCTGACACCCGCAGGTGAGTCCACTCAAGGGAATTAGAGACCAAGAGGAGAGGGGAGGGGCTGGGGACAGACCCAGTAGTACGTGACGCTATGTGTGACACATAGTCAACATTTATCACACAAGATAAATACATTGTAATAGTTAGACAAACATAACAAACCTCCTTTTGGGTTCTCTACAGGACTGTTCAACTTCCCCTGGTTGGTTCATCTGTAATGATGAATGGCCCCTCATCACACACACACACACACACACACACACACACACACACACACACACACACACTGAATGGTTCAGCCCTGGACACATAAAGAGACAAGTAATTAGTAACAGAAAGTTGTTTAAAAAAACAGGTCCTCTTGCATTCCTGTACACACAGTCTAGTGATGTAATAACATGCCTTGCATGCTTGCTTGAAACTATTTTTTAATTATGCTTTGTTTTTTTCCCCTAATTTTTTTTCTATTTTTAAACGGTTAAAGCCCTATATTCTGATAATCATTGCTATCCACCTGTTTCCGCGGGAATTTACTGGAGCAAAAATCCTGTGTGGGAAACATCCTGCGGGGGGACCGGAAGTAGGAAATAGCGGCTCAGTGTGTTTACATTTGCCAGCAGAACGTAGCTGTACTGCGAACCATAGATATATGCTGCGAACGAGCTACGTTCTGCTGGCAAATGTAAACACACTGAGCCGCTATTTCCTACTTCCGGTCCCCCCGCAGGATGTTTCCCACACAGGATTTTTGCTCCAGTAAATTCCCGCGGAAACAGGTGGATACTGCTTTTTCAGTAACAGGGGTCTCCCCCATCTCCCCAGCTCTTTAATTGACATTGAATATCAGGAGAGAGAACCCATTTATAGACATACATTTCATATTGTTCCAGTTACCAATGTTTTCTGCTAATGTTACAGTTTCATCACTTCCAATCTTGCTTGTTTATCCTGTATCCTGCATGAGTTCTGTCTCCTGGTTGGATGAAATTGGTATCCTGGCCTGGAAAAAAAAAGTTCTGTTTGCTAAAGAGCTGGAGAAACACGGAGATCCCTGTTATTCCTTTAAGAGGTCCGTTCATGAAAGTCCTTGCGGGCTTGTTTCCAATGAGGGCCTGTGAGCAATTAGGGGTTAAGAGTCTTGCTCAGGGACATATTTCATTTCATCGACACATTTGCTGGCTTGGCCTGGAATCGTACCTGGGGCAACCAGGGCCTCTGGCTCCCTAGGCGGGCTTACTAACCACTCAGCTATGGCCGCCCTGTTAATGAGCAAACACACTATGGCAGTGATTACAATTGGAATATGGAGCTATGTAACACTTATTTTTACAAAACAAATCACTGCATACAACAGTGCTGTTTAAAAAAATCTTTATTTCTCTTTGAAGGGTTTGCATCTCTGTATGTGAATGTGGTGGAATGTTTTGGAGGACGCTTGTCCCATTGTTAATGGACAGGCGAGAATGGGTTAGGGTGTGAGTCAACCAATTTGCATGTAATCCTTTCAGTATGATAAGTAGTGAGCATAAAGCCCCCAACAGTATTGTGTGAATGGAGTGGAACGTGTAGATAGGATTGGGAATCATTTGCATTCACATTATTTAGACTGGAAAATATTTAGCCACCTACAACAACATCAGAAAGGTGACAAATAACTTCATCGCTACATTTGGCTTTTATATTGTTACACATGCACATGAGCACTGTATAGATTGCACATAGCAATGTACACAATCATTATAGCAATTTCACACTATAATGTTTCATCGTCACCTTCCTAAAATAATGATGTAATTTTTTGAGAAATGTGATTTATTTGATGCCTAAATCTTTTCTCCATGATGCAACCCACCTCCTATAACGTTGTCTATAATGGCCTGTGTAAAAAGTGTGCCCTGGGCCATTTGATTTGATGAAGTCACAAAAAAACGTGACTTAGGCAATTTTTCAACCTTTCATTGCTGAAATGAGAACATTTACTCTAATTTGGCCTAATGCAGGTTTAAAATAGTCACAAAGTAAATTGGCCTAAGTCAATGACGCACACTGTTATTTTTATGTCAATTGTCATAAATGTTTTTGTCATAAAGTGTGTGAAATTCTACTGTTGCAATATAGCCATTGTAGTATAGCCATTTGCCTCCCCCCCCTCCCTTCCCCCTTTCTTCCCAGTTATTTGATTTTGCTGTTTTACTGATTTTTCTTTCATCTTTCTTTCCTTTTTTTTTCACTCTCTTATTGACTGTAATTTTTGTGGTATTAATACCGTTTGTCATGAAAATATATTGCACTAAAATGTCCTTGCATTTTCGGTCAATTGATTAATGGTTGATATGAATATTTGTTTCATTTGATATTGTGTACTAGTGTCTGTGGTGTTTTGTAGTTTGTTATATGTTGTTACGTGTATGTGTCTTGAAAAATCAATAAAAACATTTGAATAATAATAATAAAGTGTGTGAAATGATTCAGAATATCACATTTATTCTATATTTAGTTCAGTTATTCAGTTTTCTGAGAAGAAATAAACAAAGACCTGACCATTATTGTAGGAAAATGCATGTTTAAACATAATGACAGGATTGAATAGATGTTACTATTCTGCTTTCCCACTCTACTGCTGCCATGTACAGAAAGGCATTTCTCTTAAAACTACACGCCAGAATGTCAGATTGTTTAATGCAGTGGAGTTGCTTTGTAAAAAACACGGAATGCCCTATGCCAAAATGTAAAGATAAAGAAACAATCTGACATGTATCAATAGACTGCAATAGGTCTAAATTAATTTGGAGCAAACCATATGAAATAGGTGTTAAGGTGCCATGCCATAGACATCATTTGTATGACAACTTTGATTGCGCAGAAGAAAGCCATGGTTTGATTTGGTTGTGCATTTTTGTAACTGTTTTTAAAATATGAAGACCCGGTGCAAGATGTGGACAGACCATGTTTTTGTGGATGCAGACACATGGCAGGTGAAAACTGAACTAAAACAGAGGAGAACCAGATGACCTGAAGAGAATGCACCCAAAAGTAAATTGGTCCGAAATCATACAATTATAGTTATTTTGTAAAGTTTATGAAATGTACGAAATTGATCTGGCCATGTAATGTTTTTAAAGCTTATGAAATATAAGTAAGCTGTATAATGTGATGCATTGCTAAGACTTGACTTATGACTTACTGTTATTCTTTTTTTTGTTTTAATGGTGATATTTATTGTAAAATCGTGAAAATTCAATGATTTTAAAAACTAAACTGGGTCATTCACACATCCCAGAATGAATTACCTGTGAATGGGTGGAAGACTGGTATGGGACAGTTATCCAAATTCAGTTGAGTGTCCCACCACTCAGTTCTTGAATGGCCTACCAAACATCAACGTATTGTCAAGGTGTTTCTTTGTCATCACCATTCAGGTGCAAGCCAAACATTTGCATTCCATGCTTTCAGACTGTGGACAGTTAGGCCTGATTCAAATGGTAAAACATGCCCCCCCCCCAACACACACACACACACACACACACACGCACACACACACACACACACACACACAGAAATGTGCACAGCTGAAATCAAATCAATTAATTTGTAAACAGAGCTGTGTCACATTGCAATTTTACAATCATATATACAAAATATAAAGCTGAACATAGCCAATCTACAAGCTCACAACCAGTGGTGGACAAAATATTTAACCCCATTACTTAAGTCAAAGTTTAGATCCTGGTCAGATTCTGGTCAAATTTAAGTAAAAGTTGTACTAGTGCTTGCTCAAGTATAAAACAAAAACAAATCAATAATAGTGAAAATTTCAGATGTTGTGAGCTTATAGATTGGCTATTTTCCACTATATTTGAAATACAGTGGTTAATTCAAAATGTACCTTTTTCCTTAGAAACAGTGTGTGTGTGTGTGTGTGTGTGTGTGTGTGTGTGTGTGTGTGTGTGTGTTAGAATTAGCCAATCCGTAGTCTTTACTTCCGCGATGACGAATCAGAAACCGACCAATGGCGCAGCCCTGTAGCAGTCCAGAGCTTCATTTAAAAGTGTGGCAAATACACACATACACACACACACACACACACACACACACACAGAGAAACCAAACTGCTGTCTCAACATTTTGTCTGCTGGCAAACATACTTTCTTAATCCTTGGCGGTTAAAAAAAGCTAACTTAAGGTAAGTAACTTGTGGCATTGTATTCAACTTATTTTGCTTTTTTTGTATCTTAAAGCTCTTACTATCTGTTTATTTCTGTCTGTACAATTTGCAGTTAGTTTGTGAAATGGATTGTAAAGGGGACAGTAACAGATGCCACATGTGAATATAGAGCTATTTAACTCTTATTTTACATAAATATATATTAAGAAATATGATGCCCAGCAATGTTTTGGCATTCAATCAATTCATCTACCATCAACCCAAGTGCTATGATAATGCTTTTGATTACATTCGACAACACCATAGTCCTGGCATTGCTTTTTTGGGGTACAATTTCTAAAACAGTCAAGTAAACATCTCTAAGCGTCACCATTTATGTGTGTTACAGATTGTGGGAAACATGGAATCCTATGGTAGCTCCCGGACCAAACAAAGACACATTCATGTCAGAGTTGCAGAGCACATGTATTTTGGTCAAGACACAGATTTTGACCAGAACAGTGGGTCTTCAAATCAGGACATGGGTTCTTTTGAAAAGGACAGTGAGATTGTTAGGAATCCTAATGAAGAGTTGGAGTCACATGCAGTTCACAGTGAAAGTGATGAAGAATCAGATTTTGAGATTGCTTACTATGACTCCATTGAAGAAAAAGATGACCAGGCTGAATCAGAGTGTGGTTTTGAAGTATTGGATCCCTGTAGTGAGATCAAATCAAAATTGTCCTATTGGTCGGCAGGTCACAATATTTCTCAAAGAGCCTTGTCTGCACTGTTGAGCCGCCCAAGTGGACTTCCGAGTGCGAGCAGTCCCAGTGGCCCACAATGCATGTGTGAAACAAGGTTTAAAATCATTCTAGATCTCCTGGAGAAGAATGCCGAAACCCTGCGGCTACAAGGTGAAATGTTAAACAGGCTGCTGAAGCAGCGAGGGGCTCAGCATGTGCCATTGCTGGAACCACCTGTAGGAGCGATCTTCCCACTGAACACGAACGAAGACGTCCATGCCATGAACGAGAAGCTGCGTGACTCTGTGTTCATGTCTGGAGTTGTAAGTTTGAATCTGTTATTGGAAATGGGCGTGTATTGTAATTGTACATTTGAGTTGTGGGGGCTCTGGTATCACTGGGTGAAGGTGACAGAGGGCAGGGTAAACCACTTTGAAATGCTGTAGGACAGAGTTATAAAATGGGGACAAGTGAGTGTAAGTGGTTTAACTCAGCATTGATATCTTAAGCTGTTTCACTTAATGTGGCTTTTCCTTCCTGTGACTTTTACCATACTCTCAGGTTGCCATGGTTGGAGACAAAGGAGGTAGTTCACTGGATGACGCTACCGGACGAATGATGGCGTTTCTCCTCTCACAGGAACTGACACACCAGTACAACCTTTTTGGACGTCAAGGCAAGAGGAAGTTCCGAGACCTGCGTCTTTTTGATGTTGTTTACGGTAAATTCTAGTTTTTCATTCTTTCCTTTATCTGTCTTACTTTAAATGTTGCGGTTTGGCAACACATTTGATAGAATACACAAAGTAGAAGGCATGTCACATAGGGGTGGGACGATATATCGATATATCGATATATCGCGATACTTTCTCCCGCGATAAATAATCGATATCCTCCCAAAAAAAAAAAAAAAAAAAAAAAAAAAAAAAAATTACTTTAAAGTTTGTGATACGTTGTTTTTCCTACTCTGTATTTGTGTAATGATGATTTTGAACTGTTTGGTGCTATTTTATGTGTTTATTAATTGAATACAAGGACTATCGTGATATATCGTTGGTGAATTTTCATGCAATATATCGTGATATCGCAATATATCGATATTTTCAGATATCGTGATATATCGTTGGTGAAATTTCATGCAATATATCGTGATATCGCAATATATCGGCATTTTCAGATATCGTGATATATATTGTTATCGTGGGCCTAATATCGTGATACATATCGTATCGTGAGGTACCCATATCGTCCCACCCCTAATGTCACATGATACAGCTGTGGAAACGGGGCACAACGTATCTTTCATAATGTACAAATCAAGCTAGATTTACTAACAGTTGGCTTCTACATTTATTTTAGGCGCGCTAAAGAACAATGGCGTCACGCAAGGCATCAACCAGAAGGATGCAGAGCAGGCTCTCTCCAAGTGGTTCACCGGAGCTCACGATAGAAGTGGAAACAGGACAATAAGAGCCCGGAGACAGCTTGGAAATAGACTGGAAGAGGGGCACCACCCCAGTAGGAAAAGTCTCTCATTTCCCTACTGGGGTTTCTTTTTTCTTTTTTACATTTTGTTACCTGTATGTTTTTTGTTTTTTGTTTACATTTAGTTATTACCTGGATATTGGACAAGTGATTATTGATGTGCGGGATATATGTACTCCTGCAAATGTGCTGATAAAGATCTGCCATTGACACCATTGGTTTATACAGACCCGTTTTGAAGCCAGTTTCTCAGCGATTTTAAATACTCCATCTTTCTATATCCGGTCCGAAATGCCACCGGACTGTTATTGGCTGCAACCACAGAGAGGGTCTTCACTCGGTAGAACCAGCAGAAACCCTAGAAACATACCCTACTTTATCATTCATTTTAAAATTAATGGGACCATAATTTACTAAACACATACTTATCATGATGGTTTAAAAAAGACTTTGAAGTAGCGATTGAACACATAAAATGTTTATGAAAAGGTTTACTACGGTAATAAAACCAAGTGTAAAGCTCGCCCAAAACCTCATTGATTTGTATTGAGATTCTAATGTATTACGGACAGTAGAAGGTGAAATAGCGATTCGGCTGGGCCATTAATAGGAACAGCAGGCTGAACAAGAACCCGGAAGTGAGCTTCAATTCCAGCAAAGGGAGTTTGCCCTTTGGTTCAGACTGAGACGCATCTTTAGTAATCAGATTTGAACAAATCGGTTTCCACGTGACTTTTTTTCTGTTCAGACTTCATAAAACAAATTGGATTCCAATCTGGATATGCAGTGGTGGAAAGTAACTAAGTACATTTACTTAAGTACTGTACTTAAGTACAATTTTGAGGTATTTGTACTTTACTTGAGTATTTCCAATATATAATGAAACATACATTAACCACTTTAAACCTATTTTATACCTAGGCTATTTGAAAATAGCAGATCTACTTTTTTTATATTGCAGTATTGGTACCTTTACTTAAGTAAAGAATTTGAGTACTTTTTCCACCACTGTGGATATGGCAAAAATCTAATTTAGGCTGGAATGGGCTGCCAGTCTAAACAAGGCCGTAGAAGGAAGCAGCATATTACAGTTTGTTTACGAAGCATTAATATCTGACCAGGCATTGTCCACCTGTATGCACCTTGTCATGTGACCACTTTTGACTTATATTGTGTATTACCTTGTTTTTAAAATAAACCTTTTTGAATCCTGACCCAGTGTTATAGCTTTTATGTTGCATGTCATGTGTTACCACAGGGGATACTACTTCATTTATGATGCTCTTTATTAATGTAAAATTCACAGTTAAATGCAGTGCAGTTACAACTGGTGATATGTAAAGGGCAGTGAAGTAAACATGAAAGTGGCAGTAAAGAAGTAATACAGTATCATGTATCTATCTTTAGCAGCAGCATCAAATGTGCAAAAGAAGCCGAAGGCACACATAATATAAACATTTGTTATTAGTTATGTGCATAACTAACCTGGTCCTCATCAGGTGAAATAATCACAGTGACCTGTGACCCTCATCTAGACTTAAAGTAATACTAGGTAACTTTTTCAACAAAACTAAAGTTAAATTGTACTGCACCGGTTTCGTGTTTGGCCAGGAACTACCGCGCTAATAACAAAAAGGAATCTCACGCTGTTTTTAAGAGATTGTAGGATTTGAAGATCGAAAAACAACAGAAAAAGAAAACACAGCTCACGGTAACTAAAGCTCCACTGGCTAAGAGAAACGATCCACAGATAGTATAAAACAATTAAAAGCGCTTTTTGAAACGCTTCCGTCTTCCGGTGTAAACAAATGGAATTCTGGGTAACGCAGGAATAAACGAACAGCCTGCAGTGACGGTAATGACCAGCAGAGGCTGCTAAAAATCGTTATTTGTGGACCTGCATTGTATTACTTTAATGCATCATGTGAATGTGAAAGTGATGCATTATGGGACATGCATTGCAAACTAAAACACTTGCTTAAATCTGCACTTTGCAGCTTTTGCACAGATAGCTCTTGTATCCTCTCATTGTGAGATCCTGATTATTTTTCTTTCCCCAAATTCAACTTGTAAACACGCCAGTGAATGAAATCACATGTTGGCTGGTGGGCGTGATGGAATACAAGAACGCCTCGTCCCAAAACACCCTCACCTCGGGTCTAATCTGGCAGCCACGGTCCGCAAAAAAAATGGGGCAGTGTGTTTTAGGACGAGCGTTCCGTTTTCCACCCGGTTGCTGTTTTTTTTGGCTGTGAGAGGGGAGAAAAAGCATGTGAAATGGCAAGTGTGGCGTGAGAAGAGGTTAAATTGCGTGACTCTCACTCTCAAAGGGTGAGACTTGGCAGCTCACTCCATATTTGAACTTTTCCAGTTTTAGTTTTTTTGCTTTATGAAAGCTCTACGTCATACTACAGCATCACACAAAGGGGCAAAAATAGCCGTTCTACCAAGCTCATAACGTGTCGTGTTAAAGTGCTTTTTATACGTTTATTTAAACAAAATAATGAAAAGAGCTTGTGATAAAGTAACTAGATTGGAACCACTGAGATTATGAACATCCTGAAAAGTAACAGATCTGGACATACAAGGTTTCCACCGCAAAGTGACAATATACAGGGAGGGTGTCTAACTTACTGTAGATCGAGGTCACAGGCCTGCTTGGTGAAACTTTAAGTCGTGTTGGTGACAAAAAACTACAGATAAAGTTATAACAAAATTGAGAAGAAAAAAAAAAAAAATCACTCTTTTTAAACAGTCCAAATAATTAGATATTCCACTCAGGTGGAAAGCGTAGAAAAGAAACAAACAAATATACTCGCACACTGATACTGAAAACAGAAGAGGGAAAAAGGAATGTCCACACAGTAATTTTCAGAGGCAAAAATATTTGTAATATTCAAACAATGATGTTACAAAAGCAAATTAAGTGAGCAGTCTTGGAGATTACAATTACTTGAGTAATGTATTGTAAGTACTTTTCAAAACCATGACATTTCACAAACGTAAAACAAAACATAAGTATATCTTATGTGCTCCATTACAAAAAGTTTGGAAATGATAGCTGATCTACAAGCTCACTCGTATCGTGTGATGCGTTGTCAGCTTGTAGATCAGCCGTTTTCAATTATGTATTTCGGAAATATTTAGACATATTTAGACATATTTAGAACAATATTTAGAGCATTTAGAATGTTTCTACAGCTCAATGCATTGATATTAAAAACAAAATGTACATTGTACATTCAAAACTTTCGCTTAAGATAACTACTACGAGTATACAACATTTGACAGCGCAACTTTAACTTGTAATTGACAAATATTTGACCAGGAATTTCTATTACACTGTCACTCTGTGGGTAATGGGGTCGAGTGCTTTGTCCACCACTGAGTATGCACCAGGGTTTAGTGTATTGTTGCGTTGCAGCGTCTGCTGTGGTTGCTCAGTCCGCCTCTTCATCGGAACTCTCTGTTGCAGTTTGTGAAGGTGATCTGCTTGCTCTGCGCCGTGTTGTTGCGTTGCAGCGTCTGCTGTGGTTGCTCAGTCCGCCTCTTGAGCGGAATTCTCTGTTGCAGTTTGTGCAGGTGATCTGCTTCCTCTGCGCCTATAATAATGTTCAACAGGAAGTTGAGTGTTCATTTTAGACATTTATCACTCAGAGACTTGCATCGCTACACACAGAATGAAATAAGTTTCATTTAAAGTGATACTGTGTACAATAATCTTAGTACTCGTTTTGGACAGCTTGCAATACAAGTATGGATTTAAAGTGTGTGGAGGCTGCTTTTTTCGTTCGGTTTTTGGTGACACCCCAGTAGCTTTTTCTTATAACAGTTTTTGTTTATACGGAAGTGTTGCAGAAAAAGGAATTGCAGGGTCTTGCCGCCTGAGATTATTAAGTTGTTAGAAACATTGTTTATTAACTGAAAACTAGATTAATACATTGCTGGTACATTTCCCGTGCCCAAGTCATATTTACACAAGCATCTAGACGTTCACAAATTGTATTTAATAGTGTTTACAGAAATAGTAAAAAGAACAGTATGACCCTAAATTCCAAATATAATGTGAAGCAATTTTGACGATTTATGATATATTGACCACATTAACCCTGCCTATATATTTAGTTGACTGGAGTCGCCCAGTGGTCTATAAGAGACATTACTTTGTCCCTCTAAACTAGGGGTTCTCAAACTTTTTATACCACGACCCCATACCATGACTGAAAGTGATGCCAATGATATTGTATTTGAGAGTGTATATGGATCCAAAATTGACCTATGCAAATTAACTATAACGACAGCGGTGAACAGTTGAAAAGTATTTTACCCACCTCTGCAGATGTATCCTTCCCCAACATGAGAGACACACAGCTGAATGAGTTTCGACCCTGGGGCTTCTTCCCGACCATAATCCACCAGTCTGTCATGTCGTCATACCGCTCAATGGGATATTGACTCCTACATGAAGAGAGACAAAAAGCCATGAGAGGAATGTCTGGTGTGAACAAGCAGCCAACCTTTCCCAGACTTTCATGAAACGTCAACCTACGTGATGCTCCTGCTTGACCCTCCTAGTACGAAGATCTTTGCATCCACCACAACCACGCTAGGAAAGGCACGCAGCTTTCTCATGGCGACACAATGCATCCACTTGTTGGTGTTTGGGGTGTAGTAGCACACCATAGATGAGGACCCTTCATCTGTGTAATCATCTTCATCTGGATAACGCCGTATAACGCCACCTGTAGATTCACAGGAATTAACAGGATGGCAACTGTTATTGGCCTCTGTCATGTGCCCAAACTACAGTCAATTTGAAGTGAGTCTATTATGGAACTAAGAGTCATTAAGATTGAGAACAGTTATGATACCTATAACGTAGATCCGTCCATTGAGCGCACAGGCAGCTGCTGAATCAGTAGTAGGAAGCCACTGACGAGCAGTTTCTGTCCATACAGACGTTTGAGGGTTGTACTTGAACATCTGGGGCCCACCTGTGATAGAACCATCCCCCAGGAGGACACATGACAAAATGTTATTCATTGTCAGAGGGAGAAGGATTAATACGTAATGACAAATGCTTTGGACATTTTCAGTTAGACCTGTTCCATACCAACAGCATAGATCAGCCCATCTAGTGCGGCCACAGCAGAGCCGTCCCAATGGTCTGGCAGGCCAAAAGAGTCCATGAGCTGCCAGGTGTTGGTGTTGGGGTCGTAGCGATCCACTGACTTCCACTTGTCCAACTGGCCCCTAAAGCCCCCCACTGCAAATATAGAGCCGTCCAGCATCACCAGGCCTGTGGGTTGTGCAAAAACAAAAATAAACTGATTAGAACTGATGACCGTGGCTTCTCCTTAGGCAACAACCCAACAAAGTGGTTATTACAAAAAGTTAAATTGAATACTGTAGTTTGACAGTCTTACCAAAGTCCCAGCGAAACTCATTCATGGGAGCCATCTTCAACCATGAGTCACATGAAGCGTCATAACGCCACATCTCTCTACTGATTGAACCATCAATCAACTTTCCTCCAGCCAAATACAATGTAGAGCCTATGGCGAGAGAAGATTTCAAATGAGTTATGACTTAGGTTTCTGCAGGTTGTCTGCAAGTTTAATGTAATACTTTTGAATGCCTTTTAAGACCATTATGAATGCAATTTAAGACTTAAATATTTCATGTCAATTCTGTTAAAGACATTAAAAAGTATGATGATACTAGAAAAAGTGCTCCTCGGAGCACAGCCAGGTCAGGTAGGTTATTTTGGGCCAGCAATGTTTGGAATTCGCCGATCATATATGTACGATAATATGTACCGATTTGCATGATGTTTGGACAAAATTTGCAGGGGTTTTGCCAAATGTGGCCTCCTGTTGGCGCTATAGTAGGACAATGTTAAAAGGGTGGCATTTGTTCCTCAACGTAGCGCGACATTTGCGGCATTTTGTTCAAAACGGGCCACTCCTGCAAACTTTAGATGTCAATCTTAGCCAATCAGGATGGAATATGAAAAATCTAAGAGATCCGTCTTGATCACATGACTGTAGAGATCATGTGTACCGATTTGCGTGAACTTAGGATAAAATATGAAAAAGGCTTAATATCTTTTTTTTTTACATAAGTTAGCCTCCTGGTGGCGCTATAAAAGGAAGATGTGAAAAATACAGGGAAAAGGTTTATCCTTGACCTCTAGGGAGTGCACAAGTTTTACACAGTTATAGGTAGAAACACAAATCGGCCTGTTATAGCGCCACCATGAGAATGATTAAAAAAAAATCAAGGGGCATTTCTTCCTCGGCCTAGTGGGAATGTGTGTTCATGATTTGAGGCTGAAAGACCCGTTTAGTTTAATAACTATCAGAGATACTGTGTACCGATTTGTGAGATTTTTGGACAAAATCTGTAGGAGTACTGTGGTGGCGCTATAAAATGCCCATGTGAAAAATGTGGGGCAGAGGTTCTGCTCTGGCATCCAGGGAGCGTGTGTGCACAGTTTCACTGCGATCAAGCCAACGGTGCCGGAGAATAGCTGTACACAGACAGAATGACACACACATGGACGGACTGACGGAAGGATGGACGGACAGGCCTTTTGGCCTGTCGGAGAGACAATGAAGGAAAACTAGAGACCTAGATTACCTTTGGGCTATTCAGGTTGAGTGGTTACAGTGTGCTGTTACAGTATGATCGACTTCTACTGCAGTTGATCTGAAGGTACTTCTCACCTGAAGCCACCAGACCAGGACTCCATACAGCAAACGGCAGACACCCCAGAGTCTTCCACTGATCGGTCATGGGATCAAGGGTCTGAATGCTGTAACATGGCTTCTCACCTTCCCATCCCCCCAACATCAGGATCACTTCACGTGAGTCTGCACAGAAGAATAGAAGACAAACACAGTAATCAGTAGAGTAATGTGTGAGCATGTGGAACGTTATGATTGCACAAATTAACAGTCACATAATTACTCAAGGTGTGTATACCATGTATAACACTTGAAAGTTATAGTTAACTAAATGTATGTATTAAAGTGCAACATTCTATATCAAAGCTTGAATTGTAAAACACATATCATGATGCAATAATGATTATGATGCTCAAAGAGCAAACTAAACTCTTTTTATTGCAATGCATGTTTTTATATTTGAATAATTTGTCTCTGAACTGGCATCAGAACTAGAGTTACAACACGCATGGCAGGATACCTGTGAGTGTGGACCTGCGTGGTCTGTGGTTCTTGACCTTGATGAGCCTCTGGCAGAGCTGGGATTCATAATCACCCAGATATGTAGTCAACTCAAGATGGGAGGGAATGATAAAAGCCAGACGGACATGCTCCATCACCTTAACCCATTAAGACCTGGAACTGTGTCATTTTTAGATTTGAGCTAAAAAGCATTATTTTACACTTTGGGCTATTCAAAAATAGCAGATATACAAGCTCATAGCGCGGCACCGAGTGCCGCGCTACGAGCTTGTAGATCTGCTATTTTTGAAAAATCGTGAAAATGTGTGCAAATCTTTGAATATATATATTTTTAAAGCGAACATTTTAACTCAAATCGTTGCTTCTGGGGGTCCCTGGAACTAAATATTTTGATGGGGGTCCGCGGCCAGATACATATAATGTTGGGGGTCCTTGACATGAAAAAGATTGAGCACCACTGATAT
The DNA here is from genome assembly GCF_963280865.1 of Gymnoscopelus braueri. Classification (NCBI taxonomy): domain Eukaryota; kingdom Metazoa; phylum Chordata; class Actinopteri; order Myctophiformes; family Myctophidae; genus Gymnoscopelus; species Gymnoscopelus braueri. The sequence goes on along the minus strand of NC_137609.1, from coordinate 49,798,380 downwards.
AGAAACATACGTTTTTCAGAAAACTGTTGGGATTTAGGAGACATGTAGAATCGGCTTCAGGTCTCAATGGGTTAAAGAACAAACAGAACACTAATTATTTACTAGTCCAACTGCAACATTTAAAGGTTGTGTAAGTGATTTATTCTCCACGATCTTTAATCAGTTGAAACACTGAGAAGGAACTGACCTGATCAAACTTCTCTCTGCGGAAACCAGAGAACTCGTGGTTTATCCACAACATGGCAGCATCAAACACCAGCTCCTCCTTGGACACATTGAGATCATCACTGGCCAGAATCTCTGTCAGTTTGTCCACAGAGAGAGAGAGGAACTCTCTCTATTGACATACAAATACAGTAGATTAGATCATATATTACCACTCTGTTCTCATAGTTCATGAACTAACCTTTTCTCATGTCAAATGCTCACTGGTGACAGGTGAGAGTGACAAGGACAAGCGAAAGAACCTCGTTTATAACTGAATGTTTGTACACATGTTGCATAGTATTAATAAAACACCTTTAATATTTGATAAGCTATAGAGTGGGCCTCGCTTATAATATGAGTCACCACAGATTTATAGGAGAGAAAGCCAATCACCAAACAACTTGGTAAATGTATTTAGGTCAAAACGATGCCCAATGGAGATCCAGATTTTGGCCATAGCCCAACTATTACCTATATTGGTAATGATATTTTGACAAAATATGTAGATTTGAAAAGAAAATATGAAAACAATAGGGACACCAGGTTTAAAATCGTTAAAGTTCTGGACATATAAGCTGTCTAATTACAGATACAGATGTATAAAAGAAGAAAAAAACAGGCCCATATATCAATCTGGCTCTAAAATGTATGCATTCATCGATGTCTGACCTGCTGGTAGAAGACACTGAAGTGTTCCAGAATGTAATCCATGCTGTGTTTCATCAGCATCTCACAGGAGTGCAGCTCAGCGAAGCAGTGAATTCCTACACAGTTCTTTATATCCATGTGACGCTCCACGGCAAGAATCGCTTTCATTTTGTCCACAGAGAGTGAGAGGAACTCTTCCTATTGGCATAACAATACAGCATATTAGATGATTCTGTTCCCATGCTTACTGAAGTAACCTTTTCTGCTCACTAGTGACAGGTGAGAGTGACAATGACGACAAGTGACAGTAGCTGGTTAATATTCATAGTCAAATAATGTCAGACCGATATACATCTGTAAAATGTACGTATGCATCCTTCAATGTCTGACCTGCTGGTAGACAAGACCGAAGTTTTCCAGAATGTAATCCATGCTGTGTTTCATCAACATCTCACAGGAGTGCAGCTCAGCAAAGCAGTGAATTCCTACACAGTTCTTTATATCCATGCGACGCTCCATGTAATGACAGCAGGCCTCTTGAACAGCTGTGACACCCAGCAGGTTTGATGCTGCTAACAGGGCCTGCACCAAATAAACACAATTATCAGATAAAAAGTATGAAACTGTTTAATATTATGGTCTGTTTTGGCCGTACACAATTCATTTTGATAATTAGAACTGGTCATTGTCAGTCATCTCTTTGTATATTTCAGTTATGGCATATTTGACCTGTTCAATTTGTGTTTTCAAAGCCTAAAAGGCAAACACATATTTATATGTTCCAATGTTCAATTAAAACAAGAAAATCAATTAAATCATTCATCACAATTATTGTATGACAATTAATCGTCAACTACAAGTTCATGATCGGGACAGCCCTAGTCTTAAAGTCAATGAAGAGAATGGACACAATGAATGAGGTTTATGAGAATACATTACCTGCACATTTTCTGAGGAGATGATCACCTGTGAAGTGTAGGCATATCCCACCAACAGGTCGATCTCCTGAGGTTCTACATCCAGCATGTCAACCTTCTCCTGTCTGGACTCCATCATGCCACTTGTAAACATCTCCTGTTCAGGTTCAAAAGGTGAAATATTGGCTTTCAGAGCTCATGCTTTAGGCCTTTCTAATTTACATAATGTGTACACAATAAAAATATCATATATTTGAAGTTTATAATTCAGTTCTCTGTCCTGATTATACTGTTCCAATTTTGATCTATTCATCCTATTGTGTCAGCAATTACATGGCTTTATACCATATCCTGTATGAGTTCTCTCTCTTGACTGGATGTTATTATCCTGTTATTATCCTGGCTTATTACGCGGCTTGGTTGAACGCTTGATTCTGATTGGTCAATCACTGAATTCAGCGACAGTGTTATTTCTTGATAATGACCGATGATCTCTATAACAGACCGCTGTCTAATCAAAGTCTCAGAGCACCTGCTCATATCAACCTGCGCTGCTTGATTTTATGCCGTATCCAACATGACAACCATGTAAACAAACACACCATGTCATTTACAACTAAACGTTGCTCTCAAGAATGTTTTTGAAAACATTTGAAGCGAGAAATAGACAATGCAGTAACCAAAAATGTATTCCATTTGATCCACTACAGTTTCTTGTTTTCCGAGCCGACCGTGTCCGCCCAGCCCAACACATATGGAATACTTCCATTGCCGTAAGCAAGGAAATACTTTGTTTTGTTGGGTCAATGTATTCATTTATTTATTAAGTAGCCATGTAATAAGCGGGATAATTGACGGGTAGCTGGTCATTATTGAAAACTAAAGCTCATCAGGGTGATTATCATAATCATTATCATAATGATTATGATAATGATTATGTTATGATTATGATAATGATTATGATATGATTATCATAATGCAATACATCCAAAACAGCGCTGCCAGGGTCCTAATGAGAGTGCGTAAGCATGATCACATAACACCGGTCCTATTTTCACTGCACTGGCTCCCCGTTTCAGCTAGGATCGACTACAAGGTCCTGCTGATCACCCACAACTGCATAAATGGACATGCCCCTCCCTACCTACCTACAGAAATTAATTAGGCCCCCACAAAATTCCACCCGCACCCTCAGATCTACGAACAGATTCCTCCTCGATGTCCCTGGTACAAATCTATGTACCTGTGGAACAGCCTTCCTATTGACCTGAGAGCACCACAGACCCTGGACTCTTTTAAAATAGGCCTGAAAACGTTTTTGTTTCAGAGGGCATTTTCGTGTTGAATTGTTGTTTAGTCACATCTGTTTTTAAATCCTGCTTTTTAACTTTATATGATTGATGATGTTTTACCATGTGGCACTCTGAGATTCCTTGTGAATGAAAAGTGCATTACAAATAAAATGTATTATTATTATTATTATTATCACCCTGTGGGGCTATAATTTTCAATAATGACCAGCTACCCGTCAATTATCTCTTGCGTATTATTTTTTGGTTTTGTTTATAAAAGAGCTGGAGTGATGGAGAGACCTTTGTTACTGAACAAACACTCTAGTCAACAGCAATGATTCCTATTGGAATATAGGAGGTATTTCATACTTATTCTAACAAATAAATAACACCTCCCATTATATTCATCATGATATTAATTTTACATGAAAGCCAAAACAGAATGGAATGCCATTCCCTTAATAAATGTTGACATGTGTGTTTACCTCAAAGTAAGAGCTGAAGGAGGCCAGTACAGTACGATGACAGGGGAACTGCTTTCCTCCAGAGCACAGAATCACATCACACAATGTGTTGTTTAGACGAAGCCTGTTGAGCTTCTCTAACATCTTGTTGGGATGTGTCTTCTCCATGAACACAAAGGTGTCACTCACCACTGAGGATGGAGGGACACTGGTGTCATCCATATGACAGGGAGCTAAACTGCCCTCAACTGGAACCATCTCAGCCATGTCTCTCTTTGCTAGACCAGCCTATATGATGGAGAACAAGGGATAAATGGTCAGCGATTGTTTGCACGTTGAAATAACTCCTGGGTCCAACTGGTGCTCATGTCGTTTTTATTTTCTGCAAAATATGACAAATCACTGCAGCATGCATGCAGTGGTGGAAAAAGTGCTACATTTCTTTGCTTGAGTAAAAGTATCAATACTGCAATGTAGAAACACTCTGTTACAAGTAAACGTCCAGTAATCTTACAAGTAAAAATACGGTAATCAAAATGTACTTGAGTAAAAGCACTACAGTATTGGGCGTCAAAATATACTTTTAAGTAACAAAAATAAAAGTACTTATTATGCAGAATGTCCCGTTTCACAAGGTATCATAATGTATGAAATGTATTACAGTCTTTTGAAAGTAGCCGATCTACAAACGCATTGCAAAGCGTTGTGAGCTTGTAGATCGACTATTTTCAAATAGCCAAAGTTTATATAGGGTTTATTATAAGTGGTTAATGTGTGTTTTGTAATAATAATTCAAATCTACAAAGTAACCAAAGTTTTCAAATAATTGTAGGCTAGTGGAGTAAAAAGTACAATATTTGCCTCTTAGATGTAGTGGAGTAGAAGTAAAAGTATTGAAAATACAGGTGAGATGTAGTGGAGTAGAAGTAAAAGTATTGAAAATACTCCTGTAAAGTACCTCAAACTTGTACTTAAACACTTGAGTAAATGTAGTTATGTTACTCTCCAACACTGCATGCATGTGCCATCAATAAATAAATAAAGTCTCACTGACTGTTTAACTTGAAATTACCCAACAGTTACAGTATAAACATTCACCTTATAAGAATTCACATCAGTTAACTCAACTTCCAAACTATCCTGTTTATGTAATAGCACAAACTATGACACATGTCACATAAAACATCATAATCATCACATATCAAACATCACATCAATCTGACTCCAATCCAACTCAGTAGCTAAACATGCATCACTCATCATGGCTGCAGCTGTGGTAGAAACAGATGCCAAGCTAAATGCTAACTTGCTAACTCCCTCCACACATTCTTCAACACACTTACACACAGTGAAGGCACAACAACACAAACATACATATTAATCCCATATAACATATTTCCCACAGAACATGCATTCCCAGTAGAACCATCTCACCTGATAAATATATATGAGAAATCACTCAGTATCACAACACACTGTTACTGCAGCATGCATGTGCTTTAATGAGCCTTATTCCTGGCCAGGTAGGGGAGTGAGTGTGAGCGTGTGTGTGTGTGTGTGTGTGTGTGTGTGTGTGTGTTTGTGTGTGGGGTAGGGGGGGGTGTTTCTTGTTGCCATGTCTGCTTATAATAAGCAACTTCAGGCTTTTGAAGTGTAGTGGCTTATTTGGGCTTTGCTTCCTAATGTTTTTTAAAGCAGTGGTTTTTTTCAAGCCAAGGACCCCCAGATTAATATTTATTTGTCCACGAACCCCCATTTGAAAATATGTTGTACCAGGGACCCCCATACAAGATTTGAGTTGTTAAAAGGTTTAAAAAAAAACATTTTTTTAAACTCCCAATATTTTTTTTAAATAGTAGATTTACAAGCTCACAACATGTTGCGATGTGACGCGTTATGAGCTTCTGTATTTGCCATTTTCAAATAGCCGTAGTTGCTCCTTTTGGGCTTGTTTTCACAGACCTGGTCACTTGTTTCTCTTGCACAATCTGGCAACACACTGATTACTTGCATTGCACCTACAGCCTACTAGAGTGGAAGTGACCAGATATTGAATGAAGCCAAGTATGGGAGCAGCAGAAAATGGAAATGGTGGAGGGGCCAAGAATAACAGGTGAATATAAAGTCTCCTTGAGGCCTGATTATGAATCCCACCAACGTTATGGGATAGACCCGCCTTACCTGTGTCTGATTGGCTTCCCTGGCACGGCTGGCAGGCATAGTTTTACTGGTTGAAATCATCCAGAGTTCACATGAGACTTGACACTGGTGATACTTCCCCACCTACTGGTGGCATGCTGGTACTACGGTCACACTGCTGCAATTATAATGAACACAACCCAACCCACAACCCAAAGACCCAACAATAAATGAACATCTTACTCATAGCAAAACCATAGAAAACCTTCACACCCTGCAGAAATTTGCCAAATTATAATTTGTAATTGTCTAACTATCTTGTGGTGCAATATATACTGTACAATTATAACATAATGGCTTAAAGGTAGGGTAAGTGATTTACTTTTGTTAAAATAAGTGTTAAATAGCTCTATATTCCGATAGTACTCATTGCTTATAGAGTGTTTGTTCAGTAAAAGGAGTCTCCCATGTCTATCCAGCTCTTTATCAAACAGAAAATGCATTTTCAGTGCTCTCTCCTGATTGGCTTAAAGGAGGAGTTCACCCAAAAAATTACTTATTTTCTATCAATTGCACACCCTATGAAGCCTTGAATCCATGGATTATTTTTAGTTTTTGTCGCATTCCTAAGCTAATAATTTGATTGCCGTCTCCTACCGGCTAATGTATCCGGTAGGAGACACAAAGTAGATTATTTGTGTCTCCTACCGGAAATACACACGGTCATCAAATTATTGTCTTAGGAATGCCACAAAAACAAAAATAAATCCATGAAATCAAGGCTTCATGGGGTGTGTAATTGATAGAAAATAAGTCATTTTTTGGGTGAACTCCTCCTTTAAATGTTGTCACCTACCTGAGAATGTACTATATTGTGTTTACTAAAGAGCTGGAGAGACCCCTGTGACCGAACAAACGCTCTGTAGCAATGATTACTATCAGAATATAGTACTTTAACCTTAACAAAAAAAATACCCAAAAATATCAAGTACCCTACCTTTAATTTGTTTGTCTGTTTTGTAATAATCTAAGAAGTAACTAACTAAAGTTTTCAAACGCCTGCTTGGTGCAACTTTAAGTTGTGTTGGTGAAGACTAAAGGTAAAGTTATAACAAAATTGAGATATATATGAATTAATTAATATATATTTCAACTCTTTTTTTAAACAGTCCAAATAATTAGATATTCCACTCAGGTGGAAAGCGTAGAAAATAAACAAACGAAAACAGAAGAACTGAAAACAGAAGATGGAAAAAATAATGTCCGCACAGTAATTTTCAGAGGCAAAAATATTTGTAATAGTCAAACAATTATGTTACATACAAGGAGCCGGAGCATCACCAAGGATATTACACACAGACGCCTGAGATGGCTGGGACATGTGCTGAGGATGGAGCAGGACCACATCACAAAGGTTGCCTTAAAATGGACACCACCAGGCAAAAGAAAACCTGGGAGGCCCAAAACCACCTGGCGCAGCACTGTGACACAAGAGCTGGAACAGATGAACCTGTCATGGGGAGAGGCGCAACATGCTGCCAGGGACCGAATGCAATGGAGAGAGCTCATTGAAGCCTTATGTCCCATAGGGGACGAAGAGGAGTAAGTAAGTAATTATGTTACACAAGCTAATTAAGTGAGCAGTCTTGGAGATTACAATTACTTGAGTAATGTGTTTAAGTAGTTTTCAAAACAATGACATTTCAAACAAAACAAAACAAAACATAAGTATATCTCATATGCACTATTACAAGCTCACTCGTATCGCGTTGTCAGCTTGTAGATCAGCCGTTTTCAATTATATATTGCTGAAATATTTTGATAAAAGCTTTTAGAACGTTTCCACAGCTCAATGAAGTGATGCATAGATATTAAAAATAAAATGTACTTTGTAACTTGTACTTTAGAAAACTTGAGCTTAAACTTAAAGATATAACTACTACGAGTACAACATTTGACAGAGCAACTTCAACCTAATTGACACATATTTAACCCTTTCTATTACACTGTCACTCTGTGGGTAATAGGGTCGAGTGCTTTGTCCACCACTGAGTATGCACCAGGGTTTAGTGTGTTGTTGCGTTGCAGCGTCTGCTGTGGTTGCTCAGTCCGCCTCTTGATCGGAATTCTCCTCTTGATCGGAATTCTCTGATGCAGTTTGTGAAGGTGATCTGCTTGCTCTGCGCCGTGTTGTTGCGTTGCAGCGTCTGCTGTGGTTGCTCAGTCCGCCTCTTGAGCGGAATTCTCTGTTGCAGTTCGTGCAGGTGATCTGCTTCCTCTGCGCCTACAATAATGTTCAACAGGAAGTTGAGTGTTCATTATAGACATTTATCACTCAGAGACTTGCATCGCTACACACAGAATGAAATATATTTCATTTAAAGTGATACTGTGTACAATAATCTTAGTAGTCGTTTTGGACAGCTTGCAATACAAGTATGGATTTAAAGTGTGTGGAGGCTGCTTTTTTCGTTCGGTTTTTGGTGACACCCCAGTAGCTTTTTCTTATTACAGTTTTTGTCTATGCTGTGTTGCAGAAAAAGGAATTGCAGGGTCTTGCCGCTTGAGAGTATTAAGTTGTTAGAAACATTTTTTATTAACTGAAAACTAGATTAATTACATTGCTGGAATATTTCCCGTGCCCAAGTCATATTTACACAACCATCTAGACGTTCACAAATTTTATTTAATACTGTATAGCGAAATAGTAAAAAGAACTTGCACAGTATGACCCTAAATTCCAAATACAATGTGAAGCAATTTTGACGATATGATATATTGACCACATTAACCCTATATATTTAGTTGACTGGAATCGCCCAGTGGTCTATAAGAGACATTACTTTGTCCCTCTAAACTAGGGGTTCTCAAACTTTTTATACCACGACCCCATACCATGACTGAAAGTGATGCCAATGATATTATATTTGAGAGTGTACATATGGATCCAAAATTGACCTATGCAAATTAACTATAACGACAGCGGTGAACAGTTGAAAAGTATTTTACCCACCTCTGCAGATGTATCCTTCCTCAACATGAGAGACACACAGCTGAATGAGTTTCGACCCTGGGGCTTCTTCCCGACCATAGTCCACCAGTCTGTCATGTCGTCATACCGCTCAATGGGATATTGACTCCTACATCAAGAGAGACAAAAGGCCATGAGAGGAATGTCTGGTGTGAACAAGCAGCCAACCTTTCCCAGACTTTCATGAAACGTCAACCTACGTGATGCTCCTGCTTGACCCTCCTAGTACGTAGATCTTTGCATCAACCACAACCACGCTAGGAGAGGCGCGTCGCTTTCTCATGCAGACACAACAATCCATCCACTGGTTGGTCTTTGGGGTATAGTAGAACACATGAGGTGACCCTCCATCATCTGTGTAATGCTCCATAACGCCACCTGTAGATAAACGGGAATTAACAGGATGGCAACTGTTAATGGCCTCTGTTATGTGCCCAAACTACAGTAAATTTGGAACTAAATTATGGAACTAAGAGCCATTGAGATTGAGTTACAGTTATGATACCTATAACGTAGATCCGTCCATTGAGCACACAGGCAGCTGAATCAGTATGAGGAAGCCACTGACGACGAGCAGTTTCTGTCCATACAGATGTTTGAGGGTTGTACTTGAACATCTGGGGCCCACCTGTGAAAGATCCATCCCCCATAACAGCGACACCAAGGGACCAGGAGGACACATGACAAAATATTATTCATCGTCAGTGGGAGAAGGATGAATAAGTAATGACAAATGCTTTGGACATTTTCAGTTAAACCTGTTCCATACCAACAGCATAGATCAGTCCATCTAGTGCGACCACAGCAGAGCCGTTGTAATGGTCTGGCAGACCGACAGAGTCCATGAGCTGCCAGGTGTTGGTGTTGGGGTCGTAGCGATCCACTGACTTCCACTTGTCCAACTGGCCCCTAAAGCCCCCCACTGCAAATATAGAACCGTCCAGCATCACCAGACCTATGGATCATGTGGGATATGCAAGGACAAAAATAAACTGATTAGAACTGATGACTGTGGCTTCTACTTAGGCAACAACCCAACAAAGTGGTTATTTAAAAAAGTTAAATTGAATACTGTAGTTTGACAGTCTTACCAAAGTCCCAGCGAGACTCATTCATGGGAGCCATCTTCAACCATGAGTCACATGAAGTGTCATAACGCCACATCTCTCTACTGATTGAACCATCAATCAACTTTCCTCCAGCCAAGTACAAAGTAGAGCCTATGGCGAGAGAAGATTTCAAATGAGTTATGACTTAGGTTCCTGCAGGTTGTCTGCAAGTTTAATGTAAAACTTTTTACCATTAATGCAATTAAATTGCAATTTAAGATTTAATTATTTCATGTCAATTCTGTTAAACAAATAAAAGGTATGACAGAAAAAAAGGCTCCTCGGAGCACAGCTCTCCACCAGGTCAGGTCGGTTATTGAGGGCCAGCAATGTTCGGAATTCGCCAATCAGGATGGAATATGAAAAATCGGGACGGAACTGTCTTGATCACTTGACTATAGAGATAATATGTACCGATTTGCATGAAGTTTGGATAAGAATTGTAGGAGTAATATTTAAAAAAAAAAGTTTAGCAAAATTCGGCCTCCTGGTAGCGCTATAGTTTGGCAATGTTACAATCTGAAGGCTTAATATCGAAAAGGTTTTACATAAGTTGGCCTCCTGGTGGCGCTATAAAAGGCAGATGTGAAAAATACATGGCAAAGGTTTTTCCTTGGCCTCTAGGGAGTGCACATACAACGTTTTACACAGATCGGTGCAGTTATACGTAGAAACACAAAACGGCCTGTTATAGCGCCACCATGAGGCTGAACATTTTCGAGCGGAATTCCTTCCTCGGCCTAGTGGGAATGTGCGTGCAAGATTTCCCAGAAATTGCACGCTGTGTTCATGATTTGAGGGTGAAAGACCTGCTTCGTTTAATGACTATCAGAGATACTGTGTACTGATTTGTGGACAAAATCTGTATGAGTACTGTCAAAAAATGTGTTTTGCACAAATCGCCCTCCTGGTGGCGCTATAAAATGGCCATGGGAAAAAATTGGAGCAGAGGTTCTGCTCTGGCATCCAGGGAGTGTGTGTGCAAAGTTTTGCTGCGATCAAGCCAACGGTGTGCACACACACACACACACACACACACACACACACACACACACACACACACACACACACACACACACACACACACACACACACACACACACACACACACACACACACACACACACACACACACACACACACACACACACACACACACACACACACACACACACACACACACACACACACACACACACACACACCCCTAGATTAACTTTGGGCTATTCAGGTTGAGTGTATTAGTGATTACAGTGTGCTGTTACAGTGTGATCAACCCCCCCCCCCCCACCCCCAACACATGTAAAAGCAAGACTGAAGTTAATGTGAGGTTAAAGTTCTTCATAATCCAATGCATTTCAAGACATGTCAGAATCATATTTAAGGAGTTTTGGAGGACCGGCAGAAACCCTGCTCTTAATACAAACAAAACTTTTCAGAGCTCAAGATACATTTTACTTTCCTTGTATGTGCTAGTGATGGTTCTTGTAAGAAATCTACAACACAAAACTCATAAGCTGTTAGTTGGGATATACATACATCTACCTCACCACCATTTTTGTTAATAGAAAAATGTTGCCCATTTTGTATTAACGCTTTGTTAAAAGGTCACTGAGCTATCAGTAATTTAAAATGATATCTCACTGCTCCCACTATCTTTTGTGAGGGGAAGGGTCTACTGCCTGCCAATCACGTTCTCACATTCATCCCTGGCTGTAGAGGTTTCTGTGCAACGCTGCCCCTTGTTTTGTTTACAATGGCTGTAAAACCAGCTTCTGGCGCCTGAAAAACAGATCTAAGCATGGCAGCATGCTTACATCCAGTATTGATAAATTTAGCAACGATAACTCACCTAACTGATGCTGATTACTCCTAAGTTGAATAACGCAACTTTAAAAAGTAGTTACACTTTGAATATGGACTATCACAATAATACACTTCAACAATATAATAAGCTGTTTCAGTGTAATATTACTACAGTTCAATTCAGGGGCAAAACAGAGTATGATCCATCAAATATCTTAAGATGATTGACTTCTACTGCAGTTGATCTGAAGGTGCTTCTCACCTGAAGCCACCAGACCAGGACTCCATACAGCAAACGGCAGACACCCCAGAGTCTTCCACTGATCGGTCATGGGATCAAGGGTCTGAATGCTGTAACATGGCTTCTTACCTTCCCATCCCCCCAACATCAGGATCACTTCACGTGAGTCTGTACAGAAGAATAGAAGACAAACACAGTAGTCAGCAGAGTAATGTGTGAGCATGTTATGATTGCACAAATTAACAGTCACAGAATTACTCAAGGTGTGTATAACACTTGAAAGTTATAGTTAACTAAATGTATGTATTAAAGTGCACCATTCTAAATCAAAGCTTGAATTGTAAAACACAAAGATGCAATAATGATTATGATGCTCAAACAGCAAACTAAACTATTTTTATTGCAAGGTATGTTTTTACATTTGAATAATTTGTCTCTGAACTGGAATCAGAACTAGATTGACAACGTTTTCCAGCATCAGTTACAACATGCATGGTAGGGTACCTGTGAGTGTGGACCTGCGTGGTATGTGGTTCTTGACCTTGATGAGCCTCTGACAGAGCTGGGATTCATAATCACCCAGATATGTAGTTAACTCAAGATAGGAGGGAATGATAAAAGCCAGACGGACATGCTCCATCACCTTAAAGAACAAACAAAACACTAATTATTTACTAGTCCAACTGCAACATTTAAAGGTTGTGTAAGTGATTCTCCATGGTCTTTAATCAGTTGAAACACTGAGAAGGAACTGACCTGATCAAACTTCTCTCTGCGGATAGAACCGAACTCGATGTTCAACCACAACATGGCAGCATCAAACACCAGCTCCTCCTTGGACACATTGAGATCATCACTGGAAAGAATCTCTGTCAGTTTGTCCACAGAGAGAGAGAGGAACTCTTTCTATTCGCATAAAAATACAGTAGATTAGATCATATATTACCACTCTGTTCTCATAGTTCATGAACTAACCTTTTCTCCTCTCAAGTGCTCACTGGTGACAGGTGAGAGTGACAAGTGAAAGAACCTTGTTTATAACTGAATGTTTGTACACAGGTTTGCCTCAGTTGTGGTGAGAGGTTGCATAGTATTAATAAAACATCTTTAATATTAGATCATCTATAGGATGGGCCTGCATATAATATGAGTCACCACAGATTTATAGGAGAGAAAGCCAATCACCAAACAACTTGGTAAATGTATTTGAGCCAGAACAATGCCACATTTTGGGGCCCAATGCCGATCCAGATTTTGGAGAGCCATAGCCCACCGATTACTTATGTTTGTAATGATATTTTGACAAAATATGTAGATTTGGGGGGGGGGGGGGGGATATGAAAAAAAAATGGGACACCAGGTTGAATATTGTTAAAAATCTGGACACATAAGCTGCCTAATTAGTAGATACCGATGTCAAAAAATCAATCTGGCTCTAAAATGTATGTATTCATCGATGTCTGACCTGCTGGTAGAAGACACTGAAGTGTTCCAGAATGTAATCCATGCTGTGTTTCATCAACATCTCACAGGAGTGCAGCTCAGCGAAGCAGTGAATTCCTACACAGTTCTTTATATCCATGTGACGCTCCACGGCAAGAATCGCTTTCATTTTGTCCACAGAGAGTGAGAGGAACTCTTCCTGTTGGCATAACAATACAGCAGATTAGATGATAAATTAGTTACCATTCTGTTCCCATGCTTCCTGAAGTAACCCTTCTCCTCTCAAGTGCTCACTAGTGACAGGTGAGAGTGACAATGACGACAAGTGACAGTAGCTGGTTAATATTCATAATAGTCAGTCAAATAATGTCAGACCGATATACATCTTTAAAATGTACGTATGCGTCCTTCAATGTCTGACCTGCTGGTAGACAAGACCGAAGTTTTCCAGAATGTAATCCATGCTGTGTTTCATCAACATCTTACAGGAGTGCAGCTCAGCAAAGCAGTGAATTCCTACACAGTTCTTTATATCCATGCGACGCTCCATGTATTGACAGCAGGCCTCTTGAACAGCTGTGACACCCAGCAGGTTTGATGCTGCTAGCAGGGCCTGCAACAAATCGACAAAATTATCAAATAAAAAGTATGAAACTGTTTAATATATGGTCTGTTTTGGCCGCACACAATTCATTTTGATAATTAGAACTGGTCATTGTCAGTCATTTCTTTGTATATTTCAGTTATGGCATATTTGACCTGTTCAATTTGTGTTTTCAAAGCCTAAACGGCAAACACATATGTATATGTTCCAATGTTCAATAAAGTAAAAATCAATAATCACAAGTATTGTATGACAATTAATCGTCAACTACAAGTTCATGACCGGGACTGCCATAGTCATAAAGTCAATGAAGAAAATGGACAGTGGACACAATGAATGAGGTTTATGACGAGAAGACATTACCTGCACATTTTCTGAGGAGATGATCACCTGTGAAGTGTAGGCATATCCCACCAACAGGTCAATCTCCTGAGGTTCTACATCCATCATGTCAACCTTCTCCTGTCTGGACTCCATCATGCCACTTGTAAACATTGCCTGTTCAGGTTCAAAAGGTTAAATATTTGTTTTCAGTGGCCATGCTTTAGGCCTTTCTAATTTACATAATGTGTACACAATAAAAGGTGCTGTTGAGTTTAACAGAACATATATTTGAAGCTGATAATTCAGTTCTCTGTCCTGATTATACTGTTCCAATTGTGATCTATTCCTCCTATTGTTTCATCAATTACATGGCTTTATACCATATCCTGTATGAGTTCTCTCTCTTGACTGGACGGAGTTATTGTCCTGGCATATTATTTTTTTGTTTATAAAAGAGCTGGAGTGATGGGGAGACCTCTGTTACTGAACAAAACACTCTACAGTGTAGTCAATAGAGTACAGAAGTCCTGACGTCACTCGTCCATCCCCTGGTTCGTAAAATAATTTCGCTATGGAGAATAACATTGGGTCATCTTAGAATCGTCTCATATAAGAATTGTGGTCCAAAAATAAACAAACTGTCTCGGCGATATTGTCAGGGAGGTGGCTCTGTACCGTTTATGATAGTCAGTCACTCATATTTGATACAGTCCGTTTCTGGCGAAACTTTAACTAATTCGTCGGAAGTAACATTAGCGTTTTCTCACTGTCAGTTGATGGTTCATATCCATAGGAGTAAAACCGCCGGGGTCATTTGTTTATTTTTGGAACACAGTTCTTATTTGACGCGATATTAAACACGTCTATGGGAATTCAGAACGGGGGGGAAAAACGCGACCCAGGTAGGATGTGTAAATTACATCAGACTTCGGTGCTCTATATTCCTATAGGGAGTCTACACCAATGATTCCTATGGGAATATAGGAGGTATTAACACGTATTCTAATGAATAAATAACACTTACACCTCACATCATGATATTCAGTTCACATGAAAGCCAAGACAGAATGGAATGCCATTCCTTTAATAAATGTTGACATGTAGAGTTGAGGATGTGTGTTTACCTCAAAGTAAGAGCTGAAGGAGGCCAGTACAGTACGATGACAGGGGAACTGCTTTCCTCCAGAGCACAGAATCACATCACACAAAGTGGTGTTTAGACGAAGCCTGTTGAGCTTCTCTAACATCTTGTCGGGATGTGTCTTCTCCATGAACACAAAGGTGTCACTCTCCACTGAGGATGGAGGGACACTGGTGTCATCCATAGGACAGGGAGCTAAACTGCCATCAACTGGAACCATCTCAGCCATGTCTCTCTTTGCTAGACCAGCCTTTGTGATGGAGGACAAGGGATAAATGGTCAGCAATCGTTTGCACTTAATTGTTTAACAAGGCTTTTCTGAGAAAGCAATAGGAGAGAAATGACAGAATTGACAGTATGTATTTGTAATTAATTAATTAATTAATTCGTTTAAAACTGAGCTTGTTTGAATATATGTAGCGGGACCAAGAAATAGTCGCTGCTGGTTCCAACTGGTGCTTTTGCCGTTTTAATTTTCTGCAGAATATGACAAATCACTGCAGCATGCATGCAGTGGTGGAAAAAGTACTACATTTATTTACTAAAAGTAAAATTATAAATACTGCAATGTAGTAACACTCAAGTAAACATCCGATAATCAAAATGTACTACAGTAAAAGCACAAAAGTATTGGCATCAAAATATACTTTAAGTACCAAAAGTACTTATTATGCAGAATGTCCTGTTTCACAAGGTATCTTATGTATAAAATGTATTAAAGGAGCTACACCATGAATAAAAAAAAAATATTTGATATTTAATATCATATGGTGTATGTCCCTCAAACCTTTTTCAAAAGGTTTGAGCCTAAATCATCACTCAGATATACTCATCCCAAGTCAATTGTCTCTGGCTTATACAGCACTTTCAGCTGCAATACCAAAACGTCCTCTTGGGCAGGGGGGGGCTACTGAGCAATTCTGTTAATACAAAATTCTGTTAATAAAAATATATATATAAAAAATAAAAAAAAAATGGAAAAATTCTGCATAAAAAGAAGCATCTAAGAAAAATACAAAATCGAAAGAAAAACACTTTGAACATTTTTGAACAATTCCACCAAGTGTTTGAGGTGCCTGTTTCACCCACTTCCGGGGGGCGGAGCCAAAATCCGAGCCCGAAGTATTTGTTCGTAGACCCCCACTTAGGGGGGGTAGAAAAAGTTTCGGAGCGATTCGGGCACTTTTCATTTAACATTGGGTTTGCCATCAAAAATGTTTATGACCTCATAAACATTGCCATTCTGAGATCGCCTGTTCAGACACGCCCATTCTGGAAATCCATGAAATGAGAAGGAATGACTGAATTTAAAAAAAAAACATTTTTTGGGGTACAAGAGACACTGGGGACCCCAAAAAAATACAAAAAAACAAGAAAAAAAGTGATTTTCATGGTGTAGACTCTTTAAATGATTTTGAAGATAGATCTACATCGCTAAGCATTGTGAGCTTGTAGATCGGCTATGTTAAAAAAAACTAAGTTTGAATAAGGCTGTACATGTAGTAGAGTAAATTTAAAGTATTGAAAATTGGAGGTAAAGTAAAAGTACCTCAGAATTGTACTTATGTACTGTAGGCTACTTGAGTAAATGTACTTAGTTACATTCCACTACTGCATGCATGTGCTGTCAATGAATACATAAAGTACAAAACATTCCAAAATCCCATACAATATTCAAGTCACTGTATAAACATTCACCTTATAAGAATTCACATCAGTTAACTCAACTTCCAATCTATCCTTTTTATGTAATAGCACAAACTATGACACATGTCACATAAAACATCACATTTCATAATCATCACATAGCAGAACATATCAAACATCATCACATCAATCTGACTCCAATCCAACTCAGTAGCTAAACATGCATCACTCATCGTGGCTGCAGCTGTGGTAGAAACAGATGCCAAGCTAAATGCTAACTTGCTAACTCCCTCCACACATTCTTCAACACACTTACACACAGTGAAGGCACAACACAAACATACATATTAATCCCATGACATATTTCCCACAGAACATGCATTCCCAGTAGAACCACCTCACCTGATAAATATATATGAGAAATCACTCAGTATCACAACACACTGTTACTGCAGCATGCATGTGCTTTAATGAGCCATATTCCTGGCCAGGTAGGGGAGTGTGTGCGTGTGCGTGTGCGTGTGCGTGTGCGTGGGTGGGGGGGGGGGGGGGGGGGGGTGGTAAAACACTGGTAAAACATGGCAACACTGGTGTTTACCAGTGTTGCCATGTCTGGTTATAATAAGCGACTTCGGGCTTTTTAAGTGTTGGCTTATTTGGGCTTTGCTTCCTAATGTTTTTTTAAACCCAGTGGTTCCCACACTTTTTTCATGTCAAGGACCCCCAGATTAATATGTATTTGTCCAAGAGCCCCCATCTATAAATATGTTATAGTACCAGGGACCCCTAGCCCTGGTCCAGAGCGTTAGTGAGTTCTCTCTAACGACCCTGCCAGACCCTGGGCTCTGCGCTTGTACAAGGAATTCCACTGCCCTGCGAGGGCTCCAATAGTAGTGAAAATAAACAAAACCATTTCGCTACACATCTAAACAAAGGCTGTTTTGTGTTGTTGAAAGTCTGTTCTCGGAGGTGGGAAGCCTCTCAGCACCCCACCTTCTCGGTAAAATACACTTTTTGGCCTGAAAAGAAAATATTTCACCGGAAGGAAAAAAAATGTTTGGTCGGTCCACAGTGCCCTCTACAGATCTGGTCAATGGAATTTTTCTATTGACCAGATTTTTCCTTCCGGTGAAATATTTTTTGACCCCTATACAAGATTCGAGTTGTTAAACTCCCAATATTTTTGAAAATAGTAGATCTATAAGCTCACGTATGTGTTGTGATGTAAAGTGGGAAAACTTAGCCTAGTTACTTCTTCTGGGCTTGTTCTTGTTGTTTCACAGACCTGACCGCTTGTTTCTCTAGCTAAGTCTGGCAACACACTGATTACCTGCATTACACCTGCAGCCTAGAGTGGAAGTGATCACGCGAGAGTTCGCATGAGACTTGACACACACTCGTTGCTCCCTGGTGATACTTCCCCACCTACTGGTGACATGCTGGTACTACGGTTACACTGTTGCAATTATAATGAACACAACCCAACCCAAAGACCCAGCAATAAATGAACATCTTCCCATAGCAAAAAAATAGAAACCCTTCACTACCAGCAGAAATGTGCAAAATTATAACAACAATCTCCACACAGCACCACATATACAAGTATAACATAATGGCTTAATTTGTTTCAGTCTGTTTTGTAATAATAATCTAAATCTAAAAAAACTACTAACTTCCACTTGTCCAACTGGCCCCTAAAGCCCCCCCACTGCAAATATAGAGCCGCCCAGCATCACCAGGCCAGGCCTATGGACCATGTGGGTTGTGCAAAGGAAAAATAACTGATTAGAACTGATGACCGTGGCTTCTCATTAGGTAACAACCCATAGTGGTTATTCTAAAACAACGTTTAATTGAATGCCGTAGTTTCACAGTCTTACCAAAGTCCCAGCGTGCCTCATTCATGGGAGCCATCTTCAACCATGCGTCACAGGAAGTGTCATAACGCCACATCTCTCTACTGATTGAACCATCAATCAACTTTCCTCCAGCCAAATATAATGTAGAGCCTATGGTGAGAGCAGATTTCAAATGAGTTATGACTTGGGTTTCTGCAGGTTGTTTAATGTAAGACTTTTAAATGCCTTTTAAGACCATTATGCGTGCAATGTAAGACTTATTTCATGTCAATTCTGGTGAATAAAAAAGTATGATGGGTATGAAGGAAAATCAGAGACCCAGATTTACTTGGGGCTATTGAGGTTGAGTGTATTAGTGGTTCCAGTGTGTTGTTTTAGTTTGATCAAAGCTTTTCAGAGCTCAAGATACACTTTACTTTCCTTCCATGTGATAGCGATGGTTCTGGTAAGAAATCCACAACTCAAAAGTCAAAAGCTGCTAGTTGGGCTATATACATTTTATATCTACCTCACACCACCATTTTTCGTTAATAGAATAAATATTGCCCATTTTGCAGTAATGCTTTGTTAAAATGTCACTGAGCTATCCGTCATTTCAAAATGAAATGTCACCTATCATGATGTAGTGAGGGCAAGGGCCTACTGCCTGCCAATAACGTTGACAAATTAATGAATGGCTGTAGTGTTTTGAAGTTACTGTGCAACTGTTTCCCGTGTTTTTTTTTATGATGGCTGTAAAACCAGCTTCTGGAGGCTGTAAAAACAAATCTAAGCGTGGCAGTATGCTTACATCCCGTATTGAATGACAGTATTGATACGTTTAGCAACGATACCTTTTTTAATGTGAATATTTGTATTTTTGTCTCCGCCAGGCCGAAAGGCATGGCGAGAGAGTATGTTTTGCCCCCTGTCCGTCCGTCCGTCTGTGTGTCCGTTCGTCCGTGTGTGTGTCCGTCCTTCTGTCTGCGACCAGCTAATCTCCGCCACCGTTGGCCCTGTCGCTGTGAAACTGCGGACACACACTCCCTGGATGCCACAGCAGAACCTCTGCCCCACATTTTTCAGATCAGCCTGTCATAGCGCCACCATGAGGCCGACTTTTGCAAAACATTTTTTTTGCTATTACTCCTATAGATTTTGTCCAAAAAAACACGCAAATCGGTACACAGTATCTCTATAGCCATGTGATCAACACGGATCTGTTTGATTTTCCACCATATTCCATCCTGATTGGCTAAAATTGGCTTCCAAAGTATGCAGGATTGGTTCATTTTGAACAAAATGCCTCAAATCATGAACGCAGCATGCGATTTCCGTGAAATTTTTCACAGAGATGCCCACTTGGCCCAGGAAGAAATGCCACTTGAAAACGTTCACATCAGCCTCATGGTGGCACTATAACAGGCCAATTCACGTTTTTAGCTATAACTGCACCGATCTGTGTGAAACTTTGCACGCACATTCCCTAGAGGCCAAGGAAAAACCTTTTCCCTGCATTTTTCACATATACCTTTTAGAGCGCCACCAGGAGGCTGAGTTTTGTAAAACATTTTTTTTTGCTCTTACTCCTTCAGATTCTGTCCAAATATCACGCAAATCGGTACACAGTATCTCTATAGTCATGTGATCAAGATGGATGTGTCCGATATTTCATATTATTCCATCCTACTTGGCTAACATTGGCTTCCAAATTTTGTAGGATAGGTCCCTTTTGAACAAAATTCCTCAAATCATGAACGCAGTGGGCGATTTCCGTGAAATTTGGCACGCACATTCCCACTAGGCCGAGGAAGAAATGCCACCCTTTTCACATTGGCCTGTTATAGCGCCACCAGCAGGTCTAATTTAGCAAACCACATTTTTGGAACAAAATGCCTCAAATCATGAATGCAGTGTCCGATTGTCGTGCAAGGCCTAAGGAGAAATGACACCCTTTTCACATTGGCCTATTATAGCACCACCAGGAGTCCACAATAATCTACCTGACCTGGCGGAGACTTGTGCTCCGAGGAGCACTTTTTCTAGTTTTATTATGTTTTTGCATAGAAGTATATATATTTAACAGACCTTGTATTGAACTGTACTTCCCTGTGCTTGTCTTTGCAAACTGTTAATAAAGTATTCAATCAATCAATCAATCAAAGCTCGACTAACTGATGCTGATTACTCCCAAGTTGAATACCGCAAGTTTAAAAAGTTGTTACAGTTTAAATAGCTTCATGAATGAACCATCACAATAATACACTTCAATAATTGTATTTGCTGTTTCAGCATAATATTGCTACGGATCAATTTAGGGGCAAAACAGAGTAGGATCCATCAAATATCTTAAGATGATTGACTTCTTCTCCAGTTGATCTGAAGGTACTTCTCACCTGTAACCACCAGACCAGGACTCCATACAGCAAACGGCAGACAACCCAGAGTCTTCCACTGATCGGTCATGGGATTAAGGGTCTGAATGCTGTAACATGGCTTCTCACCTTCCCATCCCCCAACATCAGGATCACTTCACATGGTGCTGTACAAAAGAATAGAAGACAAACACATTAGTCAGTAGAGTAACGTGTGAATACCATGTATAACACTTGGAAAGTTATAGTTAACTAAAAGTATCAATTAAAGTGCAATTTTTTTTAATCAAAGCTTGAATTGTAAAATAAATATAATGATGCTATAAAGATTATGAACCTCAAATAGCAAACACAACTGTTTATTGCAAGGTATGTTTGCACATTTGAGGAATTTGTCTCTGAACTGGAAATCTCAACTAGAATTCCAACTTTTATCATCAGTTACAACATGCATGGCAGGTACCTGAGGACTTGCGTGTTGTGTGGTTCTTGGCCTCAGAGATGAGCCTCTGGCAGGCCTGGGATTCAACTTCACCCAGAGATGCAGTCACCTTAAGATAGGAGGGGCTGATAAAAGCCAGACGGATATACTCCATCACCTTAAATACAATAACTTTTGCACAAAGTTTTTTTTTAAATAGCTGAAATAGCAGACCTACATTTATCCACACTCTCCTTAGTAGTTTCTTGTGTCATTTTTTTCCCCTTGAGTTTAGTGCGCCTTCTCCTAACGGTTTCGATCCGGTAGGAGAGTTGCCTTGGTTGTCATATCTTCCCTGTCCAATATTTGTTTACAAAGCCTAAATGCTTAAATGTTGCGATATTCAATGCAAAACTAAATCTTAACCTGAATTTCATCAAGTTCATACAAAAAGACAAAAAACATACTTTGAAAGAACAACATTGTATGGGTGCATATTACAAAGACGGGTAGCCTATATGAGAAAGGGTGATAGTGTGAGAGACTGTTCAGACTGGATGTGATTAGCATTAGTATGGGGGTGGTGATATTGTCTTTGAACTTAGTGATCAGGTCTTGGTTGGGGGGTGCAGTACTGGGTTGTGTGTTGAGTACCTCAGTGATGCATGCTAATATCCAGGGTCCACCCTGGACATTAGCACGGTCATGTGGGAGGCAACATTCGAAATCTTCTTTAAGCTTGGCACATTAAACAAACTGTGGTCAACAAAGGCTCAGTCTACTGGATTATTGTCTATTTAACCACTTACACCCTATATACTTAGTTGACCTGAGCCCCCCTGTGCTCGACAGCAGTTCCACAATACGTTCCACACTACAAGCTCTGGATCTGCTTTTTTCACAACTAGTCTGCGACAGTCTCTCAAACAATCAGCCTTTGTCAAATATTCTTGTCTTGCCTTGTCAAGGTTAAAGGAATAGTTCACCCCAAAATGACTTTTCTTTCTATCGATTACAAACCCCACGGAACCTTGAATTCATGGAGATGTTTTAGTTTTTGTCGCATTCCTAAGCCAATAATTTGATGACCGGCTGAGACGGAGACTCCAACGGTCATCAAATGATTGGCTTAGGAATGCGACAAAAGCATCTCCATGAATTCAAGGCTTATGGGGTGTGTAATTGATAGAAACTAAGTTTTGGGGTGAATTATCCCTTTAAGTTCTACATTCTGGTAGCAGTCATTGCTATAGAATGTTTTTCAATAACAGGGGTCTCCC
This sequence comes from Gymnoscopelus braueri, assembly GCF_963280865.1. Classification (NCBI taxonomy): domain Eukaryota; kingdom Metazoa; phylum Chordata; class Actinopteri; order Myctophiformes; family Myctophidae; genus Gymnoscopelus; species Gymnoscopelus braueri. Next base: position 49,775,453 of record NC_137609.1, on the reverse strand, counting down.
CTGGCCTCCATATCTTTACTTAAGAGAAAATACATTTTCAGGTTACTAATTTAGTCTAATTTCCGTTATCAACATACATTTTATAGCGTTCCAGTTTCAAATTGGTTTTGCCCATTTCTTTGTGTCATAACTTCCTATTTTACATAGTTTTTGTTTATCCTGTATTCTGTATAAGGTATAGAGCTGGAGAGTCAGGAAGACCCCTGATACTGAACAAACAGCATTGATTACTGTCAGAATACAGAGCTATTTAACACTTGAAGAGGTGGTGCCATGGTTTTGCACTTTTTCTGTTTTTCATGTGTCTATGAGGTTGATAGAACTTCATTAAGCCCCCTGGTGGTGTTTTTATGGTGTTTTATGTCTTCTCTGACTATTTTGAGTTTCTTCCTGGAGGCTGAAACCTTGAGGGTCAAACGTGCCAATAGAGAAACAGCGCTTTAGTGACATAGTAAAAACATACCCTCCCCCTCATTATCATAACACAACAGGTGTGGGCATGAGGAGGAGGAGGGACTAGGACAGGTGGGTGGTGCTAAGGTGGTGGAGGAGGTGCTAAGGTGAGAACAAGGTATACTTAATGAACTGAACAATTTCTGTACACTTTTTCGAAAAAAATCTTCCTCCTAGTATAACCATAATACCTGATGATTATGTTTTAGGGGGGGGGGGATCACTGAAAATCACGGCACCCCGTCTTTAACAAAAGACAATCACTTACTGCACTTTAAAAAACAAATGCTCACCTCTCTGGATTACTTTTGGAACGTGATAGGACAATGTGCATGAGCATTCTTAGTTGTTCATGATCTGGTTTAATTGGAAAAGTATAACTTAGAATAAAAACATTTATTTGAATGACTTGATGTCCAATGCAATCCCACATTAACATCTGTTACCGGATGGGCCAGTGGCTGGCTCATTAATAACAATGACACAAATACTGGTGCTTGGTATCCACTCTAAGAACCAATCAGAGTCCAGATGAACAAACAGCCCTGGTGCATAAATACCTCCAACCTGCCTCACTCTCTACAGAAAGACCAGAAGAACATCTTCAACCTGCCTCACTCTCTACAGAAAGACCAGAAGAACATCTTCAACCTGCCTCACTCTCTACAGAAAGACCAGAAGTACATCTTCAACCTGCCTCTCTCTCTCTACAGAAAGACCAGAAGTACATCTTCAACCTGCCTCACTCTCTACAGAAAGAATAGAAGAACATCTTCAACCTGCCTCACTCTCTACAGAAAGACCAGAAGAACATCTTCAACCTGCCTCACTCTCTACAGAAAGACCAGAAGTACATCTTCAACCTGCCTCTCTCTCTCTACAGAAAGACCAGAAGTACATCTTCAACCTGCCTCACTCTCTACAGAAAGAATAGAAGTACATCTTCAACCTGCCTCTCTCGCTACAGAAAGAACAGAAGAACATCTTCAACCTGCCTCACTCTCTACAGAAAGACCAGAAGAACATCTTCAACCTGCATGCCTCACTCTCTACAGAAAGACCAGAAGTACATCTTCAACCTGCCTCTCTCTCTACAGAAAGACCAGAAGAACATCTCCAAACTGCCTCACTCTCTACAGAAAGACCAGAAGAACATCTTCAACCTGCCTCTCTCTCTACAGAAAGACAGAAAGACCAGAAGAACATCTCCAACCTGTCTCACTCTCTACAGAAAGACCAGAAGAACATTAAAGTGCTGACATCTGTACTTTGGAGGTATGGTTTTACACTTTTCCTTCACTTACTGCAAGATGCAATGAAAAATGCATTGTCCTTCTACTCTCACTCATTACATCTCAGAGGCAAATATTGTACTTTTTGCTATAGTTTTTACTACAGTTTTTACAGTTGTTGCAAAGTAACAAGTTAATTTGTAGATTTATATTATTATTAGATCTTATTATTATCATATTAAGTTAATAGATCACAGTTTCAACAACAGTTGAATTAAGCCCTGTTTTATACTTTGTCTATTTGAAAATAGCAGATTTACAAGCTCACTATGTGTCACGAGCTGTAGATGTACTATTTTCAAACGATTTAGACACATTTTGATTGCACACTGTAAGTATATTTTAGTGTCAATACTTTTGTATTTTTACTTAACCGTAACAGAGTACACTGTGTTATTTCTACTTTTAATTAAAGTACACCATCAGTATTGTGTTCATTAAACATAATGTGCAAACCATGGCTGACCATTTCTTCCTTCTCCTCCTAAAGAGAGACATGGCTGAGATGATTCCAGTTGATGGTAGTTTAGCTCCCTGTCCTATGGATGTCACCAGTATCCCTCCATCCTCAGTGGAGAGTGTTCATGTGTTCATGGAGAAGACACATCCCAACAAGATGTTAGAGGATCTCAACAGGCTTCGTCTAAACAACACATTGTGTGATGTGATTCTGTGCTCTGGAGGAAAGCAGTTCCCCTGTCATCGTACTGTACTGGCCTCCTTCAGCTCTTACTTTGAGGTAAACACACATCCTCAACTCTACATGTCAACATCTATTAAGGGAATGGCATTCCATTCTGTCTTGGCTTTCATGTGAACTGAATATCATGATGAATAATCAGTTAAAGCGGGTTTAAGAGTTTTATATAACACTTATCTGTCAAAATAAGTGTCACATAGTAGCTCAATATAATGTATTGCTATGGAGCAGGTCCGTACAGGGTCCTCAGAGTCGCCCACACGCGCGCACACACGCACACACACACACACACACACACACACACACACACACACACACACACACACACACACACACACACACACACACACACACACACACACACGTTAAACAATACACACTGCATGTTATAGACACAGCATGTTACACACCAAATGTTATACAAACTGCATGTTACACACTGTTAAACACTGCATGTTACACACTCTTACACACACTGTATGTTCAGGTCAGGATACAAATCTCATCCAATCATAAGATAGAACTCATAGGATACATGGATAATTATTTGAAATTGGAAATGATGAAACAAAGAAATTAGCAGAACACATTGCAAATCCAAGCAATACAAAGTTGAATCAGTTCTCTGTTCTGTTCATTAAAAGGCTGGAGAGACAGAGAGACACCAGAGTTACAGAACAAATACTTTATAATTTTGACTTTATAATTTTTGTATTTGCGACCAAATTTGACTGGGAGACAGTCATCTAGCATTTTTTCATTTTTATTTTTTCATGTCATATGAAAGCAGGGAATCATAACTAAATAATGATATATTGCTTAATAAGATTGAGTGAATAGTTTTGAAACTACAGCTTATAGAACTGAAGTCAAGTTAAAACTCTTCAGTAGAGAAAATACCAGTTGAATGGATCTCATTCAAAGCTAGTAAACAGGGCTATCAATCCCATCATGCATAGCAGGATTTACATATCCTTTTGTTCACAGGGTTAGGCTCTCTTTGTCATGTATGCTCTCTGAGACCAAGTGTTTGCCACTGCCCCCTGCTGGAACTGGTTGGTTCCAGTCACCAGGAGGACTAACAAAGATACCCTTTCACAACAGTTTTAACAAAATATGATTGTTTATACATCTTTATTTGACATTTACATTAGACACAAGCCAACAGACTAGTGATACCTTTCAAAACGATTGGGTAGAAATAACGGATTTTCCTGCGATTTTGCGATGTTTGGATGGAAACTGAGGATTTGGTTAGCAATGCTAGCAGATGCTAGCTCTAACCTTATATTTTAATACATGTTTATGCATTTATTTCATATTTACATGTCGATTTAAGCTCTGAAATTTCTGTCAGACATACTCTAATCTCTCAAGCTAATACTCCATTCTGCTCTGCGTTTGAATCTGTCGGGGGGGTTCGTCATATCGCGTACGCACTGGCCTACAAGTGGCCGTGCCTTCAGATCAGGAAGCAGGCCGCGCTTTACCCAATCAAATGTAGAGGGCGGGATTTACGTGTCTGCCGATCCTTCCCCACTAGAAACAAACCGAAACTAATTTAACAATAGCGTCCTCGGAGCAGACAAAACCACGGAAATATATTCACATTTTAACTTGCTCTTTCATCATAGAAACAAATGGGCTTATAACCAAAACGATCCATGTTCTCTGGGAGAAGTGGTGTTAGTGTTCCGTGTAGAAATATTGTTAGTGGGAATGAAAACATAGTCGCACCACCGGAAGTGATGCGCTGAAGGCAGACCAAAACCCTGGTTTCCTTGCGTACGTGTGCTACGTCAACTTCCTCCCAGAGCCAAGTGAGATAGTAAAAAACAGCAGAGGGCCCTGTTTTTCCTTTTCATTTGGCGATGGGTTCCCAGATTGGACATACTCTGGTATGTTCTACCTGGGCTATAAACTCATTTTGTGTAAAAAAAAAGTTTTACTCCTTTCCCAAACAATGGGCACCAGCGAGATGACTGTCCTCCAGTCACATTTATATATTTAAAACGTATTACTAATCCATAGAGATTTATTTTTTAACCCAAAACATATCACAATAGAAGGCCTAAAGCAGGACCACTGAAAGCCAACCACTTTCCTTTTCAACCTGAACAGGCGATGTTTACAACTGGCATGATGGAGTCCAGTCAGGAGAAGGTTGACATGAGGGATGTAGAACCTCAGGAGCTTGACCTGTTGGTGGGATATGCCTACACTTCACAGGTGATCATCTCTACAGAAAATGTGCAGGTAATGAATTGTCATCATAAACCTTATTCATTGTTTTAATGACTAGAGCTTTCAGGATCATACCATTTTAGTTGATGAAATTCAGGTTAAAATGTTGTTTTGCATTGAACATTGCAACATTTTAACCTTTAACCTAAACAAAGCTTGGACAGGGAAGATATGACTCTCCTACCGGATAAAAACTGGTAGGAGAAGGCGCGCTCAACTCAAGGAAGGACAAGAAACTACTAAGGAGAGTGTGGATAATCCTTTCATTATATATGACAACCAAAACCGGCCATAGATTTAATAATGTAATGAACAACATTTTCATTACGGTGCATGTGTTGTGAGAATGTAGGTCTGCTATTTCCGCTATATTTTTAAAAACTTCTTTAAAATGTATGAACACTTTTAAACAGCTGAATTCATACAGATGAAAGGACACCATTATGGTGATTGTGCAGAAGTTATTGTGATTAGCTCAAATAATTGTGATCATGTGATTATGTAATAATTTGTATGACCTGTAGGGTGTTTTTAAATCATAGTGTATTTTGTTGATTTGGTGAAGGCCCTGCTAGCAGCATCAAACCTGCTGGGTGTCACAGCTGTTCAAGAGGCCTGCTGTCATTACTTGGAGCGTCACATGGATATAAAGAACTGTGTAGGAATTCACTGCTTTGCTGAGCTGCACTCCTGTGAGATGTTGATGAAACACAGCATGGATTACATTCTGGAACATTTCATTGTCGTCTACCAGCAGGTCAGACATTGAAGGTTGCATACATTTTAGAGCCAGATTGACATATCGGTCTGGATGATATACTTTTCTTTTATGTGTGTGTATATATACATATACATATATATATATATATATATATATATATATATATATATATATATATATATATATATGTGTATATATATATATATACGTATATATATATATATATATATACATATATATATATGTGTATATATATATTCAGGCAGCTATGTGGCCATCAAACCTAGTCCTATGTTGCGCTGATAAGAGCAGTGGTCACGGAAGTATGGCCATTAAAATTGTTAAACAATGCTATAACACTTCTGCCAGAAGTGGTCATTTTTGGCTGGAGTTATGGCTGTTTAAACCCCAGCCAATAGGAACACAGAGGGGGTGGGGCTTAAGCAAGTACAGCCCTTCTTACAGAGAGTGGTAATATAATCTAATCTACTGTATTTTATGCCAATAGGAAGAGTTCCTCTCTCTCTCTGAGGACAAACTGACAGAGATTCTGGCCAGTGATGATCTCAATGTGTCCAAGGAGGAGCTGGTGTTTGAGGCTGCCATGTTGTGGTTGAACCACTGTCCTACCCACACACAGAGCTTTGAAAAGGTCAGTTCACCCGATAAAAGACCAGGGAGAAGAAATCACTCACACCACCTTTAAATGTTGTTCAGACAACATGCAGTTGGACTAGTAAATAAGTTGTGTTATGTTTGTTCTTTAAGGTGGTGGAGCATATCCGTCTGGCTTTTATCAGCCCCTCCTATCTTAAGGTGACTGCATCTCTGGGTGAAGTTGAATCCCAGGCCTGCCAGAGGCTCATCTCTGAGGCCAAGAACCACACAACACGCAAGTCCACAGGTACCCTGCCATGCATGTTGTAACTGATGATACAGTTGTAATTGTGATTTCCAGTTCAGAGACAATATTCCTCAAATGTGCAAACATACCTTGCAATAAACAGTTGTGTTTGCTATTTGAGCTTCATAATCTGTAAAGCATGATATTAATTTTACAATTCAAGCTTTGTTGTAGAAATGTGTGCTTTAATACATACCTTCAAGTGTTATACATGGTATACACTCCCTGAGTAATTCAGTGACTGTTAATTTGTGCAATCATAACATTCCACATGCTCACACGTTACTCTACTGACTACTGTGTTTGTCTTCTATTCTTCTGTACAGCACCACGTGAAGTGATCCTGATGTTGGGGGGATGGGAAGGTAAGAAGCCATGTTGCAGCATTCAGTTCTTTGACCCCACAACAGACCAGTGGAAGACTCTGGGTTGTCTGCCGTTTGCTGTATGGAGTCCTGGTCTGGTGGTTACAGGTAAGAATTACTTTCAGATCAACTGGAGTAGAAGTCAATCTTGAGATATTTGATGGATCCTACTCTGTTTTGCCCCTGAATTGAACTGTAGCAATATTACACTGAAACAGCAAATTAAATGATTGAAGTGTATTATTGTGATGGTTCATTTATGAAGCTATTTAAACTGTAACCACTTTTTAAACGTGCGGTATTCAACTCGGGAGCAATCAGCATCAGTTAGGTGAGCTTTGATTGAGCATATCCGTCGATTGAATACAAGTTGATTGAATACTTAATTAACAGTTTTCAAAAGACAAGCACAGGGAAGTACAGTTCAATACAAGGTCTGTTAAGAGGATTTTAAACCTAAGAAAGCACTATGGCTTGCACAAAAAATGGTGGTGTGAGGTAGATCTAGCAGAATTGACATGAAATAAGTCTTAGATTGCATGCATAATGGTCTTAAAAGGTATTTAAAAGTCCTACATTAAACAACCGGCAGAAACCCAAGTCATAACACATTTGAAATCTGCTCTCACCATAGGCTCTACATTGTATTTGGCTGGAGGAAAGTTGATTGATGGTTCAATCAGTAGAGAGATGTGGCGCTATGACACTTCCTGTGACTCATGGTTGAAGATGGCTCCCATGAATGAGGCACGCTGGGACTTTGGTAAGACTGTGGAACTACGGAAACGTTTTTAAGAATAACCACTATGGGTCATCAGTTCTAATCAGTTTTTCCCCCTTGCACAACCCACATGGTCCATAGGCCTGGTGATGCTGGACGGATCTATATTTGCAGTGGGAGGCTTTAGGGACCAGTTGGACAAGTGGAAGTCAGTGGATTGCTACGACCCCGACACCAACACCTGGCAGCTCATGGAATCTGTTGGTCTGCCAGACTATTGTAACAGCTCTGCTGTGGTCGCACTAGACGGACTGATCTATGCTGTTGGTATGGAACAGGTTTAACTGAAAATGTCCAAATCACTTGTCATTACGTATTAATCCTTCTCCCACTGACAATGAATAATGCTTTGTCTTGTGTCCTCCTGGTCCCTTGGTGTCGCTGTTGGTGAATGGTTCTATCACAGGTGGGCCCAAGATGTTCAAGTACAACCCCCAAACGTCTGTATGGACAGAAACTGCTCGTGCGTGGCTTCCTACTACTGATTCAGCTGCCTGTACGCTCAAAGGACAGATCTACATAATAGGTATCATAACTGTTCTCAATGGCTCTTAGTTCCATAATAGACTCACTTCAACTTCACTGTAGTTTGGGCACATGACAGAGGCCATCCTGTTAATTCCTGTTTATCTACAGGTGGTGTTTATTGTACAGATGAAGATGAAGATGATTACGGAGATGAAGGGTCCTCACTGCATGTGCTGGACTACAACCCACAGACCAACCGGTGGGGCATGTGTGCTTCCATGAGAAAGCCGCGCGCCGCTCCTAGCGTGGTTGTAGTGGATAAAAAAATCTACGCACTAGGAGGGACAAACAGGAGCATCACGTAAGTCGATCTTCCATGAAAGTCTGGGTAAAGTCGGCTGTTTGTTCACACCAGACATTCCTCTCATAGTTGTTGGTGTGTCTTTATGTAGTTGTCAACGTCCCATTGAGCGGTACGACTTCGAGGACATGACATGGACGATAGTGGGGAAGACGCCCAAGGATCGTAGCTCATTCAACTGCGTGTCTCTCATGCTGTGGAAGGATACATCTTCTTCATAGGTGGGTAAAATCCTGAGTGTTACTTTAACTCTGAGAGTGTACATTTTGGAATTAAATGGTATCATTGATTAATCAAATCTTTTGGAAAATGTTTGGATATACATAATACATTGTTTTTGGCTGTAGCTTTTGTTCATAAAACATATGTCCCAAAACATTTCTAACATTAGGTGAAATACCTAACATGGTAAGAATCAGTGCTGCGCTGCACAAACTGCGTGAATGCGGCCTAATGTATACAGTCATGTGAAAAATAATAGATCTACAAGCTAACAACACGTTGCACCATGATACTTTGTTAGCTTATAGATCTGTTTTTTTTTTCACAGGACACCTTCGGTCGAGTCTGTCTTGGGGCACTGATTTCATTGAAAGGTAGGGTAAGTGATATTTTTTGGTATTTTTTTTATTTTTGCTAAAAGGGTTTAAGTACTATATTCTGATAGTAATCATGGCTACAGAGCGTTTGTTCGGTCACAGGGGTCTCTCCAGCTCTTTAGTAAACACAATATAGTACATTTTCAGGTAGGTGACAAATTTAAGCCAATCAGGAGAGAGCACTGAAAATGCATTTTCTGTTTAATAAAGAGCTGGAGAGAGCTGTACTCCTTTTACTGAACAAACACTCTATAGCAATGAGTACTATCAGAATATAGAGCTATTTAACACTTATTTTAACAAAGGTACATCACTTGCGTTACCTTGAAACAACAAAACTATTTAGCACCGGAAATATACTAGCAATGTATTCATGTATGCATTTTTCAGTTAACAAACACAGTTTCTGACAACTTATTTTTGCATTCCAAAATCATCTCAGGCGCTAAGACCCTGCAAGATTCCTTTTATTGTGACACTTACGTATAGACACACTGTAATGACAACAAAGCTACAAGGGTTGTCGCCAAAATGACTACTGAACGACTACTTAACGCTGAGCAAATCCATACTTATATTGCAAGCTTTCCAAACAGTATGACTACTAAAATTAATGTTACGTATGACTATGAATAATATTTCATTCTGTGTGTTGTGATAAAAGAACACTCAACTTACTGTTGAACCTTATTGTAGGCGCAGAGGAAGCAGATCACCTGCACAAACTGCAACAGAGTTGCGGACTGAGCAACCACAGCAGACGCTGCAACACACTAAACCCTAGCTGGTGCATACTCAGTGGTGGACAAAGTACTCAACCCCATTACTCCCAGAGGGACAGAAAGGTCAAATATTAGTCAACTACAAGTGAAAGTTGCTCTGTCAAATGTTGTACTTGTATTACTTATAAAGTTCTTACTTAAAGTTTAATCTCAAGTTTTCCAAAGTACAAGTTACAAAGTAATATAAATGCATCACTGCATTGAAAAGTAGAAATGTTCTACATTTTGTTTTCAAAATCTTTCAGAAATGTATAATTGAAATCGGCTGATCTACAGGCTGACAACACGTCACACGATACAAGTGAGCTTGTAGATCAGCTATAATTTCCATTTTTTTGTAATGGAGCAAAATTCTCAACCCCAGTACTTGAGTCAACTGGTCTGCTGGTCAAATATTAGTGAACTTCAAGTGAAAGTTGGTCAGTCAAATTTGTACTTGTACTTCAAATGTTCATAATTTAAAAACAAAATACTTACATTTTTTAAAGTTGTCTTGCACTTCAAAAGTTCATTATTTTTAAAAGTTTATTTTTTTAATATCAATGCGTGATCTACAAGCTCACAACACTTTGTGATACAACATGTTGTGAGCTTGTAGATCAGCCATTTTAACTACTTTTTGAATAGGGCTTAATAGTTCATTTATTTTTCCTCCCTAAAAATTTATATTTGTTTTTGAAATGTAGTGGTGTAAGGTAAAAATAGTAAATTGAAGTTTGTTTCTGTCCAGTATATATTCCATTGTCTTGTGGACCGTCAGATTGATTAAATGTTGAACATTTTTGCCTCTGAAAACTAGTGTGGACATTTTGTATGCAATAAAATAGAGCTGAAATGTATTCTTCACAGTCATATGACTCATATGTTAACATTTTTGCTTAAACTGTCATGAACTCCATACTGCAGAAGGGGAGATCATTTGAGTCTAACATTTTCCAATGCAACCAGCAGATGGCGTAGATCTGCACTTTCCCTCTCTGACTTCAAGTTGACCTGTGTCTATCAGGCAGATGAGAGACTTTTTTACTTTTATTTTTACATTTTTACCTAATTTGTTACATAATTTATACAAATCATGCTACTATGGAAAGACCAAACATAGACTGCATATAGGCTAATAGATTAATTTTGATTTATTTCTGGACATCACCGATATGGCCTTAGACTCTTGTATTACCTTCATAAGTTAGGTATACAAGCTACGGTATAGTCATTTCCATTATTGGAGATTAATTATGTCATTATGCTAATTTATCAATTCCTGAATAAACCGTCTCCTTTACCACTTGGCATAAGACAGAAATAGATTCATCACATACAAATGATGAAGAAAGACAGACCAAATATTATTAAAGACGGGATGCCGTGATTTTCAGTGATCCCCCCCCCTAAAACATAATCATCAGGTATTATGGTCATACTAGGAGGAAGATTTCTTTCAAAAACGTGTACAGAAATGGTTAAAATTATGTTTTATGTGGACACGCCTCCAGTTCATTAAGTATACCTGGTTCTCACCTTAGCACCTCCTCCACCACCTTAGCACCACCCACCTGTCCTAGTCCCTCCTCCTCCTCATGCCCACACCTGTTGTGTTATGATAATGAGGGGGAGGGTATATTTTTACTATGTCACTAAAGCGCTGTTTCTCTATTGGCACGTTTGACCCTCAAGGTTTCAGCCTCCAGGTAGAAACTCAAAATAGTCAGAGAAGACATAAAACACCATAAAAACACCACCAGGGGGCTTAATGAAGTTCTATCAACCTCATAGACACATGAAAAACAGAGAAAGTGCAAAACCATGATGGCACCACCTCTTTAAATGTATTAGGCTACTTTTTGATAGTTTGGTTTTGGAATGGCTCTAAAAAAGCCTAAACAAGAAAACAACTCGTGGGAGAAACAAGAAAACAGGAGACAACAGTTTGTTGGTCTGATGGTTCTGTTCTGCTTATATCACACATTTGATCGGGTCTTCAACAGGGGGTCTGGGACCCCTAGGGGGCCCTCAGAGTTACTACAGGGGGTCCGCCAAATCTTTGTGTGATAGGATTTTTTACTTTACATTAACCACTTGAACCCTACCATCCCTTTTCTGAGGAGAACTTTAGCCAAAAATAGCAGATCTACAAGCTCACAACGCCTCGCGCTGCGAGGCGTTGTGAGCTTGTAGATCGGCTATTTTTGGCAAAGAGGCATAGGTGTAGAGGGGAAAAAAGAGCAGACCAAGTAAACAAAAAATGTTTAATCTGAAACGCAATGTTATACTATAGCGGGGGTCCCTGCTTCATCTCTCTCTCAGCTAGGGGGTCCTTGGCCTGAAAACATTGAAGACCCCTGGTCTAAGGAGCTCAACAGTGACCCTACAACCAGAAATAATGTATTCATGTGTGTAAACTGGCACTGATGAATTCAAAGGGGTGTAAGGGATATGTTTTGCTAAACTAAGTGTTACATAGCTTTGTATTCCAATAGTAATCACTGACATAGAGTGTTTGTTCATTAACTGGGATCTCTGTGTTTCTCCAGCACTTTAGTTATCAGAAAATAAAATGTCAGGTCAGGATACCAATATTGTTCAATCAGCAGACAACTCATGCAGGATACAGGATAAACAAGTAAAAATGACGAAACAGGAAGATTAACAAAACACATTAGTAACTGCCTGGAACAATATAAAACGCACGCTGATAAATGGGTTCTTTCTCCATTTTCCACAGAGATGCCCACTTGGCCCAGGAAGAAATGCCACTTGAAAACGTTCACATCAGCCTCATGGTGGCACTATAACAGGCCAATTCACGTTTTTAGCTATAACTAAACCGATCTGCGTGAAACTTTGCACGCACATTCCCTAGAGGCCAAGGAAAAACATTTTCCCTGCATTTTTCACATATACCTTTTAGAGCGCCACCAGGAGGCTGAGTTTTTTTTCACAGTATCTCTATAGTCATGTGATCAAGATGGATGTGACCGATATTTCATATTATTCCATCCTACTTGGCTAACATTGGCTTCCAAATTTTGCAGGATAGGTCCCTTTTGAACAAAATTCCTCAAATCATGAACGCAGTGGGCGATTTCCGTGAAAAAAAAACTAATTTAGCAAACCACATTTTTGGAACAAAATGCCTCAAATCATGAATGTAGTGTCCGATTGTCGTGCAAGGCCTAAGGAGAAATGACACCCTTTTCACATTGGCCTATTATAGCACCACCAGGAGTCCACAATAATCTACCTGACCTGGCGGAGACTTGTGCTTCTAGTTTTATTATGTTTTTGCATAGTAGTATATACTTAACAGACCGTGTATTGAACTGTACTTCCCTGTGCTTGTCTTTGCAAACTGTTAATAAAGTAATCAATCAATCAATCAAAGCTCGACTAACTGATGCTGATTACTCCCAAGTTGAATACCGCAAGTTTAAAAAGTTGTTACAGTTTAAAATAGCTTCATGAATGAACCATCACAATAATACACTTCAATAATTGTATTTGCTGTTTCAGCATAATATTGCTACGGATCAATTTAGGGGCAAAACAGAGTAGGATCCATCAAATATCTTAAGATGATTGACTTCTACTCCAGTTGATCTGAAGGTACTTCTCACCTGAAGCCACCAGACCAGGACTCCATACAGCAAACGGCAGACAACCCAGAGTCTTCCACTGATCGGTCATGGGATCAAGGGTCTGAATGCTGTAACATGGCTTCTCACCTTCCCATCCCCCCCAACATCAGGATCACTTCACATGGTGCTGTACAAAAGAATAGAAGACAAACACATGAGTCAGTAGAGTAATGTGTGAATACCATGTATAACACTTGGAAAGTTATAGTTAACTAAAAGTATCTATTAAAGTGCACATTTTTTTAAATCAAAGCTTGAATTGTAAAATAAATATAATGACGCTATAAAGATTATGAACCTCAAATAGCAAACACAACTGTTTATTGCAAGGTATGTTTGCACATTTGAGGAATTTGTCTCTGAACTGGACATCACAACTAGAATTCCAACTTTTATCATCAGTTACAACATGCATGGCAGGGTACCTGAGGACTTTCGTGTTGTGTGGTTCTTGGCCTCAGAGATGAGCCTCTGGCAGGCCTGGGATTCAACTTCACCCAGAGATGCAGTCACCTTAAGATAGGAGGGGCTGATAAAAGCTGATGTACTCCATCACCTTAAATACAATAACTTAGCGGAAATAGCAGCTACATTTATCCACACTCTCCTAAGTAGTTTCTTGTGTTATTTTTTCCCCCTTGAGTTTAGTGCGCCTTCTCCTAACGGTTTCGATCCGGTAGGAGAGTTGCCTTCGTTGTCATATCTTCCCTGTCCAAGATTTGTTTTTACGAAGCCTAAATGCTAAAATGTTGCGATATTCAATGCAAAACTAAATCTTAACCTGAATTTCATCAAGTTCATACAAAAAGACAAAAAACATACTTTGAAAGAACAACATTGTACGGGTGCATATTACAAAGACGGGTAGCCTATATGAGAAAGGGTGATTGTGTGAGAGACTGTTCAGACTGGATGTGATTAGCATTAGTATGGGGATGGTGATATTGTCTTTGAACTTAGTGATCAGGTCTTGGTTGGGGGGTGCAGTACTGGGTTGTGTGTTGAGGACCCTGGATATTAGCATGCATCACTGAGGTCAGTGATGCATGCTAATATCCAGGGTCCACCCTGGACATTAGCACGGTCATGTGGGAGGCAACATTCGAAATCTTCTTTAAGCTTGGCACATTAAACAAAATGTGGTCAACAAAGGCTCAGTCTACTGGATTATTGTCTATTTAAAGAGCTGGTGCCATGTTTTTGCACTTTTTCTGTTTTTCATGTGTCTATGAGGTTGATAAAACTTCATTTAGCCCCCTGGTGGTGTTTTTATGGTGTTTTATGTCTTCTGTGACTATTTTGAGTTTCTTCCTGGAGGCTGAAACCTTGAGGGTCAAACGTGCCAATAGAGAAACAGCGCTTTAGTGACATAGTAAAAACATACCCTCCCCCTCATTAACACAACAGGTGTGGGCATGAGGAGGAGGAGGGACTAGGACAGGTGGGTGGTGCTAAGGTGGTGGAGGAGGTATACTTGGAGAACCAGGTATACTTAATGAACTGGAGGCGTGTCCACATAGAAACATAATTTTAACAATTTCTGTACACTTTTTTGAAAAAAATCTTCCTCCTAGTATAACCATAATACCTGATGATTATGAGGGGGGGGGGGGGATCACTGAAAATCACGGCACCCCGTCTTTAACAAAAGACAATCACTTACTGCACTTTAAAAAACAAATGCTAACCTTTCTGGATTACTTTTGGAACGTGATAGGACAATGTGCATGAGCATTCTTAGTTGTTCATGATCTGGTTTAATTGGAAAAGTATAAAAACATTTATTTCAATGACTTGATGTCCAATGCAATCCCACATTAACATCTGTTACCGGATGGGCCAGTGGCTGGCTCATTAATAACAATGACACAAATACTGGTGCTTGGTATCCACTCTAAGAACCAATCAGAGTCCAGATGAAAACTTCGAAACAGCCCTGGTGCATAAATACCTCCAACCTGCCACAATATTTATCTGTGGAACCGAGTCAAACAAAATGTAATGTGTCAACTCCTACCATTCCATGTGCTTGTCAGGGTGAGGAATACCACTATCATCCAATCAGGAGAGGGAACCTGTACGGGATAAACAAGTGAATTTAGTGAAAACTATAAAAAGTGCTCCTCGGAGCACAGGTCTTCGCCAGGTCAAGTAGGCTATTGTGGCCTCCTGGTGGCTCTATAATAAGGCAATGTGAAAATGGTGCCATTTCTTCTTAGGCCTTGCATGGTAATCGGACACTGCATTCATGATTTCAGGCATTTTGTTCCAAAAATGTGTTTAGCTAAATTAGACCTGCTGGTGGCGCTATAACAGGCCAATGTGAAGAGGGTGGCATTTCTTCCTCGGCCTAGTGGGAATGTGTGTGCAAAATTTCACAGAAATCGCACGTTGCGTTCCTGATTTGAGACATTATGTTCAAACTGACCTATCCAGCAAACTTTGGAAGCCAATGTTGGCCAATTAGGATGGAATATGAAATATCGGACACGTCCATCTTGATCACATGGCTATAGAGATACTGTGTACCGATTTGCGTGATTTTTGGACAGAATCTGAAGGAGTAGGCTAATAGCAAAAAAATAGTTTTCCAAAACTCAGCCTCCTGGTGGCGCTCTAAAAGGCAGATGTGAAAAATGCATGGCAAAGGTTTTTCCTTTACCTCTATGGAGAATGCTTGCAAAGTTTCACGCAGATCCGTGCAGTTATAGTTAAAAATGCAAATCGGCCTGTTATAGCGCCACCATGAGGCTGATTAGAAAATGTTCAAGTGGCATTTCTTCCTCGGCCTAGTGGGAATGTGCGTGTGCAATTTTATGGAAATGGCAAGCTGCGTTCATGATTTGAGGCAGTTTGTTCAAAACAGACCAATCCTGCAAACTTTGGAAGCCAACCTTAGCCAATGAGGATGGAATATGGGAAATCGTACAGATCCGGGTTGATCACATGACTATAGAGATACTGTGTACCGATTTGCATGACCCCATGTCCCTCTGTAGGAGTAATGGGAAAAAATGGGTTTTGCACAAATCGGCCTCCTGGTGGCGCTATAACAGGCCCATGTAAAAAACGTGGGGCAAAGGTTCTGAATTGGCATCCAGGGAGTGGGTGTGCACAGTTTCGCAGCGACTGGGCCAACGGTGCCGGATATTAGCTGCTAACGGGCGGACAGGACGGACGGACGGACGGACGGACGGACGGACGGACAAGGGGGTAAAACATACTCTCTCGCCATGCCTTTCGGCCTGGCGGAGACAATAATTTGACAAAATTGGAACTATATCACAGGCTGATGAATTATATGTTTTAGGGTTCCCTCTACTGATGGGGCTTAATTTGTAACCAACCTGAAAATGTACAGTTTATTAAAGAGCTGGAGAGAAGAGGAGACCGCTGTTACTGAACAAACAGTCTGCAGCAATTCTAAAAGGCCAGACCGCAGCAATGCAACTAGTCGCAACTCCTTGCAACAAAACAGACCTCATTACAGTTCTCAATAGGGCGTTTAACAGTTTTCACAAAGCAGCTCCTCACTGAGACCAGCCAACATGATGTCCCTCTTTTTTTCAGAAATGTTTTCGCTCCAAATATTTTTTTATACACTTAGAGAGTTATCTAGACGTGTGTAGGGAAAACGCCACCATACACACCTTCACACAGATTAACATGAACATTTACTGGACATTTAAGAACAGTCAATATATATCTAAACAGACAATTCCACAGAATAACTTAATCAATAGCGAAACCTCAAAATGAACATTTGACAGAATCAGAATTAACTTTTGCCTCACACAGGTTTACAGGTGTAAAGAAGTGAGTGAAATGTGTCATGGGTTTGCTTTCTTTGGCAAAGAAAAACAGTCAACATGTTGATGAAGCAAAAGACATTGAAACTTGCATCTATGTAAATGTGTCTCTGATGATGGCCCATCATTACACTGTCTTTTGTTATGAGCCTTTCACATTGAAATTGACCCTGACTGCAGTTAACTGGAAGAATACAGGAGATGGGAGGAGCTGTTTCTCCTCTCCAAGATAAAAAGGTGGTGTTTTCACTCCAAATCTCCACACTGTCCTCCTACTCAGACTCCAGGACACACCACAGTTAAACTCTCTGGACACACCCCGGCCCAAACACACAACTCACAGTGAGGGAGGACAGACTGTCTTTCAACAGCTACAGGAGGCTCTATCTTCAGTTACACACCTCTTCCACCAGGGGGCGAAAGGCATTGAGAAGGTGAAAAACGTGTCATAAAGGAGGAGAAACGTGTCAAATGGAGTCTGTACGGCTGAAAATAAATGAACATATGGCGTCGGTGGGAGAGGAGATATTGTGTGTTTTGGACAAACAGCAGCGTGGTGCTGATGTTTGTTGTGTGAAGCTTGTCAGAGTGTTTGTGTTGGAGCGCCTCAGTGCAGCTGCAGAGTTCATGTGCAACCTCTTCCAGAGAGAGATAGAGCCACTAGAAACTCTTCTGGAGAAACAAAACAAACTGCTGGACATTGATTTTGATATGGACATCGATCTACACACTGCAGGTATGTCTGTTACACACACAACATCAAACTACACACTGCAGGTATGTCTGTTACATCAAACTACACACTGCAGGTATGACACAGTGTTTGCATGTCATGCGTGTTGTTAGATTGTAGATCTGTTTTTGGGGATCATTATTTGTAGATCAATAGACCAACCATTAGGCTCCATTTTGATGACTGAGTTTAACTTCCCCCTCCACACACCTATTCTCACACACCTACTTTTAAAGTTTAATATTATGCATATCCATAGTCTCTATATATAGTCTAGTCCTCCTTATTTATGTCACATCAAAGTCCTTATTATTAATTTCGTGCTGTATTCATTCATTCCAGATCAGTGTGTGGAGTCCAGTCTGCAGGTGAAGATCAGTTCTCCAGCCAGGACCGTTTCTATTAAACAGGAACCTGAAGACTACCTTGAACAGGAACCTGAAGACCACCTGGATCTTAGTAAGCACTCTTTATTTATTTTATTGGTGAAAGTGGGCTGGTACTGAGGGTGTACCTCAGTACGATGGTTCGGTTGTAAAAGTATGAATGGGTTCACTGAAGCTGTGCAGTTAATTAATTCTACTTCAGTATTAACTAATCAAAAGACTCACTGATCTAACATTTACAAGTAATTAAAAAATAATTGGGGCCGCCTCGCATCTTCTATGAGAGCTGCAAAGTAAACAAAGGGCCACATTATTTTCAGCACAGAGCGCAGCAGAGTTTATTTACAGCTGAAGTTCTTCCAACTACTAAAGACAGGAAACAAAGGAAAATAAAGCAATTAAAACAGCTGGGCTTTTTTATCCAGTGTGCATCATTTATTTTTATTTGTTGAACTGTTTTTCCTGCACCTGGACACTGAAGTGGATGTATGTGCGCCATATTTTCATAAAGCCGAGGGAACACTGCATGATATCATGTAAAGTTATATTATAGAGTCTCATTGTATCTTTTTTCCTAGACTTCCTGCTCGCCCATGTGTGTAAAGAGGAGGTTTCCCCTGAAGAGGAGTGGAGCTCCAGTCTGGCTCAGGAAGAATCAAAATCTCCAAAATATGAGAGGAGCCCCAGTCTGGTCCAGGAGGAACCACAACTTCCACAGATTAAAGAGGAACAGGAGGATCTACTTCAAAGACCAGAAGAGGCTGGTGGATCAACATTGACATTACTAGCAGTGAAAAGTGAAGATGATGATGATGAAAACAGAGAGACAGAGCCTGTAGCCAGCACCTCAACTGAACACATGAACACACAAGCTGATGTAGAGGACTGTGGAACATCACAACCAACTAGTGATGACCAGCTCCTCTCTTCACACTGTTCTGAATCAGACACTGAAGACAGTGATGAGTGGGAGGAGACTCGGAGATATCAGTCAGCTTTAAACACACTGAAATCACACAAGACACAAACAGAATGTGACAACATGTTTAATCAAAAGGTACATCTGATTCACACAGGGGAAAAGCCCTTTGCCTGTACAGTTTGTGGTAAAGGCTGGGCTCACAAAGGTAATCTAAAAAAACACATGATGACTCATACAGGCGAAAAGCCCTTTACTTGTAAAGTTTGTGGTAAAGGCTGTGCTCACAAAGGTGATCTAAAAAAACACATGATGACTCATACAGGTGAGAAGCCCCTTTCTTGTTCAGCATGTGGTAAAGGCTGTGTTAGCACAAGTGATCTAAAAAGACACATGAGGACTCATACAGGCGAAAAGCCCTTTACTTGTAAAGTTTGTGGTAAAGGCTGTACTCAAAAGGGTGATCTAAAAACACACATGAGGACTCATACAGGTGAAAAGCCATTTTCTTGTACAGTGTGTGGTAAAGGCTGTATTCACAAGGGTGAACTAAACAGTCACATGATGACTCATACAGGTGAAAAGCCCTTTTCCTGTAAAGTGTGTGGTAAAGGCTGCGTTCAAAAGGGTCATCTAAAAAGACACATGAGGACTCATACAGGGGCTTCTAGCCTTTAGTTTAAGTTAGTCACACAGACACATATATGATCATTCAGTCTTATCCAGGATGAGAATGATAAAGCATAGAGATGATGGATTTTTATTTTTATCTTGTGTATGGATCTTATTTTCTATTCAACATGATGGAATTTCATTTTTTATTGTGGTTTTTTTTTTACATTTATTTATCTTTATAGCATTATTCCCTCCAGCTCATTTACTTATTCAGTTACTGGTAGTACAATATGAGCATCACTGTGTCTGTCCACATTTGTCAGGATTTAGCAAGTCATATTCATTCATATTCATGCAATCATTATGTAAATAAATAATAGTGCAGTAAAATGCTGACAAACTACTGGGTTTGTGTAACTGTTCACTGTGTGTTGCCATGTGTATTGTTTAGATTGTTACAATAATAGCCAACAAAGGTTGTAAAATTGCTTAAGTCACATTGTTGTGTAACAATAAAATGGTCTTGGTAACATTATCTTGTGACCTAAATGGTCAATGTCAAACTCTTAACATATGCCACTAAACTACTAGGTTGGGAACGGCAAGCTTTCTAAAATGAGAATATGCATTTATTGGAGGTGGTCAGCATCATGAAGAGATGATTTAGGTTTATTTGTTTGAAAGGCATTTTTCCAAAACGTGGGCCAGTAGGCCATTAATTAGGACGATGCCAATGTGTGAAATTGCTATTGCTGTGAAGTTCTCATATGCAGGTTTAACTATGTAAAGGTAAAATATGGGGATGAAACACGGCTTAAGTTATTTGTCACCTTTAAGGTGTTGTTGCTGGAGGCTAAATCCTTCCCAGCCTAAATAATTGTAATGCAAATGTCTGGCGGGGGCTATATGCTCACTAGTCACTACTTATCATAATGAAAGGAATACATGCAAATGATTTGGCCCATCCATTCTCACCTGTCCATTAACAATGGGACAAGTGTCCAAAACAGTCTACAACATTCACTACCTGTGTTTTCTAATGATTAGATACATAGAGTTTAAGACCCTACAACCAGAAATAATGTATTCATGTGTGTACACTGGCACTGATGAATTTAAAGGAGGTGTAAGGGATATGTTTTGCTAAGTTACATAGCTCTGTATTCCAATAGTAATCACCGACATAGAGTGTTTGTTCATTAACTGGGATATCTGTGTTCCTCCAGCTCTTTAGTTATCAGAAAATAAAATGTCAGGTCAGGATACCAATTTTGTTCAATCAGCAGACAACTCATGCAGGATACAGGATAAAAAAGTAAAAATGATGAAACAGGAAGATTAACAAAACACATTAGTAACTACCTGGAATAATATAAAAAAAGACGCTGATAAATGGGTTCTCCTTATTGCTTTCCCACCTGAAACTAAATATTTTATGTTTATTAAATTGAGCTGAGGAGACCCTGAACAAGCATTATATCAATGATTACTATCAGAATATAGGGCTTTAACAGAACATGTTTTGTTTTTACAAAAATAACAGTTAAAAGTAAGTAATTATTGGTTTTAATAAATTACAATTTAATTGTTACACTGGGTAGGTTTTTGGGTGATGGTTTTTAGAAATGAATCATCATTTAATAAAATAGTTTCAATCAAGCATAAAATGCATGTTATTAAATCACATTGTAATACGTTGTACAATCCAGTCGATTAAATGCCCCTTACACGTTGTCAAGTGTAATGGACACAGGTAGGAATGACCTCCTGTGTCTCCCAGTGGTACATGTTGGCGTTATGAGTCTCTCACTGAACGTGCTCCTTCTATAGTGCATTTTTAATAAATGTGATGATAAATAGCAACGAGAAATCAGTTGTTGAAATAAAGCAGTGAAGTACGAATAAGTAATAAGCAATTAGAATCAAGAATCTTTATTTGTCACACTCATACATGGTACAAGCAGTGAAACTGTTACAATACAATACAATACCAGATAATACTATAAAATAAGAAACAACACTGATTGAGAGAAATAAAGGTAGAGGCAGGCAGAACAGCAGTATAATAAACATCTTAATGACAAGTATAACATATTTTTAGCAGCAGCGTCACAAATGTTTAAGCCACAGAGCAGATGCTTAATATATCTGGTGTGTACATCATAGGGTTTATTATCATCCTTATCTGACTTACACCAATGTTTTCTCATAACTTTGAAGAAGAGTGCAGTCTGAAAGTTGAACTGAGGTAATAATGGTGTCTTCTCTGTATGTATCTGTGTGTTTTCTGGGGTCCGACCGTCTGTGTTGTGTTGATGTAGTAAAGCAGTAACTCCTCCCCTTTGTCTTGGAGTGGAGAAACACCTCCTCCCAGCTCTCCTCCAGTTAACTGCAGTCAGGGTCCATTTCAATGTGAAAGGCCCATAACAAAAGACACCTAGATGATGATGATGGGCCATGGTCAGACATTTACGTAGCCACAAGTTTCAATGTATGCTGCTTAATTGATTACTTTTCATTGCCAAAGAAAGCAAACCCCAAGATGTTATTTCCAAAGTTATTATCAAATTATTCTGTGAAATAAAATGGACAGCTTCGGCTATGTGAATAAAATAAAGTTATGATCTGTGTTGTTAATATATTTATATAATTCCAAAATCTGAACACGTTTGCAAGGCATGGCAATGCAATTTTATTTGTATATCACATTTCAACAACAAGGCAATTCAATGTACTTTACAGAACATCAAGCAAAGGAAACACAATTATACAATGACATTATGATGCATGTGATCAATACAGGAGCAATCACTGCTTCATTGTACAGCCTGCATATCTTGTGCTTAAATTATTACTACAGAATACATGATGGAAGTAAGTATTAATTTTACAGTCTGCATACCTAGTTGTTGTTGTTATTATTAATGTCTCCCCCAGGCCGAAGGCGTGGCAGAGACAATGCTTTTGCCCTTGTCCGTCCGTGTGTCCTGTTGCACACTCAATGGTAAACATTGTTGTTTCTGCAGACCACACATTAAAATCACTGTGTTAATTTGAAGGGTCATTCACACCAAGCACGATAACGAGCCACTCAAAATCCATCAGACATCTGGGATGCAATCTGTCACTAATCCTCAAAAGATTGTGTTATTAATGTAGATGATGAGGAGACTACTATGCAGCTAACACCAGCTGGTAGGTTAACTGTCATTAACTCAGGTAGGGTACAACTATCTCACCTCCTTATAATTAATAATCAGAGTCAGATTATCCATTATGCATGTGTCTTTCAGCACTCAGAGATCTCTCTCCCTTCTCTGTGTGTGCTCTGACACATCTAGACTGCACAGCGTTTGGTGCCTCTGTAATACTGTTTTATCAGTGTGGATGCTCACATACGTATCGTTGTAGTTATACTGTAGTTGTCCTGTCCTGTGAATTAACTCAGTAGAGTGAACACAGAAACGTGAACACATTGAACCAAATGAACCCTATTAAGAATTGTATTTGTAAGACGCCCATCCAACAGTTAACTGAAATGTATTTTTAACATTATGATAGCTTTGCCAGTCTCATGGCCTTGACTTCTCCATGGTCTTTCATCAGGTAAAACACTGACAAGGGACTGACCTTTTCAAAGTTCTGCTTGCACAACATTGGCAGCCTCAAACACTGTCTCCTCCTTGGTCACATTAACATGGTCGCTGGCAAGAATCTCTAGTCAGTTTGTCCACAGAGAGAGAGAGAGGAAATCTTCCTAGGAGCATAATACAGTAGCTGATATATTATGACTCCGCTAAACTTCCTGAAATAACCTCTCAATCTCAATATTTCTACACTCATTTGGGCCAGTTGTGGTGTTGACAGGTTGATTAATAGTAATAAAACACATTTAATATTTGATCAGCCTGTGTGGCTGATCAAATATCTGTATCCTTCAATGTCTGTATCTGTATTTGTATCCTTCAATGTCTGACCTGCTGATACACGACATTGAAGTGTTTCATGTAACGACAGCAGGCCTCTTGAACAGCTGTGACATTTAACAAGTGTGCTGCTGCTAGCAGGGCCTGGACCAAATACAATGATATTAAGCACCGATGTTGGACAAAATGGAGACCATGAATAAGATTTAAGATGACAAAATTACCTGCACATTTTGCGTGAAGATGACTACCTCAGAAGTGTAGGCATAGCTCACCAACATCTCCATCACCTGAGGTTCCACATCGATCATGTCAACCCTTTCCTGTCTGGACTAAACAATGCCTGTGCAGGTTTAAAATTCTAATATTTGACTTGGAATGTTGATGGTTTAGTCCTTTGTCATTTTTATTTCAGCATTGATTGCATTTAGCATGGGATTTGGCTCACATATTTGATACTCATTTCCAGACACGGCGGCCCAGATGGGTGGGCCGTGAACGCTTTGGAGATTGTCAAGTGGGCCCTGATCCAGAAAATATGGAAGTCCTGAGGCTGCATCTAGCTTTAATCTCTGTTCACCTGCAGCAATAGCACTGTTTCTTTTGGGGTTTTTTTGCTACGATGAACATTTATTTAATTCAGGATATATTATTTTAGCATTTTGAGCTTAATTAGGCTATTTATATAAAGCCGTGCTGCCCTGGCACTTGGCATCTCTGTTCCCTTTTTTTTTTACACTTAAGGCCAAGTGGCCTTGTCCCTATAATGACACAAATGTTTATTAAATTGAGCTGAGGAGACCCTGAACAAGCATTATATCAATGATTACTATCAGAATATAGGGCTTTAACAGAACATGTTTTGTTTCTACAACAATAACAGTTAAAAGTCAGTAATTATTGGTTTTAATAAATTACAATTTAATTCTTACACTGGGTAGGTTTTTGGGTGATAGTTTTTAGACATGAATCATCATTTAATAAAATAGTTTAAATCAAGCATAAAATGCATGTTATTAAATCACCAGACTGTGTGTAGCCTACTGGATAGCAAGAGGACATGCACTTTGATCGTTTTCTGTTACTGATTCAGTGACATTCACTCATTCAGTGTGTGTGTACTTAGGGGTGTGATATGGTAGGCTACCTGGATGATTTTGTAGCAACAAATAATGGACAAACACATCATGAGTGTATTTCTAAAAAATACATCAGACAACAAAACATTCAGCTAAAATGTTACAGGCTCGTGAAGAAAGAAGAATGTTTCCAGATTTGATGTGCTATGTTAATGTGCATGTCAGCCCAGGGCTGACTTTGAGGAAGAAGTTTACAAGAAGGTAAAAGGTTGCACACTGCAATTGTGTGGTTGAGACATTGCACTTTACCTTAGTCAAAGAGTGAGAGAGTTGGTTTATACAAACTACTAACCTCGAAGATGCCATCTGTTGAAACATTTGTATCTAATATCAATAATCTAATGTTATCTGACAATTCTATAAAATAACCATATCAATAGCTAAACTTCTAAATGTCCTTTTGACATAATCAGAATCCACTTTTGTGTCATCACAGATTTACAAGTGTAAAGAAGTCAGTGAAATGTTTTTGTGTCAATATGTTGATGAAACAAAACACATTGGAACTGGCATCTATGTAAATGTTTCTCTGGTGATGGCCCATCATTGCACTGTCTTTTGTTATGAGCCTTTCACATTGAAATGGACCCTGACTGCAGTGAACTGGAAGAATGTGAGGAGGTGGGAGGAGGTGTTTCTCCTCTTCAAGATAAAAGGTGGTGTTTTCACTCCAAATCTCCACTCTGTCCTCCTGCTCAGACTCCAGGACACACCACAGTTAAACTCTCAGGACTCACAGTGAGGGAGGACAGACTGTCTTACACACCTCTTCCACCAGGGGGCGAAAGGCACTAAGAAGGCAACGGTGCCTGGATCCTTCAATGCGCATGTGTGAAACACGTTGACCCGAAAGTAAGTGTGTGTTGTGGTCTTGGTGAAGAACGTGTCATAAAGGAGGTAAAAATGTGTCAAATGGAGTCTGTACGGCTGAAGATAAATGAACACATGACGTCGGTGGGAGAGGAGATATTGTGTGTTTTGGACAAACAGCAGCGTGGTGCTGATGTTTGTTGTGTGAAGCTTGTCAGAGTGTTTGTGTTAGAGCGCCTCAGTGCAGCTGCAGAGTTCATGTGCAACCTCTTCCAGAGAGAGATAGAGACACTAGAAACTCTTCTGGAGAAACAAAACAAACTGCTGGACATTGATTTTGATATGGACATCGATCTACACACTGCAGGTATGTCTGTTACACACACACCACCAAACTACACACTGCAGGTATGTCTGTTACACACACAACATCAAACTACACACTGCAGGTATGTCTGTTACATCAAACTACACACTGTAGGTATGACACATTGTTTGCATGTCGTGCGTGTTGTTAGGTTGTAGATCTGTTTTTGGGGATCATTATTTGTAGATCAAAATACCAACCATTAGGCTCCATTTTGATGACTGAGTTTAACTACCCCCTCCACACACCTATTCTCACACACCTACTTTTAAAGTTTAATATTATACATGTCTATAGTCTCTATATATAGTCTAGTCCTCCTTATTTATGTCACATCAAAGTCCTTATTATTAATTTCGTGCTGTGTTCCTTCATTCCAGATCAGTGTGTGGAGTCCAGTCTGCAGGTGACGATCAGTTCTCCAGCCAGGACCGTTTCTATTAAACAGGAACCTGAAGACTACATTGAACAGGAACCTGAAGACCACCTGGATCTTAGTAAGTTTTAAGCACTCTTTATTTATTTTATTGGTGAAAGTGGGCTGGTACTGAGGGTGTACCTCAGTATGATGGTTCGGTTGTAAAAGTATGAATGGGTTCACTGAAGCTGTGCAGTTAACTCTACTTCAGTATTAACTAATCAAAAGACTCACTGATCTAACATTTACAAGTAATTAGAAAATAATTGGGACCGCTTCTCATTCAGCTCGCCTTGCATCTTCTATGAGAGCTGCAAAGTAAACAAAGGGCCACATTATTTTCAGCACAGAGCGCAGCAGAGTTTATTTACAGCTGAAGTTCTTACAACTACTAAAGACAGGAAACAAAGGAAAATAAAGCAATTAAAACCGCTGGGCTTTTTTATCCAGTGTGCATAATTTATTTGTATTTGTTGAACTGTTTTTCCTGCACCTGGACACTGAAGTGGATGTATGTGCGCCATCTTTTCATAAAGCAGAGGGAACACTGCATGATATCATGTAAAGTTTTATAGAGTCTCATTGTATCTTTTTTCCTAGACTTCCTGCTTGCCCAAGTGGGTAAAGAGGAGGTTTCCCCTGAAGAGGAGTGGAGCTCCAGTCTGGCTCAGGAAGAATCAAAATCTCCAAAATATGAGAGGAGCCCCAGTCTGCTCCAGGAGGAACCACAACTTCCACAGATTAAAGAGGAACAGGAGGAGCTACTTCAAAGACCAGAAGAGGCTGGTGGATCAACATTGACATTACTAGCAGTGAAAAGTGAATATGATGATGAAAACAGAGAGACAGAGCCTGTAGCCAGCACCTCAACTGAACACATGAACACACAAGCTGATGTAGAGGACTGTGGAACATCACAACCAACTAGTGATGACCAGCTCCTCTCTTCACACTGTTCTGAATCAGACACTGAAGACAGTGATGAGTGGGAGGAGACTAGGAGAGATCAGTCAGCTTTAAATACACTGAAATCACACAAGACACAAACAGAATGTGACAACATGTTTAATCAAAATGTACATCTGATTCACACAGGGGAAAAGCCCTTTGCCTGTACAGTTTGTGGTAAAGGCTGGGTTCGAAAGAGTCATCTAAAAAGACACATGAGGACTCATACAGGCGAAAAGCCCTTTACTTGTAAAGTTTGTGGTAAAGGCTGTACTCAAAAGGGTGAACTAAACAGTCACATGATGACTCATACAGGTGAAAAGCCCTTTGCCTGTACAGTTTGTGGTAAAGGCTGTACTCAAAAGGGTCATCTAAAAACACACATGAGGACTCATACAGGCGAAAAGCCCTTTACTTGTAAAGTTTGTGGTAAAGGCTGTGCTCGGAAGACTCATCTAAAATTACACATGAGGACTCATACAGGCGAAAAGCCCTTTTCATGTAAAGTTTGTGGTAAAGGCTGTACTCAAAAGGGTGAACTAAACAGTCACATGATGACTCATACAGGTGAAAAGCCCTTTGCCTGTACAGTTTGTGGTAAAGGCTGGGCTCACAAAGGTAATCTAAAAAAACACATGATGACTCATACAGGTGAAAAGCCCTTTTCTTGTTCAGTATGTCGTAAAGGCTGTGTTAGCACAAGTGATCTAAAAAAGCACATGAGGACTCATACAGGGGCTTCTAGCCTTTAGTTTAAGTTAGTCACACAGACACATAAATGATCATTCAGTCTTATCCAGGATGAGAATGATAAGGCATAGAGATAATCTGACAATCGACATGACCGAAGAAAATAAACATTAATAGTTTCTCGTGATGGATTTTTAACCTGAAATAATGTATTCATGTGTGTAAACTGGCACTGATGAATTTAAAGGGGGTGTAAGGGATATGTTTAGCTAAACTAAGTGTTACATAGCTTTGTATTCCAATAGTAATCACTGACATAGAGTGTTTGTTCATTAACTGGGATCTCTCCAGTTTGTCTGTAATATTCTTGGTTAAAAGCCTTTCTGTACATGGCAGTAGTAGAGTGGAAAAGCAGGATCGAGAGATTCAACGCAAAAAATCCTGTCATAAGTTTATGCATTTAGTCACCGTCCTAAAATAATGGTCTGCATCTTGTTTTTTTTTCATGTTTTTCAGAAAACAGAATAAACTGAACCAACTTCTAGAATATTCTGAATTATTTCACACAAACAGTTTATGGCAATACATGGCTATTCACTTAACGCTGTCTTTCAATTATGCAACATAAGAGGATTACATGACAATTTCACATTTCTGTGAATGTGTCCATGTGGTTAAGTATTTTTGCTTAAAGCATCTGCCCTGTGCCTAAATAAAATGGCATATATTTTGAACTTGAAACACGTCTCTGCTCCTCTTTTAAACCTGACATTTAATATATCTGGTGTGTACATCATAGGGTTTATTATCATCCTTATCTTATCTTACACCAATGTTTTCTCAGAAGGTCACTTTAAAGAAGAGTGCAGTCTGAAAGTTGAACTGAGGTAATAATGGTGTCTCCTCTGTATGTATCTGTGTGTTTTCTGTGTTGTGTTGATGTAGTAAAGCAGTAACTCCTCCCTTTTGTCTTGGAGTGGAGAAACACCTCCTCCCAGCTCTCCTCCAGTTAACTGCAGTCAGGGTCCATTTCAAAAGACACCTAGATGATGATGATGGGCCATGGTCAGAGAAACATTTACATAGCCACAAGTTTCAATGTATTTTGCTTAATTGATTACTTTTCATTGCCAAAGAAAGCAAACCCCAAGATGTTATTTCCAAAGTTATTATCAACTGATTCTGTGAAATAAAATGGACAGCTTCGGCTATGTGAATAAAATAAAGTTATGATCTGTGTTGTTAATATATTTATATAATTCCAAGATCTGAACACGTTTGCAAGGCATGGCAATGCAATTTTATTTGTATATCACATTTCAACAACAAGGCAATTCAATGTACTTTACAGAACATCAAGCAAAGGAAACACAATTATACAATGACATTATGATGCATGTGATCAATACAGGACCAATCACTGCTTCATTGTACAGCCTGCATATCTTGTGCTTAAATTATTACTACAGAATACATGATGGAAGTACGTATTAATTTTACAGTCTGCATGCCTAGTTGGTGTTGTTATTATTAATATGTCTCCCCCAGGCCGAAGGCGTGGCAGAGACAATGCTTTTGCCCTTGTCCGTCCGTGTGTCCTGTTGCACACTCAATGGTAAACATTGTTGTTTCTGCAGACCACACATTGAAATCACTGTGTTAATTTGAAGGGTCATTCACACCAAGCACGATAACGACAATATTGTTTGGATCAATTTCAACGATTTTATGAAGCATTGGCAGCCAATCAAAATCCATCAGACATCTGGGATGCAATCTGTCACTAATCCTCAAAAGATTGTATAATGTAGATGATGAGGAGACTATTATGCAGCTAACACTAGCTGGTAGGTTAACTGTCATTATCTCAGGTAGGGTACACCTATCTCACCTCCTTATAATTAATAATCAGAGTCAGATTATCCATATGCATGTGTCTTTCAGCACTCAGAGATCTCTCTCCCTTCTCTGTGTGTGTGCTCTGACACAGCTGGACTGCACAGCGTTTGGTGCCTCTGTTTACTGTTTTATCAGTGTGGATGCTCACATACGTATCGTTGTAGTTATACTGTAGTTGTCCTGTCCTGTGAATTAACTCAGTAGAGTGAACACGTCAAGTGGGCCCTGATCCAGAAAATATGGAAGTCCTGAGGCTGCATCTAGCTTTAATCTCTGTTCACCTGCAGCAAGAGCACTGCTTCTTTAACCCCAACATGTGCTATAGATGTTGTTGTGTTTTTTTTTCCTACGATGAACATTTATTTAATTCAGGATATATTCTTTTAGCATTTTGAGCTTAATTAGGCTATTTATATAAAGCCGTGCTGCCCTGGCACTTGGCATCTCTGTTCCCCTTCTTTTTTTTTACACTTAAGGCCAAGTGGCCTTGTCCCTATAATGACACAAACCCTAAAGTGTACCATGAATTAAGTTGCATTTTACGATATTGTCCATTTAGTGGCGTAGGCTACATTCTTTCATGTGAACTGATCCATACATGTTAGCTCCTCCTAACAACCTTGTGAGAGGTGCGTGAGAGAGAGAGAGAGAGAGAGAGAGAAAGAGGGGGGGGTTGATACAGAACAGCATTATGGACTGTGCTCAACTCAAGTAGTCTCACGTAGCCAGACAACTGTTCCACAATCTCCGAATGCTGTATAGAGTCTAGAACTACACCTCGAACTACACCTAGTTCAAGAATGATACTCATTCACATGTAAAAAGTACTGAAACAAGGTCATTCATTATATTAGTAAAAACTCCCCACTCTCAGCGCTCTGTGTGCAGTGCTGATAAAACCCAGAATTCCGTACATTTTCAAAAACAAAAAAGGGTGGCATGATGGCGTATCATTGTAATGTCCAACAAACACACTTGTTTTCACAGAGAAGTAACATTTTGTTATCTGAATGGACAATTCCATAAAATAACCATATCAATAGCTAAACTTCTAAATGTCCTTTTGACATAATCAGAATCCACTTTTGTGTCATCACAGATTTACAAGTGTAAAGAAGTCAGTGAAATGTTTTTGTGTCAATATGTTGATGAAACAAAACACATTGGAACTGGCATCTATGTAAATGTTTCTCTGGTGATGGCCCATCATGGCACTATCTTTTGTTATGAGCCTTTCACATTGAAATGGAGCCTGACTGCAGTGAACTGGAAGAATGTGAGGAGGTGGGAGGAGGTGTTTCTCCTCTTCAAGACAAAAGGTGGTGTTTTCACTCCAGTTCTTCACTCTGTCCTCCTGCTCAGACTCCAGGACACACCACAGTTAAACTCTCTGGACTCACAGTGAGGGAGGACAGACTGTCTTTCCACAGCTACATCTATCTATACTTACACACCTCTTCCACCAGGGGGCGAAAGGCACTAAGAAGGCAACGGTGCCTGGATCCTTCAATGCGCATGTGTGAAACACGTTGACCCGAAAGTAAGTGCGTGTTGTGGTCTTGGTGAAAAACGTGTCATAAAGGAGGTAAAAACGTGTCAAATGGAGTCTGTACGGCTGAAGATAAATGAACACATGACGTCGGTGGGAGAGGAGATATTGTGTGTTTTGGACAAACAGCAGCGTGGTGCTGATGTTTGTTGTGTGAAGCTTGTCAGAGTGTTTGTGTTGGAGCGCCTCAGTGCAGCTGCAGAGTTCATGTGCAACCTCTTCCAGAGAGAGATAGAGACACTAGAAACTCTTCTGGAGAAACAAAACAAACTGCTGGACATTGATTTTGATATGGACATCGATCTACACACTGCAGGTATGTCTGTTACACACACACGACATCAAACTACACACTGCATGTATGTCTGTTACACACACAACATCAAACTAGCCTACACACTGCAGGTATGTCTGTTAAATCAAACTACACACTGCAGGTATGACACAGTGTTTGCATGTCGTGCGTGTTGTTAGGTTGTAGATCTGTTTTTGGGGATCATTATTTGTAGATCAATAGACCAACCATTAGGCTCCATTTTGATGACTGAGTTTAACTTCCCCCTCCACACACCTATTCTCACACACCTACTTTTAAAGTTTAATATTATACATGTCTATAGTCTCTATATATAGTCTAGTCCTCCTTATTTATGTCACATCAAAGTCCTTATTATTAATTTCGTGCTGTATTCCTTCATTCCAGATCAGTGTGTGGAGTCCAGTCTGCAGGTGAAGATCAGTTCTCCAGCCAGGACCGTTTATATATTATTAAACAGGAACCTGAAGACTACCTTGAACAGGAACCTGAAGACCACCTGGATCTTAGTAAGTTTTAAGCACTCTTTATTTATTTTATTGGTGAAAGTGGGCTGGTACTGAGGGTGTACCTCAGTACGATGGTTCGGTTGTAAAAGTATGAATGGGTTCACTGAAGCTGTGCAGTTAATTCTACTTCAGTATTAACTAATCAAAAGACTCACTGATCTAACATTTACAAGTAATTTTAAAAAAAACGCCTCTCATTCAGCTCGCCTCGCATCTTCTATGAGAGCTGCAAAGTAAACAAAGGGCCACATTATTTTCAGCACAGAGCGCAGCAGAGTTTATTTACAGCTGAATTTCTTCCAACTACTAAAGATAAAGCAATTAAAACAGCTGGGCTTTTTTATCCAGTGTGCATCATTTATTTTGATTTGTTGAACTGTTTTTCCTGCACCTGGACACTGAAGTGGATGTATGTGCGCCATCTTTTCATAAAGCCGAGGGAACACTGCATGATCTCATGTACAGTTGTATAGAGTCTCATTGTATCTTTTTTCCTAGACTTCCTGCTCGCCCATGTGTGTAAAGAGGAGGTTTCCCCTGAAGAGGAGTGGAGCTCCAGTCTGGCTCAGGAAGAATCAAAATCTCCAAAATATGAGAGGAGCCCCAGTCTGGTCCAGGAGGAACCACAACTTCCACAGATTAAAGAGGAACAGGAGGAGCTACTTCAAAGACCAGAAGAGGCTGGAGGATCAACATTGACATTACTAGCAGTGAAAAGTGAAGATGATGATGAAAACAGAGAGACAGAGCCTGTAGCCATCACCTCAATTGAACACATGAACACACAAGCTGATGTAGAGGACTGTGGAACATCACAACCAACTAGTGATGAACAGCTCCTCTCTTCACACTGTTCTGAATCAGACACTGAAGACAGTGATGAGTGGGAGGAGACTAGGAGAGATCAGTCAGCTTTAAACACACTGAAATCACACAAGACACAAACAGAATGTGACAACATGTTTAATCAAAAGGTACATCTGACTCACACAGGGGAAAAGCCCTTTGCCTGTACAGTTTGTGGTAAAGGCTGGGTTCTAAAGAGTCATCTAAAAAGACACATGAGGACTCATACAGGTGAAAAGCCCTTTTCATGTAAAGTTTGTGGTAAAGGCTGTACTCAAAAGGGTGATCTAAAAACACACATGAGGACTCATACAGGTGAAAAGCCATTTTCTTGTACAGTGTGTGGTAAAGGCTGTACTCACAAGGGTGAACTAAACAGTCACATGCTGACTCATACAGGTGAAAAGCCCTTTGCCTGTACAGTTTGTGGTAAAGGCTGGGCTCACAAGGGTAATCTAAAAAAACACATGATGACTCATACAGGTGAAAAGCCCTTTTCTTGTTCAGTATGTGGTAAAGGCTGTGTTAGCAAAAGGGAGTTAAAAAATCACATGATGATGCATACAGGTGAAAAGCCCTTTTCCTGTAAAGTGTGTGGTAAAGGCTGCGTTCAAAAGGGTAATCTAAATAGACACATGAGGACTCATACAGGGGCTTCTAGCCTTTAGTTTAAGTTAGTCACACAGACACATATATGATCATTCAGTCTTATCCAGGATGAGAATGATAAAGCATAGAGATAATCTGACAATCGACATGACTGAAGAAAATAAACATTAATAGTTTCTCGTGATGGAATTGTATTTTATCTTGTGTATGGATCTTATTTTCTATTCAACATGATGGAATTTCTTTTTTTATTGTAGTTTTTTTTTTACATCTATTTATCTTTATAGCATTATTCCCTCCAGCTCATTTACTTATTCAGTTACTGGTAGTACAATATCCACTGTGTCTGTCCACATTTGTCAGGATTTAGCAAGTCATAGTCATTCTTATTCATGCAATCATTATGTTCATTGATATGCAGTAAATAATAGTGCAGTAAAATGCTGACAAACTACTGGGTTTGTGTAACTGTTCACTGTGTGTTGCCATGTGTATTGCTTAGATTGTTAAAATAATAGCCAACAAAGGTTGTACAACTGCTTAAGTCACATTGTTGTGTAACAATAAAATGGTCTTGGTAACATTATCTTGTGACCTAAATGGTCAATGTCAAACTCTTAACATATGCCACTAAACTACTAGGGTGGGAACGGCAGGCTTTAAAAATGAGAATATGCATTTATTGGAGGTGGTCAGCATCATGAAGAGATGATTTAGGTTTATTTGTTTGAAAGGCATTTTTCCAAAACATAGGCCAGTAGGCCATTAATTAGGACAATGTCAATGTGTGAAATTGCTATTGCTATAAAGTTCTCATATGCAGGTTTAACTATGTAAAGGTAAAATATGGGGATGAAACACGGCTTAAGTTATTTGTCACCTTTAAGGTGTTGTTGCTGGAGGCTAAATCCTTCCCAGCCTAAATAATTGTAATGCAAATGTCTGGCGGGGGCTATATGCTCACTAGTCACTACTTATCATAATGAAAGGAATACATGCAAATGATTTGGCCCATCCATTCTCACCTGGCCATTAACAATGGGACAAGTGTCCAAAACAGTCTACAACATTCACTACCTGTGTTTTCTAATGATTAGATACATAGAGTTTAAGACCCTACAATATAATATCCAGGGTCCAACCTGGACATTAGCACGGCCATGTGGGAGGCAACATTCCAATAGGAATCTTGCTTTAGATTGGCACATTAAACAAACTGTGGTCAACAAAGGCTCAGTCTACTGGAATATTTTCCATTGAACCACTTGCACCCTATATACCTGAGTTCCCCGGTGCTCTACACCAGTTCCACTAGCTCTTAACCAAAAACAGCCAATCTACAAGCTCCACATGCCTGTGAGCTTGTGGATCTGCAATTTTTCTTGTGTTATCTTAACCTTCAATCTACAAAGTAGGCAACTAGTCACTAAAGTTTTCAAATCATTGAGAAGTGTAGTGTTATAAAATAAATACAAGTATTATATTTTTCTCTGAGATGTAGTGGAGTAGAAGTAAAAGTACTGAAATGGACATGCGCAAGTAAAGTAAAAATACATACAAATGTACTTAAGTAGTAACAGTAGTAGATGTACTTAGTTCTCCACCACCGGTTTCAAGTGGTTAAAAAGAAAGACAACATTTGCTGTTAGAAAGGAATGTGTTGCGAACAAGCCTGCGGTTGTTTTCTGATACAGTATCAACTTCATGGTGTGTGCATAATGCATTAGATGAAGGACTCAGAGACTAGTATGTGTGTTCACAGGTCACTTGTGTACAACATGATCCCTTCATGTAAAAAAGGCATACAGTGACAGTTATCCATAGCATTCCATAACCAATGTTGGGGGGTATTATTAACAATATTTTAACTACATGACACTGATTGTTCTTCATTGAATACTAACAAATAAACCGGGATTCTTGAGATGTGTTATACTGCATTGTTTTTATCACAGCGATCAGCTTGTAAATCACCTGAAGGGGGGTATTCATGCACTATTAGACAATGCTTTTGCCCTTGTCCGTCCGTGTGTCCTGTTGCACACTCAATGGTAAACATTGTTGTTTCTGCAGACCACACATTAAAATCACTGTGTTAATTTGAAGGGTCATTCACACCAAGCACGATAACGACAATATTGTTTGGATCAATTTCAACGATTTTATGAAGCATTGGCAGCCACTCAAAATCCATCAGACATCTGGGATGCAATCTGTCACTAATCCTCAAAAGATTGTGTTATTAATGTAGATGATGAGGAGACTATTATGCAGCTAACACTAGCTGGTAGGTTAACTGTCATTATCTCAGGTAGGGTACAACTATCTCACCTCCTTATAATTAATAATCAGAGTCAGATTATCCATATGCATGTGTCTTTCAGCACTCAGAGATCTCTCTCCCTTCTCTGTGTGTGCTCTGACACAGCTGGACTGCACAGCGTTTGGTGCCTCTGTTTACTGTTTTATCAGTGTGGATGCTCACATAAGTATCGTTGTAGTTATACTGTAGTTGTGCTTCCTGTGAATTAACTCAGTAGAGTGAACACATGAACGTGAACACATTGAACCAAATGAACCCTATTAAGAATTATATTTGTAAGACGCCCATCCAACAGTTAACTGAAATGAACTTTAACATTATGATAGCTTTGCCAGTCTCATGGCTTTGACTTCTCCATGGTCTTTCATCAGGTAAAACACTGACAAGGGACTGACCTTTTCAAAGCTCTGCTTGCACAACATGGCAGCCTCAAACACTGTCTCCTCCTTGGTCACATTAACATGGTCGCTGGCAAGAATCTCTGTCAGTTTGTCCATAGAGAGAGAGAGGAAATCTTCCTAGGAACATAATACAGTAGCTGATATATTATGACTCCGCTATACTTCCTGAAATAACCTCTCAATCTCAATATTTCTACACTCATTTGTGCCAGTTGTGGTGTTGACAGGTTGATTAATAGTAATAAAACACATTTAATATTTGATCAGCCTGTGTGGCTGATCAAATAGCCTGCTGTCATGTAACGACAGCAGGCCTCTTGAACAGCTGTGACATTTAACAAGTGTGCTGCTGCTAGCAGGGCCTGGACCAAATACAATGATATTAAGCACCGATGTTGGACAAAATGGAGACCATGAATAAGATTTAAGATGACAAAATTACCTGCACATTTTGCGTGAAGATGACTACCTCAGAAGTGTAGGCATAGCTCACCAACATCTCCATCACCTGAGGTTCCACATCGATCATGTCAACCCTTTCCTGTCTGGACTAAACAATGCCTGTGCAGGTTTAAAATTCTAATATTTGACTTGGAATGTTGATGGTTTAGTCCTTTGTCATTTTTATTTTAGCATTGATTGCATTTAGCATGGGATTTGGCTCACATATTTGATACTCATTTCCAGACACGGCGGCCCAGATGGGTGGGCCGTGAACGCTTTGGAGATTGTCAAGTGGGCCCTGATCCAGAAAATAGGCTGCATCTAGCTTTCCTGAGGCTGCATCTAGTTTTAATCACTGTTCACCTGCAGCAAGAGCACTGTTTCTTTAACCCCAACATGTGCTATAGATGTTGTTGTGTTTTGCTACGATGAACATTTATTTAATTCAGGATATATTCTTTTAGCATTTTGAGCTTAATTAGGCTATTTATATAAAGCTGTGCTGCCCTGGCACTCTGGCATCTCTGTTCCCTTTTTTTTTACACTTAAGGCCAAGTGGCCTTGTCCCTATAATGACACAAACCCTAAAGTGTACCATGAATTAAGTTGCATTTTACGATATTGTCCATTTAGTGGCGTAGGCTACATTCTTTCATGTGAACTGATCCATACATGTTAGCTCCTCCTAACAACCTTGTGAGAGGTGTGTGTGTGTGAGAGAGAGAGAGAGAGAGAGAGAGAGAGAGAGAGAGAGAGAGAGAGAGAGAGAGAGAGAGAGAGAGAGAGAGAGAGAGAGAGAGAGAGAGACACAGACAGACAGACAGACAGACAGACAGACAGACAGACAGACAGACAGACAGACAGACAGACAGACAGACAGACAGACAGACAGACAGAGAGAGAGAGAGAGAGGGGGGGTTGATACAGAACAGCATTATGGACTGTGCTCAACTCAAGTAGTCTCACGTAGCCAGACAACTGTTCCACAATCTCCGAATGCTGTATAGAGTCTAGAACTACACCTCGAACTACACCTAGTTCAAGAATGATACTCATTCACATGTAAAAAGTACTGAAACAAGGTCATTCATTATATTAGTAAAAACTCCCCACTCTCAGCGCTCTGTGTGCAGTGCTGATAAAACCCAGAATTCCGTACATTTTCAAAAACGAAAAAGGGTGGCATGATGGCGTATCATTGTAATGTCCAACAAACACACTTGTTTTCACAGAGAAGTAACATTTTGTTATCTTAATGGACAATTCCATAAAATAACCATATCAATAGCTAAACTTCTAAATGTCCTTTTGACATAATCAGAATCCACTTTTGTGTCATCACAGATTTACAAGTGTAAAGAAGTCAGTGAAATGTTTTTGTGTCAATATGTTGATGAAACAAAACACATTGGAACTGGCATCTATGTAAATGTTTCTCTGGTGATGGCCCATCATTGCACTGTCTTTTGTTATGAGCCTTTCACATTGAAATGGACCCTGACTGCAGTGAACTGGAAGAATGTGAGGAGGTGGGAGGAGGTGTTTCTCCTCTTCAAGATAAAAGGTGGTGTTTTCACTCCAAATCTCCACTCTGTCCTCCTGCTCAGACTCCAGGACACACCACAGTTAAACTCTCAGGACTCACAGTGAGGGAGGACAGACTGTCTTTCCACAGCTACATCTATCTACACTTACACACCTCTTCCACCAGGGGGTGAAAGGCACTAAGAAGGCAACGGTGCCTGTACGGTACCTTGTAAAGTTTGTGGTAAAGGCTGTGCTCTGAAGACTCATCTAAAATTACACATGATGACTCATACAGGCGAAAAGCCCTTTACTTGTAAAGTTTGTGGTAAAGGCTGTGCTCAAAAGGGTCATCTAAAATTACACATGATGACTCATACAGGTGAAAAGCCCTTTGCCTGTACAGTTTGTGGTAAAGGCTGGGCTCACAAGGGTCATCTAAAAAGACACATGAGGACTCATACAGGGGCTTCTAGTCTTTAGTTTAAGTTAGTCACACAGACACATATATGATCATTCAGTCTTATGTCTGGTGGGGGCTATATGCCACTAAACTACTAGGGTGGGAACGGCAAGCTTTTAAAAATGAGAATATGCATTTATTGGAGGTGGTCAGCATCATGAAGAGATGATTTAGGTTTATTTGTTTGAAATTTTCCCAAAACATAGGCCAGTAGGCCATTAATTAGGACAATGCCAATGTGTGAAATTGCTATTGCTATAAAGTTCTCATATGCAGGTTTAACTATGTAAAGGTAAAATATGGGGATGAAACACGGCTTAAGTTATTTGTCACCTTTAAGGTGTTGTTGCTGGAGGCTAAATCCTTCCCAGCCTAAATAATTGTAATGCAAATGTCTGGCGGGGGCTATATGCTCACTAGTCACTACTTATCATAATGAAAGGAATATACATGCAAATGATTTGGCCCATCCATCCTCACCTGTCCATTAACAATGGGACAAGTGTTCAAAACAGTCTACAACATTCACTACCTGTGTTTTCTAATGATTAGATACATAGAGTTTAAGACCCTACAACCAGAAATAATGTATTCATGTGTGTAAACTGGCACTGATGAATTTAAAGGGAGTGTAAGGGATATGTTTTGCTAAGTTACATAGCTCTGTATTCCAATAGTAATCACTGACATAGAGTGTTTGTTCATTAACTGGGATCTCTGTGTTTCTCCAGCTCTTTAGTTATCAGAAAATACAATGTCAGGTCAGGATACCAATTTTGTTCAATCAGCAGACAACTCATGCAGGATACAGGATAAACAAGTAAAAATGATGAAACAGGAAGATTAACAAAACACATTAGTAACTGCCTGGAACAATATAAAACAGACGCTGATAAATGGGTTCTTTCTCCTTATTGCTTTCCCACCTGAAAATAAATATTTTATGTTTATTAAATTGAGCTGAGGAGACCCTGAACAAGCATTATATCAATGATTACTAGTATAGGGCTTTAACAGAACATGGTTTGTTTTTACAAAAATAACAGTTAAAAGTAAGTAATTATTGGTTTTAATAAATTACAATTTAATTGTTACACTGGGTAGGTTTTTGGGTGATGGTTTTTAGAAATGAATCATCATTTAATAAAATAGTTTCAATCAAGCATAAAATGCATGTTATTAAATCACATTGTAATACTTTGTACAATCCAGTCGATTAAATGCCCCTTACACGTTGTCAAGTGTAATGGAATGACCTCCTGTGTCTCCCAGTGGTACATGTTGGCGTTATGAGTCTCTCACTGAACGTGCTCCTTCTATAGTGCATTTTTAATAAATGTGATGATAAATAGCAGCGAGAAATCAGTTGTTGAAATAAAGCAGTGAAGTGCAAATAAGTAATAAGCAATTAGAATCAATAATGTTTATTTGTCACACTCATACATGGTACAAGCAGAGATACTGTTACAATACAATACAATACCAGATAATACTATAAAATGAGAAACAACACTGATTGAGAGAAATAAAGGTAGAGGCAGGCAGAACAGCAGTATAATAAACATCTTAATGACAAGTATAACATATTTTTTAGCAGCAGCGTCACAAATGTTTAAGCCACAGAGCAGATGCTTAATATATCTGGTGTGTACATCATAGGGTTTATTATCATCCTTATCTTACACCAATGTTTTCTCAGAACTTTGAAGAAGAGTGCAGTCTGAAAGTTGAACTGAGGTAATAATGGTGTCTTCTCTGTATGTATCTGTGTGTTTTCTGGGGTCCGACCGTCTGTGCTGTGATGCATGTGATCAATACAGGAGCAATCACTGCTTCATTGTACAGCCTGCATATCTTGTGCTTAAATTATTACTACAGAATACATGATGGAAGTAAGTATTAATTCTACAGTCTGCATACCTAGTTGTTGTTGTTATTATGAATGTCTCCCCCAGGCCGAAGGCGTGGCAGAGACAATGCTTTTTCAGGTGAAACACTGACAAGGGACTGACCTTTTCAAAGCTCTGCTTGCACAACATGGCAGCCTCAAACACTGTCTCCTCCTTGGTCACATTAACATGGTCGCTGGCAAGAATCTCTGTCACTCTGTGTGCAGTGCTGATAAAACCCAGAATTACGTACATTTTCAAAAACGAAAAAGGGTGGCATGATGGCGTATCATTGTAATGTCCAACAAACACACTTGTTTTCACAGAGAAGTAACATTTTGTTATCTGAATGGACAATTCCATAAAATAACCATATCAATAGCTAAACTTCTAAATGTCCTTTTGACATAATCAGAATCCACTTTTGTGTCATCACAGATTTACAAGTGTAAAGAAGTCAGTGAAATGTTTTTATGTCAATATGTTGATGAAACAAAACACATTGGAACTGGCATCTATGTAAATGTTTCTCTGGTGATGGCCCATCATTGCATTGTCTTTTGTTATGAGCCTTTCACATTGAAATGGACCCTGACTGCAGTGAACTGGAAGAATGTGAGGAGGTGGGAGGAGGTGTTTCTCCTCTTCAAGATAAAAGGTGGTGTTTTCACTCCAAATCTCCACTCT
Source organism: Gymnoscopelus braueri (assembly GCF_963280865.1). NCBI lineage: Eukaryota > Metazoa > Chordata > Actinopteri > Myctophiformes > Myctophidae > Gymnoscopelus > Gymnoscopelus braueri. The sequence goes on along the minus strand of NC_137609.1, from coordinate 49,733,929 downwards.
GTCCTCCTGCTCAGACTCCAGGACACACCACAGTTAAACTCTCAGGACTCACAGTGAGGGAGGACAGACTGTCTTTCCACAGCTACATCTATCTACACTTACACACCTCTTCCACCAGGGGGTGAAAGGCACTAAGAAGGCAACGGTGCCTGGATTCTTCAATGCGCATGTGTGAAACACATTGACCCGAAAGTAAGTGCGTGTTGTGGTCTTGGTGAAAAACGTGTCATAAAGGAGGTAAAAACGTGTCAAATGGAGTCTGTACGGCTGAAGATAAATGAACACATGACGTCGGTGGGAGAGGAGATATTGTGTGTTTTGGACAAACAGCAGCGTGGTGCTGATGTTTGTTGTGTGAAGCTTGTCAGAGTGTTTGTGTTGGAGCGCCTCAGTGCAGCTGCAGAGTTCATGTGCAACCTCTTCCAGAGAGAGATAGAGACACTAGAAACTCTTCTGGAGAAACAAAACAAACTGCTGGACATTGATTTTGATATGGACATCGATCTACACACTGCAGGTATGTCTGTTACACACACAACATCAAACTACACACTGCAGGTATGTCTGTTACACACACAACATCAAACTACACACTGCAGGTATGTCTGTTACATCAAACTACACACTGCAGGTATGACACAGTGTTTGCATGTTGTGTGTGTTGTTAGATTGTAGATCTGTTTTTGGGGATCATTATTTGTAGATCAATAGACCAACGATTAGGCTCCATTTTGATGACAGAATGTAACTTCCCCCTCCACACACCTATTCTCACACACCTACTTTTAAAGTTTAATATTATACATGTCTATAGTCTCTATATAGTCTAGTCCTCCTTATTTATGTCACATCAAAGTCCTTATTATTAATTTCGTGCTGTATTCCTGCATTCCAGATCAGTGTGTGGAGTCCAGTCTGCAGGTGAAGATCAGTTCTCCAGCCAGGACCGTTTCTATTAAACAGGAACCTGAAGACTACATTGAACAGGAACCTGAAGACCACCTGGATCTTAGTAAGTTTTAAGCACTCTTTATTTATTTTATTGGTGAAAGTGGGCTGGTACTGAGGGTGTACCTCAGTATGATGGTTCGGTTGAAAAAGTATGAATGGGTTCACTGAAGCTGTGCAGTTAACTCTACTTCAGTATTAACTAATCAAAAGACTCACTGATCTAACATTTACAAGTAATTAGAAAATAATTGGGACCGCTTCTCATTCAGCTCGCCTCGCATCTTCTATGAGAGCTGCAAAGTAAACAAAGGGCCACATTATTTTCAGCACAGAGCGCAGCAGAGTTTATTTACAGCTGAAGTTCTTACAACTACTAAAGACAGGAAACAGGAAACAAAGGAAAATAAAGCAATTAAAACAGCTGGGCTTTTTTATCCAGTGTGCATCATTTATTTGTATTTGTTGAACTGTTTCTCCTGCACCTGGACACTGAAGTGGATGTATGTGCGCCATCTTTTCATAAAGCAGAGGGAACACTGCATGATATCATGTAAAGTTTTATAGAGTCTCATTGTATCTTTTTTCCTAGACTTCCTGCTCGCCCAAGTGTGTAAAGAGGAGGTTTCCCCTGAAGAGGAGTGGAGCTCCAGTCTGGCTCAGGAAGAATCAAAATCTCCAAAATATGAGAGGAGCCCCAGTCTGGTCCAGGAGGAACCACAACTTCCACAGATTAAAGAGGAACAGGCGGAGCTACTTCAAAGACCAGAAGAGGCTGGTGGATCAACATTGACATTACCAGCAGTGAAAAGTGAAGATGATGATGAAAACAGAGAGACGGAGCCTGTAGCCAGCACCTCAACTGAACACATGAACACACAAGCTGATGTAGAGGACTGTGAAACATCACAACCAACTAGTGATGACCAGCTCCTCTCTTCACACTGTTCTGAATCAGACACTGAAGACAGTGATGAGTGGGAGGAGACTAGGAGAGATCAGTCAGCTTTAAACACACTGAAATCACACAAGACACAAACAGAATGTGACAACATGTTTAATCAAAAGGTACATCTGATTCACACAGGGGAAAAGCCCTTTGCCTGTACAGTTTGTGGTAAAGGCTGGACTCGCAAAGGTAATCTAAAAACACACATGAGGACTCATACAGGTGAAAAGCCATTTTCATGTAAAGTTTGTGGTAAAGGCTGGACTCGCAAAGATAGTCTAAAAACACACATGAGGACTCATACAGGTGAAAAGCCATTTTCATGTAAAGTTTGTGGTAAAGGCTGTACTCAAAAGGGTGATCTAAAAACACACATGAGGACTCATACAGGTGAAAAGCCATTTTCTTGTACAGTGTGTGGTAAAGGCTGTACTCACAAGGGTGAACTAAACAGTCACATGAGGACTCATACAGGTGAAAAGCCCTTTGCCTGTACAGTTTGTGGTAAAGGCTGGGCTCACAAGGGTAATCTAAAAAAACACATGATTACTCATACAGGTGAAAAGCCCTTTTCTTGTTCAGTATGTGGTAAAGGCTGTGTTAGCAAAAGTGATCTAAAAAAGCACATGATGACTCATACAGGTGAAAAGCCCTTTTCCTGTAAAGTGTGTGGTAAAGGCTGCGTTCGAAAGGGTCATCTAAAAAGACACATGAGGACTCATGCAGGGGCTTCTAACCTTTAGTTTAAGTTAGTCACACAGACACATATATGATCATTCAGTCTTATCCAGGATGAGAATGATAAAGCATAGAGATAATCTGACAATCGACATGACTGAAGAAAATAATCATTAATAGGTTCTCGTGATGGATTTTTATTTTATCTTGTATCGTATATCGTGTATGGATCTTATTTTCTATTCAACATGATGGAATTTCATTTTTTATTGTAGTTTTTTTTTTTTACATGTATTTATCTTTCTAGCATTATTCCCTCCAGCTCATTTACGTATTCAGCTACTGGTAGTACAATATGAGCATCACTGTGTCTGTCCACATTTGTCAGGATTTAGCAAGTCATATTCATTCTTATTCATGCAATCATTATGTTCATTGATATGCAGTAAATAATAGTGCAGTAAAATGCTGACAAACTACTGGGTTTTTTGTAACTGTTCACTGTGTGTTGCCATGTGTATTGTTTAGATTGTTACAATAATAGTCAACAAAGGTTGTAAAATTGCTTAAGTCACATTGTTGTGTAACAATAAAATGGTCTTGGTAACATTATCTTGTGACCTAAATGGCCAATGTCAAACTCTTAACATATGCCACTAAACTACTAGGGTGGGAACTGCAAGCTTTTTAAATGAGAATATGCATTTATTGGAGGTGGTCAGCATCATGAAGAGATGATTTAGGTTTATTTGTTTGAAAGGCATTTTTCCAAAACATAGGCCAGTAGGCCATTAATTAGGACAATGCCAATGTGTGAAATTGCTATTGTTTCACTGCATGCCAATGCAGTGAAACTGTTAAAATACAATACAATACCAGATAATACTATAAAATAAGAAACAACACTGATTGAGAGAAATAAAGGTAGAGGCAGGCAGAACAGCAGTATAATAAACATCTTAATGACAAGTATAACATATTTTTTAGCAGCAGCGTCACAAATGTTTAAGCCACAGAGCAGATGCTTAATATATCTGGTGTGTACATCATAGGGTTTATTATCATCCTTATCTTACACCAATGTTTTCTCAGAAGGTCACTTTGAAGAAGAGTGCAGTCTGAAAGTTGAACTGAGGTAATAATGGTGTCTTCTCTGTATGTATCTGTGTGTTTTCTGGGGTCCGACCGTCTGTGTTGTGTTGATGCAGTAAAGCAGTAACTCCTCCCTTTTGTCTTGGAGTGGAGAAACACCTCCTCCCAGCTCTCCTCCAGTTAACTGCAGTCAGGGTCCATTTCAATGTGAAAGGCCCATAATAAAAGACACCTAGATGATGATGATGGGCCATGGTCAGAGAAACATTTACATAGCCACAAGTTTCAATGTATGTTGCTGAATTGATTACTTTTCATTGCCAAAGAAAGCAAACCCCAAGATGTTATTTCCAAAGTTATTATCAAATTATTCTGTGAAATAAAATGGACAGCTTCGGCTATGTGAATAAAATAAAGTTATGATCTGTTTTGTTAATATATTTATATAATTCCAAGATCTGAACAACAGAGAGAGAGAGAGAGGGAGAGAGAGAATGAGGGGGGGTTGATACAGAACAGCATTATGGACTGTGCTCAAGTAGTCTCACATAGCCAGACAACTGTTCCACAATCTCCGAATGCTGTATAGAGTCTAGAACTACACCTCGAACTACACCTAGTTCAAGAATGATACTCATTCACATGTAAAAAGTACAAAACAAGGTCATTCATTATATTAGTAAAAAACTCCCCACTCTCAGCGCTCTGTGTGCAGTGCTGATAAAACCCAGAATTCCGTACATTTTCAAAAACTAAAAAAGGTGGCATGATGGCGTATCATTGTAATATGCAACAAACACACTTGTTTTCACAGAGAAGTAACATTTTGTTATCTGAATGGACAATTCCATAAAGTAACCATATCAATAGATACACTTCTAAATGTCCTTTTGACATAATCAGAATCCACTTTTTTGTCATCACAGATTTACAAGTGTAAAGAAGTCAGTGAAATGTTGGAACTGGCATCTATGTCTTTTGTTATGAGCCTTTCACATTGAAATGGAGCCTGACTGCAGTGAACTGGAAGAATGTGAGGAGGTGGGAGGAGGTGTTTCTCCTCTTCAAGATAAAAGGTGGTGTTTTCACTCCAAATCTCCAGTCTGTCCTCCTGCTCAGACTCCAGGACACACCACAGTTAAACTATCAGGACTCACAGTGAGGGAGGACAGACTGTCTTTCCACAGCTACATCTATCTGTAGCACTAAAGGCACTAAGAAGGCAACAGTGCCTGGATCCTTCAATGCGCATGTGTGAAACACGTTGACCCGAAAGTAAGTGCGTGTTGTGGTCTTGGTGAAAAGTGTGTCATAAAGGAGGTAAAAACCGTGTCAAATGGAGTCTGTACGGCTGAAGATAAATGAACACATGACGTCGGTGGGAGAGGAGATATTGTGTGTTTTGGACAAACAGCAGCGTGGTGCTGATGTTTGTTGTGTGAAGCTTGTCAGAGTGTTTGTGTTGGAGCGCCTCAGTGCAGCTGCAGAGTTCATGTGCAACCTCTTCCAGAGAGAGATAGAGACACTAGAAACTCTGCTGGATAAACAAAACAAACTGCTGGACATTGATTTTGATATGGACATCGATCTACACACTGCAGGTATGTCTGTTACACACACAACATCAAACTACACACTGCATGTATGTCTGTTACATCAAACTACACACTGCATATACATGTCTATAGTCTCTATATATAGTCTAGTCCTCCTTATTTATGTCACATCAAAGTCCTTATTATTAATTTCGTGCTGTATTCCTTCATTCCAGATCAGTGTGTGGAGTCCAGTCTACAGGTGAAGATCAGTTCTCCAGCCAGGACCGTTTCTATTAAACAGGAACCTGAAGACTACCTTGAACAGGAACCTGAAGACCACCTGGATCTTAGTAAGTTTTAAGCACTCTTTATTTATTTTATTGGTGAAAGTGGGCTGGTACTGAGGGTGTACCTCAGTACGATGGTTCGGTTGTAAAAGTATGAATGGGTTCACTGAAGCTGTGCAGTTAATTCTACTTCAGTATTAACTATCAAAATACTCGCTGATCTAACATTTACAAGTAATTAAAAAATAATTGGGGCCGCCTCTCATTCAGCTCGCCTTGCATCTTCTATGAGAGCTGCAAAGTAAACAAAGGGCCACATTATTTTCAGCACAGAGCGCAGCAGAGTTTATTTACAGCTGAAGTTCTTCCAACTACTAAAGACAGGAAAAAAAGGGAAATAAAGCAATTAAAACAGCTGGGCTATTTTATCCAGTGTGCATCATTTATTTTTATTTGTTGAACTGTTTTTCCTGCACCTGGACACTGAAGTGGATGCGCCATCTTTTCATAAAGCCGAGGGAACACTGCATGATATCATGTAAAGTTTTATAGAGTGTCATTGTATCTTTTTTCCTAGACTTCCTGCTCGCCCATGTGTGTAAAGGCAACTCCGCACCAAACAGACTCGTCCAGACTATTGCAGACTACTCCAGACTGCAACAGACTGGTATTCGGTTGGCAAAAGTTACCATTTAAGTCTGTCAGCCGACTGGCCATTCATGTGCTAATTTGACTTTTAGCGTGCCAGCGTTGCCAGGTCTGCTTATTATAAGCGACTTTGGGCTTGTTTCCCTGCAAAGCCACTTAGGGATGTTCCCAGCGTTTTTTCTTCACTGACGTGCAGTGGTGTAAGTAACTAGTACATTTACTCAAGTACTGTACTTAAGTACAATTTTGAGGTACTTTTACTTTACTGGAGTATTTCCAATTGTCTATACTTGTACTCCACAACAATTATTTGAAATGTTTAGTTACTAGTTACTTTGCAGATATAAATCATTATGAAACATACATTAACCACTTTAGCCCTATTTTATACCTATAAGCTATTTGAAAATAGCAGATCTACAAGCTCACAACGTGTTGCGATGCACGCGTTCTGAGCTTGTAGATCTGCTATTTTCAAACATTTTTGTACTTTTACTTTTGGTACTTTAAGTACATTTTTATACCAATACTTTAGTACTTTTACTCAAGTAAATGTTGAATTCTGGACTTTTACTTGTAACAGACTCAGAGTACATCTATTGCATTCAAGCCTGGAATTTCGTCATTTTAGGGGCAAGGCCACTTGGCCTTTGGTGTTGTAATTTTTTGGAGGGCACAAAGGCCCTGCCCGGTCTTCCTGCCAGGGCAGGAAGGCCATCCAAAAAAATAATAATGATTTTTAAGTCCAAAAATGATTTTTAAGTCCACGGAAATAATGCATTTAACTTGAAGGTTAAGGATCATTGTATTTTAATATATTATAAGAATAGTATAACTATCTGTGAAATATAACCCATTTATTTCACAAAATAATGTGTTGGCAAATGACCAATATTTAGTTATATAGGTCTCAATATGTCACATTCAGCCCTGGACTTCACTGACTGAAGTAGGGGTCACATTAATCACATTAGATTCACAGAATGTATTTTACCCACAAGTTATTTTCATTCAAATGAAATGTGAATGAACTTGCACTAATAATGACTTTAGTTGATTTTTCACTCTTTAAAATATAGTATTTCTTAATTATTAATAATTACAGCTTGTAGATTGGCTATTTTCACGATTTTAAATTGTTTTTAAATAATAATAAAAAAGGAACATACAAGATTTCCACCCGACAGCCATAATATAATAGCCAATATATGGTTCTGTATCAGTATATGAGTCCGTTTTTGCGGATTTCATTCTAATTGGCTACTATGCCTGCATATGAATTTCATGAGCCTGGGTAGGTCACCCTGGCTTGGAGATATGCCCTGTAGCGCACACTCCGCCAGTGGTGTAAAGTAACTAAGTACATTTACTCAAGTACTGTACTTAAGTACACTTTTGAGGATTTTTTACTTTACTGGAGTATTTCTAATTTTCAGTACTTTTACTTCTACTCCATACATCTCTGAGGAAAATATTCTACTTTTACTCCACTACAATTATTTGAAAACTTTAGTTATTAGTTACTTTGCAGATATAAATTATTACATTATAAAACATACAGTAACCACTTTAGCTCTATTTTATACCTAGGCTATTTGAAAATAGCCGATCTACAAGCTCACAACGCGTCGCGAAGCGACGCGTTGTGAGCTTGTAGATCTGCTATTTTCAAACATTTGAGTACTTTTACTTTTGGTACTTTAAGTACATTTTGATACCAATACTTTTGTACTTTCACTCAAGTACATTTTTAATTCGGGACTTTTACTTGTAACGGAGTACTTCTACATTGCAGTATTGATACTTTTACTTAAGTAAAACATTTGAGTACTTTTTCCACCACTGCGCTCCACACAGCAGCAGCAGGTGAAAGCAATTCACTTAAACGAGGGTTGTGTTGCGCACCAAAACTGCGCAAAACTAGGTCAAATCAATCAATCTCTCTCTCTCTCTCTGGGAGCAACAACGAGAAACAGTGAATGTAGGTTTTCATAGACATGGTCGCTTGTTTCTCTCACATAATCTGGCAACACCGACAGCCCTTTGTTGTCACTGCCACTGCTCTGCCAGTCGGCTAAAAAGCTGAACATGTTCGGTCGGCTCTGGGTCGGCCGAAAAGGTCCCGACGGACCCCTAACCGACTGGCCGACGGACCCCTAACCGACTGGCCGACGCTTCCCGAAGCCAAATCGGCCCAAAGTCGGGCCGATTTGGATTGGTCTGGAGCCAGCTTAAAGAGGAGGTTTCCCCTGAAGAGGAGTGGAGCTCCAGTCTGGCTCAGGAAGAATCAAAATCTCCAAAATATGAGAGGAGCCCCAGTCTGGTCCAGGAGGAACCACAACTTCCACAGATTAAAGAGGAACAGGAGGATCTACTTCAAAGACCAGAAGAGGCTGGTGGATCAACATTGACATTACTAGCAGTGAAAAGTGAAGATGATGATGAAAACAGAGAGACAGAGCCTGTAGCCAGCACCTCAACTGAACACATGAACACACAAGCGGATGTAGAGGACTGTGGAACATCACAACCAACTAGTGATGACCAGCTCCTCTGTTCACACTGTTCTGAATCAGACACTGAAGACAGTGATGAGTGGGAGGAGACTCGGAGAGATCAGTCAGCTTTTAACACACTGAAATCACACAAGACACAAACAGAATGTGACAACATGTTTAATCAAAAGGTACATCTGTCTGATCATGGCCAATTTACGACAGTATCAACTTCATGGTTTGTGCATAATGCATTAGATGAAGGACTCAGAGACTAGTATGTGTGTTCACAGGTCACTTGTGTACAACATGATCCCTTAATGTAAAAAAGGCATACAGTGACAGTTATCCATAGCATTCCATAACCAGTGTTGGGCGGTATTATTAACAACATTTTAACTACATGACACTGATTGTTCTTCATTGAATACTAACAAATAAACCGGGATTCTTGAGATGTGTTATACTGCATTGTTTTTATCACAGCGATCAGCTTGTAAATCACCTGAAGGGGGGTATTCATGCACTATTAGACAATGCTTTTGCCCTTGTCCGTCCGTGTGTCCTGTTGCACACTCAGTGGTAAACATTGTTGTTTCTGCAGACCACACACTAAAATCACTGTGTTAATTTGAAGAGTCATTCACATCAAGCACGATAACGACAATATTGTTTGGATCAATGTCAACGATTTTATGAAGCATTGGCAGCCACTCAAAATCCATCAGACATCTGGGATGCAATCTGTCACTAATCCTCAAAAGATTGTCTTATTAATGTAGATGATGAGGAGACTATTATGCAGCTAACACTAGCTGGTAGGTTAACTGTCATTATCTCAGGTAGGGTACAACTATCTCACCTCCTTATAATTAATAATCAGAGTCAGATTATCCATATGCATGTGTCTTTCAGCACTCAGAGATCTCTCTCCCTTCTCTGTGTGTGCTCTGACACAGCTGGACTGCACAGCGTTTGGTGCCTCTGTTTACTGTTTTATCAGTGTGGATGCTCACATACGTATCGTTGTAGTTATACTGTAGTTGTGCTTCCTGTGAATTAACTCAGTAGAGGGAACACATGAACGTGAACACATTGAACCAAATGAACCCTATTAAGAATTATATTTGTAAGACGCCCATCCAACAGTTAACTGAAATGAACTTTAACATTATGATAGCTTTGCCAGTCTCATGGCTTTGACTTCTCCATGGTCTTTCATCAGGTAAAACACTGACAAGGGACTGACCTTTTCAAAGCTCTGCTTGCACAACATGGCAGCCTCAAACACTGTCTCCTCCTTGGTCACATTAACATGGTCGCTGGCAAGAATCTCTGTCAGTTTGTCCACAGAGAGAGAGAGGAAATCTTCCTAGGAGCATAATACAGTAGCTGATATATTATGACTCCGCTATACTTCCTGATATAACCTCTCAATCTCAATACTTCTACACTCATTTGGGCCATTTGTGGTGTTGACAGGTTGATTAATAGTAATAAAACACCTTTAATATTTGATCAGCCTGTGTGGCTGATCAAATATCTGTATCCTTCAATGTCTGTATCTGTATTTGTATCCTTCAATGTCTGACCTGCTGATACACGACATTGAAGTGTTTTATGTAACGACAGCAGGCCTCTTGAACAGCTGTGACATTTAACAAGTGTGCTGCTGCTAGCAGGGCCTGGACCAAATACAATGATATTAAGCACCGATGTTGGACAGAATGGAGACAATGAATAAGATTTAAGATGACAAAATTACCTGCACATTTTGCGTGAAGATGACTACCTCAGAAGTGTAGGCATAGCTCACCAACATCTCCATCACCTGAGGTTCCACATCGATCATGTCAACCCTTTCCTGTCTGGACTCCATCATGCCAGTTGTAAACAATGCCTGTGCAGGTTTAAAATTATAATATTTGACTTGGAATGTTGATGGTTTAGTCCTTTGTCATTTTTATTTTAGTATTGATTGCATTTAGCATGGGATTTGGCTCACATATTTGATACTCATTTCCAGACACGGCGGCCCAGATGGGTGGGCCGTGAACGCTTTGGAGATTGTCAAGTGGGCCCTGATCCAGAAAATATGGAAGTCCTGAGGCTGCATCTAGCTTTAATCTCTGTTCACCTGCAGCAAGAGCACTGTTTCTTTAACCCCAACATGTGCTATATATGTTGTTGTGTTTTTTTGTTTGCTACGATGAACATTTATTTAATTCAGGATATATTCTTTTAGCATTTTGAGCTTAATTAGGCTATTTATATAAAGCCGTGCTGCCCTGGCACTCTGGGATCTCTGTTCCCTTTTTTTTTACACTTAAGGCAAAGTGGCCTTGTCCCTATAATGACACAAACCCTAAAGTGTACCATGAATTAAGTTGCATTTTACGATATTGTCCATTTAGTGGCGTAGGCTACATTCTTTCATGTGAACTGATCCATACATGTTAGCTCCTCCTAACAACCTTGTGAGAGGTGTGTGAGAGAGAGAGAGAGAGAGAGAGAGAGAGAGAGAGAGAGAGAGAGAGAGAGAGAGAGAGAGAGAGAGAGAGAGAGAGAGAGAGAGAGAGAGAGAGGAGGGGGGGTTGATACAGAACAGCATTATGGACTGTGCTCAACTCAAGTAGTCTCACGTAGCCAGACAACTGTTCCACAATCTCTGAATGCTGTATAGAGTCTAGAACTACACCTCGAACTACACCTAGTTCAAGAATGATACTCATTCACATGTAAAAAGTACTGAAACAAGGTCATTCATTATATTAATAAAAACTCCCCACTCTCAGCGCTCTGTGTGCAGTGCTGATAAAACCCAGAATTCCGTACATTTTAAAAAACGAAAAAGGGTGGCATGATGGCGTATCATTGTAATGTCCAACAAACACAATTGTTTTCACAGAGAAGTAACATTTTGTTATCTGAATGGACAATTCCATAAAATAACCATAGCTAAACTTCTAAATTCACTTTTGATATAATCAGAATCCACTTTTGTGTCATCACAGATTTACAAGTGTAAAGAAGTCAGTGAAATGTTTTTGTGTCAATATGTTGATGAAACAAAACACGTTGGAACTGGCATCTATGTAAATGTTTCTCTGGTGATGGCCCATCATTGCACTGTCTTTTGTTATGAGCCTTTCACATTGAAATGGACCCTGACTGCAGTGAACTGGAAGAATGTGAGGAGGTGGGAGGAGGTGTTTCTCCTCTTCAAGATAAAAGGTGGTGTTTTCACTCCAAATCTCCACTCTGTCCTCCTGCTCAGACTCCAGGACACACCACAGTTAAACTCTCTGGACTCACAGTGAGGGAGGACAGACTGTCTTTCCACAGCTACATCTATCTACACTTACACACCTCTTCCACCAGGGGGCGAAAGACATTAAGAAGGCAACGGTGCCTGGATCCTTCAATGCGCATGTGTGAAACACGTTGACCCGAAAGTAAGTGCGTGTTGTGGTCTTGGTGAAAAACGTGTCATAAAGGAGGTAAAAACGTGTCAAATGGAGTCTGTACGGCTGAAGATAAATGAACACATGACGTCGGTGGGAGAGGAGATATTGTGTGTTTTGGACAAACAGCAGCGTGGTGCTGATGTTTGTTGTGTGAAGCTTGTCAGAGTGTTTGTGTTGGAGCGCCTCAGTGCGGCTGCAGAGTTCATGTGCAACCTCTTCCAGAGAGAGATAGAGACACTAGAAACTCTGCTGGAGAAACAAAACAAACTGCTGGACATTGATTTTGATATGGACATCGATCTACACACTGCAGGTATGTCTGTTACACACACAACATCAAACTACACACTGCAGGTATGTCTGTTACATCAAACTACACACTGCATATACATATCTATAGTCTCTATATATAGTCTAGTCCTCCTTATTTATGTCACATCAAAGTCCTTATTAATAATTTCGTGCTGTATTCCTTCATTCCAGATCAGTGTGTGGAGTCCAGTCTGCAGGTGAAGATCAGTTCTCCAGCCAGGACCGTTTCTATTAAACAGGAACCTGAAGACTACCTTGAACAGGAACCTGAAGACCACCTGGATCTTAGTAAGTTTTAAGCGCTCTTTATTTATTTTATTGGTGAAAGTGGGCTGGTACTGAGGGTGTACCGCAGTACGATGGTTCGGTTGTAAAAGTATGAATTGGTTCACTGAAGCTGTGCAGTTAATTCTACTTCAGTATTAACTAATCAAAAGATTCACTGATCTAACATTTACAAGTAATTAAAAAATAATTGGGACCGCCTTTCATTCAGCTCGCCTCGCATCTTCTATGAGAGCTGCAAAGTAAACAAAGGGCCACATTATTTTCAGCACAGAGCGCAGCAGAGTTTATTTACAGCTGAATTTCTTCCAACTACCAATGACAGGAAACAAAGGAAAATAAAGCAATTAAAACAGCTGGGCTTTTTTATCCAGTGTGCATCATTTATTTGTATGTGTTGAACTGTTTTTCCTGCACATGGACACTGAAGTGGATGTATGTGCGCCATCTTTTCATAAAGCAGAGGGAACACTGCATGATATCATGTAAAGTTTTATAGAGTCTCATTGTATCTTTTTTCCTAGACTTCCTGCTCGCCCATGTGTGTAAAGAGGAGGGTTCCCCTGAAGAGGAGTGGAGCTCCAGTGTGGCTCAGGAAGAATCAAAATCTCCAAAATATGAGAGGAGCCCCAGTCTGGTCCAGGAGGAACCGCAACTTCCACAGATTAAAGAGGAACAGGAGGAGCTACTTCAAAGACCAGAAGAGGCTGGTGGATCAACATTGACATTACTAGCAGTGAAAAGTGAAGATGATGATGAAAACAGAGAGACAGAGCCTGTAGCCAGCACCTCAACTGAACACATTAACACACAAGCTGATGTAGAGGACTGTGGAACATCACAACCAACTAGTGATGACCAGCTCCTCTCTTCACACTGTTCTGAATCAGACACTGAAGACAGTGATGACTGGGAGGAGACTAGGAGAGATCAGTCAGCTTTAAACACACTGAAATCACACAAGACACAAACAGAATGTGACAACATGTTTAATCAAAAGGTAAATCTGACTCACACAGGGGAAAAGCCATTTGCCTGCACAGTTTGTGGTAAAGGCTGGGTTCTAAAGAGTCATCTAAAAAGACACATGAGGACTCATACAGGCGAAAAGCCCTTTTCATGTAAAGTTTGTGGTAAAGGCTGCACCCAAAAGGGTGAACTAAACAGTCACATGATGACTCATACAGGTGAAAAGCCCTTTGCCTGTACAGTTTGTGGTAAAGGCTGGGCTCACAAAGGTAATCTAAAAAAACACATGATGACTCATACAGGTGAGAAGCCCCTTTCTTGTTCAGCATGTGGTAAAGGCTGTGTTAGCACACGTGATCTAAAAATGCACATGATGACTCATACAGGCGAAAAGCCCTTTACTTGTAAAGTTTGTGGTAAAGGCTGTGCTCAAAAGGGTCATCTAAAAACACACATGAGGACTCATACAGGTGAAAAGCCATTTTCTTGTACAGTGTGTGGTAAAGGCTGTACTCAAAAGGGTGAACTAAGCAGTCACATGATGATGCATACAGGTGAAAAGCCCTTTTCCTGTAAAGTGTGTGGTAAAGGCTGGGCTCACAAGGGTAATCTAAAAAGACACATGAGGACTCATACAGGGGCTTCTAGCCTTTAGTTTAAGTTAGTCACACAGACACATATATGATCATTCAGTCTTATCCAGGATGAGAATGATAAAGCATAGAGATAATCTGACAATCGACATGACTGAAGAAAATAAACATTAACAGTTTCTCGTGATGGATTCTTATTTTATCTTGTGTATGAAATGAAAATGAAAATATTCATTCATATTCATGCAATCATTATGTTCATTGATTATGCAGTAAATAATAGTGCAGTAAAATGCTGACAAACTACTGGGTTTGTGTAACTGTTCACTGTTTGTTGCCATGTGTATTGTTTAGATTGTTACAATAATAGCCAACAAAGGTTGTAAAATTGCTTAAGTCACATTGTTGTGTAACAATAAAATGGTCTTGGTAACATTATCTTGTGACCTAAATGGCCAATGTCAAACTCTTAACATATGCCACTAAACTACTAGGGTGGGAACGGCAAGCTTTTTAAATGAGAATATGCATTTATTGGAGGTGGTCAGCATCATGAAGAGATGATTTAGGTTTATTTGTTTGAAAGGCATTTTTCCAAAACATAGGCCAGTAGGCCATTAATTAGGACAATGCCAATGTGTGAAATTGCTATTGCTATAAAGTTCTCATATGCAGGTTTAACTATGTAAAGGTAAAATATGGGGATGAAACACGGCTTAAGTTATTTGTCACCTTTAAGGTGTTGTTGCTGGAGGCTAAATCCTTCCCAGCCTAAATAATTGTAATGCAAATGTCTGGCGGGGGCTATATGCTCACTAGTCACTACTTATCATAATGAAAGGAATATACATGCAAAAAATGTGGCCCATCCATTCTCACCTGTCCATTAACAATGGGACAAGTGTCCAAAACAGTCTACAACATTCACTACCTGTGTTTTCTAATGATTAGATACATAGAGTTTAAGACCCTACAACCAGAAATAATGTATTCATGTGTGTACATTTACTGGCACTGATGAATTTAAAGGGGTTGTAAGGGATATGTTTAGCTAAACTAAGTGTTACATAGCTTTGTATTTCAATAGTAATCACTGACATAGAGTGTCAGTTCATTAACTGGGATCTCTGTGTTTCTCCAGCACTTTAGTTATCAGAAAATAAAATGTCAGGTCAGGATACCAATATTGTTCAATCAGCAGACAACTCATGCAGGATACAGGATAAACAAGTACAAATGACAAAACAGGAAGATTAACAAAACACATTAGTAGCTGCCTGGAACAATATAAAACTCACACTGATAAATGGGTTCTTTCTCCTTATTGCCTTCCCACCTGAAACGAAATATTTTATGTTTATTAAATTGATCTGAGGAGACCCTGAACAAGCATTATATCAATGATTACTATCAGAATATAGGGCTTTAACAGAACATGTTTTGTTTCTACAACAATAACAGTTGGAAGTCAGTAATTATTGGTTTTAATAAATTACAATTTAATTCTTACACTGGGTAGGTTTTTGGGTGATAGTTTTTAGACAAGAATCATCATTTAATAAAATAGTTTCAATCAAGCATAAAATGCATGTTATTAAATCACCAGACTGTGTGTAGCCTACTGGATAGCAAGAGGACATGCACTTTGATCGTTTTCTGTTACTGATTCAGTGACATTCACTCATTCAGTGTGTGTGTACTTAGGGGTGTGATATGGTAGGCTACCTGGATGATTTTGTAGCAACAAATAATGGACAAACATCATGAGTGTATTTCTAAAAATACATCAGACAACACAACATTCAGCTAAAATGTTACAGGCTAGTGATGAAAGAAGAATGTTTCCAGATTTGATGTGCTATGTTAATGTTCATGTCAGCCCAGGGCCATTGAAGCATCTTAGCTCCCCCCACTTCCTTTACTCTGCTCTGATTGGTTAAATTAAAGGTGTGAAAGACGCTCCTCAGGTATAAGTACCATAACGTTGTTGTAGTCTATGTTGTTTGTGCTTTCAGCAAATTCAGAGACAAGACAGAGAACCAGACCTTTCATCCCATTTCCAAGGATTTGACTTTGAGGAAGAAGTTTACAAGAAGGTAATAGGTTGCACACTGTAATTGTGTGGTTGAGACATTGCACTTTACCTTAGTCAAAGAGAGAGTCTTTGTATTGGTTTATACAAACTACTAACCTTGAAGATGCCATCTGTTGAAACGGTTGTATCTAATATCAAATCAAATAGTACACATTTGCACCGTGGATCAGAGCTGTGCGACCTCTATCATTTTAAAATGTGTTTAATACCAAGCCATTTATCATTACAGATGAGCCAACCGCTGGAATTTGAGCAGTCCTGTAGAGAACCCAAAAGGAGGAAGGTTGAGCACCAGGTTTGTAATGTGTGTGTTATGGCATAACTATTACAATGTGTTATCTATCTATTATCTTTTGTGTAAGTTGTTTTTTAATTAGATAAGTTGCATTAATGTTTGTTTTTTACAGGTGAATGCAACAGTGGTAGTGTTGAAGGCGTGTTCCATCCCTCTATCACGTGTACGGTTTAACAGTGGACTGTTGGATGTGAAGGATGAAATAGTTCCATTGGATTGTTCTAACCCTGTGGAATACACTGCTGTGCCAAAAAGGAAAACGGTAATTTGCATGCAAATTCTATCTGTTGGTTGAGGCCTTCTTACATCACATTGAACCTTAGCACCGGAAAAAGCTCACAACTAGTTGCATGTCAGTGTGTGAGAGCTTGTATGTCAGTTACGTATGTTCAGTCAAGAGATGCATTTTCAACGTATATTCAACGCGTTGTCAACATGTTATTTGTGGTGAAGAGATTTGATGTATTGGTCATAAACGATGGGTCCCCATGACCTTCAAGTAGCTTGGGAGCACCAGCCAATTAAATATTAAGGTGTGTTTAAGTGGTTTAGTTTTTGTGGCCAAAAACTATAATGCTGTTTTTCTTCAATCAGAAACCAAATGTAAAAGAGAAATCCGCTGCCTCCAAGAGGAGACTGGCATTGATAAAATATTGAATGTATTAATTGTGAAACAATGGAGAAAAAAAAACATTGTTTTGTTTACGTAGATAATTCAACTGTTGTTTCCTTTTTTTCTGTAGGTGTCCTCAAAGCCATCACCTGCCAGGGACTTGAAACTGGTTATAAAGGAAGAGAGTCTTTGTATGCCGTGCACAGGATACACCAAAGGTGAGAGCGATGATGATTGGTGTTCAGAAAAAAGTGCAACCGGTTGATTTCAGTCATGTGGGCACGCGACATAATTGAAATACAGTTTAATTGGGTACTAAGCTCTACCATTCTATGTATTCATTCACATTTGGATGTGTTCAGCATGCATACTGAGGACAAGCACCCAAATATGATGGGCATTAATGCCTGTATGCATTCAATATATTTTGTATATTGAATCTGTTTGCATTCAATATATCCTTCCTTTGTTATGACGCATCACAGGTTCAGTGCCACATTGGCAAATACAAATGGTAAACATTGTTGGAATAAATTGGTTCTAAATGTATCATATGAGAATCATGACTATAGTGTTATTTTCCTCCTCCTAGACTGTGTCCCTGTGTGTATAGACAAGTCTTCACCTGAACAGAAGGAGAGGGGCCACAGACTGATCAAGAAGGAACCAGAATATCCACAGATTAAAGAGGAACAGGGGGAGCTATTCCAAACACAAGAGGATTTCCAATTAGAGGCTGATGGGACAATGTTGACATTACTAACAATGAAGAGTGAAGATGTTGAAAACAAAGAAACAATCCCTCCAGCCAGCACCTCATCTGCCCACAAAACAATGCAAGCTTGTGCGGAGGACAGTGATGCATCACAATCAACTAGTGATGCTCAGCTCCTCTCTTCACACTGTTCTGAATCTGATACTGAAGACAGTGATGAGTGGGAGGAGACCAGGGAAGCCCCGTCCATTTTAAACACACTGCAATCACACAAGACACAAACTGTGGAAGGACAAAGACCGTCTATGAGCAACACAATGTTCCACAGTGTGAAATCATCAAAACAAATTCCATCCATGACAACTCATAGAGGGGAACAGCCCTTCATGTGTACACTTTGTGGCAACAGCTTTAGTAAAAAATATCTTCTGAAGCAGCACATGATGATTCATACAGGGGAAAGGCCATTTAGCTGTAGACTTTGTGGCAGCAGCTTTAGTCTAAATGCAAAATTGAAGAGGCACATGCGAATTCATACAGGGGAAAAGCCCTTTAGCAACAGCTTTAGTGACACAAGGGATCTGAAGCAGCACATGAGGGTTCATACAGGTGAAAAACCCTATAGCTGTACAGTTTGTGGCAACAGCTTTAGTCAGAGAAGTGGTCTGAAGCAGCACATGATGATTCATACAGGGGATAAACCCTATAGCTGTACAGTTTGTGGCAACAGCTTTAGTCAGAGAAGTGGTCTGAAGCGGCATATGAAGATACATACAGGCGAAAAGCCCTTTTCATGTAAAGTTTGTGGTAAAGGCTGTACTCAAAAGGGTGATCTAAAAACACACATGAGGACTCATACAGGCGAAAAGCCCTTTTCATGTAAAGTTTGTGGTAAAGGCTGTACTCAAAAGGGTGATCTAAAAAGACACATGAGGACTCATACAGGCGAAAAGCCCTTTACTTGTAAAGTTTGTGGTAAAGGCTGTGCTCAAAAGGGTGATCTAAAAACACACATGAGGACTCATACAGGTGAAAAGCCATTTTCTTGTACAGTGTGTGGTAAAGGCTGTACTCAAAAGGGTGAACTAAACAGTCACATGATGACTCATACAGGTGAAAAGCCATTTTCTTGTACAGTGTGTGGTAAAGGCTGTACTCACAAGGGTAATCTAAAAAAACACATGATGACTCATACAGGTGAAAAGCCCTTTTCTTGTTCAGTATGTGGTAAAGGCTGTGTTAGCACAAGTGATCTAAAAAAGCACATGATGATGCATACAGGTGAAAAGCCCTTTTCGTGTAAATTGTGTGGTAAAGGCTGCGTTCAAAAGGGTGATCTAAAAAGACACATGAGGACTCATACAGGGGCTTCTAGCCTTTAGTTTAAGTTAGTCACACAGACACATATATGATCATTCAGTCTTATCCAGGATGAGAATGATAAAGCATAGAGATAATCGACATGACTGAAGAAAATAAACATTAATAGTTTCTCGTGATGGATTTTTATTTGTATCTTGTGTATGGATCTTATTTTCTATTCAACATGATGGAATTTCATTTTTTATTGTAGTTTTTTTTACATTTATTTATCTTTATAGCATTATTCCCTCCAGCTCATTTACTTATTCAGCTACTGGTAGTACAATATGAGCATCACTGTGTCTGTCCACATTTGTCAGGATTTAGCAAGGCATATTCATTCTTATTCATGCAATCATTATGTTCATTGATATGCAGTAAATAATAGTGCAGTAAAATGCTGACAAACTACTGGGTCTGTGTAACTGTTCACTGTGTGTTGCCATGTGTATTGTTTACTGTGTGTTGCCATGTGTATTGTTTAGATTGTTACAATAATAGCCAACAAAGGTTGTAAAATTGCTTAAGTCACATTGTTGTGTAACAATAAAATGGTCTTGGTAACATTATCTTGTGACCTAAATGGTCAATGTCAAACTCTTAACATATGCCACTAAACTACTAGGGTGGGAACGGCAAGCTTTTTAAAATGAGAATATGCATTTATTGGAGGTGCTCAGGAGGAACCACAACTTCCACAGATTAAAGAGGAACAGGAGGATCTACTTCAAAGACCAGAAGAGGCTGGTGGATCAACATTGACATTACTAGCAGTGAAAAGTGAAGATGATGATGAAAACAGAGAGACAGAGCCTGTAGCCAGCACCTCAACTGAACACATGAACACACAAGCGGATGTAGAGGACTGTGGAACATCACAACCAACTAGTGATGACCAGCTCCTCTGTTCACACTGTTCTGAATCAGACACTGAAGACAGTGATGAGTGGGAGGAGACTCGGAGAGATCAGTCAGCTTTTAACACACTGAAATCACACAAGACACAAACAGAATGTGACAACATGTTTAATCAAAAGGTACATCTGTCTGATCATGGCCAATTTACGACAGTATCAACTTCATGGTTTGTGCATAATGCATTAGATGAAGGACTCAGAGACTAGTATGTGTGTTCACAGGTCACTTGTGTACAACATGATCCCTTAATGTAAAAAAGGCATACAGTGACAGTTATCCATAGCATTCCATAACCAGTGTTGGGCGGTATTATTAACAACATTTTAACTACATGACACTGATTGTTCTTCATTGAATACTAACAAATAAACCGGGATTCTTGAGATGTGTTATACTGCATTGTTTTTATCACAGCGATCAGCTTGTAAATCACCTGAAGGGGGGTATTCATGCACTATTAGACAATGCTTTTGCCCTTGTCCGTCCGTGTGTCCTGTTGCACACTCAGTGGTAAACATTGTTGTTTCTGCAGACCACACACTAAAATCACTGTGTTAATTTGAAGAGTCATTCACATCAAGCACGATAACGACAATATTGTTTGGATCAATGTCAACGATTTTATGAAGCATTGGCAGCCACTCAAAATCCATCAGACATCTGGGATGCAATCTGTCACTAATCCTCAAAAGATTGTCTTATTAATGTAGATGATGAGGAGACTATTATGCAGCTAACACTAGCTGGTAGGTTAACTGTCATTATCTCAGGTAGGGTACAACTATCTCACCTCCTTATAATTAATAATCAGAGTCAGATTATCCATATGCATGTGTCTTTCAGCACTCAGAGATCTCTCTCCCTTCTCTGTGTGTGCTCTGACACAGCTGGACTGCACAGCGTTTGGTGCCTCTGTTTACTGTTTTATCAGTGTGGATGCTCACATACGTATCGTTGTAGTTATACTGTAGTTGTGCTTCCTGTGAATTAACTCAGTAGAGGGAACACATGAACGTGAACACATTGAACCAAATGAACCCTATTAAGAATTATATTTGTAAGACGCCCATCCAACAGTTAACTGAAATGAACTTTAACATTATGATAGCTTTGCCAGTCTCATGGCTTTGACTTCTCCATGGTCTTTCATCAGGTAAAACACTGACAAGGGACTGACCTTTTCAAAGCTCTGCTTGCACAACATGGCAGCCTCAAACACTGTCTCCTCCTTGGTCACATTAACATGGTCGCTGGCAAGAATCTCTGTCAGTTTGTCCACAGAGAGAGAGAGGAAATCTTCCTAGGAGCATAATACAGTAGCTGATATATTATGACTCCGCTATACTTCCTGATATAACCTCTCAATCTCAATACTTCTACACTCATTTGGGCCATTTGTGGTGTTGACAGGTTGATTAATAGTAATAAAACACCTTTAATATTTGATCAGCCTGTGTGGCTGATCAAATATCTGTATCCTTCAATGTCTGTATCTGTATTTGTATCCTTCAATGTCTGACCTGCTGATACACGACATTGAAGTGTTTTATGTAACGACAGCAGGCCTCTTGAACAGCTGTGACATTTAACAAGTGTGCTGCTGCTAGCAGGGCCTGGACCAAATACAATGATATTAAGCACCGATGTTGGACAGAATGGAGACAATGAATAAGATTTAAGATGACAAAATTACCTGCACATTTTGCGTGAAGATGACTACCTCAGAAGTGTAGGCATAGCTCACCAACATCTCCATCACCTGAGGTTCCACATCGATCATGTCAACCCTTTCCTGTCTGGACTCCATCATGCCAGTTGTAAACAATGCCTGTGCAGGTTTAAAATTATAATATTTGACTTGGAATGTTGATGGTTTAGTCCTTTGTCATTTTTATTTTAGTATTGATTGCATTTAGCATGGGATTTGGCTCACATATTTGATACTCATTTCCAGACACGGCGGCCCAGATGGGTGGGCCGTGAACGCTTTGGAGATTGTCAAGTGGGCCCTGATCCAGAAAATATGGAAGTCCTGAGGCTGCATCTAGCTTTAATCTCTGTTCACCTGCAGCAAGAGCACTGTTTCTTTAACCCCAACATGTGCTATATATGTTGTTGTGTTTTTTTGTTTGCTACGATGAACATTTATTTAATTCAGGATATATTCTTTTAGCATTTTGAGCTTAATTAGGCTATTTATATAAAGCCGTGCTGCCCTGGCACTCTGGGATCTCTGTTCCCTTTTTTTTTACACTTAAGGCAAAGTGGCCTTGTCCCTATAATGACACAAACCCTAAAGTGTACCATGAATTAAGTTGCATTTTACGATATTGTCCATTTAGTGGCGTAGGCTACATTCTTTCATGTGAACTGATCCATACATGTTAGCTCCTCCTAACAACCTTGTGAGAGGTGTGTGAGAGAGAGAGAGAGAGAGAGAGAGAGAGAGAGAGAGAGAGAGAGAGAGAGAGAGAGAGAGAGAGAGAGAGAGAGAGAGAGAGAGAGAGAGAGAGAGAGAGAGAGAGGAGGGGGGGTTGATACAGAACAGCATTATGGACTGTGCTCAACTCAAGTAGTCTCACGTAGCCAGACAACTGTTCCACAATCTCTGAATGCTGTATAGAGTCTAGAACTACACCTCGAACTACACCTAGTTCAAGAATGATACTCATTCACATGTAAAAAGTACTGAAACAAGGTCATTCATTATATTAATAAAAACTCCCCACTCTCAGCGCTCTGTGTGCAGTGCTGATAAAACCCAGAATTCCGTACATTTTAAAAAACGAAAAAGGGTGGCATGATGGCGTATCATTGTAATGTCCAACAAACACAATTGTTTTCACAGAGAAGTAACATTTTGTTATCTGAATGGACAATTCCATAAAATAACCATAGCTAAACTTCTAAATTCACTTTTGATATAATCAGAATCCACTTTTGTGTCATCACAGATTTACAAGTGTAAAGAAGTCAGTGAAATGTTTTTGTGTCAATATGTTGATGAAACAAAACACGTTGGAACTGGCATCTATGTAAATGTTTCTCTGGTGATGGCCCATCATTGCACTGTCTTTTGTTATGAGCCTTTCACATTGAAATGGACCCTGACTGCAGTGAACTGGAAGAATGTGAGGAGGTGGGAGGAGGTGTTTCTCCTCTTCAAGATAAAAGGTGGTGTTTTCACTCCAAATCTCCACTCTGTCCTCCTGCTCAGACTCCAGGACACACCACAGTTAAACTCTCTGGACTCACAGTGAGGGAGGACAGACTGTCTTTCCACAGCTACATCTATCTACACTTACACACCTCTTCCACCAGGGGGCGAAAGACATTAAGAAGGCAACGGTGCCTGGATCCTTCAATGCGCATGTGTGAAACACGTTGACCCGAAAGTAAGTGCGTGTTGTGGTCTTGGTGAAAAACGTGTCATAAAGGAGGTAAAAACGTGTCAAATGGAGTCTGTACGGCTGAAGATAAATGAACACATGACGTCGGTGGGAGAGGAGATATTGTGTGTTTTGGACAAACAGCAGCGTGGTGCTGATGTTTGTTGTGTGAAGCTTGTCAGAGTGTTTGTGTTGGAGCGCCTCAGTGCGGCTGCAGAGTTCATGTGCAACCTCTTCCAGAGAGAGATAGAGACACTAGAAACTCTGCTGGAGAAACAAAACAAACTGCTGGACATTGATTTTGATATGGACATCGATCTACACACTGCAGGTATGTCTGTTACACACACAACATCAAACTACACACTGCAGGTATGTCTGTTACATCAAACTACACACTGCATATACATATCTATAGTCTCTATATATAGTCTAGTCCTCCTTATTTATGTCACATCAAAGTCCTTATTAATAATTTCGTGCTGTATTCCTTCATTCCAGATCAGTGTGTGGAGTCCAGTCTGCAGGTGAAGATCAGTTCTCCAGCCAGGACCGTTTCTATTAAACAGGAACCTGAAGACTACCTTGAACAGGAACCTGAAGACCACCTGGATCTTAGTAAGTTTTAAGCGCTCTTTATTTATTTTATTGGTGAAAGTGGGCTGGTACTGAGGGTGTACCGCAGTACGATGGTTCGGTTGTAAAAGTATGAATTGGTTCACTGAAGCTGTGCAGTTAATTCTACTTCAGTATTAACTAATCAAAAGATTCACTGATCTAACATTTACAAGTAATTAAAAAATAATTGGGACCGCCTTTCATTCAGCTCGCCTCGCATCTTCTATGAGAGCTGCAAAGTAAACAAAGGGCCACATTATTTTCAGCACAGAGCGCAGCAGAGTTTATTTACAGCTGAATTTCTTCCAACTACCAATGACAGGAAACAAAGGAAAATAAAGCAATTAAAACAGCTGG
This sequence comes from Gymnoscopelus braueri, assembly GCF_963280865.1. Taxonomy (NCBI): domain Eukaryota; kingdom Metazoa; phylum Chordata; class Actinopteri; order Myctophiformes; family Myctophidae; genus Gymnoscopelus; species Gymnoscopelus braueri. The sequence goes on along the minus strand of NC_137609.1, from coordinate 49,709,306 downwards.
GCTTTTTTATCCAGTGTGCATCATTTATTTGTATGTGTTGAACTGTTTTTCCTGCACATGGACACTGAAGTGGATGTATGTGCGCCATCTTTTCATAAAGCAGAGGGAACACTGCATGATATCATGTAAAGTTTTATAGAGTCTCATTGTATCTTTTTTCCTAGACTTCCTGCTCGCCCATGTGTGTAAAGAGGAGGGTTCCCCTGAAGAGGAGTGGAGCTCCAGTGTGGCTCAGGAAGAATCAAAATCTCCAAAATATGAGAGGAGCCCCAGTCTGGTCCAGGAGGAACCGCAACTTCCACAGATTAAAGAGGAACAGGAGGAGCTACTTCAAAGACCAGAAGAGGCTGGTGGATCAACATTGACATTACTAGCAGTGAAAAGTGAAGATGATGATGAAAACAGAGAGACAGAGCCTGTAGCCAGCACCTCAACTGAACACATTAACACACAAGCTGATGTAGAGGACTGTGGAACATCACAACCAACTAGTGATGACCAGCTCCTCTCTTCACACTGTTCTGAATCAGACACTGAAGACAGTGATGACTGGGAGGAGACTAGGAGAGATCAGTCAGCTTTAAACACACTGAAATCACACAAGACACAAACAGAATGTGACAACATGTTTAATCAAAAGGTAAATCTGACTCACACAGGGGAAAAGCCATTTGCCTGCACAGTTTGTGGTAAAGGCTGGGTTCTAAAGAGTCATCTAAAAAGACACATGAGGACTCATACAGGCGAAAAGCCCTTTTCATGTAAAGTTTGTGGTAAAGGCTGCACCCAAAAGGGTGAACTAAACAGTCACATGATGACTCATACAGGTGAAAAGCCCTTTGCCTGTACAGTTTGTGGTAAAGGCTGGGCTCACAAAGGTAATCTAAAAAAACACATGATGACTCATACAGGTGAGAAGCCCCTTTCTTGTTCAGCATGTGGTAAAGGCTGTGTTAGCACACGTGATCTAAAAATGCACATGATGACTCATACAGGCGAAAAGCCCTTTACTTGTAAAGTTTGTGGTAAAGGCTGTGCTCAAAAGGGTCATCTAAAAACACACATGAGGACTCATACAGGTGAAAAGCCATTTTCTTGTACAGTGTGTGGTAAAGGCTGTACTCAAAAGGGTGAACTAAGCAGTCACATGATGATGCATACAGGTGAAAAGCCCTTTTCCTGTAAAGTGTGTGGTAAAGGCTGGGCTCACAAGGGTAATCTAAAAAGACACATGAGGACTCATACAGGGGCTTCTAGCCTTTAGTTTAAGTTAGTCACACAGACACATATATGATCATTCAGTCTTATCCAGGATGAGAATGATAAAGCATAGAGATAATCTGACAATCGACATGACTGAAGAAAATAAACATTAACAGTTTCTCGTGATGGATTCTTATTTTATCTTGTGTATGAAATGAAAATGAAAATATTCATTCATATTCATGCAATCATTATGTTCATTGATTATGCAGTAAATAATAGTGCAGTAAAATGCTGACAAACTACTGGGTTTGTGTAACTGTTCACTGTTTGTTGCCATGTGTATTGTTTAGATTGTTACAATAATAGCCAACAAAGGTTGTAAAATTGCTTAAGTCACATTGTTGTGTAACAATAAAATGGTCTTGGTAACATTATCTTGTGACCTAAATGGCCAATGTCAAACTCTTAACATATGCCACTAAACTACTAGGGTGGGAACGGCAAGCTTTTTAAATGAGAATATGCATTTATTGGAGGTGGTCAGCATCATGAAGAGATGATTTAGGTTTATTTGTTTGAAAGGCATTTTTCCAAAACATAGGCCAGTAGGCCATTAATTAGGACAATGCCAATGTGTGAAATTGCTATTGCTATAAAGTTCTCATATGCAGGTTTAACTATGTAAAGGTAAAATATGGGGATGAAACACGGCTTAAGTTATTTGTCACCTTTAAGGTGTTGTTGCTGGAGGCTAAATCCTTCCCAGCCTAAATAATTGTAATGCAAATGTCTGGCGGGGGCTATATGCTCACTAGTCACTACTTATCATAATGAAAGGAATATACATGCAAAAAATGTGGCCCATCCATTCTCACCTGTCCATTAACAATGGGACAAGTGTCCAAAACAGTCTACAACATTCACTACCTGTGTTTTCTAATGATTAGATACATAGAGTTTAAGACCCTACAACCAGAAATAATGTATTCATGTGTGTACATTTACTGGCACTGATGAATTTAAAGGGGTTGTAAGGGATATGTTTAGCTAAACTAAGTGTTACATAGCTTTGTATTTCAATAGTAATCACTGACATAGAGTGTCAGTTCATTAACTGGGATCTCTGTGTTTCTCCAGCACTTTAGTTATCAGAAAATAAAATGTCAGGTCAGGATACCAATATTGTTCAATCAGCAGACAACTCATGCAGGATACAGGATAAACAAGTACAAATGACAAAACAGGAAGATTAACAAAACACATTAGTAGCTGCCTGGAACAATATAAAACTCACACTGATAAATGGGTTCTTTCTCCTTATTGCCTTCCCACCTGAAACGAAATATTTTATGTTTATTAAATTGATCTGAGGAGACCCTGAACAAGCATTATATCAATGATTACTATCAGAATATAGGGCTTTAACAGAACATGTTTTGTTTCTACAACAATAACAGTTGGAAGTCAGTAATTATTGGTTTTAATAAATTACAATTTAATTCTTACACTGGGTAGGTTTTTGGGTGATAGTTTTTAGACAAGAATCATCATTTAATAAAATAGTTTCAATCAAGCATAAAATGCATGTTATTAAATCACCAGACTGTGTGTAGCCTACTGGATAGCAAGAGGACATGCACTTTGATCGTTTTCTGTTACTGATTCAGTGACATTCACTCATTCAGTGTGTGTGTACTTAGGGGTGTGATATGGTAGGCTACCTGGATGATTTTGTAGCAACAAATAATGGACAAACATCATGAGTGTATTTCTAAAAATACATCAGACAACACAACATTCAGCTAAAATGTTACAGGCTAGTGATGAAAGAAGAATGTTTCCAGATTTGATGTGCTATGTTAATGTTCATGTCAGCCCAGGGCCATTGAAGCATCTTAGCTCCCCCCACTTCCTTTACTCTGCTCTGATTGGTTAAATTAAAGGTGTGAAAGACGCTCCTCAGGTATAAGTACCATAACGTTGTTGTAGTCTATGTTGTTTGTGCTTTCAGCAAATTCAGAGACAAGACAGAGAACCAGACCTTTCATCCCATTTCCAAGGATTTGACTTTGAGGAAGAAGTTTACAAGAAGGTAATAGGTTGCACACTGTAATTGTGTGGTTGAGACATTGCACTTTACCTTAGTCAAAGAGAGAGTCTTTGTATTGGTTTATACAAACTACTAACCTTGAAGATGCCATCTGTTGAAACGGTTGTATCTAATATCAAATCAAATAGTACACATTTGCACCGTGGATCAGAGCTGTGCGACCTCTATCATTTTAAAATGTGTTTAATACCAAGCCATTTATCATTACAGATGAGCCAACCGCTGGAATTTGAGCAGTCCTGTAGAGAACCCAAAAGGAGGAAGGTTGAGCACCAGGTTTGTAATGTGTGTGTTATGGCATAACTATTACAATGTGTTATCTATCTATTATCTTTTGTGTAAGTTGTTTTTTAATTAGATAAGTTGCATTAATGTTTGTTTTTTACAGGTGAATGCAACAGTGGTAGTGTTGAAGGCGTGTTCCATCCCTCTATCACGTGTACGGTTTAACAGTGGACTGTTGGATGTGAAGGATGAAATAGTTCCATTGGATTGTTCTAACCCTGTGGAATACACTGCTGTGCCAAAAAGGAAAACGGTAATTTGCATGCAAATTCTATCTGTTGGTTGAGGCCTTCTTACATCACATTGAACCTTAGCACCGGAAAAAGCTCACAACTAGTTGCATGTCAGTGTGTGAGAGCTTGTATGTCAGTTACGTATGTTCAGTCAAGAGATGCATTTTCAACGTATATTCAACGCGTTGTCAACATGTTATTTGTGGTGAAGAGATTTGATGTATTGGTCATAAACGATGGGTCCCCATGACCTTCAAGTAGCTTGGGAGCACCAGCCAATTAAATATTAAGGTGTGTTTAAGTGGTTTAGTTTTTGTGGCCAAAAACTATAATGCTGTTTTTCTTCAATCAGAAACCAAATGTAAAAGAGAAATCCGCTGCCTCCAAGAGGAGACTGGCATTGATAAAATATTGAATGTATTAATTGTGAAACAATGGAGAAAAAAAAACATTGTTTTGTTTACGTAGATAATTCAACTGTTGTTTCCTTTTTTTCTGTAGGTGTCCTCAAAGCCATCACCTGCCAGGGACTTGAAACTGGTTATAAAGGAAGAGAGTCTTTGTATGCCGTGCACAGGATACACCAAAGGTGAGAGCGATGATGATTGGTGTTCAGAAAAAAGTGCAACCGGTTGATTTCAGTCATGTGGGCACGCGACATAATTGAAATACAGTTTAATTGGGTACTAAGCTCTACCATTCTATGTATTCATTCACATTTGGATGTGTTCAGCATGCATACTGAGGACAAGCACCCAAATATGATGGGCATTAATGCCTGTATGCATTCAATATATTTTGTATATTGAATCTGTTTGCATTCAATATATCCTTCCTTTGTTATGACGCATCACAGGTTCAGTGCCACATTGGCAAATACAAATGGTAAACATTGTTGGAATAAATTGGTTCTAAATGTATCATATGAGAATCATGACTATAGTGTTATTTTCCTCCTCCTAGACTGTGTCCCTGTGTGTATAGACAAGTCTTCACCTGAACAGAAGGAGAGGGGCCACAGACTGATCAAGAAGGAACCAGAATATCCACAGATTAAAGAGGAACAGGGGGAGCTATTCCAAACACAAGAGGATTTCCAATTAGAGGCTGATGGGACAATGTTGACATTACTAACAATGAAGAGTGAAGATGTTGAAAACAAAGAAACAATCCCTCCAGCCAGCACCTCATCTGCCCACAAAACAATGCAAGCTTGTGCGGAGGACAGTGATGCATCACAATCAACTAGTGATGCTCAGCTCCTCTCTTCACACTGTTCTGAATCTGATACTGAAGACAGTGATGAGTGGGAGGAGACCAGGGAAGCCCCGTCCATTTTAAACACACTGCAATCACACAAGACACAAACTGTGGAAGGACAAAGACCGTCTATGAGCAACACAATGTTCCACAGTGTGAAATCATCAAAACAAATTCCATCCATGACAACTCATAGAGGGGAACAGCCCTTCATGTGTACACTTTGTGGCAACAGCTTTAGTAAAAAATATCTTCTGAAGCAGCACATGATGATTCATACAGGGGAAAGGCCATTTAGCTGTAGACTTTGTGGCAGCAGCTTTAGTCTAAATGCAAAATTGAAGAGGCACATGCGAATTCATACAGGGGAAAAGCCCTTTAGCAACAGCTTTAGTGACACAAGGGATCTGAAGCAGCACATGAGGGTTCATACAGGTGAAAAACCCTATAGCTGTACAGTTTGTGGCAACAGCTTTAGTCAGAGAAGTGGTCTGAAGCAGCACATGATGATTCATACAGGGGATAAACCCTATAGCTGTACAGTTTGTGGCAACAGCTTTAGTCAGAGAAGTGGTCTGAAGCGGCATATGAAGATACATACAGGCGAAAAGCCCTTTTCATGTAAAGTTTGTGGTAAAGGCTGTACTCAAAAGGGTGATCTAAAAACACACATGAGGACTCATACAGGCGAAAAGCCCTTTTCATGTAAAGTTTGTGGTAAAGGCTGTACTCAAAAGGGTGATCTAAAAAGACACATGAGGACTCATACAGGCGAAAAGCCCTTTACTTGTAAAGTTTGTGGTAAAGGCTGTGCTCAAAAGGGTGATCTAAAAACACACATGAGGACTCATACAGGTGAAAAGCCATTTTCTTGTACAGTGTGTGGTAAAGGCTGTACTCAAAAGGGTGAACTAAACAGTCACATGATGACTCATACAGGTGAAAAGCCATTTTCTTGTACAGTGTGTGGTAAAGGCTGTACTCACAAGGGTAATCTAAAAAAACACATGATGACTCATACAGGTGAAAAGCCCTTTTCTTGTTCAGTATGTGGTAAAGGCTGTGTTAGCACAAGTGATCTAAAAAAGCACATGATGATGCATACAGGTGAAAAGCCCTTTTCGTGTAAATTGTGTGGTAAAGGCTGCGTTCAAAAGGGTGATCTAAAAAGACACATGAGGACTCATACAGGGGCTTCTAGCCTTTAGTTTAAGTTAGTCACACAGACACATATATGATCATTCAGTCTTATCCAGGATGAGAATGATAAAGCATAGAGATAATCGACATGACTGAAGAAAATAAACATTAATAGTTTCTCGTGATGGATTTTTATTTGTATCTTGTGTATGGATCTTATTTTCTATTCAACATGATGGAATTTCATTTTTTATTGTAGTTTTTTTTACATTTATTTATCTTTATAGCATTATTCCCTCCAGCTCATTTACTTATTCAGCTACTGGTAGTACAATATGAGCATCACTGTGTCTGTCCACATTTGTCAGGATTTAGCAAGGCATATTCATTCTTATTCATGCAATCATTATGTTCATTGATATGCAGTAAATAATAGTGCAGTAAAATGCTGACAAACTACTGGGTCTGTGTAACTGTTCACTGTGTGTTGCCATGTGTATTGTTTACTGTGTGTTGCCATGTGTATTGTTTAGATTGTTACAATAATAGCCAACAAAGGTTGTAAAATTGCTTAAGTCACATTGTTGTGTAACAATAAAATGGTCTTGGTAACATTATCTTGTGACCTAAATGGTCAATGTCAAACTCTTAACATATGCCACTAAACTACTAGGGTGGGAACGGCAAGCTTTTTAAAATGAGAATATGCATTTATTGGAGGTGCTCAGCATCATGAAGAGATGATTTAGATTTATTTGTTTGAAAGGCATTTTTCCAAAACATAGGCCAGTAGGCCATTAATTAGGACAATGCCAATGTGTGAAATTGCTATTGCTATAAAGTTCTCATATGCAGGTTTAACTATGTAAAGGTAAAATATGGGGATGAAACACGGCTTAAGTTAATTGTCACCTTTAAGGTGTTGTTGCTGGAGGCTCAATCCTTCCCAGCCTAAATAATTGTAATGCAAATGTCTGGCGGGGGCTATATGCTCACTAGTCACTACTTATCATAATGAAAGGAATACATGCAAATTATTTGGCCCATCCATTCTCACCTGTCCATTAACAATGGGACAAGTGTCCAAACAGTCTACAACATTCACTACCTGTGTTTTCTAATGATTAGATACATAGAGTTTAAGACCCTACAACCAGAAATAATGTATTCATGTGTGTAAACTGGCACGGATGAATTTAAAGGTGGTGTAAGGGATATGTTTAGCTAAACTAAGTGTTACATAGCTTTGTATTCCAATAGTAATCACTGACATAGAGTGTTTGTTCATTAACTGGGATCTCTGTGTTTCTCCAGCACAGAAAATAAAATGTCAGGTCAGGATACCAATTTTGTTCAATCAGCAGTCAACTCATGCAGGATACAGGATAAACAAGTAAAAATGATGAAACAGGAAGATTAACAAAACACATTAGTAACTGCCTGGAACAATATAAAACAGATGCTGATAAATGGGTTCTTTCTCCTTATTGCTTTCCCACCTGAAACTAAATATTTTATGTTTATTAAATTGATCTGAGGAGACCCTGAACAAGCATTATATCAATGATTACTATCAGAATATAGGGCTTTAACAGAACATGTTTTGTTTCTACAACAATAACAGTTGGAAGTCAGTAATTATTGGTTTTAATAAATTACAATTTAATTCTTACACTGGGTAGGTTTTTGGGTGATAGTTTTTAGACAAGAATCATCATTTAATAAAATAGTTTCAATCAAGCATAAAATGCATGTTATTAAATCACCAGACTGTGTGTAGCCTACTGGATAGCAAGAGGACATGCACTTTGATCGTTTTCTGTTACTGATTCAGTGACATTCACTCATTCAGTGTGTGTGTACTTAGGGGTGTGATATGGTAGGCTACCTGGATGATTTTGTAGCAACAAATAATGGACAAACATCATGAGTGTATTTCTAAAAATACATCAGACAACACAACATTCAGCTAAAATGTTACAGGCTAGTGATGAAAGAAGAATGTTTCCAGATTTGATGTGCTATGTTAATGTTCATGTCAGCCCAGGGCCATTGAAGCATCTTAGCTCCCCCCACTTCCTTTACTCTGCTCTGATTGGTTAAATTAAAGGTGTGAAAGACGCTCCTCAGGTATAAGTACCATAACGTTGTTGTAGTCTATGTTGTTTGTGCTTTCAGCAAATTCAGAGACAAGACAGAGAACCAGACCTTTCATCCCATTTCCAAGGATTTGACTTTGAGGAAGAAGTTTACAAGAAGGTAATAGGTTGCACACTGTAATTGTGTGGTTGAGACATTGCACTTTACCTTAGTCAAAGAGAGAGTCTTTGTATTGGTTTATACAAACTACTAACCTTGAAGATGCCATCTGTTGAAACGGTTGTATCTAATATCAAATCAAATAGTACACATTTGCACCGTGGATCAGAGCTGTGCGACCTCTATCATTTTAAAATGTGTTTAATACCAAGCCATTTATCATTACAGATGAGCCAACCGCTGGAATTTGAGCAGTCCTGTAGAGAACCCAAAAGGAGGAAGGTTGAGCACCAGGTTTGTAATGTGTGTGTTATGGCATAACTATTACAATGTGTTATCTATCTATTATCTTTTGTGTAAGTTGTTTTTTAATTAGATAAGTTGCATTAATGTTTGTTTTTTACAGGTGAATGCAACAGTGGTAGTGTTGAAGGCGTGTTCCATCCCTCTATCACGTGTACGGTTTAACAGTGGACTGTTGGATGTGAAGGATGAAATAGTTCCATTGGATTGTTCTAACCCTGTGGAATACACTGCTGTGCCAAAAAGGAAAACGGTAATTTGCATGCAAATTCTATCTGTTGGTTGAGGCCTTCTTACATCACATTGAACCTTAGCACCGGAAAAAGCTCACAACTAGTTGCATGTCAGTGTGTGAGAGCTTGTATGTCAGTTACGTATGTTCAGTCAAGAGATGCATTTTCAACGTATATTCAACGTGTTGTCAACATGTTATTTGTGGTGAAGAGATTTGATGTATTGGTCATAAACGATGGGTCCCCATGACCTTCAAGTAGCTTGGGAGCACCAGCCAATTAAATATTAAGGTGTGTTTAAGTGGTTTAGTTTTTGTGGCCAAAAACTATAATGCTGTTTTTCTTCAATCAGAAACCAAATGTAAAAGAGAAATCCGCTGCCTCCAAGAGGAGACTGGCATTGATAAAATATTGAATGTATTAATTGTGAAACAATGGAGAAAAAAAAACATTGTTTTGTTTACGTAGATAATTCAACTGTTGTTTCCTTTTTTTCTGTAGGTGTCCTCAAAGCCATCACCTGCCAGGGACTTGAAACTGGTTATAAAGGAAGAGAGTCTTTGTATGCCGTGCACAGGATACACCAAAGGTGAGAGCGATGATGATTGGTGTTCAGAAAAAAGTGCAACCGGTTGATTTCAGTCATGTGGGCACGCGACATAATTGAAATACAGTTTAATTGGGTACTAAGCTCTACCATTCTATGTATTCATTCACATTTGGATGTGTTCAGCATGCATACTGAGGACAAGCACCCAAATATGATGGGCATTAATGCCTGTATGCATTCAATATATTTTGTATATTGAATCTGTTTGCATTCAATATATCCTTCCTTTGTTATGACGCATCACAGGTTCAGTGCCACATTGGCAAATACAAATGATAAACATTGTTGGAATAAATTGGTTCTAAATGTATCATATGAGAATCATGACTATAGTGTTATTTTCCTCCTCCTAGACTGTGTCCCTGTGTGTATAGACAAGTCTTCACCTGAACAGAAGGAGAGGGGCCACAGACTGATCAAGAAGGAACCAGAATATCCACAGATTAAAGAGGAACAGGGGGAGCTATTCCAAACACAAGAGGATTTCCAATTAGAGGCTGATGGGACAATGTTGACATTACTAACAATGAAGAGTGAAGATGTTGAAAACAAAGAAACAATCCCTCCAGCCAGCACCTCATCTGCCCACAAAACAATGCAAGCTTGTGCGGAGGACAGTGATGCATCACAATCAACTAGTGATGCTCAGCTCCTCTCTTCACACTGTTCTGAATCTGATACTGAAGACAGTGATGAGTGGGAGGAGACCAGGGAAGCCCCGTCCATTTTAAACACACTGCAATCACACAAGACACAAACTGTGGAAGGACAAAGACCGTCTATGAGCAACACAATGTTCCACAGTGTGAAATCATCAAAACAAATTCCATCCATGACAACTCATAGAGGGGAACAGCCCTTCATGTGTACACTTTGTGGCAACAGCTTTAGTAAAAAATATCTTCTGAAGCAGCACATGATGATTCATACAGGGGAAAGGCCATTTAGCTGTAGACTTTGTGGCAGCAGCTTTAGTCTAAATGCAAAATTGAAGAGGCACATGCGAATTCATACAGGGGAAAAGCCCTTTAGCAACAGCTTTAGTGACACAAGGGATCTGAAGCAGCACATGAGGGTTCATACAGGTGAAAAACCCTATAGCTGTACAGTTTGTGGCAACAGCTTTAGTCAGAGAAGTGGTCTGAAGCAGCACATGATGATTCATACAGGGGATAAACCCTATAGCTGTACAGTTTGTGGCAACAGCTTTAGTCAGAGAAGTGGTCTGAAGCGGCATATGAAGATACATACAGGCGAAAAGCCCTTTTCATGTAAAGTTTGTGGTAAAGGCTGTACTCAAAAGGGTGATCTAAAAACACACATGAGGACTCATACAGGCGAAAAGCCCTTTTCATGTAAAGTTTGTGGTAAAGGCTGTACTCAAAAGGGTGATCTAAAAAGACACATGAGGACTCATACAGGCGAAAAGCCCTTTACTTGTAAAGTTTGTGGTAAAGGCTGTGCTCAAAAGGGTGATCTAAAAACACACATGAGGACTCATACAGGTGAAAAGCCATTTTCTTGTACAGTGTGTGGTAAAGGCTGTACTCAAAAGGGTGAACTAAACAGTCACATGATGACTCATACAGGTGAAAAGCCATTTTCTTGTACAGTGTGTGGTAAAGGCTGTACTCACAAGGGTAATCTAAAAAAACACATGATGACTCATACAGGTGAAAAGCCCTTTTCTTGTTCAGTATGTGGTAAAGGCTGTGTTAGCACAAGTGATCTAAAAAAGCACATGATGATGCATACAGGTGAAAAGCCCTTTTCGTGTAAATTGTGTGGTAAAGGCTGCGTTCAAAAGGGTGATCTAAAAAGACACATGAGGACTCATACAGGGGCTTCTAGCCTTTAGTTTAAGTTAGTCACACAGACACATATATGATCATTCAGTCTTATCCAGGATGAGAATGATAAAGCATAGAGATAATCGACATGACTGAAGAAAATAAACATTAATAGTTTCTCGTGATGGATTTTTATTTGTATCTTGTGTATGGATCTTATTTTCTATTCAACATGATGGAATTTCATTTTTTATTGTAGTTTTTTTTACATTTATTTATCTTTATAGCATTATTCCCTCCAGCTCATTTACTTATTCAGCTACTGGTAGTACAATATGAGCATCACTGTGTCTGTCCACATTTGTCAGGATTTAGCAAGGCATATTCATTCTTATTCATGCAATCATTATGTTCATTGATATGCAGTAAATAATAGTGCAGTAAAATGCTGACAAACTACTGGGTCTGTGTAACTGTTCACTGTGTGTTGCCATGTGTATTGTTTACTGTGTGTTGCCATGTGTATTGTTTAGATTGTTACAATAATAGCCAACAAAGGTTGTAAAATTGCTTAAGTCACATTGTTGTGTAACAATAAAATGGTCTTGGTAACATTATCTTGTGACCTAAATGGTCAATGTCAAACTCTTAACATATGCCACTAAACTACTAGGGTGGGAACGGCAAGCTTTTTAAAATGAGAATATGCATTTATTGGAGGTGCTCAGCATCATGAAGAGATGATTTAGATTTATTTGTTTGAAAGGCATTTTTCCAAAACATAGGCCAGTAGGCCATTAATTAGGACAATGCCAATGTGTGAAATTGCTATTGCTATAAAGTTCTCATATGCAGGTTTAACTATGTAAAGGTAAAATATGGGGATGAAACACGGCTTAAGTTAATTGTCACCTTTAAGGTGTTGTTGCTGGAGGCTCAATCCTTCCCAGCCTAAATAATTGTAATGCAAATGTCTGGCGGGGGCTATATGCTCACTAGTCACTACTTATCATAATGAAAGGAATACATGCAAATTATTTGGCCCATCCATTCTCACCTGTCCATTAACAATGGGACAAGTGTCCAAACAGTCTACAACATTCACTACCTGTGTTTTCTAATGATTAGATACATAGAGTTTAAGACCCTACAACCAGAAATAATGTATTCATGTGTGTAAACTGGCACGGATGAATTTAAAGGTGGTGTAAGGGATATGTTTAGCTAAACTAAGTGTTACATAGCTTTGTATTCCAATAGTAATCACTGACATAGAGTGTTTGTTCATTAACTGGGATCTCTGTGTTTCTCCAGCACAGAAAATAAAATGTCAGGTCAGGATACCAATTTTGTTCAATCAGCAGTCAACTCATGCAGGATACAGGATAAACAAGTAAAAATGATGAAACAGGAAGATTAACAAAACACATTAGTAACTGCCTGGAACAATATAAAACAGATGCTGATAAATGGGTTCTTTCTCCTTATTGCTTTCCCACCTGAAACTAAATATTTTATGTTTATTAAATTGAGCTGAGGAGACCCTGAACAAGCATTATATCAATGATTACTATCAGAATATAGGGTTTTAACAGAACATGTTTTGTTTCTACAACAATAACAGTTGGAAGTCAGTCATTATTGGTTTTAATAAATTACAATTTAATTCTTACACTGGGTAGGTTTTGGGTGATAGTTTTTAGACATGAATCATCATTTAATAAAATAGTTTCAATCAAGCATAAAATGCATGTTATTAAATCACCAGACTGTGTGTAGCCTACTGGATAGCAAGAGGACATGCACTTTGATTGTTTTCTGTTACTGATTCAGTGACATTCACTCATTCAGTGTGTGTGTACTTAGGGGTGTGATATGGTAGGCTACCTGGATGATTTTGAAGCAACAAATAATGGACAAACACATCATGAGTGTATTTCTAAAAAAATACATCAGACAACACAACATTCAGCTAAAATGTTACAGGCTAGTGATGAAAGAAGAATGTGTCCAGATTTGATGTGCTATGTTAATGTTCATGTCAGCCCAGGGCCATTGAAGCATCTTAGCTCCCCCCACTTCCTTTACTCTGCTCTGATTGGTTGAATTAAAGGTGTTAAAGACCCTCCTCAGGTAGAAGTACCATAACGTTGTTGTAGTCTATGTTGTTTGTGCTTTCAGCAAATTCAGAGACAAGACAGAGAACCAGACCTTTCATCCCATTTCCAAGGATTTGACTTTGAGGAAGAAGTTTACAAGAAGGTAATAGGTTGCACACTGTAATTGTGTGGTTGAGACTTTGCACTTACTTTAGTCAAAGAGTGAGCCTTTGTATTGGTTTATACAAACTACTAACCTTGAAGATGCCATCTGTTGAAACGGTTGTATCTAATATCAAATAAAATAGTACAATTTTGCACAGTGGATCACAGCTGTGCAACCTCTATCCTTTTTAAATGTGTTTAATACCAAGCCATTTATAATTACAGATGAGCCAACCGGAAGTTGAGCAGTCCTGTAGAGAACCCAAAAGGAGGAAGGTTGAGCACCAGGTTTGTAATGAGTGTGTTATGGCATAACTATTACAATGTGTTATCTATTATTGTGTGTGTATGTTGTTTTTCAATTAGATAAGTTGCATTTATGTTTTATTTATTTGTTTACAGGTGAATGCAACAGCAGTAGTGTTGAAGGCGTGTTCCATCCCTCTATCACGTGTAAGGTTTAACAGTGGACTGTTGGATGTGAAGGATGAAATAGTTCCATTGGATCTTTCTAACCCTGTGGAACACACTGCTGTTCCAAAAAGGAAAAAGGTAATTTGCATGCAAATTACATCTGTTGGTTGAGGCCTTCTTACATCACATTGAACCCTAGCATCGAAAAGAGATGAGAGCTTGTATGTCAGTTAAGTTCAGTCAAGAGATGCATTTTCAACGTACGGTGAAGAGATTTGATGTATTGATCATACAAGGAATGGATCAAGTAGCTGGGGAACACCAGCCAATTAAATATTAAGGGTGTGTTTAAGTGGCTTCTTTTTTTTGCCCATAACTTTAATGCTGTTTTTCTTCACTCAGAAACCAAATCTAGAAGAGAAATCGGCTGCCTCCAAGTGGATACTGAATGTATTAATTGTGAAACAATGGAGAAAACATGTTTTGTGTACGTAGTTAATTCAACGGTTGTTTCCCTTTTTGCTGTAGGTGTCCTCAAAGCCATCACCTGCCAGGGATGTGAAACTGGTTATAAAGGAAGAGAGTCTTTGTATGCCGTGCACAGCATACACCAAAGGTGAGAGCGATGATGATTGATGTTCAGAAAAAAACGGTTGATTTCAGTCCTGTGTGGGGGGGAAATAATCTCCATTACAGCACTGACCGTTACCGTACTAATTGAAATTCAGCATATTATGACGTCATATTGATGGAAAAAAAGGGACATGGACACAGATTTGTGGATTTATATATTTCTGAGCCGACCAACTTCCCACTTGGAACATCACTGTAAACCAAATAGGGTGCTTAGGGTACAAAAATATACAATTCTATGGATTCAGTCATTCATTCATTTGGATGTGCTCAGCATGCATACTGAGGACAAGCACCCAATTATGATGGGCATTAATGCCTGTATGCATTCAATGTATTGTGTGGGCTTGCCCTCCTTCCTTTGTTATGACACATCATTCAGTGCCACAATGGCAAATACAAATGGTTAACATTGTTGGAATAAATTGGTTCTAAATGTATCATGTGAGAATCGTGACTTAACTATCATGTTATTTTCCTCCTCCTAGACTGTGTCCCTGTGTGTAAAGACAAGTCTTCACCTGAACAGAAGGAGAGGGGCCACAGACTGATCAAGAAGGAACCAGAATACCCACAGATTAAAGAGGAACAGGAGGAGCTATTCCAAACACAAGATGATTTCCAATTAGAGGCTGATGGGACAATGTTGACATTACTAACAATGAAGAGTGAAGATGTTGAAAACAAAGAAACAATCCCTCCAGCCAGCACCTCATATGCACACAAAACAATGCAAGCTTGTGCAGAGGACAGTGATGCATCACAATCAACTAGTGATAATCAGCTCCTCTCTTCACACTGTTCTGAATCTGATACTGAAGACAGTGATGAGTGGGAGGAGACCAGGGAAGCCCCATCCATTTTAAACACACTGCAATCACACAAGACACAAACTGTGGAAGGACAAAGACCGTCTATGAGCAACAAACTGTTCCACAGTGTGCAATCATCAAAACAAATTCCGTCCATGAAAACTCATAGAGGGGAAAAGCCCTTCATGTGTACACTTTGTGGCAACAGCTTTAGTATAAAATACCTTCTGAGGCAGCACATGAGGATTCATACAGGGGAAAAGCCATTTAGCTGTAAACTTTGTGGCAGCAGCTTTAGTGTAAATGCAAATTTGAAGAGGCACATGCTAATTCATACAGGGGAAAAGCCCTTTAGCTGTATTGTTTGTGGCAACCACTTTGGTCACATGGGTGATCTTAAGCGGCACATGAGGACTCATACAGGGGAAAAGCCCTTTAGCTGTACAGATTGTGGCAACAGCTTTAGTGAGAGAAGGAATCTGAAAGAGCACATGATGATTCATACAGGGGATAAACCCTATAGCTGTACTGTTTGTGGTAGAAGCTTTAGTCTAACACGTAGTCTGAAGCAGCATATGAAGATACATACAGGGGTAAAACCCTATAACTGTACAGTTTGTGGCAACAGCTTTAGTCTAAATGAAAATTTGAAGAGGCACATGAGAATCCATACAGGGGAAAGGCCCTTTAGCTGTACAGTTTGTGGCAACAGCTTTAGTCAGAGAAGTGGTCTGAAGCAGCATATGAAGATACATACAGGCGAAACGCCCTTTGCCTGTACAGTTTGTGGTAAAGGCTGGGCTCACAAGGGTAATCTAAAAACACACATGAGGACTCATACAGGGGCTTCTAGCCTTTAGTTTAAGTTAGTCACACAGACACATATATGATCATTCAGTCTTATCCAGGATGAGAATGATAAAGCATAGAGATAATCGACATGACTGAAGAAAATAAACATTAATAGTTTCTCGTGATGGGTTTTTATTTTATCTTGTGTATGGATCTTATTTTCTATTCAACATGATGGAATTTCATTTTTTATTGTAGTTTTTTTTTACATTTATTTATCTTTATAGCATTATTCCCTCCAGCTCATTTACTTATTCAGTTACTGGTAGTACAATATGAGCATCACTGTGTCTGTCCACATTTGTCAGGATTTAGCAAGTCATATTCATTCTTATTCATGCAATCATTATGTTCATTGATATGCAGTAAATAATAGTGCAGTAAAATGCTGACAAACTACTGGGTTTGTGTAACTGTTCACTGTGTGTTGCCATGTGTATTGTTTAGATTGTTACAATAATAGCCAACAAAGGTTGTAAAATTGCTTAAATGAACAGCTGTGACATTTAACAAGTGTGCTGCTGCTAGCAGGGCCTGGACCAAATACAATGATATTAAGCACCGATGTTGGACAAAATGGAGACAATGAATATGAATTAAGATGACAAAATTACCTGCACATTTTGCGTGAAGATGACTACCTCAGAAGTGTAGGCATAGCTCACCAACATCTCCATCACCTGAGGTTCCACATCGATCATGTCAACCCTCTCCTGTCTGGACTCCATCATGCCAGTTGTAAACAATGCCTGTGCAGGTTTAAAATTATAATATTTGACTTGGAATGTTGATGGTTTAGTCCTTTGTCATTTTTATTTTAGTATTGATTGCATTTAGCATGGGATTTGGCTCACATATTTGATACTCATTTCCAGACACGGCGGCCCAGATGGGTGGGCCGTGAACGCTTTGGAGATTGTCAAGTGGGCCCTGATCCAGAAAATATGGAAGTCCTGAGGCTGCATCTAGCTTTAATCTCTGTTCACCTGCAGCAAGAGCACTGTTTCTTTAACCCCAACATGTGCTATAGATGTTGTTGTGTTTTTTTTTGCTACGATGAACATGTATTTAATTCAGGATATATTCTTTTAACATTTTGAGCTTAATTAGGCTATTTATATAAAGCCGTGCTGCCCTGGCACTTGGCATTTCTGTTCCCCTTCTTTTTTTTACACTTAAGGCCAAGTGGCCTTGTCCCTATAATGACACAAACCCTAAAGTGTACCATGGATTAAGTTGCATTTTACGATATTGTCCATTTAGTGGCGTAGGCTACATTCTTTCATGTGAACTGATCCATACATGTTAGCTCCTCCTAACAACCTTGTGAGAGGTGTGTGAGAGAGAGAGAGAGAGAGAGAGAGAGAAAGAGAGAGAGGGGGGGGGGGGGTTGATACAGAACAGCATTAGGGACTGTGCTCAACTCAAGTAGTCTCACGTAGCCAGACAACTGTTCCACAATCTCCGAATGCTGTATAGAGTCTAGAACTACACCTCGAACTACACCTAGTTCAAGAATGATACTCATTCACATGTAAAAAGTACTGAAACAAGGTCATTCATTATATTAGTAAAAACTCCCCACTCTCAGCGCTCTGTGTGCAGTGCTGATAAAACCCAGAATTCCGTACATTTTCAAAAACGAAAAAGGGTGGCATGATGGCGTATCATTGTAATGTCCAACAAACACACTTGTTTTCACAGAGAAGTAACATTTTGTTATCTGAATGGACAATTCCATAAAATAACCATATCAATAGCTAAACTTCTAAATGTCCTTTTGACATAATCAGAATCCACTTTTGTGTCATCACAGATTTACAAGTGTAAAGAAGTCAGTGAAATGTTTTTGTGTCAATATGTTGATGAAACAAAACACATTGGAACTGGCATCTATGTAAATGTTTCTCTGGTGATGGCCCATCATGGCACTATCTTTTGTTATGAGCCTTTCACATTGAAATGGACCCTGACTGCAGTGAACTGGAAGAATGTGAGGAGGTGGGAGGAGGTGTTTCTCCTCTTTAAGATAAAAGGTGGTGTTTTCACTCCAGTTCTTCACTCTGTCCTCCTGCTCAGACTCCAGGACACACCACAGTTAAACTCTCTGGACTCACAGTGAGGGAGGACAGACTGTCTTTCCACAGCTACATCTATCTGTAGCACTAAAGGTACTAAGAAGGCAACGGTGCCTGGATCCTTCAATGCGCATGTGTGAAACACGTTGACCCGAAAGTAAGTGCGTGTTGTGGTCTTGGTGAAAAACGTGTCATAAAGGAGGTAAAAACGTGTCAAATGGAGTCTGTACGGCTGAAGATAAATGAACACATGACGTCGGTGGGAGAGGAGATATTGTGTGTTTTGGACAAACAGCAGTGTGGTGCTGATGTTTGTTGTGTGAAGCTTGTGTTGGAGCGCCTCAGTGCAGCTGCAGAGTTCATGTGCAACCTCTTCCAGAGAGAGATAGAGACACTAGAAACTCTTCTGGAGAAACAAAACAAACTGCTGGACATTGATTTTGATATGGACATCGATCTACACACTGCAGGTATGTCTGTTACACACACAACATCAAACTACACACTGCAGGTATGTCTGTTACATCAAACTACACACTGCAGGTATGACACAGTGTTCGCATGTCGTGCGTGTTGTTAGATTGTAGATCTGTTTTTGGGGATCATTATTTGTAGATCCACACACCTATTCTCACACACCTACTTTTAAAGTTTAATATTATACGTCCATAGTCTCTATATATAGTCTAGTCCTCCTTATTTATGTCACATCAAAGTCCTTATTATTAATTTCGTGCTGTATTCCTTCATTCCAGATCAGTGTGTGGAGTCCAGTCTGCAGGTGAAGATCAGTTCTCCAGCCAGGACCGTTTCTATTAAACAGGAACCTGAAGACTACCTTGAAAAGGAACCTGAAGACCACCTGGATCTTAGTAAGTTTTAAGCACTCTTTATTTATTTTATTGGTGAAAGTGGGCTGGTACTGAGGGTGTACCTCAGTACGATGGTTCGGTTGTAAAAGTATGAATGGGTTCACTGAAGCTGTGCAGTTAATTCTACTTCAGTAGTAACTAATCAAAAGACTCACTTATCTAACATTTACAAGTAATTAAAAAATAATTGGGACCGCCTCTCATTCAGCTCGCCTCGCATCTTCTATGAGAGCTGCAAAGTAAACAAAGGGCCACATTAGCGCAGCAGAGTTTATTTACGGCTGAAGTTCTTCCAACTACTGAAGACAGGAAACAAAGGAAAATAAAGCAATTAAAACAGCTGGGCTTTTTTATCCAGTGTGCATCATTTATTTTTATTTGTTGAACTGTTTTTCCTGCACCTGGACACTGAAGTGGATGTATGTGCGCCATCTTTTCATAAAGCAGAGGGAACACTGCATGATATCATGTAAAGTTTTATAGAGTCTCATTGTATCTTTTTTCCTAGACTTCCTGCTCGCCCATGTGTGTAAAGAGGAGGTTTCCCCTGAAGAGGAGTGGAGCTCCAGTCTGGCTCAGGAAGAATCAAAATCTCCAAAATATGAGAGGAGCCCCAGTCTGGTCCAGGAGGAACCACAACTTCCACAGATTAAACAGGAACAGGAGGAGCTACTTCAAAGACCAGAAGAGGCTGGTGGATCAACATTGACATTACTAACAGTGAAAAGTGAAGATGATGATGAAAACAGAGAGACAGAGCCTGTAGCCAGCACCTCAACTGAACACATGAACACACAAGCTGATGTAGAGGACTGTGGAACATCACAACCAACTAGTGATGACCAGCTCCTCTCTTCACACTGTTCTGAATCAGACACTGAAGACAGTGATGAGTGGGAGGAGACTAGGAGAGACCAGTCAGCTTTAACCACACTGAAATCACACAAGACACAAACAGAATGTGACAACATGTTTAATCAAAAGGTACATCTGATTCACACAGGGGAAAAGCCCTTTGCCTGTACAGTTTGTGGTAAAGGCTGGGTTCGAAAGAGTCATCTAAAAAGACACATGAGGACTCATACAGGCGAAAAGCCCTTTTCATGTAAAGTTTGTGGTAAAGGCTGTACTCAAAAGGGTGATCTAAAAACACACATGAGGACTCATACAGGTGAAAATCCATTTTCTTGTACAGTGTGTGGTAAAGGCTGTACTCGCAAGGGTGAACTAAACAGACACATGATGACTCATACAGGTGAAAAGCCATTTTCTTGTACAGTTTGTGGTAAAGGCTGTACTCAAAAGGGTAATCTAAAAAAACACATGAGGACTCATACAGGCGAAAAGCCCTTTTCATGTAAAGTTTGTGGTAAAGGCTGTACTCAAAAGGGTGATCTAAAGACACACATGATGACTCATACAGGCGAAAAGCCATTTTCTTGTACAGTGTGTGGTAAAGGCTGCTCTCACAAGGGTCATCTAAAAAGACACATGAGGACTCATACAGGGGCTTCTAGCCTTTAGTTTAAGTTAGTCACACAGACACATATATGATCATTCAGTCTTATCCAGGATGAGAATGATAAAGCATAGAGATAATCTGACAATCGACATGACTGAAGAAAATAAACATTAATAGTTTCTCGTGATGGATTTTTATTTTATCTTGTGTATGGATCTTATTTTCTATTCAACATGATGGAATTTCATGTTTTATTGTAGTTTTTTTTTACATGTATTTATCTTTGTAGCATTATTCCCTCCAGCTCATTTGCTTATTCAGTTACTGGCAGTACAATATGAGCATCCACTGTGTCTGTCCACATTTGTCAGGATTTAGCAAGTCATATTCATTCATATTCATGCAATCATTATGTTCATTGAGATGCAGTAAATAATAGTGCATTAAAATGCTGACAAACTACTGGGTTTGTGTAACTGTTCACTGTGTGTTGCCATGTGTATTGTTTAGATTGTTACAATAATAGCCAACACAGGTTGTAAAATTGCTTAAGTCACATTGTTGTGTAACAATAAAATGGTCTTGGTAACATTATCGTGTGACCTAAATGGTCAATGTCAAACTCTTAACATATGCCACTAAACTACTAGGGTGGGAACGGCAAGCTTTTAAAAATGAGAATATGCATTTATTGGAGGTGGTCAGCATCATGAAGAGATGATTTAGGTTTATTTGTTTGAATTTTTTCCAAAACATAGGCCAGTAGGCCATTAATTAGGACATTGCCAATGTGTGAAATTGCTATTGCTATAAAGTTCTCATATGCAGGTTTAACTATGTAAAGGTAAAATATGGGGATGAAACACAGCTTAAGTTATTTGGCACCTTTAAGGTGTTGTTGCTGGAGGCTAAATCCTTCCCAGCCTAAATAATTGTAATGCAAATGTCTGGCGGGGGCTATATGCTCACTAGTCACTACTTATCATAATGAAAGGAATACATGCAAATTATTTGGCCCATCCATTCTCACCTGTCCATTAACAATGGGACAAGTGTCCATAACAGTCTACAACATTCACTACCTGTGTTTTCTAATGATTAGATACATAGAGTTTAAGACCCTACAACCTGAAATAATGTATTCATGTGTGTAAACTGGCACTGATGAATTTAAAGGGGGTGTAAGGGATATTTTTAGCTAAACTAAGTGTTACATAGCTTTGTATTCCAATAGTAATCACTGACATAGAGTGTTTGTTCATTAACTGGGATCTCTGTGTTTCTCCAGCACTTTAGTTATCAGAAAATAAAATGTCAGGTCAGGATACCAATATTGTTCAATCAGCAGACAACTCATGCAGGATACAGGATAAACAAGTAAAAATGACAAAACAGGAAGATTAACAAAACACACTAGTAGCTGCCTGGAACAATATAAAACTCACACTGATAAATGGGTTCTTTCTCCTTATTGCTTTCCCACCTGAAACTAAATATTTTAAGTTTATTAAATTGAACCCTGAACAAGCATTATATCAATGATTACTATCAGAATATAGGGCTTTAACAGAACATGTTTTGTTTCTACAACAATAACAAGTTAAAAGTCAGTAATTATTGGTTTTAATAAATTACAATTTAATTCTTACACTGGGTAGGTTTTTGGGTGATAGTTTTTAGACATGAATCATCATTTAATAAAATAGTTTCAATCAAGCATAAAATGCATGTTATTAAATCACCAGACTGTGTGTAGCCTACTGGATAGCAAGAGGACATGCACTTTGATTTGAATCACACATTGCAAAAAGCACACATTTCTTTTGATGATG
This sequence comes from Gymnoscopelus braueri, assembly GCF_963280865.1. NCBI lineage: Eukaryota > Metazoa > Chordata > Actinopteri > Myctophiformes > Myctophidae > Gymnoscopelus > Gymnoscopelus braueri. Next base: position 49,686,658 of record NC_137609.1, on the reverse strand, counting down.
ATTTTGCTTTGGTGATTGTTGTCGGCCAGCCGAACGCCCGTCCTCCTCTCGAACTGGGGTCGCGTCGCCGTGTCGTCAGCTCTCGTGGTGAAGCAGCTCCCTCGACGTTGCTTGTCCGACTCTCGGCACCGAACTCCCTTGCGTCTCAGTGGGGGTTGGTTTGTGTCGAGCTGGATGGGTCCGCCTTGCTTCCTCGGACAGGGATGATGGCGTTCCGCCTTTCTCTCGACGTCTCGCTAATGTAGGCTAGCCACTCCACACGCGAATGGCTACCTCCGTTATTTTGACCAACACCAAATCTCAGCACTTTCCTCGTTGCACGGGCTGGCTGTGTTAAATAACTGTACCGATATCTAGAGCTCAACCTAATAACTCCAAATATACCCCTCGGTCCAGGGACGATGCACACAGATGAAATTGGTGTAAATCACTGGACTACAACAACACCGATACTGCCTTTTTGGTAATTTATTAACACACACACATTCACACATAAACACACATGGTTCTAAACTAAACTCTCCGAATGCTGTATAGAGTCTAGAACTACACCTCGAACTACACCTAGTTCAAGAATGATACTCATTCACATGTAAAAAGTACTGAAACAAGGTCATTCATTATATTAATAAAAACTCCCCACTCTCAGCGCTCTGTGTGCAGTGCTGATAAAACCCAGAATTCCATACATTTTCAAAAACGAAAAAGGGTGGCATGATGGCGTATCATTGTAATGTCCAACAAACACACTTGTTTTCACAGAGAAGTAACATTTTGTTATCTGAATGGACAATTCCATAAAATAACCATATCAATAGATACACTTCTAAATTAACTTTTGACATAATCAGAATCCACTTTTGTGTCATCACAGATTTACAAGTTTAAAGAAGTCAGTGAAATGTTTTTGTGTCAATATGTTGATGAAACAAAACACATTGGAACTGGCATCTATGTAAATGTTTCTCTGGTGATGGCCCATCATTGCACTGTCTTTTGTTATGAGCCTTTCACATTGAAATGGACCCTGACTGCTGTGAACTGGAAGAATGTGAGGAGGTGGGAGGAGGTGTTTCTCCTCTTCAAGATAAAAGGTGGTGTTTTCACTCCAAATCTCCACTCTGTCCTCCTGCTCAGACTCCAGGACACACCACAGTTAAACTCTCAGGACTCACAGTGAGGGAGGACAGACTGTCTTTCCACAGCTACATCTATCTGTAGCACTAAAGGCACTAAGAAGGCAACGGTGCCTGGATCCTTCAATGCGCATGTGTGAAACACGTTGACCCGAAAGTAAGTGCGTGTTGTGGTCTTGGTGAAAAACGTGTCATAAAGGAGGTAAAAACGTGTCAAATGGAGTCTGTACGGCTGAAGATAAATGAACACATGACGTCGGTGGGAGAGGAGATATTGTGTGTTTTGGACAAACAGCAGCGTGGTGCTGATGTTTGTTGTGTGAAGCTTGTCAGAGTGTTTGTGTTGGAGCGCCTCAGTGCGGCTGCAGAGTTCATGTGCAACCTCTTCCAGAGAGAGATAGAGACACTAGAAACTCTTCTGGAGAAACAAAACAAACTGCTGGACATTGAGAGCTGCAAATTGATAAAACTTGAGAGCTGCATAATAATGCATTAGATGAAGGACTCAGAGACTAGTATGTGTGTTCACAGGTCACTTGTGTACAACATGATCCCTTAAGGTAAAAAAGGCATACAGTGACAGTTATCCATAGCATTCCATAACCAGTGTTGGGGGGTATTATTAACAACATTTTAACTACATGACACTGATTGTTCTTCATTGAATACTAACAAATAAACCGGGATTCTTGAGATGTGTTATACTGCATTGTTTTTATCACAGCAATCAGCTTGTAGATCACCTGAAGGGGGGTATTCATGCACTATTAGACAATGCTTTTGCCCTTGTCCGTCCGTGTGTCCTGTTGCACACTCAATGGTAAACATTGTTGTTTCTGCAGACCACACATTAAAATCACTGTGTTAATTTGAAGGTTCATTCACACCAAGCACGATAACGACAATATTGTTTGGATCAATTTCAACGATTTTATGAAGCATTGGCAGCCACTCAAAATCCATCAGACATCTGGGATGCAATCTGTCACTAATCCTCAAAAGATTGTGTTATTAATGTAGATGATGAGGAGACTATTATGCAGCTAACACTAGCTGGTAGGTTAACTGTCATTATCTCAGGTAGGGTACAACTATCTCACCTCCTTATAATTAATAATCAGAGTCAGATTATCCATATGCATGTGTCTTTCAGCACTCAGAGATCTCTCTCCCTTCTCTGTGTGTGCTCTGACACAGCTGGACTGCACAGCGTTTGGTGCCTCTGTTTACTGTTTTATCAGTGTGGATGCTCACATACGTATCGTTGTAGTTATACTGTAGTTGTCCTGTCCTGTGAATTAACTCAGTAGAGTGAACACAGAAACGTGAACACATTGAACCAAATGAACCATATTAAGAATTGTATTTGTAAGACGCCCATCCAACAGTTAACTGAAATGAACTTTAACATTATGATAGCTTTGCCAGTCTCATGGATTTGACTTCTCCATGGTCTTTCATCAGGTAAAACACTGACAAGGGACTGACCTTTTCAAAGCTCTGCTTGCACAACATGGCAGCCTCAAACACTGTCTCCTCCTTGGTCACATTAACATGGTCGCTGGCAAGAATCTCTGTCAGTTTGTCCACAGAGAGAGAGAGGAAATCTTCCTAGGAGCATAATACAGTAGCTGATATATTATGACTCCGCTATACTTCCTGAAATAACCTCTCAATCTCAATATTTCTACACTCATTTGGGCCAGTTGTGGTGTTGACAGGTTGATTAATAGTAATAAAACACCTTTAATATTTGATCAGCCTGTGTGGCTGATCAAATATCTGTATCCTTCCATGTCTGTATCTGTATTTGTATCCTTCAATGTCTGACCTGCTGATACACGACATTGAAGTGTTTCATGTAACGACAGCAGGCCTCTTGAACAGCTGTGACATTTAACAAGTGTGCTGCTGCTAGCAGGGCCTGGACCAAATACAATGATATTAAGCACAGATGTTGGACAGAATGGAGACAATGAATAAGATTTAAGATGACAAAATTACCTGCACATTTTGCGTGAAGATGACTACCTCAGAAGTGTAGGCATAGCTCACCAACATCTCCATCACCTGAGGTTCCACATCGATCATGTCAACCCTTTCCTGTCTGGACTCCATCATGCCAGTTGTAAACAATGCCTGTGCAGGTTTAAAATTCTAATATTTGACTTGGAATGTTGATGGTTTAGTCCTTTGTCATTTTTATTTTAGTATTGATTGCATTTAGCATGGGATTTGGCTCACATATTTGATACTCATTTCCAGACACGGCGGTCCAGATGGGTGGGCCGTGAACGCTTTGGAGATTGTCAAGTGGGCCCTGATCCAGAAAATATGGAAGTCCTGAGAATGCATGTAGCTTTTTTTTTTAGCACTTGAATTTTATTTCCAATTTTCATACATTCTGTAATCACATTATGGACATACATAAAATAAAACAGACAAACAAAACAAAAAACAATTGCATCACTTTGAACATCATCAGACAAATCAAAGAAATATACAAAGGCATCACAGGCAATCAAAGGTCATTGTTCCAATTTCCAACAGTACCAATCGTCCATACATGTCCTTCAGGACAGACATCCAAGTCTATATATAGTATCAAGTCCAGTCAATTTGACATTAGGGGGGGGCCGAATCCCCAATCAGTCTGGGCAGCTGCAGTACTACCGGTGTCCATCTGATATTGAAAAACTCTGTCCTCATATGTAGTCTAGCTGTAATGCTTTCCATCAGGTATATGCTTTTTAACCTATCCCTCCATTGCTGGATAGTTGGTGGCTTCACATTTCTCCAAGACACGGTAATCATTTTTTTTGCGATCAACAGCAACACCCCAAGCAGATATGTCTGGTTCTTGGTCACTATTCCACCCGGAATCTCACCAAGTATGAAGAACGCAGGCTCAAAAGGAATGTCAACTCCCATAATTTGTTTAATCTCGCCTTGAATTTCCCTCCAAAATTTTAGTATTTTTGGACAATCCCAAAATATGTGGGTATGATCCCCTATCTTCCCACATTCTCTCCAACATAGGTCTGAAGTGTTGCTGTATTTCGCTAGCATTTGGGGAGTCTTAAACACTCGCATTTTTGTTTTCCATTCAAACTCTCTCCAAGTAGGACTGCTTGTTAGTTTATGGCCATTAAGGCATGATTTTTCCCAGTTGTTGTCAGTCATACAGATGTTCATTTCTAGTTCCCACTTCTGTTTAATATCTAGAGTATTTCCCATAACATTGTCTTGGAGCCACCCATAAAGATGGGATATCAGATTCCTTGTTATCTCTCCATCCATGGTCAACATAAATAATTTTTCTAGATTTGAAGGCAATTTACAGATCTGCTCCCAGTTTGTATTTGTTTGTAAATAGTGTCTTAATTGAAGAAATCTAAAGAAGTCCATCCCTGACAAGCCAAATTCTTGCTGAAGCTGCATATATGATTTCAGAGTTTCCCCTGAGAAAAGCTGATCTACAATGATTAGCCCCTTGTTTGCCCATCTACTGAAACCGATATCTAATGATCTTGGCTCAAAATCTGGAATGGCTGCTATCTTCATCACTCTGGATATGGAATTAAAGAGATGTAGTTTCTTTTTTATAGACAACCATGTTTTTATAGTGAATGTAATCCACTCATTATCTATTTTAATTTTCTTCCATTGTTCTTGGCTTACAAATGGCAGCCCCTCCAGTGGAATATTGGGACAAGCATTCTTTTCTATGCTCACCCAGCCTGTTTCCAAATCATTAGTTATCCAAGCTATCAAGGTCCTAAGCTGTGCTGCCCAGTAATAATACTTAATATTGGGCAAGTTAAGGCCCCCAGCTTTTTTGGACAACAAAAGTGTTTTGAGTCTTACCCTTGGCTTTTTGTTTTGCCAAATGAATCTTGACACTAGTTTATCTATGTTTTTAAATGTCCCCATTGGTACCCCTACTGGCAATGCTTGAAACAAAAACAGTAACCTCGGTAAAACATTCATTCGTATCGTTTCAATCCTGCCTATCAGTGACAGTGGTAGAATTTCCCATCTAAGTAAGTCATCCTTTATCTTTTTCAATAGTTTGCCATAATTAGCTTCGTACAGGCCTGAAAAAGAGGGAGTGATAACAATTCCCAAATATCTAAAGCCATCTCTGGACCAATGGAACCGAACTTTGTCATCCAATTGCGGTGGCCAAGTACCTGACAACATCATTGCTTCCGATTTTGAGTCATTTGTTTGATATCCAGATATTTCTCCATATTCTGTTAAGACTTCTAGTATGTTTGGTATCGAAATAATAGGGTCCATTACATATAAAAGTACATCGTCCGCGAATAAAGAGATCTTGTGTTCCTCCCCTCTATCATCTCTAATACCTTTTATCTGTTCTGATTGTCTAATGAGCTCTGCCAATGGTTCCAGACTTAAATTGAAGAGCAAAGGCGAAAGACTGTCCCCCTGCCGGACACCACGTTTCAAGCCAAAGAAATTGGAGCAAAATCCATTCACTCTTACCCTTGACCTTGGATTTAAATAAATGACTTTAACCCAATCTATGAATGTGGGATGAAAACCCATCTTGTCAAGTGTATGGTAGAGATATTCCAAATCCAGAACATCAAAGGCCTTGCGTGCATCCAGACTAAGTAGCATGGCGGTCTGACCTCTCTTTTTTGCACATGACATAATGTTAAGAGTACGCCTGATGTTGTTGGCACCCTGTCTTCCTGGTATGAATCCTGTTTGGTCAGGTGATATTAACTGTGTCACAACCTTTTGGATTCTCTTGGTTAATATGGCAGTAAGTATCTTTTGATCATTGCATAGGAGACTTATTGGCCTGTAACCCTCGCATTTGGTAGGGTCTTTACCCTCTTTATGAATAACCGATATTATGGCTTCTGCCCATGACCCAGGAGGAATTCCTTCAGTCAGAGCGTAGTTGAAAACTTTAGCTAAAATCGGAGAGAGCTCCTCTACAAAACATTTGTAGAATTCAGCCGGTAGTCCATCTGCACCTGGTGATTTGTTGTTTTTTAATTTTTTGATAATTTCTTTTATTTCACCCACTTCTATATTTCTTATCATATTAGTTGCGTCTGCGTTGAAAATAGTTGGTAAGTTCAATTTTGAAAAGAAAGAATTTAACTTCTCATCTTTATCTATTACTGCTGGAGAGTCATATAGCTCTTCATAAAATGATGCAAATGCTCCTGCTATTTCTCTTGGTTTAACTACTATTTTTTTTGAGGCAGGGTGAAAGACCTTGGAAACTACACGGTTGGCTTGCTCCTTGCGTAGCTGAAATGCCAGAAGGCGACTGGCTCTGTTCCCTCTCTCATAATATTTTTGATTAGAAAATCTCAGGGATCCTTCCGCCTTATATGTCAAGAGCTTCTCCAAATCGTGTCTTTTTTGTTTCAAGTCAGTCAACAGTGCTTCATTCATCCTATTATTTTTATGCTCTGACTCTAGTATCTTAATCTTGTTCTCTAATTCGTTTTGTTCCTTCAGCCTGTTTTTCTTTATTCTGCTTGATATTTCAATCATTTTACCTCTAAAAATAGATTTGGCTCCATCCCATAAAATGGATGGATTAACTTCCCCATTGTCATTTATATCAAAATACTCTCCCATACATTTTTTGATTTCGTCAGTCACCAAAGAGTCATTTAGTAAAGAAATATTTGCCCTCCAGTATTTAAAACACTTTTCTACTCCTAAATCTAAAGTGAGAATCACAGGTGCATGGTCGCTAATTGTTATTGAGTCTATAGAACAGTCTACAACTTTATACAAAAATTGTTTTGGGACAAAGAACATATCTATGCGAGAATAACTTTTATGCATATTGCTAAAGAAACTGAAGTCCCTCACCCTTGGATTTTTATGTCTCCAAGGGTCCGCCAGCCCCAACTCTCCCAGGATAATATTTAGCATTTTAGATTTTTGGGGTTGTTTGCGTTCAGGTGGTGATCTGTCATGCCTCCCTTCAAGTACGGCATTCCAGTCCCCCCCTAAAATTATCATACCTTTTGCATTTTTTGCAATTAAGTTAGCCATCTCTCTAAAGAAAGTGGGGTTATCTTCCGTTGGAGCATAGACATTCAACATAGATATCTCAATTCCATCTATTGCACCTGTGATCATGATGTATCTACCTGCTTTATCCTGGATTACTTTTTCTGCAGAAAAGGTTACACTTCGACCGACCAAAATTGCCACTCCTCTCTTTTTACCATAGGAGGCGCCAAACACCTGTCCAACCCACTCTCTCCTAAGCTTTTTGACTTCACTTTCCACCAAATGAGTTTCTTGTAACATTGCAATTCCACATCCCAGATTTTTAAGTTGGGCAAGAACTTTTTTCCTCTTGATTGGATGGTTAAGGCCATGTACATTGTAGCTTACTATTTTTAATTTAGTCATTACCCTTCAGAAGATATATTAATACCTGACTGTAACAATTCTGTCTCATTTGATTTACCTGTATCTGTCTGTCATACCTCACAAAAAACATAAACCCTGATGATGCTTTGATGTAGTTCCATAAATACAAACACATAAAAAAAACAAAATTTGCCCATGTTCTTACAGTAACGACCCCGGGAGACAAAGGGGTTCGAACAAAAGGAACTGACCATAAAGAAAAATAGACCCTGCACTCAGACAGCATGATGTCTGGACAGTCCTCTGGGACCTGGTCCCAGGCTGCAGTAAACTAGCAGCTAAACGAACAAAAGTGTTCGGCTTTGGTTACAAAATACCCGAAAGGGGAAACAAAAGTTTTATGAGCAACTCAGGCTCCTACAGAATCTGTATTAATCTTGCAAATGAAGAATACAGCGGTATTCCACTGTCTAGTCCGCGTCCCACCAAATACCGGCGCCGCCCGCCACGAGGAGGCGGCCCCCAGACCCGCGGACGAGGCAAAAGCGACGCTCCGCAAGCCCTGCAGCCACCCCCCCCGGCGCCCGGCACCGCCACCCAGCAAAACACGAGCCAGACCCAACATTATTTTTTGAATGCGAACAAGTCATCTTTTCAAAAATATAAAAAGAAAATGATCCGATGATAGGAAAGAAAGAGGGAATGAGAGAGAGAAAGAGAGAGAGAGGAAGAAGAAGAAAAAAAAGAGGGTCAGGTAAGGAAAAAGGGTTAAAAGGAGAGAGAAAATGGGTTAAATAAATAATGATAATAAAACAGTAAAAAGGATAATAATAATGAGTTATTAAAGGAAGGGAAATGAATAACAAAAATTATATAATAGAAAATAAACTTAGTCTTGACATGTATTTTTCCAAACACACCTCATTGGCTATACATAAGATCAGATACCCATATATGTTTGTCATGACCATATATACATTATATACACCCACAAAGTACTCCATATTAAGGATATTTGAAGACAAAATGAGGGGGGGAGAGAAAAAAAAAGGGAGAAAGAAAAGAAAAAAGAAAAAGAAAAAAAAAAAAAGGAGAGAAAAAACAGCACCTCAGACCATATAGTCAGATAAAAGATTATTTTGTTTAAATAATAATATGTATAATAGGAAGAAGAAATAAAACAAAATAAAGAAAATGATCGGAATAGAACTTGTAATCGTAGTGTTGATCCTTAACTCTTTGACTGCGGACGACGCGATAACGCGTCAAGTGCTACTTTGTCCAGTTGGCCGTCGACGCGCTCGACGCGCTGGACGCGCGTTCATTGTTTAATCTCTGATTGCGCTATGCTGCTTAATATTCAATGTTATTCTCGAGTTCCACTTACTTCACGGACATCTGCATCCGGTTTCATGACCTGGATTCCGTTTCCGGTTTTTGATTCTTTTCCCCAGTCATTTTCGTCCAAAATAGGTAAATAAACGGTCTTTCACACGGTATGACGGACAAACGGACAGTTTCTCTTCTATAATCTATGGTCTGGGTGACGATCAGTCATCGCCGTCGTATATCACAACGTAATTTTCGCCGATCAAAACAATGGGGGGGACGTCACATCCGTTTTCATGTTTTTCCTTGTCTAATCTATGAAGAAGGGTGAGAGAGACCCAACGACATGATCAAAGCTGTCATGTGCTGCGCTCTAGTGGCGGGTTTGTGCTGGGTCTTTACATTATGTGTCCTTAAATTATTTTCATGAGAAAAATTCAAAATATAAAAATAAAAAAACACGAAAATTGCTGGCACTGGGGGAGTACTTTATGAAAATACTCTGGCAGTCAAAGAGTTAAAGGGGAAATCCACCCATTTTCAATATTTAACTATGTCACTAATATAGCATAAAGGAGTTGTGTGGAAATAAGAAAAAATTAAAAAAAAAAATAACATTGCAAAAAAATGTAACATTGCAAAAAAATTAACATTGCAAATTACACCATGATGAGTCATCACAGTGTAATTTGCAATGTTAATTTTTTTGCAATGTTACATTTTTTTGCAATGTTAATTTTTTTTTTAATTTTTTCTTATTTCCACACAACTCCTTTATGCTATATTAATGACATAGTTAAATATTGAAAATGGGTGGATTTCCCCTTTAAGCAAAAGAGATGAAAGGAAAACATTTTGTCTACCCTCACCACTGCCTAAAAGGCAGCCTTACAATGAATGAATACACATTAAGAACACTTGTGAGAGTAGACTTGATATATGCACCATACACTAGGCTAGTTAGATTTCACCTCAATAGTCAGGATACATTCATTAAGCTTCAGCATCTTGAACCGATGCAGGATTCTGGTCTTCAGCCACGGCCAGGTCTGGGGGCGGGGCCGCCGCGGCTCCCGTTGTGTTGACTATAGACTTGGCATAATCCATGGCTTCGGTTGCATCCAAGAACTTTTTTTCCACGTTGTTGTGCGTGAGGACGAAGGTGGCTGGGTGCTTTATTCCATACCTCACATCGCGCCGATCTTTTAACAGCAATCTCACGGCTGTGAAGGCGCCTCTAGCTTTAGCAATGCTTGCTGGATAATCCGGAAATACTGAGATGGTCTTGCCGTTGTAGTGTAGCCGCCGTCCGTCTCTGGCCATCCTCAGGATGTCCTCCGCGTCTCCCTCGTTGTGTAGCTTGGCAATGATCATCCGCGGTTTATCTCCTGGCTTCTTCTTTGTCAGGCTGCGATGCGATCTGTCGACACGTACATCTCCTCCCAGTTGAAAAACTTCCTTCAGTAGTTTAGAGACTGCCTTGGGTGAGCTCGAATCTGGCTGTTCCTCGACATTACAAATACGGACGTTCCCACGTCTCATCCTGGATTCCATGTCTAAACATTTCGTATTCATGAGATCGACTTGTTTCTCAAGCAGGCTTACGGTGTCTTGGAGTATAGTAACTTCATCTGACCACATTGATAGACCTCCCTCCACGTCCTTGATAGTAGATTTCACTGTGTCGAGTTCTGCATGAAACGCACTGTTGCCGTTTGTGATTTCAGCTTTGATTTCCTTCATTTCTTTTCTCAGTTTTTCAAAGTCGTCGGCCAAAGCACTCTTCAACTCTTGCCTTATCACCGTGGATATATCACTTCTCAAGGATGCAATGATATCTGCTTTTAGCGCCATGTTATCCATAGCCAAACTTTCCCCAGGCGTGGGCATGCTGGGCTCAGTCTGTGTGTTGTTGTCCTCTGCACTAGACTCCGAGGATGCGTCGGGGCGAGCAGGCCTTGAACTCGCCGGCTTGAATTTGTATTTTCTCAAATCATACGCCATCCACACAACACTTCTTTTGCCACAAACTGAACCCTAATCTGTTAGTGACTTGTTCACAAAATCACAGCATTCAAAACGCCGCCGAAATAATAGTATTAAATTAGACTCTGCAGGAGCTCTGATAAACACGTCTTACTCCATGCGTTGCTCAAGAGCGCCCCCCCAATGCATGTAGCTTTAATCTCTGTTCACCTGCAGCAAGAGCACTGTTTCTTTAACCCCAACATGTGCTATAGATGTTGTTGTGTTTTTTGTTTTGCTACGATGAACATTTATTTAATTCAGGATATATTCTTAAGAGAATAAGAGAATGGCTACCTCCGTTATTTTGACCAACACCAAATCTCAGCACTTTCCTCGTTGCACGGGCTGGCTGTGTTAAATAACTGTACCGATATCTAGAGCTCAACCTAATAACTCCAAATATACCCCTCGGTCCAGGGACGATGCACACAGATGAAATTGGTGTAAATCACTGGACTACAACAACAACAACAACACCGATACTGCCTTTTTGGTAATTTATTAACACACACACATTCACACATAAACACACATGGTTCTAAACTAAACTCTCCGAATGCTGTATAGAGTCTAGAACTACACCTCGAACTACACCTAGTTCAAGAATGATACTCATTCACATGTAAAAAGTACTGAAACAAGGTCATTCATTATATTAATAAAAACTCCCCACTCTCAGCGCTCTGTGTGCAGTGCTGATAAAACCCAGAATTCCGTACATTTTCAAAAACGAAAAAGGGTGGCATGATGGCGTATCATTGTAATGTCCAACAAACACACTTGTTTTCACAGAGAAGTAACATTTTGTTATCTGAATGGACAATTCCATAAAATAACCATATCAATAGATACACTTCTAAATTAACTTTTGACATAATCAGAATCCACTTTTGTGTCATCACAGATTTACAAGTGTAAAGAAGTCAGTGAAATGTTTTTGTGTCAATATGTTGATGAAACAAAACACATTCGAACTGGCATCTATGTAAATGTTGCTCTGGTGATGGCCCATCATTGCACTGTCTTTTGTTATGAGCCTTTCACATTGAAATGGACCCTGACTGCAGTGAACTGGAAGAATGTGAGGAGGTGGGAGGAGGTGTTTCTCCTCTTCAAGATAAAAGGTGGTGTTTTCACTCCAAATCTCCACTCTGTCCTCCTGCTCAGACTCCAGGACACACCACAGTTAAACTCTCAGGACTCACAGTGAGGGAGGACAGACTGTCTTTCCACAGCTACATCTATCTGTAGCACTAACGGCACTAAGAAGGCAACGGTGCCTGGATCCTTCAATGCGCATGTGTGAAACACGTTGACCCGAAAGTAAGTGCGTGTTGTGGTCTTGGTGAAAAACGTGTCATAAAGGAGGTAAAAACGTGTCAAATGGAGTCTGTACGGCTGAATATAAATGAACACATGACGTCGGTGGGAGAGGAGATATTGTGTGTTTTGGACAAACAGCAGCGTGGTGCTGATGTTTGTTGTGTGAAGCTTGTCAGAGTGTTTGTGTTGGAGCGCCTCAGTGCAGCTGCAGAGTTCATGTGCAACCTCTTTCAGAGAGAGATAGAGACACTAGAAACTCTGCTGGAGAAACAAAACAAACTGCTGGACATTGATTTTGATATGGACATCGATCTACACACTGCAGGTATGTCTGTTACACACACAACATCAAACTACACACTGCAGGTATGTCTGTTACACACACAACATCAAACTACACACTGCAGGTATATCTGTTACATCAAACTACACACTGCATATACATGTCTATAGTCTCTATATATAGTCTAGTCCTCCTTATTTATGTCACATCAAAGTCCTTATTATTCATTTCGTGCTGTATTCCTTCATTCCAGGTCAGTGTGTGGAGTCCAGTCTGCAGGTGAAGATCAGTTCTCCAGCCAGGACCGTTTCTATTAAACAGGAACCTGAAGACTACCTTGAACAGGAACCTGAAGACCACCTGGATCTTAGTAAGTTTTAAGCACTCTTTATTTATTTTATTGGTGAAAGTGGGCTGTTACTGAGGGTGTACCTCAGTACGATGGTTCGGTTGTAAAAGTATGAATGGGTTCACTGAAGCTGTGCAGTTAATTCTACTTCAGTATTAACTAATCAAAAGACTCACTGATCTAACATTTACAAATAATTACAAAATAATTGGGGCCGCCTCTCATTCAGCTCGCCTCGCATCTTCTATGAGAGCTGCAAAGTAAACAAAGGGCCACATTATTTTCAGCACAGAGCGCAGCAGAGTTTATTTACAGCTGAAGTTCTTCCAACTACTAAAGACAGGAAACAAAGGAAAATAAAGCAATTAAAACAGCTGGGCTTTTTTATCCAGTGTGCATCATTTATTTTTATTTGTTGAACTGTTTTTCCTGCACCTGGACACTGAAGTGGATGTATGTGCGCCATATTTTCATAAAGCCGAGGGAACACTGCATGATATCATGTAAAGTTATATTATAGAGTCTCATTGTATCTTTTTTCCTAGACTTCCTGCTCGCCCATGTGTGTAAAGAGGAGGTTTCCCCTGAAGAGGAGTGGAGCTCCAGTCTGGCTCAGGAAGAATCAAAATCTCCAAAATATGAGAGGAGCCCCAGTCTGGTCCAGGAGGAACCACAACTTCCACAGATTAAAGAGGAACAGGAGGATCTACTTCAAAGACCAGAAGAGGCTGGTGGATCAACATTGACATTACTAGCAGTGAAAAGTGAAGATGATGATGAAAACAGAGAGACAGAGCCTGTAGCCAGCACCTCAACTGAACACATGAACACACAAGCTGATGTAGAGGACTGTGGAACATCACAACCAACTAGTGATGACCAGCTCCTCTCTTCACACTGTTTTGAATCAGACACTGAAGACAGTGATGAGTGGGAGGAGACTCGGAGATATCAGTCAGCTTTAAACACACTGAAATCACACAAGACACAAACAGAATGTTACAACATGTTTAATCAAAAGGTACATCTGATTCACACAGGGGAAAAGCCCTTTGCCTGTACAGTTTGTGGTAAAGGCTGGGCTCACAAAGGTAATCTAAAAAAACACATGATGACTCATACAGGCGAAAAGCCCTTTACTTGTAAAGTTTGTGGTAAAGGCTGTGCTCACAAAGGTAATCTAAAAAAACACATGATGACTCATACAGGTGAGAAGCCCCTTTCTTGTTCAGCATGTGGTAAAGGCTGTGTTAGCACAAGTGATCTAAAAAGACACATGAGGACTCATACAGGCGAAAAGCCCTTTACTTGTAAAGTTTGTGGTAAAGGCTGTACTCAAAAGGGTGATCTAAAAACACACATGAGGACTCATACAGGTGAAAAGCCATTTTCTTGTACAGTGTGTGGTAAAGGCTGTACTCACAAGGGTGAACTAAACAGTCACATGATGACTCATACAGGTGAAAAGCCCTTTTCCTGTAAAGTGTGTGGTAAAGGCTGCGTTCAAAAGGGTCATCTAAAAAGACACATGAGGACTCATACAGGGGCTTCTAGCCTTTAGTTTAAGTTAGTCACACAGACACATATATGATCATTCAGTCTTATCCAGGATGAGAATGATAAAGCATAGAGATGATGGATTTTTATTTTTATCTTGTGTATGGATCTTATTTTCTATTCAACATGATGGAATTTCATTTTTTATTGTGGTTTTTTTTTTTTTACATTTATTTATCTTTATAGCATTATTCCCTCCAGCTCATTTACTTATTCAGTTACTGGTAGTACAATATGAGCATCACTGTGTCTGTCCACATTTGTCAGGATTTAGCAAGTCATATTCATTCATATTCATGCAATCATTATGTAAATAAATAATAGTGCAGTAAAATGCTGACAAACTACTGGGTTTGTGTAACTGTTCACTGTGTGTTGCCATGTGTATTGTTTAGATTGTTACAATAATAGCCAACAAAGATTGTAAAATTGCTTAAGTCACATTGTTGTGTAACAATAAAATGGTCTTGGTAACATTATCTTGTGACCTAAATGGCCAATGTCAAACTCTTAACATATGCCACTAAACTACTAGGGTGGGAACGGCAAGCTTTCTAAAATGAGAATATGCATTTATTGGAGGTGGTCAGCATCATGAAGAGATGATTTAGGTTTATTTGTTTGAAAGGCATTTTTCCAAAACGTGGGCCAGTAGGCCATTAATTAGGACAATGCCAATGTGTGAAATTGCTATAAAGTTCTCATATGCAGGTTTAACTATGTAAAGGTAAAATATGGGGATGAAACACGGCTTAAGTTATTTGTCACCTTTAAGGTGTTGTTGCTGGAGGCTAAATCCTTCCCAGCCTAAATAATTGTAATGCAAATGTCTGGCGGGGGCTATATGCTCACTAGTCACTACTTATCATAATGAAAGGAATATACATGCAAATGATTTGGACCATCCATTCTCACCTGTCCATTAACAATGGGACAAGTGTCCAAAACAGTCTACAACATTCACTACCTGTGTTTTCTAATGATTAGATACATAGAGTTTAAGACCCTACAACCAGAAATAATGTATTCATGTGTGTAAACTGCCACTGATGAATTTAAAGGGGGTGTAAGGGATATGTTTAGCTAAACTAAGTGTTACATAGCTTTGTATTCCAATAGTAATCACTGACATAGAGTGTTTGTTCATTAACTGGGATCTCTGTGTTTCTCCAGCACTTTAGTTATCAGAAAATAAAATGTCAGGTCAGGATACCAATTTTGTTCAAGCAGCAGACAACTCATGCAGGATACAGGATAAACAAGTAAAAATGATGAAACAGGAAGATTAACAAAACACATTAGTAACTGCCTGGAACAATATAAAACGGACGCTGATAAATGGGTTCTTTCTCCTTATTGCTTTCCCACCTGAAACTAAATATGTTATGTTTATTAAATTGAGCTGAGGAGACCCTGAACAAGCATTATATCAATGATTACTATCAGAATATTTAACCCCAACATGTGCTATAGATGTTGTTGTGTTTTTTTTGCTACGATGAACATTTATTTAATTCAGGATATATTCTTTTAGCATTTTGAGCTTAATTAGGCTATTTATATAAAGCCGTGCTGCCCTGGCACTTGGCATCTCTGTTCCCCCTTTTTTTTTTTACACTTAAGGCCAAGTGGCCTTGTCCCTGTAATGACACAAACCCTAAAGTGTACCATGAATTAAGTTGCATTTTACGATATTGTCCATTTAGTGGCGTAGGCTACATTCTTTCATGTGAACTGATCCATACATGTTAGCTCCTCCTAACAACCTTGTGAGAGGGGGGGGGGTTGATACAGAACAGCATTATGGACTGTGCTCAAGTAGTCTCACGTAGCCAGACAACTGTTCCACAATCTCCGAATGCTGTATAGAGTCTAGAACTACACCTCGAACTACACCTAGTTCAAGAATGATACTCATTCACATGTAAAAAGTACTGAAACAAGGTCATTCATTATATTAGTAAAAACTCCCCACTCTCAGCGCTCTGTGTGCAGTGCTGATAAAACCCAGAATTCCGTACATTTTCAAAAACGAAAAAGGGTGGCATGATGGCGTATCATTGTAATGTCCAACAAACACACTTGTTTTCACAGAGAATTGACATTTTGTTATCTGAATGGACAATTCCATAAAATAACCATATCAATAGCTAAACTTCTAAATTAACTTTTGACATAATCAGAATCCACTTTTGTGTCATCACAGATTTACAAGTGTAAAGAAGTCAGTGAAATGTTTTTGTGTCAATATGTTGATGAAACAAAACACATTGGAACTGGCATCTATGTAAATGTTTCTCTGGTGATGGCCCATCATTGCACTGTCTTTTGTTATGAGCCTTTCACATTGAAATGGACCCTGACTGCAGTGAACTGGAAGAATGTGAGGAGGTGGGAGGAGGTGTTTCTCCTCTTCAAGATAAAAGGTGGTGTTTTCACTCCAAATCTCCACTCTGTCCTCCTGCTCAGACTCCAGGACACACCACAGTTAAACTCTCAGGACTCACAGTGAGGGAGGACAGACTGTCTTTCCACAGCTACATATATCTATACTTACTCACCTCTTCCACCAGGGGGCGAAAGGCATTAAGAAGGCAACGGTGCCTGGATCCTTCAATGCGCATGTGTGAAACACATTGACCCGAAAGTAAGTGCGTGTTGTGGTCTTGGTGAAAAACGTGTCATAAAGGAGGTAAAAACGTGTCAAATGGAGTCTGTACGGCTGAAGATAAATGAACACATGACGTCGGTGGGAGAGGAGATATTGTGTGTTTTGGACAAACAGCAGCGTGGTGCTGATGTTTGTTGTGTGAAGCTTGTGTTGGAGCGCCTCAGTGCAGCTGCAGAGTTCCTGTGCAACCTCTTCCAGAGAGAGATAGAGACACTAGAAACTCTGCTGGAGAAACAAAACAAACTGCTGGACATTGATTTTGATATGGACATCGATCTACACACTTTAGGTATGTCTGTTACACACACACAACATCAAACTACACACTGCAGGTATGTCTGTTACACACACAACATCAAACTACACACTGCAGGTATGTCTGTTACATCAAACTACACACTGCAGGTATGACACAGTGTTTGCATGTCGTGCGTGTTGTTAGGTTGTAGATCTGTTTTTGGGGATCATTATTTGTAGATCAATAGACCAACCATTAGGCTCCATTTTGATGACTGAGTTTAACTTCCCCCTCCACACACCTATTCTCACACACCTACTTTTAAAGTTTAATATTATACATGTTATAGTCTCTATATATAGTCTAGTCCTCCTTATTTATGTCACATCAAATTCCTTATTATTAATTTCGTGCTGTATTCCTTCATTCCAGATCAGTGTGTGGAGTCCAGTCTGCAGGTGAAGATCAGTTCTCCAGCCAGGACCGTTTCTATTAAACAGGAACCTGAAGACTACCTTGAACAGGAACCTGAAGACCACCTGGATCTTAGTATGTTTTAAGCACTCTTTATTTATTTTATTGGTGAAAGTGGGCTGGTACTGAGGGTGTACCTCAGTACGATGGTTCGGTTGTAAAAGTATGAATGGGTTCACTGAAGCTGTGCAGTTAATTCTACTTCAGTATTAACTAATCAAAAGACTCACTGATCTAACATTTACAAGTAATTAAAAAATAATTGGGACCGCCTCTCATTCAGCTCGCCTCGCATCTTCTATGAGAGCTGCAAAGTAAACAAAGGGCCACATTATTTTCAGCAGAGTTTATTTACTGCTGAAGTTCTTCCAACTACTAAAGACAGGAAACAAAGGAAAATAAAGCAATTAAAACAGCTGGGCTTTTTTATCCAGTGTGCATCATTTATTTTTATTTGTTGAACTGTTTTTCCTGCACCTGGACACTGAAGTGGAAGTATGTGCGCCATATTTTCATAAAGCAGAGGGAACACTGCATGATATCATGTAAAGTTTTATAGAGTCTCGTTGTATCTTTTTTCCTAGACTTCCTGCTCGCCCATGTGTGTAAAGAGGAGGTTTCCCCTGAAGAGGAGTGGAGCTCCAGTCTGGCTCAGGAAGAATCAAAATCTCCAAAATATGAGAGGAGCCCCAGCCTGGTCCAGGAGGAACCACAACTTCCACAGATTAAAGAGGAACAGGAGGAGCTACTTCAAAGACCAGAAGAGGCTGGTGGATCAACATTGACATTACTAGCAGTGAAAAGTGAAGATGATGATGAAAACAGAGAGACAGAGCCTGTAGCCAGCACCTCAACTGAACACATGAACACACAAGCTGATGTAGAGGACTGTGGAACATCACAACCAACTAGTGATGACCAGCTCCTCTCTTCACACTGTTCTGAATCAGACACTGAAGACAGTGATGAGTGGGAGGAGACTCGGAGATATCAGTCAGCTTTAAACACACTGAAATCACACAAGACACAAACAGAATGTGACAACATGTTTAATCAAAAGGTACATCTGATTCACACAGGGGAAAAGCCCTTTGCCTGTACAGTTTGTGGTAAAGGCTGGGCTCACAAAGGTAATCTAAAAAGACACATGATGACTCATACAGGTGAAAAGACATTTTCTTGTACAGTGTGTGGTAAAGGCTGTACTCTCAAGGGTGAACTAAACAGTCACATGATGACTCATACAGGTGAAAAGCCCTTTGCCTGTACAGTTTGTGGTAAAGGCTGGGCTCACAAGGGTGATCTAAAAAAACACATGATGACTCATACAGGTGAAAAGCCCCTTTCTTGTTCAGTATGTGGTAAAGGCTTTGTTAGCACAAGTGATCTAAAAAAGCACATGATGATGCATACAGGTGAAAAGCCCTTTTCCTGTAAAGTGTGTGGTAAAGGCTGGGCTCACAAGGGTAATCTAAAAAGACACATGAGGACTCATACAGGTGAAAAGCCATTTTCTTGTACAGTGTGTGGTCAAGGCTGTACTCACAAGGGTAATCTAAAAAAACACATGATGACTCATACAGGCGAAAAGAATCAGAATCAGAATCAGAATCAGAATCAGAATCAGTTTTATTGTCACATCACAGGTTTACAAGGTAAAAAAGTGGGTGAAATTCTTTTTTGTACATCGTTCCCAAAAAAAAAAAGCCCTTTACTTGTAAAGTTTGTGGTAAAGGCTGTGCTCGAAAGGGTCATCTAAAAAGACACATGAGGACTCATACAGGGGCTTCTAGCCTTTAGTTTAAGTTAGTCACACAGACACATATATGATCATTCAGTCTTATCCAGGATGAGAATGATAAAGCATAGAGATAATCTGACAATAGACATGACTGAAGAAAATATACATTAATAGGTTCTCGTGATGGATTTTTATTTTATCTTGTGTATGGATCTTATTTTCTATTCAACATGATGGAATTTCATTTTTTATTGTAGTTTTTTTTACATTTATTTATCTTTATAGCATTATTCCCTCCAGCTCATTTACTTATTCAGTTACTGGTAGTACAATATGAGCATCACTGTGTCTGTCCACATTTGTCAGGATTTAGCAAGTCATATTCATTCTTATTCATGCTATCATTATGTTCATTGATATGCAGTAAATAATAGTGCAGTAAAACCTACTCTCTCACACACACACACACACACACACACACACACACACACACACACACACACACACACACACACACACACACACACACACATACACACACACCAAAAATCTAACCAAACCAAATGAATAGCATATCAATGAATGCTTGTACACTGCTTTGTTGAAGTGCCATTTGTTTGTGTTTATTATTTGCAATTTTACACAAATTACACTGTACTGTCTACACCAATATGGGCCCACAAAATCTAGCTGAAGTAATATGAGGGGAACTCTTCAAATGGCCTTACAGTTTGTATGTTGTAAGTATGATTTATACCTTTGGAAAAACATCCCAAGTTCAAACTGTGCAGCGGAGGGATGAGCCTGTAGAGGGCGCTATTACCCGCAGCAGCTCTGGCCATTGTACAGTCATAAAAGAAATGGTCTTCACCGGGTTTAATGAAAGTAGATTAAATTATGCAGTTTGTAATATCTTCTTTACTCAATAAAAATGATTTGTCGGAAGTTGGATCTGTTTGTATATAATAGCAGCATTATGCCTATTATGCCTAAAATAGCAGCATTATGCCTATCTAAATCCCGAAAATAACAATAGAGTGAATGGCGCTTCCGGTTCGTTCTACCACCCGCATGCGCAGATTGCGCACTCTGCTCTGTGATGACGTCGCGCGGAAACCCATCTATAGAGTCTAGAACTACACCTCGAACTACACCTAGTTCAAGAATGATACTCATTCACATGTAAAAAGTACTGAAACAAGGTCATTCATTATATTTGTAAAAAACTCCCCACTCTCAGCGCTCTGTGTGCAGTGCTGATAAAACCCAGAATTCCGTACATTTTCAAAAACGAAAAAGGGTGGCATGATGGCGTATCATTGTAATGTCCAACAAACACACTTGTTTTCACAGAGAAGTAACATTTTGTTATCTGAATGGACAATTCCATAAAATAACCATATCAATAGCTAAACTTCTAAATTAACTTTTGACATAATCAGAATCCACTTTTGTGTCATCACAGATTTACAAGTGTAAAGAAGTCAGTGAAATGTTTTTGTGTCAATATGTTGATGAAACAAAACACATTGGAACTGGCATCTATGTAAATGTTTCTCTGGTGATGGCCCATCATTGCACTGTCTTTTGTTATGAGCCTTTCACATTGAAATGGACCCTGACTGCAGTGAACTGGAAGAATGTGAGGAGGTGGGAGGAGGTGTTTCTCCTCTTCAAGATAAAAGGTGGTGTTTTCACTCCAAATCTCCACTCTGTCCTCCTGCTCAGACTCCAGGACACACCACAGTTAAACTCTCAGGACTCACAGTGAGGGAGGACAGACTGTCTTTCCACAGCTACATCTATCTACACTTACACACATCTTCCACCAGGGGGCGAAAGGCATTAAGAAGGCAACGGTGCCTGGATCATTCAATGCGCATGTGTGAAACACGTTGACCCGAAAGTAAGTGCGTGTTGTGGTCTTGGTGAAAAACGTGTCATAAAGGAGGTAAAAACGTGTCAAATGGAGTCTGTACGGCTGAAGATAAATGAACACATGACGTCGGTGGGAGAGGAGATATTGTGTGTTTTGGACAAACAGCAGTGTGGTGCTGATGTTTGTTGTGTGAAGCTTGTCAGAGTGTTTGTGTTGGAGCGCCTCAGTGCGGCTGCAGAGTTCATGTGCAACCTCTTCCAGAGAGAGATAGAGACACTAGAAACTCTTCTGGAGAAACAAAACAAACTGCTGGACATTGATTTTGATATGGACATCGATCTACACACTGCAGGTCTGTTACACACACAACATCAAACTACACACTGCATGTATGTCTGTTACACACAACATCAAACTACACACTGTAGGTATGTCTGTTACATCAAACTACACACTGCAGGTATGACACAGTGTTTGCATGTCGTGCGTGTTGTTAGATTGTAGATCTGTTTTTGGGGATCATTATTTGTAGATCAATAGACCAACCATTAGGCTCCATTTTGATGACTGAGTTTAACTTCCCCCTCCACACACATATTCTCACACACCTACTTTTAATAGTCTAGTCCTCCTGTCACATCAAAGTCCTTATTATTAATTTCGTGCTGTATTCCTTCATTCCAGATCAGTGTGTGGAGTCCAGTCTGCAGGTGAAGATCAGTTCTCCAGCCAGGACCGTTTCTATTAAACAGGAACCTGAAGACTACCCTGAACAGGAACCTGAAGACCACCTGGATCTTAGTAAGTTTTAAGCACTCTTTATTTATTTTATTGGTGAAAGTGTCGCCTCGCATCTTCTATGAGAGCTGCAAAGTAAAAAAGGGCCACATTATTTTCAACACAGAGCGCAGCAGAGGTTATTTGCAGCTGAAGTTCTTCCAACTACTAAAGACAGGAAACAAAGGAAAATAAAGCAAATAAAACAGCTGGGCTTTTTTATCCAGTGTGCATCATTTATTTTTATTTGTTGAACTGTTTTTCCTGCACCTGGACACTGAAGTGGATGTATGTGCGCCATCTTTTCATAAAGCAGAGGGAACACTGCATGATATCATGTAAAGTTTTATAGAGTCTCATTGTATCTTTTTTCCTAGACTTCCTGCTCGCCCATGTGTGTAAAGAGGAGGTTTCCCCTGAAGAGGAGTGGAGCTCCAGTCTGGCTCAGGAAGAATCAAAATCTCCAAAATATGAGAGGAGTCCCAGTCTGGTCCAGGAGGAACCACAACTTCCACAGATTAAAGAGGAACAGGAGGAGCTACTTCAAAGACCAGAAGAGGCTGGTGGATCAACATTGACATTACTAGCAGTGAAAAGTGAAGATGATGATGAAAACAGAGAGACAGAGCCTGTAGCCAGCACCTCAACTGAACACATGAACACACAAGCTGATGTAGAGGACTGTGGAACATCACAACCAACTAGTGATGACCAGCTCCTCTCTTCACACTGTTCTGAATCAGACACTGAAGACAGTGATGAGTGGGAGGAGACTAGGAGAGATCAGTCAGCTTTAAACACACTGAAATCACACAAGACACAAACAGAATGTGACAACATGTTTAATCAAAAGGTACATTTGATTCACACAGGGGAAAAGCCCTTTGCCTGTGCAGTTTGTGGTAAAGGCTTTGCTCGGAAGACTCATCTAAAAACGCACATGATGACTCATACAGGCGAAAAGCCCTTTACTTGTAAAGTTTGTGGTAAAGGCTGTGCTCGGAAGACTCGTCTAAAATTACACATGATGACTCATACAGGCGAAAAGCCCTTTACTTGTAAAGTTTGTGGTAAAGGCTGTGCTCTGAAGACTCATCTAAAATTACACATGATGACTCATACAGGCGAAAAGCCATTTACTTGTAAAGTTTGTGGTAAAGGCTGTGCTCAAAAGGTAGAACTAAACCGTCACATGATGACTCATACAGGTGAAAAGCCCTTTGCCTGTACAGTTTGTGGTAAAGGCTGGACTCACAAGGGTAATCTAAAAAGACACATGAGGACTCATACAGGGGCTTCTAGCCTTTAGTTTAAGTTAGTCACACAGACACATATATGATCATTCAGTCTTATCCAGGATGATAATGATAAAGCATAGAGATAAATAAACATTAATAGTTTCTCGTGATGGATTTTTATTTTATCTTGTGTATGGATCTTATTTTCTATTCAACATGATGGAATTTCATTTTTTATTGTAGTTTTTTTTACATTTATTTATCTTTATAGCATTATTCCCTCCAGCTCATTTACGTATTCAGTTACTGGTAGTACAATATGAGCATCACTGTGTCTGTCCACATTTGTCAGGATTTAGCAAGTCATATTCATTCATATTCATGCAATCATTATGTTCGTTGCAGTGTGTTGGTTCATTGATATGCAGTAAATAATAGTGCAGTAAAATGCTGACAAACTACTGAGTTTGTGTAACTGTTCACTGTGTGTTGCCATGTGTATTGTTTAGATTGTTACAATAATAGCCAACAAAGGTTGTAAAATTGCTTAAGTCACATTGTTGTGTAACAATAAAATGGTCTTGGTAACATTATCTTGTGACCTAAATGGTCAATGTCAAACTCTTAACATATGCCACTAAACTACTAGGGTGGGAACGGCAGGCTTTTTAAAATGAGAATATGCATTTATTGGAGGTGGTCAGCATCATGAAGAGATGATTCAGGTTTATTTGTTTGAAAGGTATTTTTCCAAAACGTGGGCCAGTAGGCCATTAATTAGGACAATGCCAATGTGTGAAATTGCTATAAAGTTCTCATATGCAGGTTTAACTATGTAAAGGTAAAATATGGGGATGAAACACGGCTTAAGTTATTTGTCACCTTTAAGGTGTTGTTGCTGGAGGCTAAATCCTTCCCAGCCTAAATAATTGTAATGCAAATGTCTGGCTATATGCTCACTAGTCACTACTTATCATAATGAAAGGAATACATGCAAATGATTTGGCCCGTCCATCCTCACCTGTCCATTAACAATGGGACAAGTGTCCAAAACAGTCTACAACATTCACTACCTGTGTTTTCTAATGATTAGATACATATAGTTTAAGACCCTACAACCAGAAATAATGTATTCATGTGTGTAAACTGGCACTGATGAATTTAAAGGGGGTGTAAGGGATATGTTTTGCTAAACTAAGTGTTACATAGCTCTGTATTCCAATAGTAATCACTGACATAGAGTGTTTGTTCATTAACTGGGATCTCTGTGTTTCTCCAG
This sequence comes from Gymnoscopelus braueri, assembly GCF_963280865.1. Classification (NCBI taxonomy): domain Eukaryota; kingdom Metazoa; phylum Chordata; class Actinopteri; order Myctophiformes; family Myctophidae; genus Gymnoscopelus; species Gymnoscopelus braueri. The sequence continues at coordinate 49,661,972 of NC_137609.1, read as the reverse complement.
CACTTTAGTTATCAGAAAATAAAATGTCAGGTCAGGATACCAATTTTGTTCAATCAGCAGACAACTCATGCAGGATACAGGATAAACAAGTAAAAATTACGAAACAGGAAGATTAACAAAACACATTAGTAACTGCCTGGAACAATACGCTGATAAATGGGTTCTTTCTCCTTATTGCTTTCCCACCAGAAACTATATTTTATGTTTATTAAATTGAGCTGAGGAGACCCTGAACAAGCATTATATCAATGATTACTATCAGAATATAGGGCTTTCACCGAACATGTTTTGTTTTTACAACAATAACAGTTAAAAGTCAGTAATTATTGGTTTTAATAAATTACAATTTAATTCTTACACTGGGTAGGTTTTTGGGTGACAGTTTTCAGAATCAGAATCAGTTTTATTGTCACATCACAGGTTTACAAGGTAAAAAAGTGGGTGAAATTCGTTTTTGTACATCATTCCCATCGCAACGTTAGTTCCATTGAAAGAAGAGGGGGGGGGGAAGAAGAGGGGTGGGGAGCAAGTGGGAAGGAGATCAAAAACAAGAGAACAACAGAAGGCCAGACAAGTTATCTACGTATTTACAAAGTACCTGAGATAATAAAAACTAAGGTGCCTGAGCATAGCAGCAATGTATGTATACTGTGCATGATATATACTTATACTGTGCATGATATTCTTATGGACGTTAAGGTGCTTAGAGAAAAAAGAGCACAATAAAAATACAAAAAAAGTCAGTGCGTTATACATGGGATTAAGGTGCAAAAGGTCAGTGCGTGTCCACCTAGGGTGGACTGACCCTAGTATAACCCGCAAGTAGCTCCATGAGGGAGTGCAACAAAAAGTCATTTGTTCCTGGTCTAGTCCACAGGTATGTCCGAGGGGGAGCTAAGTCCAAGTCATTTGTCCCTGGTATAATCCACAGGTGTGTTCAGGAAGAGCCAGAAAAAGTCTGCGACCAGCTGGACAGAAAAAAAGTCTGCGAAGAGCTGGACATGTTTTTAGACATGAATCATCATTTAATAAAATAGTTTCAATCAAGCATAAAATGCATGTTATTAAATCACCAGACTGTGTGTAGCCTACTGGATAGCAAGAGGACATGCACTTTGACCGTTTTCTGTTACTGATTCAGTGACATTCACTCATTCAGTGTGTGTACTTAGGGGTGTGATATGGTAGGCTACCTGGATGATTTTGTAGCAACAAATAATGGACAAACACATCATGAGTGTATTTCTAAAAAATACACCAGACAACAGCACAACATTCAGCTAAAATGTTACAGGCTAGTGATGAAAGAACAATGTTTCCAGATTTGATGTGCTATGTTAATGTTCATGTTAGCCCAGGGCCATTGAAGCATCTTAGCTCCCCCCACTTCCATTACTCTGCTCTGATTGGTTGAATTAAAGGTGTGAAAGACACTCCTCAGGTATAAGTACCATAACGTTGTTGTAGTCTATGTTGTTTGTGCTTTCAGCAAATTCAGAGACAAGACAGAGAACCAGACCTTTCATCCCATTTCCAAGGGTTTGACTTTGAGGAAGAAGTTTACAAGAAGGTAATAGGTTGCACACTGTAATTGTGTGGTTGAGACTTTGCACTTTACCTTAGTCAAAGAGAGAGCCTTTGTATTGGTTTATACAAACTACTAACCTTGAAAATGCCATCTGTTGAACGGTTGTATCTAATATCAAATACAATAGTACACATTTGCACAGTGGATCACAGCTGTGCAACCTCTATCCTTTTTAAATGTGTTTAATACCAAGTCATTTATCATTACAGATGAGCCAACCGCTGGAAGTTGAGCAGTCCTGTAGAGAACCCAAAAGGAGGAAGGTTGAGCACCAGGTTTGTAATGTGTGTGTTATGGCATAACTATTACAATGTCTTATCTATCTATTATCTTGTGTGTAAGTTGTTTTTTAATTAGATAAGTTGCATTTATGTTTGTTTTTTACAGGTGAATGCAACAGCGGTAGTGTTGAAGGCGTGTTCCATCCCTCTATCACGTGTAAGGTTTAACAGTGGACTGTTGGATGTGAAGGATGAAATAGTTCCATTGGATTGTTCTAACCCTGTGGAACACACTGCTGTGCCAAAAAGGAAAACGGTAATATGCATGCAAATTCTATCTGTTGGTTGAGGCCTTCTTACATCACATTGAACCTTAGCACCGGAAAAAGCTCACAACTAGTTGCATGTCAGTGTGTGAGAGCTTGTATGTCAGTTACGTATGTTCAGTCAAGAGATGCATTTTCAACGTATATTCAACGCGTTGTCAACATGTTATTTGTGGTGAAGAGATTTGATGTATTGGTCATAAACGATGGGTCCCCTTGACCTTCAAGTAGCTTGGGAACACCATCCAATTAAATATTAAGGTGTGTTTAAGTGGTTTAGTTTTTGTGGCCCATAACTATAATGCTGTTTTTCTTCAATCAGAAACCAAATGTAGAAGAGAAATCCGCTGCCTCCAAGAGGAGACTGGCTTTGATAAAATATTGAATGTATTAATTGTGAAACAATGGAGAAAAAAAACATTGTTTTGTTTACGTAGATAATTCAACTGTTGTTTCCTTTTTTTCCTGTAGGTTTCCTCAAAGCCATCACCTGCCAGGGACTTGAAACTGGTTATAAAGGAAGAGAGTCTTTGTATGCCGTGCACAGGATACACCAAAGGTGAGAGCGATGATGATTGGTGTTCAGAAAAAAGTGCAACCGGTTGATTTCAGTCATGTGGGCACGCGACATCATTGAAATACAGTTTAATTGAGTACTAAGCTCTACCATTCTATGTATTCATTCACATTTGGATGTGTTCAGCGTGCATACTGAGGACAAGCACCCAAATATGATGGGCATTAATAACTGTATGCATTCAATATATTTTGTATATTGAATCTGTATGCATTCAATATATCCTTCCTTTGTTATGACACATCACAGGTTCTGCCACATTGGCAAATACAAATGGTTAACATTGTTGGAATAAATTGGTTCTAAATGTATCAGATGGGAATCATGACTATAATGTTATTTTCCTCCTCCTAGACTGTGTCCCTGTATGTAAAGACAAGTCTTCACCTGAACAGAAGGAGAGGGGCCACAGACTGATCAAGAAGGAACCAGAATATCCACAGATTAAAGAGGAACAGGAGGAGCTATTCCAAACACAAGAGGATTTCCAATTAGAGGCTGATGGGACAATGTTGACATTACTAACAGTGAAGAGTGAAGATGTTGAAAAAAGAGAAACAATCCCTCCAGCCAACACCTCATCTGCACACAAAACAATGCAAGCTTGTGCGGAGGACAGTGGTGCATCACAATCAACTAGTGATGCTCAGCTCCTCTCTTCGCACTGTTCTGAATCTGATACTGAAGACAGTGATGAGTGGGAGGAGACCAGGGAAGCCCCGTCCATTTTAAACACACTGCAATCACACAAGACACACACTGTGGAAGGACAAATACCGTCTATGAGCAACAAACCGTTCCACAGTGTGAAATCATCAAAACAAATTCCATCCATGACAACTCATAGAGGGGAACAGCCCTTCATGTGTACACTTTGTGGCAACAGCTTTAGTAAAAAATATCTTCTGAAGAAGCACGTGAGGATTCATACAGGGGAAAGGCCATTTAGCTGTAAACTTTGTGGCAGCAGCTTTAGTCTAAATGCAAATTTGAAGAGGCACATGCAAATTCATACAGGGGAAAAGCCCTTTAGCTGTATTGTTTGTGGCAACCACTTTGGTCACATGAGTGATCTTAAGCGGCACATGAGGATTCATACAGGGGAAAGGCCCTATAGCTGTACAGATTGTGGCAACAGCTTTAGTGACACAGGGGATCTGAAGCAGCACATGAGGGTTCATACAGGTGAAAAACCCTATAGCTGTACAGTTTGTGGCAACAGCTTTAGTCAGAGAAGTGGTCTGAAGCAGCACATGATGATTCATACAGGGGATAAACCCTATAGCTGTACAGTTTGTGGCAACAGCTTTAGTCAGAAAAGTGGTCTGAAGCAGCATATGAAGATACATACAGGCGAAAAGCCCTTTTCATGTAAAGTTTGTGGTAAAGGCTGTACTCAAAAGAGTGATCTAAAAACACACATGAGGACTCATACAGGTGAAAAGCCATTTTCTTGTACAGTGTGTGGTAAAGGCTGTACTCAAAAGGGTAATCTAAAAAAACACATGATGACTCATACAGGTGAAATGTCCTTTGCCTGTACAGTTTGTGGTAAAGGCTGGGCTCACAAGGGTAATCTAAAAAAACACATGATGACTCATACAGGTGAAAAGCCCATTTCTTGTTCAGTATGTGGTAAAGGCTGTTAGCACAAGTGATCTAAAAAAGCACATGATGATGCATACAGGTGAAAAGCCCTTTTCCTGTAAAGTGTGTGGTAAAGGCTGCGTTCAAAAGGGTCATCTAAAAAGACACATGAGGACTCATACAGGGGCTTCTAGCCTTTAGTTTAAGTTAGTCACACAGACACACTTATGATCATTCAGTCTTATCCAGGATGAGAATGATAAAGCATAGAGATAATCTGACAATCGACATGACAGAAAATAAACGTTAATAGTTTCTCGTGATGGATTTTTATTTAATCTTGTGTATGGATCTTATTTTCTATTCAACATGATGGAATTTCATTTTTTATTGTAGTTTTTTTTACATTTATTTATCTTTATAGCATTATTCCCTCCAGCTCATTTACTTATTCAGCTACTGGTAGTACAATATGAGCATCACTGTGTCTGTCCACATTTGTCAGGATTTAACAAGTCATATTCATTCATATTCATGCAATCATTATGTTCATTGATATGCAGTAAATAATAGTGCAGTAAAATGCTGACAAACTACTGGGTTTGTGTAACTGTTCACTGTGTGTTGCCATACGTATTGTTTAGATTGTTACAATAATAGCCAACAAAGATTGTAAAATTGCTTAAGTCACATTGTTGTGTAACAATAAAATGGTCTTGGTAACATTATCTTGTGACCTAAATGGCCAATGTCAAACTCTTAACATATGCCACTAAACTACTAGGGTGGGAACGGCAAGCTTTTAAAAATGAGAATACGCATTTATTGGAGGTGGTCAGCATCATGAAGAGACGATTTAGGTGTATTTGTTTGAAAGGCATTTTTCCAAAACATAGGCCAGTAGGCCATTAATTAGGACAATGCCAATGTGTGAAATTGCTATAAAGTTCTCATATGCAGGTTTCACTATGTAAAGGTAAAATATGGGGATGAAACACGGCTTACGTTATTTGTCACCTTTAAGGTGTTGTTGCTGGAGGCTAAATCCTTCCCAGCCTAAATAATTTTAATGCAAATGTCTGGCGGGGGCTATATGCTCACTAGTCACTACTTATCATAATGAAAGGAATACATGCAAATGATTTGGCCCATCCATTCTCACCTGTCCATTAACAATGGGACAAGTGTCCAAAACAGTCTACAACATTCAAGTAAAAATGATGAAACAGGTTGATTAACAAAACACATTAGTAACTGCCTGGAACAATATAAAACAGACGCTGATAAATGGGTTCTTTCTCCTTATTGCTTTCCCACCAGAAACTACTGTATATTTTATGTTTATTAAATTGAGCTGAGGAGACGTATGCTCACATACGTAGCGTTGCAGTTATACTGTTGTTGTGTATAACTTGTGAATTAACTCAGTAGAGTGAACACAGAAACGTGAACACATTGAACCAAATGAACCCTATTAAGAATTGTATTTGTAAGACGCCCATCCAACAGTTAACTGAAATGAACTTTAACATTATGATAGCTTTGCCAGTCTCATGGCTTTGACTTCTCCATGGTCTTTCATCAGGTAAAACACTGACAAGGGACTGACCTTTTCAAAGCTCTGCTTGCACAACATGGCAGCCTCAAACACTGTCTCCTCCTTGGTCACATTAACATGGTCGCTGGCAAGAATCTCTATCAGTTTGTCCACAGAGAGAGAGAGGAAATCTTCCTAGGAGCATAATACAGTAGCTGATATATTATGACTCCGCTATACTTCTTGAAATAACCTCTCAATCTCAATATTTCTACACTCATTTGGGCCAGTTGTGGTGTTGACAGGTTGATTAATAGTAACAAAACACCTTTAATATTTGATCAGCCTGTGTGGCTGATCAAATATTTGTATCCTTCAATGTCTGTATCTGTATTTGTATCCTTCAGTGTCTGACCTGCTGATACACGACATTGAAGTGTTTCATGTAACGACAGCAGGCCTCTTGAACAGCTGTGACATTTAACAAGTGTGCTGCTGCTAGCAGGGCCTGGACCAAATACAATGATATTAAGCACAGATGTTGGACAGAATGGAGACAATGAATAAGATTTAAGATGACAAAATTACCTGCACATTTTGCGTGAAGATGACTACCTCAGAAGTGTAGGCATAGCTCACCAACATCTCCATCACCTGAGGTTCCACATCGATCATGTCAACCCTTTCCTGTCTGGACTCCATCATGCCAGTTGTAAACAATGCCTGTGCAGGTTTAAAATTCTAATATTTGACTTGGAATGTTGATGGTTTAGTCCTTTGTCATTTTTATTTTAGCATTGATTGCATTTAGCATGGGATTTGGCTCACATATTTGATACTCATTTCCAGACACGGCGGCCCAGATGGGTGGGCCGTGAACGCTTTGGAGATTGTCAAGTGGGCCCTGATCCAGAAAATAGGCTGCATCTAGCTTTCCTGAGGCTGCATCTAGCTTTAATCTCTGTTCACCTGCATCAAGAGCATTGTTTCTTTAACCCCAACGTGTGCTATAGATGTTGTTGTGTTTTTTTTTGCTACGATGAACATTTATTTAATTCAGGATATATTCTTTTAGCATTTTGAGCTTAATTAGGCTATTTATATAAAGCCGTGCTGCCCTGGCACTTGGCATCTCTGTTCCCCCCTTTTTTTTACACTCAAGGCCAAGTGGCCTTGTCCCTATAATGACACAAACCCTAAAGTGTACCATGAATTAAGTTGCAAGAGAGAGAGAGAGCGAAGGAGGGGGGGGTTGATACAGAACAGCATTATGGACTGTGCTCAACTCAAGTAGTCTCACGTAGCCAGACAACTGTTCCACAATCTCTGAATGCTGTATAGAGTCTAGAACTACACCTCGAACTACACCTAGTTCAAGAATGATACTCATTCACATGTAAAAAGTACTGAAACAAGGTCATTCATTATATTAGTAAAAACTCCCCACTCTCAGCGCTCTGTGTGCAGTGCTGATAAAACCCAGAATTCCGTACATTTTCAAAAACGAAAAAGGGTGGCATGATGGCGTATCATTGTAATGTCCAACAAACACACTTGTTTTCACAGAGAAGTAACATTTTGTTATCTGAATGGACAATTCCATAAAATAACGGGGTCATACCTATTTTCCCGGGTTCTATGTTCCCCACTACGGTTATGGTTAGGGTTAGGTTTAGGTTAGGTCCGATATTCCCCGCTCTCCTAGGAAAGCGGGGAACATAGGACCGGGGGAACATAGGTACGGTCCCAAAATAACCATATCAATAGCTAAACTTCTAAATTAACTTTTGACATAATCAGAATCCACTTTTGTGTCATCACAGATTTACAAGTGTAAAGAAGTCAGTGAAATGTTTTTGTGTCAATATGTTGATGAAACAAAACACATTGGAACTGGCATCTATGTAAATGTTTCTCTGGTGATGGCCCATCGTTGCACTGTCTTTTGTTATGAGCCTTTCACATTGAAATGGACCCTGACTGCAGTGAACTGGAAGAATGTGAGGAGGTGGGAGGAGGTGTTTCTCCTCTTCAAGATAAAAGGTGGTGTTTTCACTCCAAATCTCCACTCTGTCCTCCTGCTCAGACTCCAGGACACACCACAGTTAAACTCTCAGGACTCACAGTGAGGGAGTAGCCATGGTTCACATGACGCTGACAGTCATGTTTCAGGGCTAAGTGAGGGAGGACAGACTGTCTTTCCACAGCTACATCTATCTACACTTACACACCTCTTCCACCAGGGGGTGAAAGGCACTAAGAAGGCAACGGTGCCTGGATCCTTCAATGCGCATGTGTGAAACACTTTGACCCGAAAGTAAGTGCGTGTTGTGGTCTTGGTGAAAAACGTGTCATAAAGGAGGTAAAAACGTGTCAAATGGAGTCTGTACGGCTGAAGATAAATGAACACATGACGTCGGTGGGAGAGGAGATATTGTGTGTTTTGGACAAACAGCAGCGTGGTGCTGATGTTTGTTGTGTGAAGCTTGTCAGAGTGTTTGTGTTGGAGCGCCTCAGTGCGGCTGCAGAGTTCATGTGCAACCTCTTCCAGAGAGAGATAGAGACACTAGAAACTCTTCTGGAGAAACAAAACAAACTGCTGGACATTGATTTTGATATGGACATCGATCTACACACTGCAGGTATGTCTGTTACACACACAACATCAAACTACACACTGCATGTATGTCTGTTACACACACAACATCAAACTACACACTGCAGGTATGTCTGTTACATCAAACTACACACTGCAGGTATGACACAGTGTTTGCATGTCGTGCGTGTTGTTAGGTTGTAGATCTGTTTTTGGGGATCATTATTTGTAGATCAATAGACCAACCATTAGGCTCCATTTTGATGACTGAGTTTAACTTCCCCCTCCACACACCTATTCTCACACACCTACTTTTAAAGTTTTATATTATACATGTCTATAGTCTCTATATAGTCTAGTCCTCCTTATTTATGTCACATCAAAGTCCTTATTATTAATTTCGTGCTGTATTCCTTCATTCCAGATCAGTGTGTGGAGTCCAGTCTGCAGGTGAAGATCAGTTCTCCAGCCAGGACCGTTTCTATTAAACAGGAACCTGAAGACTACCTTGAACAGGAACCTGAAGACCACCTGGATCTTAGTAAGTTTTAAGCACTCTTTATTTATTTTATTGGTGAAAGTGGGCTGGTACTGAGGGTGTACCTCAGTACGATGGTTTGGTTGTAAAAGTATGAATGGGTTCACTGAAGCTGTGCAGTTAATTCTACTTCAGTATTAACTAATCAAAAGACTCGCTGATCTAACATTTACAAGTAATTAAAAAATAATTGGGACCGCCTCTCATTCAGCTCGCCTTGCATCTTCTATGAGAGCTGCAAAGTAAACAAAGGGTCACATTATTTTCAGCACAGAGCGCAGCAGAGTTTATTTACAGCTGAAGTTCTTCCAACTACTGAAGACAGGAAACAAAGGAAAATAAAGCAATTAAACAGCTGGGCTTTTTTTATCCAGTGTGCATCATTTATTTGTATTTGTTGAACTGTTTTTCCTGCACCTGGACACTGAAGTGGATGTATGTGCGCCATCTTTTCATAAAGCAGAGGGAACACTGCATGATATCATGTTAAGTTTTATAGAGTCTCATTGTATCTTTTTTCCTAGACTTCCTGCTCGCCCATGTGTGTAAAGAGGAGGTTTCGAGCTCCAGTCTGGCTCAGGAAGAATCAAAATCTCCAAAATATGAGAGGAGCCCCAGTCTGGTCCAGGAGGAACCACAACTTCCACAGATTAAAAAGGAACAGGAGGATCTACTTCAAAGACCAGAAGAGGCTGGTGGATCAACATTGACATTACTAGCAGTGTAAAGTGAAGATGATGATGAAAACAGAGAGACAGCGCCTGTAGCCAGCACCTCAACTGAACACATGAACACACAAGCTGATGTAGAGGACTGTGGAACATCACAACCAACTAGTGATGACCAGCTCCTCTCTTCACACTGTTCTGAATCAGACACTGAAGACAGTGATGAGTGGGAGGAGACTAGGAGAGATCAGTCAGCTTTAAACACACTGAAATCACACAAGACACAAACAGAATGTGACAACATGTTTAATCAAAAGGTACATCTGATTCACACAGGGGAAAAGCCCTTTGCCTGTACAGTTTGTGGTAAAGGCTGGGTTCAAAAGAGTCATCTAAAAAGACACATGAGGACTCATACAGGCGAAAAGCCCTTTTCATGTAAAGTTTGTGGTAAAGGCTTTACTCAAAATTGTGATCTAAAAACACACATGATGACTCATACAGGTGAAAAGCCATTTTCTTGTACAGTGTGTGGTAAAGGCTGTACTCACAAGGGTGAACTAAACAGTCACATGATGACTCATACAGGTGAAAAGCCCTTTGCCTGTACAGTTTGTGGTAAAGGCTGGGCTCAAAAGAGTAATCTAAAAAAACACATGATGACTCATACAGGTGAAAAGCCCTTTTCTTGTTCAGTATGTGGTAAAGGCTGTGTTAGCACAAGTGATCTAAAAAAGCACATGATGATGCATACAGGTGAAAAGCCCTTTTCCTGTAAAGTGTGTGGTAAAGGCTGCGTTCAAAAGGGTAATCTAAATAGACACATGAGGACTCATACAGGGGCTTCTAGCCTTTAGTTTAAGTTAGTCACACAGACACATATATGATCATTCAGTCTTATCCAGGATGAGAATGATAAAGCATAGAGATAATCTGACAATCGACATGACTGAAGAAAATAAACATTAATAGTTTCTCGTGATGGATTTTTATTTTATCTTGTGTATGGATCTTATTTTCTATTCAACATGATGGAATTTCATTTTTTTATTGTAGTTTTTTTTACATTTATTTATCTTTATAGCATTATTCCCTCCAGCTCATTTACTTATTCAGTTACTGGTAGTACAATATGAGCATCCACTGTGTCTGTCCACATTTGTCAGGATTTAGCAAGTCATATTCATTCATATTCACGCAATCATTATGTTCATTGATATGCAGTAAATAATAGTGCAGTAAAATGCTGACAAACTACTGGGTTTGTGTAACTGTTCGCTGTGTGTTGCCATGTGTATTGTTTAGATTGTTACAATAATAGCCAACAAAGGTTGTAAAATTGCTTAAGTCACATTGTTGTGTAACAATAAAATGGTCTTGGTAACATTCAATGTCTGTATCTGTATTTGTATCCTTCAATGTCTGACCTGCTGATACACGACATTGAAGTGTTTCATGTAACGACAGCAGGCCTCTTGAACAGCTGTGACATTTAACAAGTGTGCTGCTGCTAGCAGGGCCTGGACCAAATACAATGATATTAAGCACCGATGTTGGACAAAATGGAGACAATGAATAAGATTTAAGATGACAAAATTACCTGCACATTTTGCGTGAAGATGACTAACTCAGAAGTGTAGGCATAGCTCACCAACATCTCCATCACCTGAGGTTCCACATCGATCATGTCAACCCTTTCCTGTCTGGACTCCATCATGCCAGTTGTAAACAATGCCTGTGCAGGTTTAAAATTCTAATATTTGACTTGGAATGTTGATGGTTTAGTCCTTTGTCATTTTTATTTTAGCATTGATTGCATTTAGCATGGGATTTGGCTCACATATTTGATACTCATTTCCAGACACGGCGGCCCAGATGGGTGGGCCGTGAACGCTTTGGAGATTGTCAAGCGGGCCCTGATCCAGAAAATATGGAAGTCCTGAGGCTGCATCTAGCTTTAATCTCTGTTCACCTGCAGCAAGAGCACTGTTTCTTTAACCCCAACATGTGCTATAGATGTTGTTGTGTTTTTTTTTTTGCTCCGATGAACATTGATTTAATTCAGGATATATTCTTTTAGCAGTTTGAGCTTAATTAGGCTATTTATATAAAGCCGTGCTGCCCTGGCACTTGGCATCTCTGTTCCCTTTTTTTTACACTTAAGGCCAAGTGGCCTTGTCCCTGTAATGACACAAACCCTAAAGTGTACCATGAATTAAGTTGCATTTTACATTTTATATTGTCCATTTAGTGGCGTAGGCTACATTCTTTCATGTGAACTGATCCATACATGTTAGCTCCTCCTAACAACCTTGTGAGAGGTGTGTGAGAGAGAGAGAGAGAGAGAGAGAGAGAGAGAGAGAGAGAGAGAGAGAGAGAGAGAAAGAGGGGGGGGGTTGATACAGAACAGCATTAGGGACTGTGCTCAACTCAAGTAGTGTCACGTAGCCAGACAACTGTTCCACAATCTCCGAATGCTGTATAGAGTCTAGAACTACACCTCGAACTACACCTAGTTCAAGAATGATACTCATTCACATGTAAAAAGTACAAAACAAGGTCATTCATTATATTAGTAAAAAACTCCCCACTCTCAGCGCTCTGTGTGCAGTGCTGATAAAACCCAGAATTCCGTACATTTTCAAAAACGAAAAAGGGTGGCATGATGGCGTATCATAGTAATGTCCAACAAACACACTTGTTTTCAGAGATAAGTAACATTTTGTTATCTGAATGGACAATTCCATAAAATAACCATATCAATAGATAAACTTCTAAATGTCCTTTTGATATAATCAGAATCCACTTTTGTGTCCTCACAGATTTACAAGTGTAAAGAAGTCAGTGAAATGTTTTTGTGTCAATATGTTGATGAAACAAAACACATTGGAACTGGCATCTATGTAAATGTTTCTCTGGTGATGGCCCATCATTGCACTGTCTTTTGTTATGAGCCTTTCACATTGAAATGGACCCTGACTGCAGTGAACTGGAAGAATGTGAGGAGGTGGGAGGAGGTGTTTCTCCTCTTCAAGATAAAAGGTGGTGTTTTCACTCCAAATCTCCACTCTGTCCTCCTGCTCAGACTCCAGGACACACCACAGTTAAACTCTCAGGACTCACAGTGAGGGAGGACAGACTGTCTTTCCACAGCTACATCTATCTACACTTACACACCTCTTCCACCAGGGGGGCGAAAGGCACTAAGAACGAAGGCAACGGTGCCTGGATCCTTCAATGCGCATGTGTGAAACACATTGACCCGAAAGTAAGTGCGTGTTGTGGTCTTGGTGAAAAACGTGTCATAAAGGAGGTAAAAACGTGTCAAATGGAGTCTGTACGGCTGAAGATAAATGAACACATGACGTCGGTGGGAGAGGAGATATTGTGTGTTTTGGACAAACAGCAGCGTGGTGCTGATGTTTGTTGTGTGAAGCTTGTCAGAGTGTTTGTGTTGGAGCGCCTCAGTGCAGCTGCAGAGTTCATGTGCAACCTCTTCCAGAGAGAGATAGAGACACTAGAAACTCTGCTGGAGAAACAAAACAAACTGCTGGACATTGATTTTGATATGGACATCGATCTACACACTGCAGGTATGTCTGTTACACACACAACATCAAACTACACACTGCAGGTATGTCTGTTACACACACAACATCAAACTACACACTGCAGGTATGTCTGTTACATCGAACTACACACTGCATATACATGTCTATAGTCTCTATATATAGTCTAGTCCTCCTTATTTATGTCACATCAAAGTCCTTATTATTAATTTCGTGCTGTATTCCTTCATTCCAGATCAGTGTGTGGAGTCCAGTCTGCAGGTGAAGATCAGTTCTCCAGCCAGGACCGTTTCTATTAAACAGGAACCTGAAGACTACCTTGAACAGGAACCTGAAGACCACCTGGATCTTAGTAAGTTTTAAGCACTCTTTATTTATTTTATTGGTGAAAGTGGGCTGGTACTGAGGGTGTACCTCAGTACGATGGTTCGGCTGTAAAAGTATGAATGGGTTCACTGAAGCTGTGCAGTTAATTCTACTTCAGTATTAACTAATCAAAAGATTCACTGATCTAACATTTACAAGTGATTAAAAAATAATTGGGACCGCCTCTCATTCAGCTCGCCTCGCATCTTCTATGAGAGCTGCAAAGTAAACAAAGGGACACATTATTTTCAGCAAAGAGCGCAGCAGAGTTTATTTACAGCTGAATTTCTTCCAACTACCAATGACAGGAAACAAAGGAAAATAAAGCAATTAAAACAGCTGGGCTTTTTTATCCAGTGTGCATCATTTATTTGTATTTGTTGAACTGTTTTTCCTGCACCTGGACACTGAAGTGGATGTATGTGCGCCATCTTTTCATAAAGCAGAGGGAACACTGCATGATATCATGTAAAGTTTTATAGAGTCTCATTGTATCTTTTTTCCTAGACTTCCTGCTCGCCCATGTGTGTAAAGAGGAGGTTTCCCCTGAAGAGGAGTGGAGCTCCAGTCTGGCTCAGGAAGAATCAAAATCTCCAAAATATGAGAGGAGCCCCAGTCTGGTCCAGGAGGAACCGCAACTTCCACAGATTAAAGAGGAACAGGAGGAGCTACTTCAAAGACCAGAAGAGGCTGGTGGATCAACATTGACATTACTAGCAGTGAAAAGTGAAGATGATGATGAAAACAGAGAGACAGAGCCTGTAGCCAGCACCTCAACTGAACACATTAACACACAAGCTGATGTAGAGGACTGTGGAACATCACAACCAACTAGTGATGACCAGCTCCTCTCTTCACACTGTTCTGAATCAGACACTGAAGACAGTGATGACTGGGAGGAGACTAGGAGAGATCAGTCAGCTTTAAACACACTGAAATCACACAAGACACAAACAGAATGTGACAACATGTTTAATCAAAAGGTAAATCTGACTCACACAGGGGAAAAGCCATTTGCCTGTACAGTTTGTGGTAAAGGCTGGGTTCTAAAGAGTCATCTAAAAAGACACATGAGGACTCATACAGGCGAAAAGCCCTTTTCATGTAAAGTTTGTGGTAAAGGCTGCACCCAAAAGGGTGAACTAAACAGTCACATGATGACTCATACAGGTGAAAAGCCCTTTGCCTGTACAGTTTGTGGTAAAGGCTGGGCTCACAAAGGTAATCTAAAAAAACACATGATGACTCATACAGGTGAGAAGCCCCTTTCTTGTTCAGCATGTGGTAAAGGCTGTGTTAGCACACGTGATCTAAAAATGCACATGATGACTCATACAGGCGAAAAGCCCTTTACTTGTAAAGTTTGTGGTAAAGGCTGTGCTCAAAAGGGTCATCTAAAAACACACATGAGGACTCATACAGGTGAAAAGCCATTTTCTTGTACAGTGTGTGGTAAAGGCTGTACTCAAAAGGGTGAACTAAGCAGTCACATGATGATGCATACAGGTGAAAAGCCCTTTTCCTGTAAAGTGTGTGGTAAAGGCTGGGCTCACAAGGGTAATCTAAAAAGACACATGAGGACTCATACAGGGGCTTCTAGCCTTTAGTTTAAGTTAGTCACACAGACACATATATGATCATTCAGTCTTATCCAGGATGAGAATGATAAAGCATAGAGATAATCTGACAATCGACATGACTGAAGAAAATAAACATTAACAGTTTCTCGTGATGGATTCTTATTTTATCTTGTGTATGAAATGAAAATGAAAATATTCATTCTTATTCATGCAATCATTATGTTCATTGATTATGCAGTAAATAATAGTGCAGTAAAATGCTGACAAACTACTGGGTTTGTGTAACTGTTCACTGTTTGTTGCCATGTGTATTGTTTAGATTGTTACAATAATAGCCAACAAAGGTTGTAAAATTGCTTAAGTCACATTGTTGTGTAACAATAAAATGGTCTTGGTAACATTATCTTGTGACCTAAATGGCCAATGTCAAACTCTTAACATATGCCACTAAACTACTAGGGTGGGAACGGCAAGCTTTTTAAATGAGAATATGCATTTATTGGAGGTGGTCAGCATCATGAAGAGTTGATTTAGGTTTATTTGTTTGAAAGGCATTTTTCCAAAACATAGGCCAGTAGGCCATTAATTAGGACAATGCCAATGTGTGAAATTGCTATTGTCTACTAACAGTCTACAACATTCACTACCTGTGTTTTCTAATGATTAGATACATAGAGTTTAAGACCCTACAACCAGAAATAATGTATTCATGTGTGTACATTTACTGGCACTGATGAATTTAAAGGGGTGTAAGGGATATGTTTAGCTAAACTAAGTGTTACATAGCTTTGTATTTCAATAGTAATCACTGACATAGAGTGTCAGTTCATTAACTGGGATCTCTGTGTGTTCTCCAGCACTTTAGTTATCAGAAAATAAAATGTCAGGTCAGGATACCAATATTGTTCAATCAGCAGACAACTCATGCAGGATACAGGATAAACAAGTACAAATGACAAAACAGGAAGATTAACAAAACACATTAGTAACTGCCTGGAACAATATAAAACTCACACTGATAAATGGGTTCTTTCTCCTTATTGCCTTCCCACCTGAAACGAAATATTTTATGTTTATTAAATTGATCTGAGGAGACCCTGAACAAGCATTATATCAATGATTACTATCAGAATATAGGGCTTTAACAGAACATGTTTCTACAACAATAACAGTTAAAAGTCAGTAATTATTGGTTTTAATCTATTACAATTTAATTCTTACACTGGGTAGGTTTTTGGGTGATAGTTTTTAGACAATAATGTGTGTGTGTACGTGTGTGTGTACTTAGGGGTGTGATATGGTAGGCTACCTGGATGGTTTTGTAGCAACAAATAATGGACAAACATCATGAGTGTATTTCTAAAAATACATCAGACAACACAACATTCAGCTAAAATGTTACAGGCTAGTGATGAAAGAAGAATGTTTCCAGATTTGATGTGCTATGTTAATGTTCATGTCAGCCCAGGGCCATTGAAGCATCTTAGCTCCCCCCACTTCCTTTACTCTGCTCTGATTGGTTAAATTAAAGGTGTGAAAGACGCTCCTCAGGTATAAGTACCATAACGTTGTTGTAGTCTATGTTGTTTGTGCTTTCAGCAAATTCAGAGACAAGACAGAGAACCAGACCTTTCATCCCATTTCCAAGGATTTGACTTTGAGGAAGAAGTTTACAAGAAGGTAATAAGTTGCACACTGAAATTGTGTGGTTGAGACATTGCACTTTACCTTAGTCAAAGAGAGAGTCTTTGTATTGGTTTATACAAACTACTAACCTTGAAGATGCCATCTGTTGAAACGGTTGTATCTAATATCAAATCAAATAGTACACATTTGCACCGTGGATCAGAGCTGTGCGACCTCTATCATTTTAAAATGTGTTTAATACCAAGCCATTTATCATTACAGATGAGCCAACCGCTGGAATTTGAGCAGTCCTGTAGAGAACCCAAAAGGAGGAAGGTTGAGCACCAGGTTTGTAATGTGTGTGTTATGGCATAACTATTACAATGTGTTATCTATCTATTATCTTTTGTGTAAGTTGTTTTTTAATTAGATAAGTTGCATTAATGTTTGTTTTTTACAGGTGAATGCAACAGTGGTAGTGTTGAAGGCGTGTTCCATCCCTCTATCACGTGTACGGTTTAACAGTGGACTGTTGGATGTGAAGGATGAAATAGTTCCATTGGATTGTTCTAACCCTGTGGAATACACTGCTGTGCCAAAAAGGAAAACGGTAATTTGCATGCAAATTCTATCTGTTGGTTGAGGCCTTCTTACATCACATTGAACCTTAGCACCGGAAAAAGCTCACAACTAGTTGCATGTCAGTGTGTGAGAGCTTGTATGTCAGTTACGTATGTTCAGTCAAGAGATGCATTTTCAACGTATATTCAACGCGTTGTCAACATGTTATTTGTGGTGAAGAGATTTGATGTATTGGTCATAAACGATGGGTCCCCATGACCTTCAAGTAGCTTGGGAGCACCAGCCAATTAAATATTAAGGTGTGTTTAAGTGGTTTAGTTTTTGTGGCCAAAAACTATAATGCTGTTTTTCTTCAATCAGAAACCAAATGTAAAAGAGAAATCCGCTGCCTCCAAGAGGAGACTGGCATTGATAAAATATTGAATGTATTAATTGTGAAACAATGGAGGAAAAAAAAACATTGTTTTGTTTACGTAGATAATTCAACTGTTGTTTCCTTTTTTTCTGTAGGTGTCCTCAAAGCCATCACCTGCCAGGGACTTGAAACTGGTTATACAGGAAGAGAGTCTTTGTATGCCGTGCACAGGATACACCAAAGGTGAGAGCGATGATGATTGGTGTTCAGAAAAAAGTGCAACCGGTTGATTTCAGTCATGTGGGCACGCGACATAATTGAAATACAGTTTAATTGGGTACTAAGCTCTACCATTCTATGTATTCATTCACATTTGGATGTGTTCAGCATGCATACTGAGGACAAGCACCCAAATATGATGGGCATTAATGCCTGTATGCATTCAATATATTTTGTATATTGAATCTGTTTGCATTCAATATATCCTTCCTTTGTTATGACGCATCACAGGTTCAGTGCCACATTGGCAAATACAAATGGTAAACATTGTTGGAATAAATTATGAGAATCATGACTATAGTGTTATTTTCCTCCTCCTAGACTGTGTCCCTGTGTGTATAGACAAGTCTTCACCTGAACAGAAGGAGAGGGGCCACAGACTGATCAAGAAGGAACCAGAATATCCACAGATTAAAGAGGAACAGGAGGAGCTATTCCAAACACAAGAGGATTTCCAATTAGAGGCTGATGGGACAATGTTGACATTACTAACAATGAAGAGTGAAGATGTTGAAAACAAAGAAACAATCCCTCCAGCCAGCACCTCATCTGCCCACAAAACAATGCAAGCTTGTGCGGAGGACAGTGATGCATCACAATCAACTAGTGATGCTCAGCTCCTCTCTTCACACTGTTCTGAATCTGATACTGAAGACAGTGATGAGTGGGAGGAGACCAGGGAAGCCCCGTCCATTTTAAACACACTGCAATCACACAAGACACAAACTGTGGAAGGACAAAGACCGTCTATGAGCAACACACTGTTCCACAGTGTGAAATCATCAAAACAAATTCCATCCATGACAACTCATAGAGGGGAACAGCCCTTCATGTGTACACTTTGTGGCAACAGCTTTAGTAAAAAATATCTTCTGAAGCAGCACATGATGATTCATACAGGGGAAAGGCCATTTAGCTGTAGACTTTGTGGCAGCAGCTTTAGTCTAAATGCAAAATTGAAGAGGCACATGCGAATTCATACAGGGGAAAAGCCCTTTAGCTGTATTGTTTGTGGCAACCACTTTGGTCACATGAGTGATCTTAAGCGGCACGTGAGGATTCATACAGGGGAAAAGCCCTATAGCTGTACAGATTGTGGCAACAGCTTTAGTGACACAAGGGATCTGAAGCAGCACATGAGGGTTCATACAGGTGAAAAACCCTATAGCTGTACAGTTTGTGGCAACAGCTTTAGTCAGAGAAGTGGTCTGAAGCAGCACATGATGATTCATACAGGGGATAAACCCTATAGCTGTACAGTTTGTGGCAACAGCTTTAGTCAGAGAAGTTGTCTGAAGCGGCATATGAAGATACATACAGGCGAAAAGCCCTTTTCATGTAAAGTTTGTGGTAAAGGCTGTACTCAAAAGGGTGATCTAAAAACACACATGAGGACTCATACAGGCGAAAAGCCCTTTTCATGTAAAGTTTGTGGTAAAGGCTGTACTCAAAAGGGTGATCTAAAAAGACACATGAGGACTCATACAGGCGAAAAGCCCTTTACTTGTAAAGTTTGTGGTAAAGGCTGTGCTCAAAAGGGTGATCTAAAAACACACATGAGGACTCATACAGGTGAAAAGCCATTTTCTTGTACAGTGTGTGGTAAAGGCTGTACTCAAAAGGGTGAACTAAACAGTCACATGATGACTCATACAGGTGAAAAGCCATTTTCTTGTACAGTGTGTGGTAAAGGCTGTACTCACAAGGGTAATCTAAAAAGACACATGATGACTCATACAGGTGAAAAGCCCCTTTCTTGTTCAGTATGTGGTAAAGGCTGTGTTAGCACAAGTGATCTAAAAAAGCACATGATGATGCATACAGGTGAAAAGCCCTTTTCGTGTAAATTGTGTGGTAAAGGCTGCGTTCAAAAGGGTGATCTAAAAAGACACATGAGGACTCATACAGGGGCTTCTAGCCTTTAGTTTAAGTTAGTCACACAGACACATATATGATCATTCAGTCTTATCCAGGATGAGAATGATAAAGCATAGAGATAATCGACATGACTGAAGAAAATAAACATTAATAGTTTCTCGTGATGGATTTTTATTTGTATCTTGTGTATGGATCTTATTTTCTATTCAACATGATGGAATTTCATTTTTTATTGTAGTATTTTTTACATTTATTTATCTTTATAGCATTATTCCCTCCAGCTCATTTACTTATTCAGCTACTGGTAGTACAATATGAGCATCACTGTGTCTGTCCACATTTGTCAGGATTTAGCAAGGCATATTCATTCTTATTCATGCAATCATTATGTTCATTGATATGCAGTAAATAATAGTGCAGTAAAATGCTGACAAACTACTGGGTCTGTGTAACTGTTCACTGTGTGTTGCCATGTGTATTGTTTACTGTGTGTTGCCATGTGTATTGTTTAGATTGTTACAATAATAGCCAACAAAGGTTGTAAAATTGCTTAAGTCACATTGTTGTGTAACAATAAAATGGTCTTGGTAACATTATCTTGTGACCTAAATGGTCAATGTCAAACTCTTAACATATGCCACTAAACTACTAGGGTGGGAACGGCAAGCTTTTTAAAATGAGAATATGCATTTATTGGAGGTGCTCAGCATCATGAAGAGATGATTTAGATTTATTTGTTTGAAAGGCATTTTTCCAAAACATAGGCCAGTAGGCCATTAATTAGGATAATGCCAATGTGTGAAATTGCTATTGCTATAAAGTTCTCATATGCAGGTTTAACTATGTAAAGGTTAAATATGGGGATGAAACACGGCTTAAGTTAATTGTCACCTTTAAGGTGTTGTTGCTGGAGGCTAAATCCTTCCCAGCCTAAATAATTGTAATGCAAATGTCTGGCGGGGGCTATATGCTCACTACTCACTACTTATCATAATGAAAGGAATACATGCAAATGATTTGGCCCATCCTTTACTTTACTTTATTTGTTTATTTAGACAGGACAGAGCATATTAATGAACGTCACATGAACGTAAATACACCGGATTTAGCAAAGATGCTAATTTTCATCCGCAGTCCTCACACAAAACAGAAAAACAATAACATCAGAAAACAGACAAACGATGAAATACAATTACATTACATCACATAGCCTAAAAAAAACTAAAATATGATCACAGATGGTTGCATCTTTGGTTTTCAAGCAACCATCTTTTCACATTGAATTTAAAAGATGGAAATGTAGCACAATCCCTTATATGTAGAGGAAGGCCATTCCATGCTACACAACCCTGTACTGAGAGGACATTTTGACCGAAGGTTGTTTGCCGGTGCGGCACTTCACAATCTCCTCGAGTGGTTGCTCTGGTACTGATTCCTCTTTCAGGCTTCCTTTTAATGAATTCCCTTAGGGGGGGTGGGCACAGACCATGTAAGGTCTTGTATATGACCCCAACCTGTTTGAACTTTTTGAAATTGTCGAAGCTAAAAAAATTGAGCCTCCTGAGTATGTTACAATGATGATAAGAGTGAGGCTTCCTGTCAAACACCTTGAGCGCACTTTTGTAGAGCTGTTCGATGGGTTTTAGGATCGTCACGCCTGTGCAAGACCAGTTTGTAAAACAGTACTCAATGTGTGATAGGATCATACAGTGAAGATACGATCTGGCAGCTCCAACTGTCAGGAAGGGTCTAATTTGTTTAAAATTTTGAAGGTTGAATTTAATCGTATTTGTGACTTTCTTCACATGTTTTTTAAAAGTTAGGGTTGAGTCTAGTATGACTCCGAGGTACTTGAACTCTGGGACAAGTTCAAGTTCCTCCCCACCCAGAAACACATTTGAGGACTCCAACACAACTGGTCTTTTGGAGAAGGCCATGCAGACTGTCTTTTTGGCATTCAGGAGCAGACATGAATCTATAAGCCATTCTTGAATGCTTGTCAGAGCTGAGGTTAAGATTATTGACACCTCTGCATAGCTTTTACCATGGGCAAGTACAACGGCATCATCTGCATACATCTGGACATGTAGATTATTACATACTTCAGGTAGGTCATTTATGTACAGTGAGAACAGAATTGGACCTAGTATTGAGCCCTGGGGGACACCGACCGAACAGGTGTGGTAGGGGGATTTAACACTGTTTACACTTACATTCTCACCTGTCCATTAACAATGGGACAAGTGTCCAAAACAGTCTACAACATTCACTACCTGTGTTTTCTAATGATTAGATACATAGAGTTTAAGACCCTACAACCAGAAATAATGTATTCATGTGTGTAAACTGGCACTGATGAATTTAAAGGGGGTGTAAGGGATATGTTTAGCTAAACTAAGTGTTACATAGCTTTGTATTCCAATAGTAATCACTGACATAGAGTGTTTGTTCATTAACTGGGATCTCTGTGTTTCTCCAGCACAGAAAATAAAATGTCAGGTCAGGATACCAATTTTGTTCAATCAGCAGACAACTCATGCAGGATACAGGATAAACAAGTAAAAATTATGAAACAGGAAGATTAACAAAACACATTAGTAACTGTCTGGAACAATATAAAACAGACGCTGATAAATGGGTTCTTTCTCCTTATTGCTTTCCCACCAGAAACTATATTTAAATTGAGCTGAGGAGACCCTGAACAAGCATTATATCAATGATTACTATCAGAATATAGGGCTTTTGTTTCTACAACAATAACAGTTAAAAGTCAGTAATTATTGGTTTTAATAAATTACAATTTAATTGTTACAGGTTAGGGTTTTGGGTGATAGTTTTTAGACATGAATCATCATTTAATAAAATAGTTTCAATCAAGCATAAAATGCATGTTATTAAATCACCAGACTCTGTGTAGCCTACTGGATAGCAAGAGGACATACACTTTGACCGTTTTCTGTTACTGATTCAGTGACATTCACTCATTCAGTGTGTGTGTACTTAGGGCTGTGATATGGTAGGCTACCTGGATGATTTTGTAGCAACAAATAATGGACAAACACATCATGAGTGTATTTATAAAAAAATACACCAGCCAACACAACATTCAGCTAAAATGTTACAGGCTAGTGATGGAAGAAGAATGTTTCCAGATTTGATGTGCTATGTTAATGTGCATGTCAGCCCAGGGCCATTGGAAGCATCTTAGCTCCCCCCACTTCCTTTACTCTGCTCTGATTGGGTTCAGGGTTGTGTAGCATGGAATGGCCTTCCTCTACATATAAGGGATTGTGCTACATTTCCATCTTTTAAATTCAATGTGAAAAGATGGTTGCTTGAAAACCAAAGCTGCAACCATTTGTGATAATATTTTAGTTTTTTTTAGGCTATGTGATGTAATGTAATTGTATTTCACCGTTTGTCTGTTTTCTGATGTTATTGTTTTTCTGTTTTTCTGTTTTGTGTGAGGACTGCGGATGAAAATTAGCATCTTTGCTAAATCCGGTGTATTTACGTTCATGTGACGTTCATTAATATGCTCTGTCCTGTCTAAATAAACAAATAAAGTAATAAAGTAAAGTAGCTCCCCCCACTTCCTTTACTCTGCTCTGATTGGTTGAATTAAAGGTGTTAACGACCCTCCTCAGGTATAAGTACCATAACGTTGTTGTAGTCTATGTTGTTTGTGCTTTCAGCAAATTCAGAGACAAGACAGAGAACCAGACCTTTCATCCCATTTCCAAGGATTTGACTTTGAGGAAGAAGTTTACAAGAAGGTAATAGGTTGCACACTGTAATTGTGGGGTTGAGACTTTGCACTTACCTTAGTCAAAGAGTGAGCCTTTGTATTGGTTTATACAAACTACTAACCTTGAAGATGCCATCTGTTGAAACGGTTGTATCTAATATCAAATAAAATAGTACAAATTTGCACAGTGGATCACAGCTGTGCAACCTCTATCATTTTAAAATGTGTTTAATACCAAGCCATTTATAATTACAGATGAGCCGACCGCTGGAAGTTTAGCAGTCCTGTAGAGAACCCAAAAGGAGGACGGTTGAGCACCAGGTTTGTAATGTGTGTGTTATGGCATAACTATTACAATGTGTTATCTATTATTTTGTGTGTATGTTGTTTTTCAATTAGATAAGTTGCATTTATGTTTTATTTATTTGTTTACAGGTGAATGCAACAGTGGTAGTGTTGAAAGCGTGTTCCATCCCTCTATCACGTGTACGGTTTAACAGTGGACTGTTGGATGTGAAGGATGAAATAGTTCCATTGGATCTTTCTAACCCTGTGGAACAAACTGCTGTTCCAAAAAGGAAAAAGGTAATTTGCTTGCAAATTACATCTGTTGGTTGAGGCCTTCTTACATCACATTGAACCATAGCATCGAAAAGAGATGAGAGCTTGTATGTCAGTTAAGTTCAGTCAAGAGATGCATTTTCAACGTACGGTGAAGAGATTTGATGTATTGGTCATAAAAGGAATGGATCAAGTAGCTGGGGAACACCAGCCAATTAAATATTAAGGGTGTGTTTAAGTGGCTTATTTTTTTGGCCCATAACTCTAATGCTGTTTTTCTTCACTCAGAAACCAAATCTAGAAGAGAAATCGGCTGCCTCCAAGTGGAGACTGGCTTTGATAACATATTGAATGTATTATTTGTGAAACAATGGAGACAAAAAAAACATGTTTTGTGTGCGTAGTTAATTCAACTGTTGTTTCCCTTTTTGCTGTAGGTGTCCTCAAAGCCATCAACTGCCAGGGATGTGAAACTGGTTATAAAGGAAGAGAGTCTCTGCCGTGCACAGCATACACCAAAGGTGAGAGCGATGATGATTGATGTTCAGAAAAAAACGGTTGATTTCAGTCCTGTGTGGGGGGGAAATAATCTCCATTACAGCACTGACCGTTACCGTACTAATTGAAATTCAGCATATTATGACGTCATATTGATGAAAAAAAAGGGACACGGACACAGATTTGTGGATTTCTATATTTCGGAGCCGACCAACTTCCCACTTGGAACATCACTGTAAACCAAATACAACATGGCAGCCTCAAACACTGTCTCCTCCTTGGTCACATTAACATGGTCGCTGGCAAGAATCTCTGTCAGTTTGTCCACAGAGAGAGAGAGGAAATCTTCATAGGAGCATAATACAGTAGCTGATATATTATGACGCCGCTATACTTCCTGAAATAACCTCTCAATCTCAATATTTCTACACTCATTTGGGCCAGTTGTGGTGTTGACAGGTTAATTAATAGTAATAAAACACCTTTAATATTTGATCAGCCTGTGTGGCTGATCAAATATCTGTATCCTTCAATGTCTGTATCTGTATTTGTATCCTTCAATGTCTGACCTGCTGATACACAACATTGAAGTGTTTCATGTAACGACAGCAGGCCTCTTGAACAGCTGTGACATTTAACAAGTGTGCTGCTGCTAGCAGGGCCTGGACCAAATACAATGATATTAAGCACCGATGTTGGACAGAATGGAGACAATGAATAAGATTTAAGATGACAAAATTAAAATTTAAAATTCTAATATTTGACTTGGAGTGTTGATTGTTTAGTCCTTTGTCATTTTTATTTTAGTATTGATTGCATTTAGCATGGGATTTGGCTCACATATTTGATACTCATTTCCAGACACGGCGGCCCAGATAGGTGGGCCATGAACGCTTTGGAGATTGTCAAGTGGGCCCTGATCCAGAAAATATGGAAGTCCTGAGGCTGCATCTAGCTTTAATCTCTGTTCACCTGCAGCAAGAGCACTGTTTCTTTAACCCCAACATGTGCTATAGATGTTGTTGTGTTTTTTTTTTGCTACGATGAACATTTATTTAATTCAGGATATATTCTTTTAGCATTTTGAGCTCAATTAGGCTATTTATATAAAGCCGTGCTGGCACTTGGCATCTCTGTTCCCTTTTTTTTTTACACTTAAGGCCAAGTGGCCTTGACCCTATAATGACACAAACCCTAAAGTGTACCATGAATTAAGTTGCATTTTACGATATTGTCCATTTAGTGGCGTAGGCTACATTCTTTCATGTGAACTGATCCATACATGTTAGCTCCTCCTAACAACCTTGTGAGAGGTGTGTGAGAGAGAGAGAGAGAGAGAGAGAGAGAGAGAGAGAGAGAGAGAGAGAGAGAGAGAGAGAGAGAGAGAGAGAGAGAGAGAGAGAGAGAGAGAGAGAGAGAGAGAGAATGAGGGGGGGGGGGTTGATACAGAACAGCATTATGGACTGTGCTCAACTCAAGTAGTCTCACGTAGCCAGACAACTGTTCCACAATCTCCGAATGCTGTATAGAGTCTAGAACTACACCTCGAACTACACCTAGTTCAAGAATGATACTCATTCACATGTAAAAAGTACAAAACAAGGTCATTCATTATATTAGTAAAAAAAATTGTTATCTGAATGGACAATTCCATAAAATAACCATATCAATAGATAAACTTCTAAATGTCCTTTTGACATAATCAGAATCCACTTTTGTGTCATCACAGATTTACAAGTGTAAAGAAGTCAGTGAAATGTTTTTGTGTCAATATGTTGATGAAACAAAACACATTGGAACTGGCATCTATGTAAATGTTTCTCTGGTGATGGCCCATCATTGCACTGTCTTTTGTTATGAGCCTTTCACATTGAAATGGACCCTGACTGCAGTGAACTGGAAGAATGTGAGGAGGTGGGAGGAGGTGTTTCTCCTCTTCAAGATAAAAGGTGGTGTTTTCACTCCAAATCTCCACTCTGTCCTCCTGCTCAGACTCCAGGACACACCACAGTTAAACTCTCAGGACTCACAGTGAGGGAGGACAGACTGTCTTTCCACAGCTACATTTATCTACACGTACACACCTCTTCCACCAGGGGGTGAAAGGCACTAAGAAGGCAACGGTGCCTGGATCCTTCAATGCGCATGTGTGAAACGCGTTGACCCGAAAGTAAGTGCGTGTTGTGGTCTTGGTGAAAAACGTGTCATAAAGGAGGTAAAAACGTGTCAAATGGAGTCTGTACGGCTGAAGATAAATGAACACATGACGTCGGTGGGAGAGGAGATATTGTGTGTTTTGGACAAACAGCAGCGTGGTGCTGATGTTTGTTGTGTGAAGCTTGTCAGAGTGTTTGTGTTGGAGCGCCTCAGTGCAGCTGCAGAGTTCATGTGCAACCTCTTCCAGAGAGAGATAGAGACACTAGAAACTCTTCTGGAGAAACAAAACAAACTGCTGGACATTGATTTTGATATGGACATCGATCTACACACTGCAGGTATGTCTGTTACACACACAACATCAAACTACACACTGCAGGTATGTCTGTTACACACACAACATCAAACTACACACTGCAGGTATGGCTGTTACATCAAACTACACACTGCAGGTATGACACAGTGTTTGCATGTCGTGCGTGTTGTTAGGTTGTAGATCTGTTTTAGGGGATCATTATTTGTAGATCAATAGACCAACGATTAGAATCCATTTTGATGACTGAGTTTAACTTCCCCCTCCACACACCAATTCTCACACACCTACTTTTAAAGTTTAATATTATACATGTCTATAGTCTCTATATATAGTCTAGTCCTCCTTATTTATGTCACATCAAAGTCCTTATTATTAATTTCGTGCTGTATTCCTTCATTCCAGATCAGTGTGTGGAGTCCAGTCTGCAGGTGAAGATCAGTTCTCCAGCCAGGACCGTTTCTATTAAACAGGAACCTGAAGACTACCTTGAACAGGAACCTGAAGACCACCTGGATCTTAGTAAGTTTTAAGCACTCTTTAGTTATTTTATTGGTGAAAGTGGGCTGGTACTGAGGGTGTACCTCAGTACAATGGTTTGGTTGTAAAAGTATGAATGGGTTCACTGAAGCTGTGCAGTTAATTCTACTTACTAATCAAAAGACTCACTGATCTAACATTTACAAGTAATTAAAAAATAATTGGGACCGCCTCTCATTCAGCTCGCCTCGCATCTTCTATGAGAGCTGCAAAGTAAACAAAGGGCCACATTATTTTCAGCATAGAGCTTAGCAGAGTTTATTTACAGCTGAATTTCTACTAAAGGAAAATAAAGCAATTAAAACAGCTGGGCTTTTTTATCCAGTGTGCATCATTTATTTTTATTTGTTGAACTGTTTTTCCTGCACCTGGACACTGAAGTGGATGTATGTGCGCCATCTTTTCATAAAGCAGAGGGAACACTGCATGATATCATGTAAAGTTTTATAGAGTCTCATTGTATCTTTTTTCCTAGACTTCCTGCTCGCCCATGTGTGTAAAGAGGAGGTTTCCCCTGAAGAGGAGTGGAGCTCCAGTCTGGCTCAGGAAGAATCAAAATCTCCAAAATATGAGAGGAGCCCCAGTCTGGTCCAGGAGGAACCACAACTTCCACAGATTAAAGAGGAACAGGCGGAGCTACTTCAAAGACCAGAAGAGGCTGGTGGATCAACATTGACATTACTAGCAGTGAAAAGTGAAGATGATGATGAAAACAGAGAGACAGAGCCTGTAGCCAGCACCTCAACTGAACACATGAACACACACGCTGATGTAGAGGACTGTGGAACACCACAACCAACTAGTGATGACCAGCTCCTCTCTTCACACTGTTCTGAATCAGACACTGAAGACAGTGATGAGTGGGAGGAGACTAGGAGATATCAGTCAGCTTTAAACACACTGAAATCACACAAGACACAAACAGAATGTGACAACATGTTTAATCAAAAGGTACATCTGATTCACACAGGGGAAAAGCCCTTTGCCTGTACAGTTTGTGGTAAAGGTTGGGCTCACAAAGGTAATCTAAAAAAACACATGATGACTCATACAGGTGAGAAGCCCCTTTCTTGTTCAGCATGTGGTAAAGGCTGTGTTAGCACATGTGATCTAAAAAAGCACATGATGACTCATACAGGCGAAAAGCCCTTTACTTGTAAAGTTTGTGGTAAAGGCTGTACTCAAAAGGGTCATCTAAAAACACACATGAGGACTCATACAGATGAAAAGCAATTTTCTTGTACAGTGTGTGGTAAAGGCTGTACTCGCAAGGGTGAACTAAACAGTCACATGATTACTCATACAGGTGGAAAGCCCTTTGCCTGTACAGTTTGTGGTAAAGGCTGTACTCAAAAGGGTCATCTAAAAAAGCACATGATGATGCATACAGGTGAAAAGCCCTTTTCCTGTAAAGTGTGTGGTAAAGGCTGTACTCAAAAGGGTCATCTAAAAACACACATGATGACTCATACAGGTGAAAAGCCATTTTCTTGTACAGTGTGTGGTAAAGGCTGTACTCACAAGGGTCATCTAAATAAACACATGATGACTCATACAGGGGCTTCTAGCCTTTAGTTTAAGTTAGTCACACAGACACATATATGATCATTCAGTCTTATCCAGGATGAGAATGATAAAGCATAGAGATAATCTGACAATCGACATGACTGAAGAAAATAAACATTAATAGTTTCTCGTGATGGATTTTTATCTTGTGTATGGATCTTATTTTCTATTCAACATGATGGAATTTCTTTTTTTATTGTAGTTTTTTTAAAGTTTTTTTTCCAAAACATAGGCCAGTAGGCCATTAATTAGGACAATGCCAATGTGTGAAATTGCTATTGCTATAAAGTTCTCATATGCAGGTTTAACTATGTAAAGGTAAAATATGGGGATGAAACACGGCTTAAGTTATTTGTCACCTTTAAGGTGTTGTTGCTGGAGGCTAAATCCTTCCCAGCCTAAATAATTGTAATGCAAATGTCTGGCGGGGGCTATATGCTCACTAGTCACTACTTATCATAATGAAAGGAATACATGCAAATGATTTGGCCCATCCATCCTCACCTGTCCATTAACAATGGGACAAGTGTCCAAAACAGTCTACAACATTCACTACCTGTGTTTTCTAATGATTAGATACATCGAGTTTAAGACCCTACAACCAGAAATAATGTATTCATGTGTGTAAACTGGCACTGATGAATTTAAAGGGGGTGTAAGGGATTTGTTTAGCTAAACTAAGTGTTACATAGCTTTGTATTTCAATAGTAATCACTGACATAGAGTGTTTGTTCATTAACTGGGATCTCTGTGTTTCTCCAGCTCTTTAGTTATCAGAAAATAAAATGTCAGGTCAGGATACCAATTTTGTTCAATCAGCAGACAACTCATGCAGGATACAGGATAAACAAGTAAAAATGATGAAACAGGAAGATTAACAAAACACATTAGTAACTGCCTGGAACAATATAAAACAGAGGCTGATAAATTGGTTCTTTCTCCTTATTGCTTTCCCACCTGAAACTAAATATTTTATGTTTATTAAATTGAGCTGAGGAGACCCTGAACAAGCATTATATCAATGATTACTATCAGAATATAGGGCTTTAACAGAACATGTTTTGTTTTTTACAAAAATAACAGTTAAAAGTCAGTAATTATTGGTTTTAATAAATTACAATTTAATTCTTACACTGGGTAGGTTTTCGGGTGATAGTTTTTAGACATGAATCATCATTTAATAAAATAGTTTCAATCAAGCATAAAATGCATTAAATCACCAGACTGTGTGTAGCCTACTGGATAGCAAGAGGACATGCACTTTGATCGTTTTCTGTTACTGTTTCAGTGACATTCACTCATTCAGTGTGTGTGTACTTAGGGGTGTGATATGGTAGGCTACCTGGATGATTTTGAAGCAACAAATAATGGACAAACACATCATGAGTGTATTTCTAAAAAATACATCAGACAACACAACATTCAGCTAAAATGTTACAGGCTAGTGATGAAAGAAGAATATTTCCAGATTTGATGTGCTATGTTAATGTTCATGTCAGCCCAGGGCCATTGAAGCATCTTAGCTCCCCCCACTTCCTTTACTCTGCTCTGATTGGTAGAATTAAAGGTGTGAAAGACGCTCCTCAGGTATAAGTACCATAAGATTGTTGTAGTCTATGTTGTTCATCTAAAAAAGCACATGATGATGCATACAGGTGAAAAGCCCTTTTCCTGTAAAGTGTGTGGTAAAGGCTGTACTCAAAAGGGTCATCTAAAAACACACATGATGACTCATACAGGTGAAAAGCCATTTTCTTGTACAGTGTGTGGTAAAGGCTGTACTCACAAGGGTCATCTAAATAAACACATGATGACTCATACAGGGGCTTCTAGCCTTTAGTTTAAGTTAGTCACACAGACACATATATGATCATTCAGTCTTATCCAGGATGAGAATGATAAAGCATAGAGATAATCTGACAATCGACATGACTGAAGAAAATAAACATTAATAGTTTCTCGTGATGGATTTTTATCTTGTGTATGGATCTTATTTTCTATTCAACATGATGGAATTTCTTTTTTTATTGTAGTTTTTTTAAAGTTTTTTTTCCAAAACATAGGCCAGTAGGCCATTAATTAGGACAATGCCAATGTGTGAAATTGCTATTGCTATAAAGTTCTCATATGCAGGTTTAACTATGTAAAGGTAAAATATGGGGATGAAACACGGCTTAAGTTATTTGTCACCTTTAAGGTGTTGTTGCTGGAGGCTAAATCCTTCCCAGCCTAAATAATTGTAATGCAAATGTCTGGCGGGGGCTATATGCTCACTAGTCACTACTTATCATAATGAAAGGAATACATGCAAATGATTTGGCCCATCCATCCTCACCTGTCCATTAACAATGGGACAAGTGTCCAAAACAGTCTACAACATTCACTACCTGTGTTTTCTAATGATTAGATACATCGAGTTTAAGACCCTACAACCAGAAATAATGTATTCATGTGTGTAAACTGGCACTGATGAATTTAAAGGGGGTGTAAGGGATTTGTTTAGCTAAACTAAGTGTTACATAGCTTTGTATTTCAATAGTAATCACTGACATAGAGTGTTTGTTCATTAACTGGGATCTCTGTGTTTCTCCAGCTCTTTAGTTATCAGAAAATAAAATGTCAGGTCAGGATACCAATTTTGTTCAATCAGCAGACAACTCATGCAGGATACAGGATAAACAAGTAAAAATGATGAAACAGGAAGATTAACAAAACACATTAGTAACTGCCTGGAACAATATAAAACAGACGCTGATAAATTGGTTCTTTCTCCTTATTGCTTTCCCACCTGAAACTAAATATTTTATGTTTATTAAATTGAGCTGAGGAGACCCTGAACAAGCATTATATCAATGATTACTATCAGAATATAGGGCTTTAACAGAACATGTTTTGTTTTTTACAAAAATAACAGTTAAAAGTCAGTAATTATTGGTTTTAATAAATTACAATTTAATTCTTACACTGGGTAGGTTTTCGGGTGATAGTTTTTAGACATGAATCATCATTTAATAAAATAGTTTCAATCAAGCATAAAATGCATTAAATCACCAGACTGTGTGTAGCCTACTGGATAGCAAGAGGACATGCACTTTGATCGTTTTCTGTTACTGTTTCAGTGACATTCACTCATTCAGTGTGTGTGTACTTAGGGGTGTGATATGGTAGGCTACCTGGATGATTTTGAAGCAACAAATAATGGACAAACACATCATGAGTGTATTTCTAAAAAATACATCAGACAACACAACATTCAGCTAAAATGTTACAGGCTAGTGATGAAAGAA
The DNA here is from genome assembly GCF_963280865.1 of Gymnoscopelus braueri. Classification (NCBI taxonomy): domain Eukaryota; kingdom Metazoa; phylum Chordata; class Actinopteri; order Myctophiformes; family Myctophidae; genus Gymnoscopelus; species Gymnoscopelus braueri. The sequence goes on along the minus strand of NC_137609.1, from coordinate 49,629,429 downwards.
GAATATTTCCAGATTTGATGTGCTATGTTAATGTTCATGTCAGCCCAGGGCCATTGAAGCATCTTAGCTCCCCCCACTTCCTTTACTCTGCTCTGATTGGTAGAATTAAAGGTGTGAAAGACGCTCCTCAGGTATAAGTACCATAAGATTGTTGTAGTCTATGTTGTTTGTGCTTTCAGCAAATTCAGAGACAGGACAGAGAACAAGACCTTTCATTCCATTTCCAAGGATTTGACTTTGAGGAAGAAGTTTACAAGAAGGTAATAGGTTGCACACTGTAATTGTGTGGTTGAGACATTGCACTTTACCTTAATCAAAGAGTGTGCCGTTGTATTGGTTTATACAAACTACTAACCTTGAAGATGCCATCTGTTGATCTAATATCAAATCAAATAGTACAAATTTGCACCGTGGATCAGAGCGACCTCTATCATTTTAAAATGTGTAATACCAAGCCATATATCATTACAGATGAGCCGACCGCTGGAAGTTGAGCAGTCCTGTAGAGAACCCAAAAGGAGGACGGTTGAGCACCAGGTTTGTAATGTGTGTGTTATGGCATAACTATTACAATGTCTTATCTATCTATTATCTTGTGTGTAAGTTGTTTTTTAATTAGATAAGTTGCATTTATGTTTGTTTTTTACAGGTGAATCCAACAGCGGTAGTGTTGAAGGCGTGTTCCATCCCTCTATCACGTGTACGGTTTAACAGTGGACTGTTGGATGTGAAGGATGAAATAGTTCCATTGGATTGTTCTAACCGTGTAGAATACACTGCTGTGCCAAAAAGGAAAACGGTAATTTGCATGCAAATTCTATCTGTTGGTTGAGGCCTTCTTACATCACATTGAACCTTAGCACCGGAAAAAGCTCACAACTAGTTGCATGTCAGTGTGTGAGAGCTTGTATGTCAGTTACGTATGTTCAGTCAAGAGATGCATTTTCAACGTATATTCAACACGTTGTCAACATGTTATTTGTGGTGAAGAGATTTGATGTATTGGTCATAAACGATGGGTCCCCATGACCTTCAAGTAGCTTGGGAGCACCAGCCAATTGAATATTAAGGTGTGTTTAAGTGGTTTAGTTTTTGTGGCCAAAAACTATAATGCTGTTTTTCTTCAATCAGAAACCAAATGTAGAAGAGAAATCCGCTGCCTCCAAGAGGGGACTGGCATTGATAAAATATTGAATGTATTAATTGTGAAACAATGGAGAAAAAAAACATTGTTTTGTTTACGTAGATAATTCAACTGTTGTTTCCTTTTTTTTCTGTAGGTGTCCTCAAAGCCATCACCTGCCAGGGACTTGAAACTGGTTATAAAGGAAGAGAGTCTTTGTATGCCGTGCACAGGATACACCAAAGGTGAGAGCGATGATGATTGGTGTTCAGAAAAAAGTGCAACCGGTTGATTTCAGTCATGTGGGCACGCGACATAATTGAAATACAGTTTAATTGGGTACTAAGCTCTACCATTCTATTTATTCATTCACATTTGGATGTGTTCAGCATGCATACTGAGGACAAGCACCCAAATATGATGGGCATTAATCCCTGTATGCGTTCAATATATGTTGTATATTGAATCTGTATGCATTCAATATATCCTTCATTTGTTATGACACATCACAGGTTCAGTGCCACATTGGCAAATACAAATGGTTAACATTGTTGGAATAAATTTGTTATAAATGTATCAGATGGGAATCATGACTATAATGTTATTTTCCTCCTCCTAGACTGTGTCCCTGTATGTAAAGACAAGTCTTCACCTGAACAGAAGGAGAGGGGCCACAGACTGATCAAGAAGGAACCAGAATATCCACAGATTAAAGAGGAACAGGAGGAGCTATTCCAAACACAAGAGGATTTCCAATTAGAGGCTGATGGGACAATGTTGACATTACTAACAGTGAAGAGTGAAGATGTAGAAAACAGAGAAACAGTCCCTCCAGCCAGCACCTTATATGCACACAAAACAATGCAAGCTTGTGCAGAGGACAGTGATGCATCACAATCAACTAGTGATGCTCAGCTCCTCTCTTCACACTGTTCTGAATCTGATACTGAAGACAGTGATGAGTGGGAGGAGACCAGGGAAGCCCCATCCATTTTAAACACACTGCAATCACACAAGACACAAACTGTGGAAGGACAAAGACCGTCTATGAGCAACAAACTGTTCCACAGTGTGAAATCATCAAAACAAATGCCATCCATGACAACTCATAGAGGGGAACAGCCCTTCATGTGTACACTTTGTATTAAAAGCTTTAGTAAAAAATGTCTTCTGAAGCAGCACATGAGGATTCATACAGGGAAAAAGCCCTTTAGCTGTACAGATTGTGGCAACAGCTTTAGTAACGCAAGGGATCTGAAGCGGCACATGAGGGTTCATACAGGTGAAAAACCCCATAGCTGTACAGTTTGTGCCAACAGCTTTAGTCAGAGAAGTGGTCTAAAGCAGCACATGATGATTCATACAGGGGATAAACCCTATAGCTGTACAGTTTGTGGAAACAACTTTAGTCTAAATGAAAATTTGAAGAGGCACATGCGAATTCATACAGGGGAAAAGCCCTTTAGTTGTATTGTTTGTGGCAACCGCTTTGGTCAAATGATTGATCTTAAGCGGCACAGGATGATTCATACAGGGGAAAAACCCTCTAGCTGTACAGATTGTGGCAAAAGCTTTAGTGACACAAAGAATCTGAAGCAGCACATGAGGGTTCATACAGGTGAAAAACCCTATAGCTGTACAGTTTGTGGCAACAGCTTTAGTCAGAGAAGTGGTCTGAAGCAGCACATGATGATTCATACAGGGGATAAAACCTATAGCTGTACAGTTTGTGGCAACGGCTTTAGTCAGAGAAGTGGTCTGAAGCAGCACATGATGATTCATACAGGCGAAAAGCCCTTTACTTGTACAGTTTGTGGTAAAGGCTGTGCTCGGAAGACTCATCTAAAATTACACATGAGGACTCATACAGGCGAAAAGCCCTTTTCATGTAAAGTTTGTGGTAAAGGCTGTACTCAAAAGGGTGATCTAAAAACACACATGAGGACTCATACAGGTGAAAAGCCATTTTCTTGTACAGTGTGTGGTAAAGGCTGTACTCACAAGGGTGAACTAAACAGTCACATGATGACTCATACAGGTGAAAAGCCCTTTGCCTGTACAGTTTGTGGTAAAGGCTGGGCTCACAAGGGTAATCTAAAAAAACACATGATGACTCATACAGGTGAAAAGCCATTTTCTTGTTCAGTATGTGGTAAAGGCTGTGTTAGCACAAGTGATCTAAAAAAGCACATGATGATGCATACAGGTGAAAAGCCCTTTTCCTGTAAAGTGTGTGGTAAAGGCTGCATTCAAAAGGGTCATCTAAAAAGACACATGAGGACTCATACAGGGGCTTCTAGCCTTTAGTTTAAGTTAGTCACACAGACACATATATGATCATTCAGTCTTATCCAGGATGAGAATGATAAAGCATAGAGATAATCTGACAATCGACATGACTGAAGAAAATAAACATTAATAGTTTCTCGTGATGGATTTTTTATTTTTATCTTGTGTATGGATCTTATTTTCTATTCAACATGATGGAATTTCATTTTTTTTTTTTTTTTTTTTTACATTTATTTATCTTTATAGCATTATTCCCTCTAGCTCATTTACTTATTCAGTTACTGGTAGTACAATATGAGCATCACTGTGTCTGTCCACATTTGTCAGGATTTAGCAAGTCATATTCATTCATATTCATGCAATCATTATGTTCATTGATATGCAGTAAATGATATTGCAGTAAAATGCTGACAAACTACTGGGTTTGTGTAACTGTTCACTGTGTGTTGCCATGTGTATTGTTTAGATTGTTACAATAATAGCCAACACAGGTTGTAAAATTGCTTAAGTCACATTGTTGTGTAACAATAAAATGGTCTTGGTAACATTATCTTGTGACCTAAATGGTCAATGTCAAACTCTTAACATATGCCACTAAACTACTAGGGTGGGAATGGCAAGCTTTTTAAAATGAGAATATGCATTTATTGGAGGTGGTCACTCAGCATCATGAAGAGATGATTTAGGTTTATTTGTTTGAAAGGCATTTTTCCAAAAAATAGGCCAGTAGGCCATTAATTAGGACAATGCCAGACATGTAGTTTGAAGTTGCACATGAAGATGCATTCCAGGGGAAAGCCCTAGCTGTACAGTTTTTGACATCAGCTACAGTTAAAAAAAAAATCAAACCAAACCAAATAAATAGCACTTAAACTTACACAAGTGTATCTGGATATCAATTAGTAAGATGTGTCCTTTTAAGACTGCTTTGTTGAAGATAAAATAGCATTTTGTTTGTGTTTATTGTTTGCAATTTTACACAAATTACACTGTACTGTCTACACCAATATGGGCCCACAAAATCTAGCTGAAGTAATATGAGGAGAACTCTTCACAAGGCCATATAGTTTGTATGTTGTATGTATGCTTTATACCTTTGAAACAACATCCCTAATTCAAACTGTGCCCGACTTGATTTATGTATCATTTGAGTATTATAAAAAAGACCAAAACATGTAAACATTGAAATGACTTGTTATTGGGTGCACATTGCACACACATTTCACAGAGACAAGGGTAGCCTGTTGAGACACTGTTCAGACTGGATGTGATTAGCATTAGTATGGGGATGGTGATATTGTCTTTGAACTTAATGATCAGGTCTTGGTTGGGGGGGCTGTGTTGAGTGCCTCAGTGATGCATGCTAATATCCAGGGTCCAACCCTAGCACGTCCATGTGGAAGGCAACATTCTAATAGGGATCTTGCTTTAGATTGGCACATTAAACAAACTGTGGTCAACAAAGGCTCAGTCTACTGGAATATTTTCCATTGAACCACTTGCACCCTATATACCTGAGTTCCCCGGTGCTCTACACCAGTTCCACTAGCTCTTAGCCAAAAACAGCCAATCTACAAGCTCCACGTGCCTGTGAGCTTGTGGATCTGCAATTTTTCTTGTGTTATGTTAACCTTTAATCTACAAAGTAGGCAACTAGTCACTAAAGTTTTCAAATCATTGAGAAGTGTAGTGTTATAAAATAAATACAAGTATTATATTTGCCTCTGAGATGTAGTGGAGTAGAAGTAAAAGTACTGACATTTGGACATGCGCAAGTAAAGTGAAAATACATACAAATGTACTTAAGTAGTAAAAGTAGTAAATGTACTTAGTTCTCCACCACCGGTTTCAAGTGGTTAAAAAGAAAGACAACATTTGCTGTTAGAAAGGAATGTGTTTCGAACAAGCCTGCGATTGTTTTCTGATACAGTATCAACTTCATGGTGTGTGCATAATGCATTAGATGAAGGACTCAGAGACTAGTATGTATGTGTGTTCACAGGTCACTTGTGTACAACATGATCCCTTCATGTAAAAAAGGCATACAGTGACAGTTATCCATAGCATTCCATAACCAGTGTTGGGGGGTATTATTAACAACATTTTAACTACATGACACTGATTGTTCTTCATTGAATACTAACAAATAAACCTGGATTCTTCAGATGTGTTATACTGCATTGTTTTTATCACAGCGATCAGCTTGTAAATCACCTGAAGGGGGGTATTCATGCACTATTGTCTGCACGTCAGGCATACAGAAATCACCTGGACATATAACGATGCAACTTAGCATGAATATATGCATCCTATCATTACATTGTCTCTGCATGCCAGGCGTAGGAATGTAAAATAACTTGCACTGCCTATATATATATATATATATATATATATATATATATGTCTGAATAAAATGGCATATATTTTGAACTGGAAACATGTCTCTGCTGTGACACGTCTCTGCTCAACTCAAGTAGTCTCACGTAGCCAGACAACTGTTCCACAATCTCCGAATGCTGTATAGAGTCTAGAACTACACCTCGAACTACACCTAGTTCAAGGATGATACTCATTCACATGTAAAAAGTACTGAAACAAGGTCATTCATTATATTAGTAAAAACACCCCACTCTCAGCGCTCTGTGTGCAGTGCTGATAAAACCCAGAATTCCGTACATTTTCAAAAACGAAAAAGGGTGGCATGATGGCGTATCATTGTAATGTCCAACAAACACACTTGTTTTCACAGAGAAGAAACATTTTGTTATCTGAATGGACAATTCCATAAAATAACCATATCAATAGATACACTTCTAAATTAACTTTTGACATAATCAGAATCCACTTTTGTGTCATCACATATTTACAAGTGTAAAGAAGTCAGTGAAATGTTTTTGTGTCAATATGTTGATGAAACAAAACACATTGGAACTGGCATCTATGTAAATGTTTCTCTGGTGATGGCCCATCATTGCACTGTCTTTTGTTATGAGCCTTTCACATTGAAATGGACCCTGACTGCAGTGAACTGGAAGAATGTGAGGAGGTGGGAGGAGGTGTTTCTCCTCTTCAAGATAAAAGGTGGTGTTTTCACTCCAAATCTCCACTCTGTCCTCCTGCTCAGACTCCAGGACACACCACAGTTAAACTCTCAGGACTCACAGTGAGGGAGGACAGACTGTCTTTCCACAGCTACATCTATCTACACTTACACACCTCTTACACCAGGGGGCGAAAGGCACTAAGAAGGCAACGGTGCCTGGATCCTTCAATGCGCATGTGTGAAACACGTTGACCCGAAAGTAAGTGCGTGTTGTGGTCTTGGTGAAAAACGTGTCATAAAGGAGGTAAAACGTGTCAAATGGAGTCTGTACGGCTGAAGATAAATGAACACATTACGTCGGTGGGAGAGGAGATATTGTGTGTTTTGGACAAACAGCAGCGTGGTGCTGATGTTTGTTGTGTGAAGCTTGTCAGAGTGTTTGTGTTGGAGCGCCTCAGTGCAGCTGTAGAGTTCATGTGCAACCTCTTCCAGAGAGAGATAGAGACACTAGAAACTCTACTGGAGAAACAAAACAAACTGCTGGACATTGATTTTGATATGGACATCGATCTACACACTGCAGGTATGTCTGTTACACACACAACATCAAACTACTAACTGCATGTATGTCTGTTACACACACAACATCAAACTACACACTGCAGGTATGTCTGTTACATCAAACTACACACTGCAGGTATGACACAGTGTTTGCATGTCGTGCGTGTTGTTAGATTGTAGATCTGTTTTTGGGGATCATTATTTGTAGATCAATAGACCAACCATTAGGCTCCATTTTGATGACTGAGTTTAACTTCCCCCTCCACACACCTATTCTCACACACCTACTAATATATATATATATATGTCTGAATAAAATGGCATATATTTTGAACTGGAAACATGTCTCTGCTGTGACACGTCTCTGCTCAACTCAAGTAGTCTCACGTAGCCAGACAACTGTTCCACAATCTCCGAATGCTGTATAGAGTCTAGAACTACACCTCGAACTACACCTAGTTCAAGGATGATACTCATTCACATGTAAAAAGTACTGAAACAAGGTCATTCATTATATTAGTAAAAACACCCCACTCTCAGCGCTCTGTGTGCAGTGCTGATAAAACCCAGAATTCCGTACATTTTCAAAAACGAAAAAGGGTGGCATGATGGCGTATCATTGTAATGTCCAACAAACACACTTGTTTTCACAGAGAAGAAACATTTTGTTATCTGAATGGACAATTCCATAAAATAACCATATCAATAGATACACTTCTAAATTAACTTTTGACATAATCAGAATCCACTTTTGTGTCATCACATATTTACAAGTGTAAAGAAGTCAGTGAAATGTTTTTGTGTCAATATGTTGATGAAACAAAACACATTGGAACTGGCATCTATGTAAATGTTTCTCTGGTGATGGCCCATCATTGCACTGTCTTTTGTTATGAGCCTTTCACATTGAAATGGACCCTGACTGCAGTGAACTGGAAGAATGTGAGGAGGTGGGAGGAGGTGTTTCTCCTCTTCAAGATAAAAGGTGGTGTTTTCACTCCAAATCTCCACTCTGTCCTCCTGCTCAGACTCCAGGACACACCACAGTTAAACTCTCAGGACTCACAGTGAGGGAGGACAGACTGTCTTTCCACAGCTACATCTATCTACACTTACACACCTCTTACACCAGGGGGCGAAAGGCACTAAGAAGGCAACGGTGCCTGGATCCTTCAATGCGCATGTGTGAAACACGTTGACCCGAAAGTAAGTGCGTGTTGTGGTCTTGGTGAAAAACGTGTCATAAAGGAGGTAAAACGTGTCAAATGGAGTCTGTACGGCTGAAGATAAATGAACACATTACGTCGGTGGGAGAGGAGATATTGTGTGTTTTGGACAAACAGCAGCGTGGTGCTGATGTTTGTTGTGTGAAGCTTGTCAGAGTGTTTGTGTTGGAGCGCCTCAGTGCAGCTGTAGAGTTCATGTGCAACCTCTTCCAGAGAGAGATAGAGACACTAGAAACTCTACTGGAGAAACAAAACAAACTGCTGGACATTGATTTTGATATGGACATCGATCTACACACTGCAGGTATGTCTGTTACACACACAACATCAAACTACTAACTGCATGTATGTCTGTTACACACACAACATCAAACTACACACTGCAGGTATGTCTGTTACATCAAACTACACACTGCAGGTATGACACAGTGTTTGCATGTCGTGCGTGTTGTTAGATTGTAGATCTGTTTTTGGGGATCATTATTTGTAGATCAATAGACCAACCATTAGGCTCCATTTTGATGACTGAGTTTAACTTCCCCCTCCACACACCTATTCTCACACACCTACTAATATTATGCATATATATATAGTCTCTATATATAGTCTAGTCCTCCTTATTTATGTCACATCAAAGTCCTTATTATTAATTTTGTGCTGTATTCCTTCATTCCAGATCAGTGTGTGGAGTCCAGTCTGCAGGTGAAGATCAGTTCTCCAGCCAGGACCGTTTCTATTAAACAGGAACCTGAAGACTACCTTGAACAGGAACCTGAAGACCACCTGGATCTTAGTACGTTTTAAGCACTCTTTATTTATTTTATTGGTGAAAGTGGGCAGGTACTGAGGGTGTACCTCAGTACGATGGTTCGGTTGTAAAAGTATGAATGGGTTCACTGAAGCTGTGCAGTTAATTCTACTTCAGTATTAACTAATCAAAAGACTCACTGATCTAACATTTACAAGTAATTACAAAATAATTGGGACCGCCTCTCATTCAGCTCGCCTCTCATCTTCTATGAGAGCTGCAAAGTAAACAAAGGGCCACATTATTTTCAGCACAGAGCGCAGCAGAGTTTATTTACAGCTGAATTTCTTCCAACTACCAATGACAGGAAACAAAGGAAAATAAAGCAATTAAAACAGCTGGTCTTTTTTATCCAGTTTGCATCATTTATTTGTATTTGTTGAACTGTTTTTCCTGCACCTGGACACTGAAGTGGATGTATGTGCGCCATCTTTTCATAAAGCAGAGGGAACACTGCATGATATCGTGTAAAGTTTTATAGAGTCTCATTGTATCTTTTTTCCTAGACTTCCTGCTCGCCCATGTGTGTAAAGAGGAGGTTTCCCCTGAAGAGGAGTGGAGCTCCAGTGTGGCTCAGGAAGAATCAAAATCTCCAAAATATGAGAGGAGCCCCAGTCTGGTCCAGGAGGAACCGCAACTTCCACATATTAAAGAGGAACAGGAGGAGCTACTTCAAAGACCAGAAGAGGCTGGTGGATCAACATTGACATTACTAGCAGTGAAAAGTGAAGATGATGATGAAAACAGAGAGACAGAGCCTGTAGCCAGCACCTCAACTGAACACATGAACACACAAGCTGATGTAGAGGACTGTGGAACATCACAACCAACTAGTGATGACCAGCTCCTCTCTTCACACTGTTCTGAATCAGACACTGAAGACAGTGATGAGTGGGAGGAGACTAGGAGAGATCAGTCAGCTTTAAACACACTGAAATCACACAAGACACAAACAGAATGTGACAACATGTTTAATCAAAAGGTAAATCTGACTCACACAGGGGAAAAGCCATTTGCCTGTACAGTTTGTGGTAAAGGCTGGGTTCTAAAGAGTCATCTAAAAAGACACATGAGGACTCATACAGGCGAAAAGCCCTTTTCATGTAAAGTTTGTGGTAAAGGCTGCACCCAAAAGGGTGAACTAAACAGTCACATGATGACTCATACAGGTGAAAAGCCCTTTGCCTGTACAGTTTGTGGTAAAGGCTGGGCTCACAAAGGTAATCTAAAAAAACACATGATGACTCATACAGGTGAGAAGCCCCTTTCTTGTTCAGCATGTGGTAAAGGCTGTGTTAGCACACGTGATCTAAAAATGCACATGATGACTCATACAGGCGAAAAGCCCTTTACTTGTAAAGTTTGTGGTAAAGGCTGTGCTCAAAAGGTTCATCTAAAAACACACATGAGGACTCATACAGGTGAAAAGCCATTTTCTTGTACAGTGTGTGGTAAAGGCTGTACTCAAAAGGGTGAACTAAGCAGTCACATGATGATGCATACAGGTGAAAAGCCCTTTTCCTGTAAAGTGTGTGGTAAAGGCTGGGCTCACAAGGGTAATCTAAAAAGACACATGAGGACTCATACAGGGGCTTCTAGCCTTTAGTTTAAGTTAGTCACACAGACACATATATGATCATTCAGTCTTATCCAGGATGAGAATGATAAAGCATAGAGATAATCTGACAATCGACATGACTGAAGAAAATAAACATTAATAGTTTCTCGTGATGGATTCTTATTTTATCTTGTGTATGAAATGAAAATATTCATTCTTATTCATGCAATCATTATGTTCATTGATTATGCAGTAAATAATAGTGCAGTAAAATGCTGACAAACTACTGGGTTTGTGTAACTGTTCACTGTGTGTTGCCATGTGTATTGTTTAGATTGTTACAATAATAGCCAACAAAGGTTGTAAAATTGCTTAAGTCACATTGTTGTGTAACAATAAAATGGTCTTGGTAACATTATCTTGTGACCTAAATGGCCAATGTCAAACTCTTAACATATGCCACTAAACTACTAGGGTGGGAACGGCAAGCTTTTTAAATGAGAATATGCATTTATTGGAGGTGGTCAGCATCATGAAGAGATGATTTAGGTTTATTTGTTTGAAAGGCATTTTTCCAAAACATAGGCCAGTAGGCCATTAATTAGGACAATGCCAATGTGTGAAATTGCTATTGCTATAAAGTTCTCATGTGCAGGTTTAACTATGTAAAGGTCAAATATGGGGATGAAACACGGCTTAAGTTATTTGTCACCTTTAAGGTGTTGTTGCTGGAGGCTAAATCCTTCCCAGCCTAAATAATTGTGGGCCGGGGGCGCTGTTGAAAAAAGCACTTAAAAGCCTCCCTTCCATTACAAGCCGAGCCTGAATTACAAGCCTTTTTTTTTTCTCTACTTTTTTTTCAAGTCCTTAGAGGGCGCTGTTTACTAAAATACCCCGTGAACCGCCCGTGACCCCATACTTCCTTACCGGTATATGGGACGCGCCCACGACATCACAACAAAACACAAAAGTAGAGAAAGCATGGCGACGACAGGTACTACGGCTAAACACAGGCGCAAGTTTGACGTTAAGTTTAAAGAGGAAGTTTTGCGGTATGCAGCGGCTCATTCGGGAGAGAAAGCCGCCAAACACTTCAATATAGATTCCAAACAAATCAGATATTGGAAAAAACAAAAGAATGAGCTGATGGCAGCCGACAATAAAAGATCACGTCTAACTGGAGGAGGGAGGAAAAAAGTTAGCGAGGAGTTGGAGACACAACTTTCAGAGTGGATTCATTCAATGCGCGGCAAACACAACAGAGTGTCAAGGAAAATGATACAAATCAAGGCTAAGGAAATCTACCCAACAGTGAGTGATGGAGGAAAGGCGTTTGTGGCCAGTAAGGGTTGGCTTGAAAAGTTTCTGCAGCGCAATGGCCTGTCACTGAGACGACGCACCACCATGGCGCACACACTCATTGAGAAACTCGTTTCGTTTGTTGACTACGTTGGCAAGGCTGTCAGCTCTAAAGGGATTTTAGAGAAGGACATCATTGCAATGGATGAGACTGCCGTTTGGTTCGATATGGTGTCTCCCACTACTGTCGATGCCATAGGCACAAAGAGTGTGTCCCTGAAAACAACAGGACACGAGAAAAGCCATCTCACCGTTGTCCTTGCTGCCAAGGCTGACGGCACTAAACTCAAGCCGTATATCGTCTTCAAAGGGGCTATCCGTGAAGTGAAGCTAATGAGGGAACAGATCACCAGAGCAGTGGTCGCCACATCTAAGAATGGCTGGATGAATGATGATCTCACTACAGATTGGCTCAAGTCAGTGGTGGGGAAATTTAGTTTCACCCCACGCCTCCTGGTGTGGGACGCATACCACTGCCACATCAGTGTCGCTACCAAAGCTGAGCTGAAAGGCTACAAGATGACAACCGCGGTGATTCCGGGAGGCTGCACAAAATATGTCCAAGCACCTGATGTGATGTGGAATCAGCCCTTCAAGGCGAGTCTACACGAGTCCTACGATCAGTGGATGGCTGGAGACGTAGACAAGGAATTGACGACCGGAGGTAACCCGAAAGCCCCCGCTCGCCGCCTGCTTGTGAACTGGGTGCTCACTGCATGGGACAAGCTGGACAAAGATCTGATCATAAAGTCTTTCAAAGTTTGTGGACAGACCGTGAATCCTGACGGGAGTGAAGACGATCGCATCCTCTGCTTCAGGGAGGGACAGCCCTGCGCCGCAGGACGAGAGGCTCTGGCCCAACTCCGACAGCAAGAGGAGGAGAACAGGCTTGCAGCCGAGGAAGAGGAAGATGAAGACGAGCTGTTTAACAACGAACTTGTTGTACTGGATGACGACGAGAACAACGAACTTGTTGTACTGGATGACGACGAGAACAACAAACTTGTTGTACTGGATGATGACGATAAGGACAATAGTGGGGAGGATAGTGATACCAGTAGTGAGTTTTTTGGATTTGAGTGACCTGTAAATGTTTTGTCTGTCCCCTTCCTTCCTCCCCCCTCCCTCCCTTTCTGCATCTCTCTCTCTCTCCCTGTCTGTCTTATTGTCTCCGCCAGGCCGAAAGGCATGGCGAGAGAGTATGTTTTGCCCCCTGTCCGTCCGTCCGTGTGTCCGTCCGTCCGTCCGTCCGTCCGTCCGTGTGTCCGTCATTCTGTCATTTTGTGTACAGCTAATCTCCAGCACCGTTGGCTTGATTGCAGCGAAACTGTGCCCACACACTCCCTGGATGCCAGAGCAGAACCTCTGCCCCCAATTTTTCAAATTAGCCTTTTATAGCGCCACCAGGAGGCCGCTTTTTGCAAAACACATTTCTTGACAGTACTCCTACAGATTTTATCCAAACATCACGCAAATCAGTACACAGTATCTCTATAGTCATGTGATCAACACGGATCTGTCCAATTTTCCATATTTCATCCTGATTGGCTAAGGTTGGCTTCCAAAGTTTGCAGGATTGCTCCGTTTTCAACAAAATGCCTCAAATCATGAACGCAGCTTGCGATTTCCGTGAGATTTCACACGCATATTCCCGCTAGGCCGAGGAAGAAATGTCACTTGAAAATGTTCAAATCAGCCTCATGGTGGCGCTATAAATGGACGATTTGTGTTTTTAACTATAACTGCACCGATCTGCATGAAAATTTGCACGCACACTCCCTAGAGGCCAAGGAAAAACAACTGACCCGCATTTTTCACATTTGCCTTTCATAGCGCCACCAGGAGGCCGACTTATGTAAAACTTTTTTTTGATATTAAGCCTTCAGAATGTATCCAAATTTTACGTACATCGGTGCACTTGATCTCTATAGTCATGTGATCACGATGGATCTTTTAAAATTTTCATATTCCATCCTGATTGGCTAACATTGACATCTAAAGTTTGCAGGAGTGGCCCGTTTTGAACAAATTGCCACAAATCATGAATGCAGCGTCCGATTGTGGTGACACTTTGCACGCACATTCGCACTACATTGAAGAACAAATGCCACCCTTTTAACATTGCCCTATTATAGCGCCACCAGGAGGCCAATTTTGCAACACTTTTCTTTTTTATATTACTCCTACAAATTCAAACATCATGCAAATCGGTACACATATAGTCAAGTGATCAAGATGGTTCCGTCCAATTTTTCATATTCCATCCTGATTGGCTAATTCCGAACATTGCTGCCCCACAATAACCTACCTGACCTGGCGGAGACCTGTGCTCCGAGGAGCACTTTTTCTAGTTGTGAATGTACCCGTCAGTTGAAGTTATAACTTGCAGTTACATTGATCACTGTTGCACTGTTTTGTTATTATAGGAAATACCATACGGTATCTTATTTTTATTTTTGTTATTTTATTATTTGCAGCTGAACTTGACTGTTATTACTACTGTAGTCTAGATAACTGTAAGCCTAGATACAGGTATTTGAATGTGCAATACATAGGATGGACCACAGTATTGTGCTACCTCAGTTGAAGTTATATTTTTGCACAAGTTAAATTGACCACTGTTGCACTGTGTTGATGTTATTATGGTATTTACCATAGGCAATAAGGTATATTTTGTTTTTGTTATACAGTATGCTGGCTGTGCAGTAAATACCAATGCTATGGTGTTAATGTTTACCAAGAGAGTAAGACTACCTCAGAATTGTTTATACCAGTTGTGATTGCACTATTTTACTCAGGTAAAGTTACTTGATTTAACTTTGAACAAGTTTAAATGACCTGTAAATGCACTGTTTATTTCATACAGTACTTGGTTTCAATAAATGAACCCAGTACATTTTACTGGGTTCAAACTTACACAAAATGTTGATTTTTTTATTCTGGTCTGTTTGAAAAATGGAAATATAGGCCTCTCTCTTATACATGCCTCCTTTCAATAAAAGCCTGGTACCCACTACAGTTGAAGCAAATACAAGCCCGGGCTACTATAAGAGGATTTACGGTAGGTTTATTTGTTTGATTTTTTTTCAAAACATAGGCCAGTAGGCCATTAATTATGACAATGCCAATGTGTGAAATTGCTATTGCTATAAAGTTCTCATATGCAGGTTTAACTATGTAAAGGTAAAATATGGGGATGAAACACGGCTTAAGTTATTTGTCACCTTTAAGGTGTTGTTGCTGGAGGCTAAATCCTTCCCAGCCTAAATAATTGTAATGCAAATGTCTGGCGGGGCTATATGCTCACTAGTCACTACTTATCATAATGAAAGGAATACATGCAAATGATTTGGCCCATCCATTCTCACCTGTCCATTAACAATGGGACAAGTGTCCAAAACAGTCTACAACATTCACTACCTGTGTTTTCTACAGGATAAACAAGTAAACATGACACAACAGGAAGATTAACAAAACACATTAGTAACTGCCTGGAACAATATAAAACGCACGCTGATTAAATGGGTTCTTTCTCCTTATTGCTTTCCCACCTGAAACTAAATATTTTATGTTTATTAAATTGAGCTGAGGAGACCCTGAACAAGCATTATATCAATGATTACTATCAGAATATAGGGCTTTAACAGAACATGTTTTGTTTCTACAACAATAACAGTTAAAAGTCAGTAATTATTGGTTTTAATAAATTAAATTTTAATTCTTACACTGGGTAGGGTTTTGGGTGATAGTTTTTAGACACGAATCCTCATTTAATAAAATAGTTTCAATCAAGCATAAAATGCATGTTATTAAATCACCAGACTGTGTGTAGCCTACTGGATAGCAAGAGGACATGCACTTTGATTGTTTTCTGTTACTGATTCAGTGACATTCACTCCTTCAGTGTGTGTGTACTTAGGGGTGTGATATGGTAGGCTACCTGGATGATTTTGAAGCAACAAATAATGGACAAACACATCATGAGTGTATTTCTAAAAAATACATCAGACAACACAACATTCAGCTAAAATGTTACAGGCTAGTGATGAAAGAAGAACGTTTCCAGATTTTATGTGCTATGTTAATGTTCATGTCAGCCCAGGGCCATTGAAGCATCTTAGCTCCCCCCACTTCCTTTACTCTGCTCTAATTGGTAGAATTAAAGGTGTGAAAGACGCTCCTCAGGTATAAGTACCATAACGTTGTTGTAGTCTATGTTGTTTGTGCTTTCAGCAAATTCAGAGACAAGACAGAGAACCAGACCTTTCATTCCATTTCCAAGGATTTGACTTTGAGGAAGAAGTTTACAAGAAGGTAATAGGTTGCACACTGTAATTGTGTGGTTGAGAGATTGCACTTTACCTTAGTCAAAGAGTGAGCCGTTGTATTGGTTTATACAAACTACTAACCTTGAAGATGCCATCTGTTGAAACATTTGTATCTAATATCAAATCAAATAGTACAAATTTGCACCGTGGATCAGAGCTGTGCGACCTCTATCATTTTAAAATGTGTAATACCAAGCCATTTATCATTACAGATGAGCCGACCGCTGGAAGTTGAGCAGTCCTGTAGAGAACCCAAAAGGAGGAAGGTTGAGCACCAGGTTTGTTATGTGTGTGTTATGGCATAACTATTACAATGTGTTATCTATCTATTATCTTGTGTGTACGTTCTTTTTTAATTAGATAAGTTGCATTTATGTTTGTTTTTTTACAGGTGAATGCAACAGCGGTAGTGTTGAAGGCGTGTTCCATCCCTCTATCACGTGTACGGTTTAACAGTGGACTGTTGGATGTGAAGGAAGAAATAGTTCCATTGCATTGTTCTAACCCTGTGGAACACACTGCTGTGCCAAAAATGAAAACGGTAATTTGCATGCAAATTCTATCTGTTGGTTGAGGCCTTCTTACATCACATTGAACCACAGCACCGGAAAAAGCTCACAACTAGTTGCATGTCAGTGTGTGAGAGCTTGTATGTCAGTTACGTATGTTCAGTCAACAGATGCATTTTCAACGTATATTCAACGCGTTGTCAACATGTTATTTGTGGTGAAGAGATTTGATAAACGATGGGTCCCCTTGACCTTCAAGTAGCTTGGGAACACCAGCCAATTAAATATTAAGGTATGTTTAAGTGGTTTCGTTTTTGTGGCCCATAACTATAATGCTGTTTTTCTTCAATCAGAAACCAAATGTAGAAGAGAAATCCGCTGCCTCCAAGAGGAGACTGGCTTTGATAAAATATTGAATGTATTAATTGTGAAACAATGGAGAAAAAAAACATTGTTTTGTTTACGTAGATAATTCAACTGTTGTTTCCTTTTTTTTCTATAGGTTTCCTCAAAGTCATCACCTGCCAGGGACTTGAAACTGGTTATAAAGGAAGAGAGTCTTTGTATGCCGTGCACAGGATACACCATAGGTGAGAGCGATGATGATTGGTGTTAAAAAAAAAGTGCAACCGGTTGATTTCAGTCATGTGGGCACGCGACATCATTGAAATACAGTTTAATTGGGTACTAAGCTCTACCATTCTATGTATTCATTCACATTTGGATGTGCTCAGCATGCATACTGAGGACAAGCACCCAAATATGATGGGCATTAATGCCTGTATGCATTCAATATATTTTGGATATTGAATCTGTATGCATTCAATATATCCTTCCTTTGTTATGACACGTCACAGGTTCAGTGCCACATTGGCAAATACAAATGGTTAACATTGTTGGAATAAATTGGTTCTAAATGTATCAGATGGGAATCATGACTATAATGTTATTTTCCTCCTCCTAGACTGTGTCCCTGTGTGTAAAGACAAGTCTTCACACAAAAAGGGACACGGACACAGATTTGTGGATTTCTATATTTCTGAGCCGACCAACTTCCCACTTGGAACATCACTGTAAACCAAATAGGGTGCTTAGGGTACTAAAATATACCATTCTCTGGATTCAGTCATTCATTCATTTGGATGTGCTCAGCATGCATACTGAGGACAAGCACCCAATTATGATGGGCATTAATGCCTGTATGCATTCAATGTATTGTGTGGGCTTGCCCTCCTTCCTTTGTTATGACACATCATTCAGTGCCACATTGGCAAATACAAATGGTTAACATTGTTGGAATAAATTGGTTATAAATGTATCATATGAGAATCGTGACTTAACTATCATGTTATTTTCCTCCTCCTAGACTGTGTCCCTGTGTGTAAAGACAAGTCTTCACCTGAACAGAAGGAGAGGGGCCACAGACTGATCAAGAAGGAACCAGAATATCCACAGATTAAAGAGGAACAGGAGGAGCTATTCCAAACACAAGAGGATTTCCAATTAGAGGCTGATGGGACAATGTTGACATTACTAACAGTGAAGAGTGAAGATGTTGAAAACAGAGAAACAGTCCCTCCAGCCAGCACCTCATATGCACACAAAACAATGCAAGCTTGTGCAGAGGACAGTGATGCATCACAATCAACTAGTGATGCTCAGCTCCTCTCTTCACACTGTTCTGAATCTGATACTGAAGACAGTGATGAGTGGGAGGAGACCAGGGAAGCCCCGTCCATTTTAAACACACTGCAATCACACAAGACACAAACTGTGGAAGGACAAAGACCGTCTATGAGCAACAAACTGTTCCACAGTGTGAAATCATCAAAACAAATTCCATCAATGACAACTCATAGAGGGGAAAAGCCCTTGGTGTGTACACTTTGTGGCAACAGCTTTAGTAAAAAATATCTTCTGAAGCAGCACATGAGGATTCATACAGGGGAAAGGCCATTTAGCTGTAAACTTTGTGGCAGCAGCTTTAGTCTAAATGCAAGTTTGAAGAGGCACATGCAAATTCATACAGGGGAAAAGCCCTTTAGCTGTATTGTTTGTGGCAACCACTTTGGTCACATGACTGATCTTAAGCGGCACATGAGGATTCATACAGGGGAAAAGCCCTATAGCTGTACAGTTTGTGGCAACAGCTTTAGTCAGAGAATTGGTCTGAAGCAGCACATGATGATTCATACAGGGGATAAACCCTATAGCTGTACAGTTTGTGGCAACAGCTTTATTCAGAGAAGTGGTTTGAAGCAGCATATGAAGATACATACAGGCGAAAAGCCCTTTTCATGTAATGTTTGTGGTAAAGGCTGTACTCAAAAGGGTGATCTAAAAACACACATGAGGACTCATACAGGTGAAAAGCCATTTTCTTGTACAGTGTGTGGTAAAGGCTGTACTCACAAGGGTGAACTAAACAGTCACATGATGACTCATACAGGTGAAAAGCCATTTGCCTGTACAGTTTGTGGTAAAGGCTGGGCTCACAAGGGTAATCTAAAAAAACACATGATGATGCATACAGGTGAAAAGCCCTTTTCCTGTAAAGTGTGTGGTAAAGGCTGCATTCAAAAGGGTCATCTAAAAACACACATGAGGACTCATACAGGGGCTTCTAGCCTTTAGTTTAAGTTAGTCACACAGACACATATAATCAATCGACATGACTGAAGAAAATAAACATTAATAGTTTCTCGTGATGGATTTTTATTTTATCTTGTGTATGGATCTTATTTTCTATTCAACATGATGGAATTTCATTTTTTCCCCCACATTTGTCAGGATTTAGCAAGTCATATTCATTCTTATTCATGCAATCATTATGTTCATTGATATGCAGTAAATAATAGTGCAGTAAAATGCTGACAAACTACTGGGTTTGTGTAACTGTTCACTGTGTGTTGCCATGTGTATTGTTTAGATTGTTACAATAATAGCCAACAAAGGTTGTAAAATTGCTTAAGTCACATTGTTGTGTAACAATAAAATGGTCTTGGTAACATTATCTTGTGACCTAAATGGCCAATGTCAAACTCTTAACATATGCCACTAAACTACTAGGGTGGGAACGGCAAGCTTTTTAAAATGAGAATATGCATTTATTGGAGGTGGTCAGCATCGTGAAGAGATGATTTAGGTTTATTTGTTTGAAAGGCATTTTTCCAAAACCAGGTAGGCCATTAATTAGGAAAATGTCAATGTGTGAAATTGCTATTGCTATAAAGTTCTCATATGCAGGTTTAACTATGACTGAGTGGCCTGCCTTTCCCTATAGGACTGACCGTGGGTAGCTACTGGGACGTAAGTCGGGGCTGGGTCACCTGGGCGAGGGTATATGTTGTATGTTGTGAGACCCGAAACACCCGATGACCCCAATAATATCACAAAATACTGAAAACAAACTAAAATCCCTAACACATATCAAACAATAAACAACACAATTTAAAGTGCATCACAAGTCAGTACTTCAACAGGGCCAGGTAAACACTATTAGAAGGACAATATCAGTCTCCAGGACCAAAGATGTTTTTCAATGAATCCAACATGGTTAAAATTGAGTTTGAGGTTAGGTTTATATTGGTTTGTATAGAAAGGGGCGTGTCTGATCAAATGTATATAAAACATCTAAATACTGAATCAAGCAACTTAAAAACTCACCCACAAAAGCCTGAGTAGATGTTAAAATGACCCTAAGCATGTTTGCAAGTGAAATATCCCTTTAAATAGGCCTACTTAGTTGACTGGGTCCCCCGAGGGCTCTACACTAGGTCCCCTATTTGCTCTAGGTTACATTAAATGTTAGTATTATGTATTGACTAAATATATCACATCAAGTGTAATACATATTTTTTAGCAGATACATTCTCCAGTTTGTTTGTAATATTCTTGGTTAAAAGCCTTTCTGTACATGGCAGTAGTAGAGTGGAAAAGCAGGATCGAGAGATTCAACGCAAAAAAATCCTGTCATTTAAAATGAGAATATGCATTTATTGGAGGTGGTCAGCATCATGAAGAGATGATTTAGGTTTATTTGTTTGATTTTTTTCCAAAACATAGGCCAGTAGGCCATTAATTAGGACAATGCCAATGTGTGAAATTGCTATTGCTATAAAGTTCTCATATGCAGGTTTAACTATGTAAAGGTCAAATATGGGGATGAAACACGGCTTAAGTTATTTGTCACCTTTAAGGTGTTGTTGCTGGAGGCTAAATCCTTCCCAGCCTAAATAATTGTAATGCAAATGTCTGGCGGGGGCTATATGCTCACTAGTCACTACTTATCATAATGAAAGGAATACATGCAAATGATTTGGCCCATCCATTCTCACCTGTCCATTAACAATGGGACAAGTGTCCAAAACAGTCTACAACATTCACTACCTGTGTTTTCTACAGGATAAACAAGTAAACATGACACAACAGGAAGATTAACAAAACACATTAGTAACTGCCTGGAACAATATAAAACGCACGCTGATTAAATGGGTTCTTTCTCCTTATTGCTTTCCCACCTGAAACTAAATATTTTATGTTTATTAAATTGAGCTGAGGAGACCCTGAACAAGCATTATATCAATGATTACTATCAGAATATAGGGCTTTAACAGAACATGTTTTGTTTCTACAACAATAACAGTTAAAAGTCAGTAATTATTGGTTTTAATAAATTAAATTGTAATTCTTACACTGGGTAGGGTTTTGGGTGATAGTTTTTAGACACGAATCCTCATTTAATAAAATAGTTTCAATCAAGCATAAAATGCATGTTATTAAATCACCAGACTGTGTGTAGCCTACTGGATAGCAAGAGGACATGCACTTTGATCATTTTCTGTTACTGATTCAGTGACATTCACTCATTCAGTGTGTGTGTACTTAGGGGTGTGATATGGTAGGCTACCTGGATGATTTTGTAGCAACAAATAATGGACAAACATCATGAGTGTATTTCTAAAAATACATCAGACAACACAACATTCAGCTAAAATGTTACAGGCTAGTGATGAAAGAAGAATGTTTCCAGATTTGATGTGCTATGTTAATGTTCATGTCAGCCCAGGGCCATTGAAGCATCTTAGCTCCCCCCACTTCCTTTACTCTGCTCTGATTGGTTAAATTAAAGGTGTGAAAGACGCTCCTCAGGTATAAGTACCATAACGTTGTTGTAGTCTATGTTGTTTGTGCTTTCAGCAAATTCAGAGACAAGACAGAGAACCAGACCTTTCATCCCATTTCCAAGGATTTGACTTTGAGGAAGAAGTTTACAAGAAGGTAATAGGTTGCACACTGTAATTGTGTGGTTGAGACATTGCACTTTACCTTAGTCAAAGAGAGAGTCTTTGTATTGGTTTATACAAACTACTAACCTTGAAGATGCCATCTGTTGAAACGGTTGTATCTAATATCAAATCAAATAGTACACATTTGCACCGTGGATCAGAGCTGTGCGACCTCTATCATTTTAAAATGTGTTTAATACCAAGCCATTTATCATTACAGATGAGCCAACCGCTGGAATTTGAGCAGTCCTGTAGAGAACCCAAAAGGAGGAAGGTTGAGCACCAGGTTTGTAATGTGTGTGTTATGGCATAACTATTACAATGTGTTATCTATCTATTATCTTTTGTGTAAGTTGTTTTTTAATTAGATAAGTTGCATTAATGTTTGTTTTTTACAGGTGAATGCAACAGTGGTAGTGTTGAAGGCGTGTTCCATCCCTCTATCACGTGTACGGTTTAACAGTGGACTGTTGGATGTGAAGGATGAAATAGTTCCATTGGATTGTTCTAACCCTGTGGAATACACTGCTGTGCCAAAAAGGAAAACGGTAATTTGCATGCAAATTCTATCTGTTGGTTGAGGCCTTCTTACATCACATTGAACCTTAGCACCGGAAAAAGCTCACAACTAGTTGCATGTCAGTGTGTGAGAGCTTGTATGTCAGTTACGTATGTTCAGTCAAGAGATGCATTTTCAACGTATATTCAACGCGTTGTCAACATGTTATTTGTGGTGAAGAGATTTGATGTATTGGTCATAAACGATGGGTCCCCATGACCTTCAAGTAGCTTGGGAGCACCAGCCAATTAAATAGTAAGGTGTGTTTAAGTGGTTTAGTTTTTGTGGCCAAAAACTATAATGCTGTTTTTCTTCAATCAGAAACCAAATGTAAAAGAGACATCCGCTGCCTCCAAGAGGAGACTGGCATTGATAAAATATTGAATGTATTAATTGTGAAACAATGGAGAAAAAAAAACATTGTTTTGTTTACGTAGATAATTCAACTGTTGTTTCCTTTTTTTCTGTAGGTGTCCTCAAAGCCATCACCTGCCAGGGACTTGAAACTGGTTATAAAGGAAGAGAGTCTTTGTATGCCGTGCACAGGATACACCAAAGGTGAGAGCGATGATGATTGGTGTTCAGAAAAAAGTGCAACCGGTTGATTTCAGTCATGTGGGCACGCGACATAATTGAAATACAGTTTAATTGGGTACTAAGCTCTACCATTCTATGTATTCATTCACATTTGGATGTGTTCAGCATGCATACTGAGGACAAGCACCCAAATATGATGGGCATTAATGCCTGTATGCATTCAATATATTTTGTATATTGAATCTGTTTGCATTCAATATATCCTTCCTTTGTTATGACGCATCACAGGTTCAGTGCCACATTGGCAAATACAAATGGTAAACATTGTTGGAATAAATTGGTTCTAAATGTATCATATGAGAATCATGACTATAGTGTTATTTTCCTCCTCCTAGACTGTGTCCCTGTGTGTATAGACAAGTCTTCACCTGAACAGAAGGAGAGGGGCCACAGACTGATCAAGAAGGAACCAGAATATCCACAGATTAAAGAGGAACAGGGGGAGCTATTCCAAACACAAGAGGATTTCCAATTAGAGGCTGATGGGACAATGTTGACATTACTAACAATGAAGAGTGAAGATGTTGAAAACAAAGAAACAATCCCTCCAGCCAGCACCTCATCTGCCCACAAAACAATGCAAGCTTGTGCGGAGGACAGTGATGCATCACAATCAACTAGTGATGCTCAGCTCCTCTCTTCACACTGTTCTGAATCTGATACTGAAGACAGTGATGAGTGGGAGGAGACCAGGGAAGCCCCGTCCATTTTAAACACACTGCAATCACACAAGACACAAACTGTGGAAGGACAAAGACCGTCTATGAGCAACACAATGTTCCACAGTGTGAAATCATCAAAACAAATTCCATCCATGACAACTCATAGAGGGGAACAGCCCTTCATGTGTACACTTTGTGGCAACAGCTTTAGTAAAAAATATCTTCTGAAGCAGCACATGATGATTCATACAGGGGAAAGGCCATTTAGCTGTAGACTTTGTGGCAGCAGCTTTAGTCTAAATGCAAAATTGAAGAGGCACATGCGAATTCATACAGGGGAAAAGCCCTTTAGCAACAGCTTTAGTGACACAAGGGATCTGAAGCAGCACATGATGATTCATACAGGGGATAAACCCTATAGCTGTACAGTTTGTGGCAACAGCTTTAGTCAGAGAAGTGGTCTGAAGCGGCATATGAAGATACATACAGGCGAAAAGCCCTTTTCATGTAAAGTTTGTGGTAAAGGCTGTACTCAAAAGGGTGATCTAAAAACACACATGAGGACTCATACAGGCGAAAAGCCCTTTTCATGTAAAGTTTGTGGTAAAGGCTGTACTCAAAAGGGTGATCTAAAAAGACACATGAGGACTCATACAGGCGAAAAGCCCTTTACTTGTAAAGTTTGTGGTAAAGGCTGTGCTCAAAAGGGTGATCTAAAAACACACATGAGGACTCATACAGGTGAAAAGCCATTTTCTTGTACAGTGTGTGGTAAAGGCTGTACTCAAAAGGGTGAACTAAACAGTCACATGATGACTCATACAGGTGAAAAGCCATTTTCTTGTACAGTGTGTGGTAAAGGCTGTACTCACAAGGGTAATCTAAAAAAACACATGATGACTCATACAGGTGAAAAGCCCTTTTCTTGTTCAGTATGTGGTAAAGGCTGTGTTAGCACAAGTGATCTAAAAAAGCACATGATGATGCATACAGGTGAAAAGCCCTTTTCGTGTAAATTGTGTGGTAAAGGCTGCGTTCAAAAGGGTGATCTAAAAAGACACATGAGGACTCATACAGGGGCTTCTAGCCTTTAGTTTAAGTTAGTCACACAGACACATATATGATCATTCAGTCTTATCCAGGATGAGAATGATAAAGCATAGAGATAATCGACATGACTGAAGAAAATAAACATTAATAGTTTCTCGTGATGGATTTTTATTTGTATCTTGTGTATGGATCTTATTTTCTATTCAACATGATGGAATTTCATTTTTTATTGTAGTTTTTTTTACATTTATTTATCTTTATAGCATTATTCCCTCCAGCTCATTTACTTATTCAGCTACTGGTAGTACAATATGAGCATCACTGTGTCTGTCCACATTTGTCAGGATTTAGCAAGGCATATTCATTCTTATTCATGCAATCATTATGTTCATTGATATGCAGTAAATAATAGTGCAGTAAAATGCTGACAAACTACTGGGTCTGTGTAACTGTTCACTGTGTGTTGCCATGTGTATTGTTTACTGTGTGTTGCCATGTGTATTGTTTAGATTGTTACAATAATAGCCAACAAAGGTTGTAAAATTGCTTAAGTCACATTGTTGTGTAACAATAAAATGGTCTTGGTAACATTATCTTGTGACCTAAATGGTCAATGTCAAACTCTTAACATATGCCACTAAACTACTAGGGTGGGAACGGCAAGCTTTTTAAAATGAGAATATGCATTTATTGGAGGTGCTCAGCATCATGAAGAGATGATTTAGATTTATTTGTTTGAAAGGCATTTTTCCAAAACATAGGCCAGTAGGCCATTAATTAGGACAATGCCAATGTGTGAAATTGCTATTGCTATAAAGTTCTCATATGCAGGTTTAACTATGTAAAGGTAAAATATGGGGATGAAACACGGCTTAAGTTAATTGTCACCTTTAAGGTGTTGTTGCTGGAGGCTCAATCCTTCCCAGCCTAAATAATTGTAATGCAAATGTCTGGCGGGGGCTATATGCTCACTAGTCACTACTTATCATAATGAAAGGAATACATGCAAATGATTTGGCCCATCCATTCTCACCTGTCCATTAACAATGGGACAAGTGTCCAAAACAGTCTACAACATTCACTACCTGTGTTTTCTAATGATTAGATACATATAGTTTAAGACCCTACAATATAATATCCAGGGTCCAACCTGGACATTAGCACGGCCATGTGGGAGGCAACATTCTAATAGGAATCTTGCTTTAGATTGGCACATTAAACAAACTGTGGTCAACAAAGGCTCAGTCTACTGGAATATTTTCCATTGAACCACTTGCACCCTATATACCTGAGTTCCCCGGTGCTCTACACCAGTTCCACTAGCTCTTAGCCAAAAACAGCCAATCTACAAGCTCCACATGCCTGTGAGCTTGTGGATCTGCAATTTTTCTTGTGTTATCTTAACCTTCAATCTACAAAGTAGGCAACTAGTCACTAAAGTTTTCAAATCATTGAGAAGTGTAGTGTTATAAAATAAATACAAGTATTATATTTTTCTCTGAGATGTAGTGGAGTAGAAGTAAAAGTACTGAAATGGACATGCGCAAGTAAAGTAAAAATACATACAAATGTACTTAAGTAGTAACAGTAGTAGATGTACTTAGTGCTCCACCACCGGTTTCAAGTGGTTAAAAAGAAAGACAACATTTGCTGTTAGAAAGGAATGTGTTGCGAACAAGCCTGCGGTTGTTTTCTGATACAGTATCAACTTCATGGTGTGTGCATAATGCATTAGATGAAGGACTCAGAGACTAGTATGTGTGTTCACAGGTCACTTGTGTACAACATGATCCCTTCATGTAAAAAAGGCATACAGTGACAGTTATCCATAGCATTCCATAACCAATGTTGGGGGGTATTATTAACAACATTTTAACTACATGACACTGATTGTTCTTAATTGAATACTAACAAATAAACCGGGATTCTTGAGATGTGTTATACTGCATTGTTTATATCACAGCGATCAGCTTGTAAATCACCTGAAGGGGGGTATTCATGCACTATTAGACAATGCTTTTGCCCTTGTCCGTCCGTGTGTCCTGTTGCACACTCAATGGTAAAACATTGTTGTTTCTGCAGACCACACATTAAAATCACTGTGTTAATTTGAAGGGTCATTCACACCAAGCACGATAACGACAATATTGTTTGGATCAATTTCAACGATTTTATGAAGCATTGGCAGCCACTCAAAATCCATCAGACATCTGGGATGCAATCTGTCACTAATCCTCAAAAGATTGTGTTATTAATGTAGATGATGAGGAGACTATTATGCAGCTAACACTAGCTGGTAGGTTAACTGTCATTATCTCAGGTAGGGTACAACTATCTCACCTCCTTATAATTAATAATCAGAGTCAGATTATCCATATGCATGTGTCTTTCAGCACTCAGAGATCTCTCTCCCTTCTCTGTGTGTGCTCTGACACAGCTGGACTGCACAGCGTTTGGTGCCTCTGTTTACTGTTTTATCAGTGTGGATGCTCACATACGTATCGTTGTAGTTATACTGTAGTTGTCCTGTCCTGTGAATTAACTCAGTAGAGGGAACACATGAACGTGAACACATTGAACCAAATGAACCCTATTAAGAATTATATTTGTAAGACGCCCATCCAACAGTTAACTGAAATGAACTTTAACATTATGATAGCTTTGCCAGTCTCATGGCTTTGACTTCTCCATGGTCTTTCATCAGGTAAAACACTGACAAGGGACTGACCTTTTCAAAGCTCTGCTTGCACAACATGGCAGCCTCAAACACTGTCTCCTCCTTGGTCACATTAACATGGTCGCTGGCAAGAATCTCTGTCAGTTTGTCCACAGAGAGAGAGAGGAAATCTTCCTAGGAGCATAATATAGTAGCTGATATATTATGACTCCGCTATACTTCCTGAAATAACCTCTCAATCTCAATATTTCTACACTCATTTGGGCCAGTTGTGGTGTTGACAGGTTGATTAATAGTAATAAAACACCTTTAATATTTGATCAGCCTGTGTGGCTGATCAAATATCTTTATCCTTCAATGTCTGTATCTGTATTTGTATCCTTCAATGTCTGACCTGCTGATACACAACATTGAAGTGTTTTATGTAACGACAGCAGGCCTCTTGAACAGCTGTGACATTTAACAAGTGTGCTGCTGCTAGCAGGGCCTGGACCAAATACAATGATATTAAGCACCGATGTTGGACAAAATGGAGACAATGAATACGATTTAAGATGACAAAATTACCTGCACATTTTGCGTGAAGATGACTACCTCAGAAGTGTAGGCATAGCTCACCAACATCTCCATCACCTGAGGTTCCACATCGATCATGTCAACCCTTTCCTGTCTGGACTCCATCATGCCAGTTGTAAACAATGCCTGTGCAGGTTTCAAATTCTAATATTTGACTTGGAATGTTGATGGTTTAGTCCTTTGTCATTTTTATTTTAGCATTGTAGGCTACATTCTTTCATGTGAACTGATCCATACATGTTAGCTCCTCCTAACAACCTTGTGAGAGGTGTGTGAGAGAGAGAGAGAGAGAGAGAGAGAGAGAGAGAGAGAGAGAGAGAGAGAGAGAGAGAGAGAGAGAGAGAGAGAGAGAGAGAGAGAGAATGATGTTGATACAGAACAGTATTATGGACTGTGCTCAACTCAAGTAGTCTCACGTAGCCAGACAACTGTTCCACAATCTCCGAATGCTGTATAGAGTCTAGAACTACACCTCGAACTACACCTAGTTCAAGAATGATACTCATTCACATGTAAAAAGTACTGAAACAAGGTCATTCATTATATTAGTAAAAACTCCCCACTCTCAGCGCTCTGTGTGCAGTGCTGATAAAACCCAGAATTCCGTACATTTTCAAAAACGAAAAAGGGTGGCATGATGGCGTATCATTGTAATGTCCAACAAACACACTTGTTTTCACAGAGAAGTAACATGTTGTTATCTGAATGGACAATTCCATAAAATAACCATATCAATAGCTAAACTTCTAAATGTCCTTTTGACATAATCAGAATCCACTTTTGTGTCATCACAGATTTACAAGTGTAAAGAAGTCAGTGAAATGTTTTTGTGTCAATATGTTGATGAAACAAAACACGTTGGAACTGGCATCTATGTAAATGTTTCTCTGGTGATGGCCCATCATTGCACTGTCTTTTGTTATGAGCCTTTCACATTGAAATGGACCCTGACTGCAGTGAACTGGAAGAATGTGAGGAGGTGGGAGGAGGTGTTTCTCCTCTTCAAGATAAAAGGTGGTGTTTTCACTCCAAATCTCCACTCTGTCCTCCTGCTCAGACTCCAGGACACACCACAGTTAAACTCTCAGGACTCACAGTGAGGGAGGACAGACTGTCTTTCCACAGCTACATCTATCTACACTTACACACCTCTTCCACCAGGGGGTGAAAGGCACTAAGAAGGCAACGGTGCCTGGATCCTTCAATGCGCATGTGTGAAACATGTTCACCCGAAAGTAAGTGCGTGTTGTGGTCTTGGTGAAAAACGTGTCATAAAGGAGGTCAAAACTTGTCAAATGGAGTCTGTACGGCTGAAGATAAATGAACACATGACGTCGGTGGGAGAGGAGATATTGTGTGTTTTGGACAAACAGCAGCGTGGTGCTGATGTTTGTTGTGTGAAGCTTGTGTTGGAGCGCCTCAGTGCAGCTGCAGAGTTCATGTGCAACCTCTTCCAGAGAGAGATAGAGACACTAGAAACTCTTCTGGAGAAACAAAACAAACTGCTGGACATTGATTTTGATATGGACATCGATCTACACACTGCAGGTATGTCTGTTACACACAACATCAAACTACACACTGCAGGTATGTCTGTTACACACACAACATCAAACTACACACTGCAGGTATGTCTGTTACATCAAACTACACACTGCAGGTATGACACAGTGTTTGCATGTCGTGTGTGTTGTTAGGTTGTAGATCTGTTTTTGGGGATCATTATTTGTAGATCAATAGACCAACCATTAGGCTCCATTTTGATGACTGAGTTTAACTTCCCCCCCACACACCTATTCTCACACACCTACTTTTAAAGTTTAATATTATACATGTCTATAGTCTCTATATATAGTCTAGTCCTCCTTATGCAGGTCACATCAAAGTCCTTATTATTAATTTCGTGCTGTATTCCTTCATTCCAGATCAGTGTGTGGAGTCCAGTCTGCAGGTGAAGATCAGTTCTCCAGCCAGGACCGTTTCTATTAAACAGGAACCTGAAGACTACCTTGAACAGGAACCTGAAGACCACCTGGATCTTAGTAGGTTTTAAGCACTCTTTATTTATTTTATTGGTGAAAGTGGGCTGGTACTGAGGGTGTACCTCAGTACGATGGTTCGGTTGTAAAAGTATGAATGGGTTCACTGAAGCTGTGCAGAGTTTATTTACGGCTGAAGTTCTTCCAACTACTAAAGACAGGAAACCAAGGGAAATAAAGCAATTAAAACAGCTGGGCTTTTTTATCCAGTGTGCATCATTGATTTTTATTTGTTGAACTGTTTTTCCTGCACCTGGACACTGAAGTGGATGTATGTGCGCCATCTTTTCATAAAGCAGAGGGAACACTGCATGGTATCATGTAAAGTTTTATAGAGTCTCATTGTATCTTTGTTCCTAGACTTCCTGCTCGCCCATGTGTGTAAAGAGGAGGTTTCCCCTGAAGAGGAGTGGAGCTCCAGTCTGGTTTCCACCGGTTTCAAGTGGTTAAAAAGAAAGACAACATTTGCTGTTAGAAAGGAATGTGTTGCGAACAAGCCTGCGGTTGTTTTCTGATACAGTATCAACTTCATGGTGTGTGCATAATGCATTAGATGAAGGACTCAGAGACTAGTATGTGTGTTCACAGGTCACTTGTGTACAACATGATCCCTTCATGTAAAAAAGGCATACAGTGACAGTTATCCATAGCATTCCATAACCAATGTTGGGGGGTATTATTAACAACATTTTAACTACATGACACTGATTGTTCTTAATTGAATACTAACAAATAAACCGGGATTCTTGAGATGTGTTATACTGCATTGTTTATATCACAGCGATCAGCTTGTAAATCACCTGAAGGGGGGTATTCATGCACTATTAGACAATGCTTTTGCCCTTGTCCGTCCGTGTGTCCTGTTGCACACTCAATGGTAAAACATTGTTGTTTCTGCAGACCACACATTAAAATCACTGTGTTAATTTGAAGGGTCATTCACACCAAGCACGATAACGACAATATTGTTTGGATCAATTTCAACGATTTTATGAAGCATTGGCAGCCACTCAAAATCCATCAGACATCTGGGATGCAATCTGTCACTAATCCTCAAAAGATTGTGTTATTAATGTAGATGATGAGGAGACTATTATGCAGCTAACACTAGCTGGTAGGTTAACTGTCATTATCTCAGGTAGGGTACAACTATCTCACCTCCTTATAATTAATAATCAGAGTCAGATTATCCATATGCATGTGTCTTTCAGCACTCAGAGATCTCTCTCCCTTCTCTGTGTGTGCTCTGACACAGCTGGACTGCACAGCGTTTGGTGCCTCTGTTTACTGTTTTATCAGTGTGGATGCTCACATACGTATCGTTGTAGTTATACTGTAGTTGTCCTGTCCTGTGAATTAACTCAGTAGAGGGAACACATGAACGTGAACACATTGAACCAAATGAACCCTATTAAGAATTATATTTGTAAGACGCCCATCCAACAGTTAACTGAAATGAACTTTAACATTATGATAGCTTTGCCAGTCTCATGGCTTTGACTTCTCCATGGTCTTTCATCAGGTAAAACACTGACAAGGGACTGACCTTTTCAAAGCTCTGCTTGCACAACATGGCAGCCTCAAACACTGTCTCCTCCTTGGTCACATTAACATGGTCGCTGGCAAGAATCTCTGTCAGTTTGTCCACAGAGAGAGAGAGGAAATCTTCCTAGGAGCATAATATAGTAGCTGATATATTATGACTCCGCTATACTTCCTGAAATAACCTCTCAATCTCAATATTTCTACACTCATTTGGGCC
The DNA here is from genome assembly GCF_963280865.1 of Gymnoscopelus braueri. Classification (NCBI taxonomy): domain Eukaryota; kingdom Metazoa; phylum Chordata; class Actinopteri; order Myctophiformes; family Myctophidae; genus Gymnoscopelus; species Gymnoscopelus braueri. The sequence goes on along the minus strand of NC_137609.1, from coordinate 49,597,415 downwards.
AGTTGTGGTGTTGACAGGTTGATTAATAGTAATAAAACACCTTTAATATTTGATCAGCCTGTGTGGCTGATCAAATATCTTTATCCTTCAATGTCTGTATCTGTATTTGTATCCTTCAATGTCTGACCTGCTGATACACAACATTGAAGTGTTTTATGTAACGACAGCAGGCCTCTTGAACAGCTGTGACATTTAACAAGTGTGCTGCTGCTAGCAGGGCCTGGACCAAATACAATGATATTAAGCACCGATGTTGGACAAAATGGAGACAATGAATACGATTTAAGATGACAAAATTACCTGCACATTTTGCGTGAAGATGACTACCTCAGAAGTGTAGGCATAGCTCACCAACATCTCCATCACCTGAGGTTCCACATCGATCATGTCAACCCTTTCCTGTCTGGACTCCATCATGCCAGTTGTAAACAATGCCTGTGCAGGTTTCAAATTCTAATATTTGACTTGGAATGTTGATGGTTTAGTCCTTTGTCATTTTTATTTTAGCATTGTAGGCTACATTCTTTCATGTGAACTGATCCATACATGTTAGCTCCTCCTAACAACCTTGTGAGAGGTGTGTGAGAGAGAGAGAGAGAGAGAGAGAGAGAGAGAGAGAGAGAGAGAGAGAGAGAGAGAGAGATGAGAGAGAGAGAGAGAGAGAATGATGTTGATACAGAACAGTATTATGGACTGTGCTCAACTCAAGTAGTCTCACGTAGCCAGACAACTGTTCCACAATCTCCGAATGCTGTATAGAGTCTAGAACTACACCTCGAACTACACCTAGTTCAAGAATGATACTCATTCACATGTAAAAAGTACTGAAACAAGGTCATTCATTATATTAGTAAAAACTCCCCACTCTCAGCGCTCTGTGTGCAGTGCTGATAAAACCCAGAATTCCGTACATTTTCAAAAACGAAAAAGGGTGGCATGATGGCGTATCATTGTAATGTCCAACAAACACACTTGTTTTCACAGAGAAGTAACATGTTGTTATCTGAATGGACAATTCCATAAAATAACCATATCAATAGCTAAACTTCTAAATGTCCTTTTGACATAATCAGAATCCACTTTTGTGTCATCACAGATTTACAAGTGTAAAGAAGTCAGTGAAATGTTTTTGTGTCAATATGTTGATGAAACAAAACACGTTGGAACTGGCATCTATGTAAATGTTTCTCTGGTGATGGCCCATCATTGCACTGTCTTTTGTTATGAGCCTTTCACATTGAAATGGACCCTGACTGCAGTGAACTGGAAGAATGTGAGGAGGTGGGAGGAGGTGTTTCTCCTCTTCAAGATAAAAGGTGGTGTTTTCACTCCAAATCTCCAAACTTGTCAAATGGAGTCTGTACGGCTGAAGATAAATGAACACATGACGTCGGTGGGAGAGGAGATATTGTGTGTTTTGGACAAACAGCAGCGTGGTGCTGATGTTTGTTGTGTGAAGCTTGTGTTGGAGCGCCTCAGTGCAGCTGCAGAGTTCATGTGCAACCTCTTCCAGAGAGAGATAGAGACACTAGAAACTCTTCTGGAGAAACAAAACAAACTGCTGGACATTGATTTTGATATGGACATCGATCTACACACTGCAGGTATGTCTGTTACACACAACATCAAACTACACACTGCAGGTATGTCTGTTACACACACAACATCAAACTACACACTGCAGGTATGTCTGTTACATCAAACTACACACTGCAGGTATGACACAGTGTTTGCATGTCGTGTGTGTTGTTAGGTTGTAGATCTGTTTTTGGGGATCATTATTTGTAGATCAATAGACCAACCATTAGGCTCCATTTTGATGACTGAGTTTAACTTCCCCCCCACACACCTATTCTCACACACCTACTTTTAAAGTTTAATATTATACATGTCTATAGTCTCTATATATAGTCTAGTCCTCCTTATGCAGGTCACATCAAAGTCCTTATTATTAATTTCGTGCTGTATTCCTTCATTCCAGATCAGTGTGTGGAGTCCAGTCTGCAGGTGAAGATCAGTTCTCCAGCCAGGACCGTTTCTATTAAACAGGAACCTGAAGACTACCTTGAACAGGAACCTGAAGACCACCTGGATCTTAGTAGGTTTTAAGCACTCTTTATTTATTTTATTGGTGAAAGTGGGCTGGTACTGAGGGTGTACCTCAGTACGATGGTTCGGTTGTAAAAGTATGAATGGGTTCACTGAAGCTGTGCAGAGTTTATTTACGGCTGAAGTTCTTCCAACTACTAAAGACAGGAAACCAAGGGAAATAAAGCAATTAAAACAGCTGGGCTTTTTTATCCAGTGTGCATCATTGATTTTTATTTGTTGAACTGTTTTTCCTGCACCTGGACACTGAAGTGGATGTATGTGCGCCATCTTTTCATAAAGCAGAGGGAACACTGCATGGTATCATGTAAAGTTTTATAGAGTCTCATTGTATCTTTGTTCCTAGACTTCCTGCTCGCCCATGTGTGTAAAGAGGAGGTTTCCCCTGAAGAGGAGTGGAGCTCCAGTCTGGTTTCCACCGGTTTCAAGTGGTTAAAAAGAAAGACAACATTTGCTGTTAGAAAGGAATGTGTTGCGAACAAGCCTGCGGTTGTTTTCTGATACAGTATCAACTTCATGGTGTGTGCATAATGCATTAGATGAAGGACTCAGAGACTAGTATGTGTGTTCACAGGTCACTTGTGTACAACATGATCCCTTCATGTAAAAAAGGCATACAGTGACAGTTATCCATAGCATTCCATAACCAATGTTGGGGGGTATTATTAACAACATTTTAACTACATGACACTGATTGTTCTTAATTGAATACTAACAAATAAACCGGGATTCTTGAGATGTGTTATACTGCATTGTTTATATCACAGCGATCAGCTTGTAAATCACCTGAAGGGGGGTATTCATGCACTATTAGACAATGCTTTTGCCCTTGTCCGTCCGTGTGTCCTGTTGCACACTCAATGGTAAAACATTGTTGTTTCTGCAGACCACACATTAAAATCACTGTGTTAATTTGAAGGGTCATTCACACCAAGCACGATAACGACAATATTGTTTGGATCAATTTCAACGATTTTATGAAGCATTGGCAGCCACTCAAAATCCATCAGACATCTGGGATGCAATCTGTCACTAATCCTCAAAAGATTGTGTTATTAATGTAGATGATGAGGAGACTATTATGCAGCTAACACTAGCTGGTAGGTTAACTGTCATTATCTCAGGTAGGGTACAACTATCTCACCTCCTTATAATTAATAATCAGAGTCAGATTATCCATATGCATGTGTCTTTCAGCACTCAGAGATCTCTCTCCCTTCTCTGTGTGTGCTCTGACACAGCTGGACTGCACAGCGTTTGGTGCCTCTGTTTACTGTTTTATCAGTGTGGATGCTCACATACGTATCGTTGTAGTTATACTGTAGTTGTCCTGTCCTGTGAATTAACTCAGTAGAGGGAACACATGAACGTGAACACATTGAACCAAATGAACCCTATTAAGAATTATATTTGTAAGACGCCCATCCAACAGTTAACTGAAATGAACTTTAACATTATGATAGCTTTGCCAGTCTCATGGCTTTGACTTCTCCATGGTCTTTCATCAGGTAAAACACTGACAAGGGACTGACCTTTTCAAAGCTCTGCTTGCACAACATGGCAGCCTCAAACACTGTCTCCTCCTTGGTCACATTAACATGGTCGCTGGCAAGAATCTCTGTCAGTTTGTCCATAGAGAGAGAGAGGAAATCTTCCTAGGAGCATAATATAGTAGCTGATATATTATGACTCCGCTATACTTCCTGAAATAACCTCTCAATCTCAATATTTCTACACTCATTTGGGCCAGTTGTGGTGTTGACAGGTTGATTAATAGTAATAAAACACCTTTAATATTTGATCAGCCTGTGTGGCTGATCAAATATCTTTATCCTTCAATGTCTGTATCTGTATTTGTATCCTTCAATGTCTGACCTGCTGATACACAACATTGAAGTGTTTTATGTAACGACAGCAGGCCTCTTGAACAGCTGTGACATTTAACAAGTGTGCTGCTGCTAGCAGGGCCTGGACCAAATACAATGATATTAAGCACCGATGTTGGACAAAATGGAGACAATGAATACGATTTAAGATGACAAAATTACCTGCACATTTTGCGTGAAGATGACTACCTCAGAAGTGTAGGCATAGCTCACCAACATCTCCATCACCTGAGGTTCCACATCGATCATGTCAACCCTTTCCTGTCTGGACTCCATCATGCCAGTTGTAAACAATGCCTGTGCAGGTTTCAAATTCTAATATTTGACTTGGAATGTTGATGGTTTAGTCCTTTGTCATTTTTATTTTAGCATTGTAGGCTACATTCTTTCATGTGAACTGATCCATACATGTTAGCTCCTCCTAACAACCTTGTGAGAGGTGTGTGAGAGAGAGAGAGAGAGAGAGAGAGAGAGAGAGAGAGAGAGAGAGAGAGAGAGAGAGAGAGAGAGAGAATGATGTTGATACAGAACAGTATTATGGACTGTGCTCAACTCAAGTAGTCTCACGTAGCCAGACAACTGTTCCACAATCTCCGAATGCTGTATAGAGTCTAGAACTACACCTCGAACTACACCTAGTTCAAGAATGATACTCATTCACATGTAAAAAGTACTGAAACAAGGTCATTCATTATATTAGTAAAAACTCCCCACTCTCAGCGCTCTGTGTGCAGTGCTGATAAAACCCAGAATTCCGTACATTTTCAAAAACGAAAAAGGGTGGCATGATGGCGTATCATTGTAATGTCCAACAAACACACTTGTTTTCACAGAGAAGTAACATGTTGTTATCTGAATGGACAATTCCATAAAATAACCATATCAATAGCTAAACTTCTAAATGTCCTTTTGACATAATCAGAATCCACTTTTGTGTCATCACAGATTTACAAGTGTAAAGAAGTCAGTGAAATGTTTTTGTGTCAATATGTTGATGAAACAAAACACGTTGGAACTGGCATCTATGTAAATGTTTCTCTGGTGATGGCCCATCATTGCACTGTCTTTTGTTATGAGCCTTTCACATTGAAATGGACCCTGACTGCAGTGAACTGGAAGAATGTGAGGAGGTGGGAGGAGGTGTTTCTCCTCTTCAAGATAAAAGGTGGTGTTTTCACTCCAAATCTCCACTCTGTCCTCCTGCTCAGACTCCAGGACACACCACAGTTAAACTCTCAGGACTCACAGTGAGGGAGGACAGACTGTCTTTCCACAGCTACATCTATCTACACTTACACACCTCTTCCACCAGGGGGTGAAAGGCACTAAGAAGGCAACGGTGCCTGGATCCTTCAATGCGCATGTGTGAAACATGTTCACCCGAAAGTAAGTGCGTGTTGTGGTCTTGGTGAAAAACGTGTCATAAAGGAGGTCAAAACTTGTCAAATGGAGTCTGTACGGCTGAAGATAAATGAACACATGACGTCGGTGGGAGAGGAGATATTGTGTGTTTTGGACAAACAGCAGCGTGGTGCTGATGTTTGTTGTGTGAAGCTTGTGTTGGAGCGCCTCAGTGCAGCTGCAGAGTTCATGTGCAACCTCTTCCAGAGAGAGATAGAGACACTAGAAACTCTTCTGGAGAAACAAAACAAACTGCTGGACATTGATTTTGATATGGACATCGATCTACACACTGCAGGTATGTCTGTTACACACAACATCAAACTACACACTGCAGGTATGTCTGTTACACACACAACATCAAACTACACACTGCAGGTATGTCTGTTACATCAAACTACACACTGCAGGTATGACACAGTGTTTGCATGTCGTGTGTGTTGTTAGGTTGTAGATCTGTTTTTGGGGATCATTATTTGTAGATCAATAGACCAACCATTAGGCTCCATTTTGATGACTGAGTTTAACTTCCCCCCACACACCTATTCTCACACACCTACTTTTAAAGTTTAATATTATACATGTCTATAGTCTCTATATATAGTCTAGTCCTCCTTATGCAGGTCACATCAAAGTCCTTATTATTAATTTCGTGCTGTATTCCTTCATTCCAGATCAGTGTGTGGAGTCCAGTCTGCAGGTGAAGATCAGTTCTCCAGCCAGGACCGTTTCTATTAAACAGGAACCTGAAGACTACCTTGAACAGGAACCTGAAGACCACCTGGATCTTAGTAGGTTTTAAGCACTCTTTATTTATTTTATTGGTGAAAGTGGGCTGGTACTGAGGGTGTACCTCAGTACGATGGTTCGGTTGTAAAAGTATGAATGGGTTCACTGAAGCTGTGCAGAGTTTATTTACGGCTGAAGTTCTTCCAACTACTAAAGACAGGAAACAAAGGGAAATAAAGCAATTAAAACAGCTGGGCTTTTTTATCCAGTGTGCATCATTGATTTTTATTTGTTGAACTGTTTTTCCTGCACCTGGACACTGAAGTGGATGTATGTGCGCCATCTTTTCATAAAGCAGAGGGAACACTGCATGGTATCATGTAAAGTTTTATAGAGTCTCATTGTGTCTTTGTTCCTAGACTTCCTGCTCGCCCATGTGTGTAAAGAGGAGGTTTCCCCTGAAGAGGAGTGGAGCTCCAGTCTGGCTCAGGAAGAATCAAAATCACCAAAATATGAGATGAGCCCCAGTCTGGTCCAGGAGGAACCACAACTTCCACAGATTAAAGAGGAACAGGCGGAGCTACTTCAAAGACCAGAAGAGGCTGGTGGATCAACATTGACATTACTAGCAGTGAAAAGTGAAGATGATGATGAAAACAGAGAGACAGAGCCTGTAGCCAGCACCTCAACTGAACACATGAACACACAAGCTGATGTAGAGGACTGTGAAACATCACAACCAACTAGTGATGACCAGCTCCTCTCTTCACACTGTTCTGAATCAGACACTGAAGACAGTGATGAGTGGGAGGAGACTAGGAGAGATCAGTCAGCTTTAAACACACTGAAATCACACAAGACACAAACAGAATGTGACAACATGTTTAATCAAAAGGTACATCTGATTCACACAGGGGAAAAGCCCTTTGCCTGTACAGTGTGTGGTAAAGGCTGTACTCAAAAGGGTAATCTAAAAAAACACATGATGACTCATACAGGTGAAATGACCTTTGCCTGTACAGTTTGTGGTAAAGGCTGGGCTCACAAGGGTAATCTAAAAAAACACATGATGACTCATACAGGTGAAAAGCCCTCTTCTTGTTCAGTATGTGGTAAAGGCTGTGTTAGCACAAGTGATCTGAAAAAGCACAGGTGAAAAGCCCTTTTCCTGTAAAGTATGTGGTAAAGGCTGCGTTCAAAAGGGTCATCTAAAAAGACACATGAGGACTCATACAGGGGCTTCTAGCCTTTAGTTTAAGTTAGTCACACAGACACACATAGATCATTCAGTCTTATCCAGTATGAGAATGATAAAGCGTAGAGATAATCTGACAATCGACATGACAGAAAATAAACATTAATAGTTTCTCATGATGGATTTTTATTTAATCTTGTGTATGGATCTTATTTTCTATTCAACATGATGGAATTTCATTTTTTATTGTAGTTTTTTTTACATTTATTTATCTTAAATAAATAAATGGTTTTTTTTTACATTTATTTATCTTTATAGCATTATTCCCTCCAGCTCATTTACTTATTCAGCTACTGGTAGTACAATATGAGCATCACTGTGTCTGTCCACATTTGTCAGGATTTAACAAGTCATATTCATTCATATTCATGCAATCATTATGTTCATTGATATGCAGTAAATAATAGTGCAGTAAAATGCTGACAAACTACTGGGTTTGTGTAACTGTTCACTGTGTGTTGCCATGTGTATTGTTTAGATTGTTACAATAATAGCCAACAAAGGTTGTACAATTGCTTAAGTCACATTGTTGTGTAACAATAAAATGGTCTTGGTAACATTATCTTGTGACCTAAATGGCCAATGTCAAACTCTTAACATATGCCACTAAACTACTAGGGTGGGAACGGCAAGCTTTTTAAAATGAGAATATGCATTTATTGGAGGATCAGCATCATGAAGAGATGATTTAGGTTTATTTGTTTGAAAGGCATTTTTCCAAAACATAGGCCAGTAGGCCATTAATTAGGACAATGCCAATGTGTGAAATTGCTATTGCTGTTGTTAACTAGTTGTACGAACTCTTGTTTTCTATTGCTGTATTGTTTATTGGATTATTGGATTGTTTATTGGATCTTGTTTAGTCGATACACTTATTAGTGTGGTTGCCCTAACAGGGCAACCAGACTATAGTAATCCTCACACTTTATTATTATTAATGGAGATAAACTTTAGTTTAGACCGCATCACAGCCCACAGTTTATATTCCCCAATTTAGTGCCATATCTCAAAATGACCGTCTTGACCGGGAATCGTTGTATCGCGCTTGTATTTTGCTAAGAGATTGGTTAAATAGTTTAATATTGATTTATTAGTGCATTAAATTTCCCCATCCGCTTTAATGAAAAAGTGAAAAAACTCAAATTCAAGTATTTTTTTCTCTGAAACCGTAAGAGCTAGAGTTACCAGATTTGTAGGGGAGGTTCATAATTTAGTCCGAAATTATTTAAAAAATAATTACACGAATCGGCCACATGGTGGCGCTATAAGAGCCCACTTTACGTTTTGGCCTATAACTCTTGAACCGTAGGTCGTAAAATCAAAATTTTTCCCCTGGATTCCTTGGGTCATGACGCATCTCCCCATATAGGCCACGCCCATTTGCGTCAGGATATATTTTCCGCCATTTTGAATTTTCTTCAAAACACACTTTTAGCTCCTCCTCCCATATATTTTGTCCAAATTTCACAAAAATCGGTACACATGATCTCTGGACCCATGCGATGGGTATTTATGCGACAGAATTTTGATAGTCCATACCGTTCGTCCGTAAATGGCTTCCAAAGTTAGCGGGAGGGGCCCGTTTTACAAAAAAGCCCACAAATCACAAACAAAACGTCCAGTCAATCCTAAATTTGAATCACATGTCAAGTGTGGATTACTCATCAAAACATAATTTCCACTTTGATCCATAGGGGGCGCCACAAATGCTCAAAATGTAACCTTTTGATGCAAAAACCATATGTTGGGGGGACCAATCCTCTCAAAATGAAACGCAAGTGATCTCAGGAGTTGCGTGACAATGTAATTGGCGCAGCCTCCAACGGTATTCCTCCCAGCGTATTCCTCGAGTCCCGGCGGCAGCGAACCGCGACTAGCGTCGGCGCAACCACACTCTGCAATTGCCCTGAATTGCGACGCGTCTAGTTTGTTTTAGCTCATGCTCATTTGATTTAGCTATTTTGTCTCATCTGTTTAAGGAAATAGGTAGCTGATATATTGCACTTTTACCTTAGCGCTAGGTATACTCTTGGTTGCTTGTTTTTGCAGAAAATGCACTAAAGACTTCTGGTGATTAGTAGTTTTCGTTCCCTACCTATGTTGAATACACTTATTGTAAGTCGCTTTGGATAAAAGCGTCTGCTAAATGACTGTAATGTAATGTAATGTAATGCTATAAAGTTCTCATATGCAGGTTTAACTATGTAAAGGTAAAATATGGGGATAAAACACGGCTTAAGTTATTTGTCACCTTTAAGGTGTTGTTGCTGGAGGCTAAATCCTTCCCAGCCTAAATAATTGTAATGCAAATGTCTGGCGGGGGCTATATGCTCACTACTCACTACTTATCATAATGAAAGGAATACATGCAAATGATGTGGCCCATCCATTCTCACCTGTCCATTAACAATGGGACAAGTGTCCAAAACAGTCTACAACATTCACTACCTGTGTTTTCTAATGATTAGATACATAGAGTTTAAGACCCTACAACCAGAAATAATGTATTCATGTGTGTAAACTGGCACTGATGAATTTAAAGGTGGTGTAAGGGATATGTTTAGCTAAACTAAGTGTTACATAGCTTTGTATTCCAATAGTAATCACTGACATAGAGTGTTTGTTCATTAACTGGGATCTCTGTGTTTCTCCAGCACAGAAAATAAAATGTCAGGTCAGGATACCAATTTTGTTCAATCAGCAGACAACTCATGCAGGATACAGGATAAACAAGTAAAAATTATGAAACAGGAAGATTAACAAAACACATTAGTAACTGTCTGGAACAATATAAAACAGACACTGATAAATGGGTTCTTTCTCCTTATTGCTTTCCTACCAGAAACTGTATTTTATGTTTATTAAATTGAGCTGAGGAGACCCTGAACAAGCATTATATCAATGATTACTATCAGAATATAGGGCTTTAACAGAACATGTTTTGTTTTTACAGCAATAACAGTTAAAAGTCAGTAATTATTGGTTTTAATAAATTACAATTTAATTGTTACACTGGGTAGGGTTTTGGGTGATAGTTTTTAGACATGAATCATAATTTAATAAAATAGTTTCAATCAAGCATAAAATGCATGTTATTAAATCACCAGACTGTGTGTAGCCTACTGGATAGCAAGAGGACATGCACTTTGATTGTTTTCTGTTACTGATTCAGTGACATTCACTCATTCAGTGTGTGTGTACTTAGGGGTGTGATATGGTAGGCTACCTGGATGATTTTGAAGCAACAAATAATGGACAAACACATCATGAGTGTATTTCTAAAAAATACATCAGACAACACAACATTCAGCTAAAATGTTACAGGCTAGTGATGAAAGAAGAATGTGTCCAGATTTGATGTGCTATGTTAATGTTCATGTCAGCCCAGGGCCATTGAAGCATCTTAGCTCCCCCCACTTCCTTTACTCTGCTCTGATTGGTTGAATTAAAGGTGTTAAAGACCCTCCTCAGGTATAAGTACCATAACGTTGTTGTAGTCTATGTTGTTTGTGCTTTCAGCAAATTCAGAGACAAGACAGAGAACCAGACCTTTCATCCCATTTCCAAGGATTTGACTTTGAGGAAGAAGTTTACAAGAAGGTAATAGGTTGCACACTGTAATTGTGTGGTTGAGACTTTGCACTTACCTTAGTCAAAGAGTGAGCCTTTGTATTGGTTTATACAAACTACTAACCTTGAAGATGCCATCTGTTGAAACGGTTGTATCTAATATCAAATAAAATAGTACAATTTTGCACAGTGGATCACAGCTGTGCAACCTCTATCCTTTTTAAATGTGTTTAATACCAAGCCATTTATAATTACAGATGAGCCAACCGCTGGAAGTTGAGCAGTCCTGTAGAGAACCCAAAAGGAGGAAGGTTGAGCACCAGGTTTGTAATGAGTGTGTTATGGCATAACTATTACAATGTGTTATCTATTATTGTGTGTGTATGTTGTTTTTCAATTAGATAAGTTGCATTTATGTTTTATTTATTTGTTTACAGGTGAATGCAACAGCAGTAGTGTTGAAGGCGTGTTCCATCCCTCTATCACGTGTAAGGTTTAACAGTGGACTGTTGGATGTGAAGGATGAAATAGTTCCATTGGATCTTTCTAACCCTGTGGAACACACTGCTGTTCCAAAAAGGAAAAAGGTAATTTGCATGCAAATTACATCTGTTGGTTGAGGCCTTCTTACATCACATTGAACCCTAGCATCGAAAAGAGATGAGAGCTTGTATGTCAGTTAAGTTCAGTCAAGAGATGCATTTTCAACGTACGGTGAAGAGATTTGATGTATTGGTCATACAAGGAATGGATCAAGTAGCTGGGGAACACCAGCCAATTAAATATTAAGGGTGTGTTTAAGTGGCTTCTTTTTTTTGCCCATAACTTTAATGCTGTTTTTCTTCACTCAGAAACCAAATCTAGAAGAGAAATCGGCTGCCTCCAAGTGGATACTGAATGTATTAATTGTGAAACAATGGAGAAAACATGTTTTGTGTACGTAGTTAATTCAACGGTTGTTTCCCTTTTTGCTGTAGGTGTCCTCAAAGCCATCACCTGCCAGGGATGTGAAACTGGTTATAAAGGAAGAGAGTCTTTGTATGCCGTGCACAGCATACACCAAAGGTGAGAGCGATGATGATTGATGTTCAGAAAACGGTTGATTTCAGTCCTGTGTGGGGGGGAAATAATCTCCATTACAGCACTGACCGTTACCGTACTAATTGAAATTCAGCATATTATGAAGTCATATTGATGAAAAAAAAGGGACATGGACACAGATTTGTGGATTTATATATTTCTGAGCCGACCAACTTCCCACTTGGAACATCACTGTAAACCAAATAGGGTGCTTAGGGTACAAAAATATACCATTCTATGGATTCAGTCATTCATTCATTTGGATGTGCTCAGCATGCATACTGAGGACAAGCACCCAATTATGATGGGCATTAATGCCTGTATGCATTCAATGTATTGTGTGGGCTTGCCCTCCTTCCTTTGTTATGACACATCATTCAGTGCCACAATGGCAAATACAAATGGTTAACATTGTTGGAATAAATTGGTTCTAAATGTATCATGTGAGAATCGTGACTTAACTATCATGTTATTTTCCTCCTCCTAGACTGTGTCCCTGTGTGTAAAGACAAGTCTTCACCTGAACAGAAGGAGAGGGGCCACAGACTGATCAAGAAGGAACCAGAATATCCACAGATTAAAGAGGAACAGGAGGAGCTATTCCAAACACAAGATGATTTCCAATTAGAGGCTGATGGGACAATGTTGACATTACTAACAGTGAAGAGTGAAGATGTTGAAAACAGAGAAACAGTCCCTCCAGTCAGCACCTCATATGCACACAAAACAATGCAAGCTTGTGCAGAGGACAGTGATGCATCACAATCAACTAGTGATAATCAGCTCCTCTCTTCACACTGTTCTGAATCTGATACTGAAGACAGTGATGAGTGGGAGGAGACCAGGGAAGCCCCATCCATTTTAAACACACTGCAATCACACAAGACACAAACTGTGGAAGGACAAAGACCGTCTATGAGCAACAAACTGTTCCACAGTGTGCAATCATCAAAACAAATTCCGTCCATGACAACTCATAGAGGGGAAAAGCCCTTCATGTGTACACTTTGTGGCAACAGCTTTAGTATAAAATACCTTCTGAGGCAGCACATGAGGATTCATACAGGGGAAAAGCCATTTAGCTGTAAACGTTGTGGCAGCAGCTTTAGTGTTAATGCAAATTTGAAGAGGCACATGCTAATTCATACAGGGGAAAAGCCCTTTAGCTGTATTGTTTGTGGCAACCACTTTGGTCACATGGGTGATCTTAAGCGGCACATGAGGACTCATACAGGGGAAAAGCCCTTTAGCTGTACAGATTGTGGCAACAGCTTTAGTGAGAGAAGGAATCTGAAAGAGCACATGATGATTCATAAAGGGGATAAACCCTATAGCTGTACTGTTTGTGGCAGAAGCTTTAGTCTAACACGTAGTCTGAAGCAGCATATGAAGATACATACAGGGGTAAAACCCTATAACTGTACAGTTTGTGGCAACAGCTTTAGTCTAAATGAAAATTTGAAGAGGCACATGAGAATCCATACAGGGGAAAGGCCCTTTAGCTGTACAGTTTGTGGCAACAGCTTTAGTCAGAGAAGTGGTCTGAAGCAGCATATGAAGATACATACAGGCGAAACGCCCTTTGCCTGTACAGTTTGTGGTAAAGGCTGGGCTCACAAGGGTAATCTAAAAACACACATGAGGACTCATACAGGGGCTTCTAGCCTTTAGTTTAAGTTAGTCACACAGACACATATATGATCATTCAGTCTTATCCAGGATGAGAATGATAAAGCATAGCGATAATCTGACAATCGACATGACTGAAGAAAATAAACATTAATAGTTTCTCGTGGTGGGTTTTTATTTTATCTTGTGTATGGATCTTATTTTCTATTCAACATGATGGAATTTCATTTTTTATTGTAGTTTTTTTTACATTTATTTATCTTTATAGCATTATTCCCTCCAGCTCATTTACTTATTCAGTTACTGGTAGTACAATATGAGCATCACTGTGTCTGTCCACATTTGTCAGGATTTAGCAAGTCATATTCATTCTTATTCATGCAATCATTATGTTCATTGATATGCAGTAAATAATAGTGCAGTAAAATGCTGACAAACTACTGGGTTTGTGTAACTGTTCACTGTGTGTTGCCATGTGTATTGTTTAGATTGTTACAATAATAGCCAACAAAGGTTGTAAAATTGCTTAAATGAACAGCTGTGACATTTAACAAGTGTGCTGCTGCTAGCAGGGCCTGGACCAAATACAATGATATTAAGCACCGATGTTGGACAAAATGGAGACAATGAATAAGAATTAAGATGACAAAATTACCTGCACATTTTGCCTGAAGATGACTACCTCAGAAGTGTAGGCATAGCTCACCAACATCTCCGTCACCTGAGGTTCCACATCGATCATGTCAACCCTCTCCTGTCTGGACTCCATCATGCCAGTTGTAAACAATGCCTGTGCAGGTTTAACATTCTAATATTTGACTTGGAATGTTGATGGTTTAGTCCTTTGTCATTTTTATTTTAGTACATTTTAGACAAAAGCATTATAAATGTTACTGTGTTGTTTCACATTCTTTTGCCTAATAAAAATTTCAATCAATCAATCAATTGATTGCATTTAGCATGGGATTTGGCTCACATATTTGATACTCATTTCCAGACACGGCGGCCCAGATGGTGGGCCGTGAACGCTTTGGAGATTGTCAAGTGGGCCCTGATCCAGAAAATATGGAAATCCTGAGGCTGCATCTAGCTTTAATCTCTGTTCACCTGCAGCAAGAGCACTGTTTCTTTAACCCCAACATGTGCTATAGATGTTGTTGTGTTTTTTTTGCTCCGATGAACATTTATTTAATTCAGGATATATTCTTTTAGCATTTTGAGCTCAATTAGGCTATTTATATAAAGCTGTGCTGCCCTGACACTTGGCATCTCTGTTCCCTTTTTTTTACACTTAAGGCCAAGTGGCCTTGTCCCTATAATGACACAAACCCTAAAGTGTACCATGAATTAAGTTGCATTTTACGATATTGTCCATTTAGTGGCGTAGGCTACATTCTTTCATGTGAACTGATCCATACATGTTAGCTCCTCCTAACAACCTTGTGAGTGTGAGAGAGAGAGAGAGAGAGAGAGAGAGAGAGAGAGAGAGAGGGAGAGAGAGAATGAGGGGGGGGGGGTTGATACAGAACAGCATTATGGACTGTGCTCAAGTAGTCTCACGTAGCCAGACAACTGTTCCACAATCTCCGAATGCTGTATAGAGTCTAGAACTACACCTAGTTCAAGAATGATACTCATTCACATGTAAAAAGTACTGAAACAAGGTCATTCATTATATTAGTAAAAACTCCCCACTCTCAGCGCTCTGTGTGCAGTGCTGATAAAACCCAGAATTCCGTACATTTTCAAAAACGAAAAAGGGTGGCATGATGGCGTATCATTGTAATGTCCAACAAACACACTTGTTTTCACAGAGAAGTAACATTTTGTTATCTGAATGGACAATTCCATAAAATAACCATATCAATAGATAAACTTCTAAATGTCCTTTTGACATAATCAGAATCCACTTTTGTGTCATCACAGATTTACAAGTGTAAAGAAGTCAGTGAAATGTTTTTGTGTCAATATGTTGATGAAACAAAACACATTGGAACTGGCATCTATGTAAATGTTTCTCTGGTGATGGCCCATCATTGCACTGTCTTTTGTTATGAGCCTTTCACATTGAAATGGACCCTGACTGCAGTGAACTGGAAGATTGTGAGGAGGTGGGAGGAGGTGTTTCTCCTCTTCAAGATAAAAGGTGGTGTTTTCACTCCAAATCTCCACTCTGTCCTCCTGCTCAGACTCCAGGACACACCACAGTTAAACTCTCAGGACTCACAGTGAGGGAGTGTCATAAAGGAGGTAAAAACGTGTCAAATGGAGTCTGTACGGCTGAAGATAAATGAACACATGACGTCGGTGGGAGAGGAGATATTGTGTGTTTTGGACAAACAGCAGCGTGGTGCTGATGTTTGTTGTGTGAAGCTTGTCAGAGTGTTTGTGTTGGAGCGCCTCAGTGCGGCTGCAGAGTTCATGTGCAACCTCTTCCAGAGAGAGATAGAGACACTAGAAACTCTTCTGGAGAAACAAAACAAACTGCTGGACATTGATTTTGATATGGACATCGATCTACACACTGCAGGTATGTCTGTTACACACACAACATCAAACTACACACTGCAGGTATGTCTGTTACATCAAACTACACACTGCAGGTATGACACAGTGTTTGCATGTCGTGCGTGTTGTTAGATTGTAGCTCTGTTTTTGGGGATCATTATTTGTAGATCAATAGACCGACCATTAGGCTCCATTTTGATGACTGAGTTTAACTTCCCCCTCCACACACCTATTCTCACACACCTACTTTTAAAGTTTAATATTATGCATATATATAGTCTCTATATATATAGTCTAGTCCTCCTTATTTATGTCACATCAAAGTCCTTATTAATAATTTCGTGCTGTATTCCTTCATTCCAGATCAGTGTGTGGAGTCCAGTCTGCAGGTGAAGATCAGTTCTCCAGCCAGGACCGTTTCTATTAAACAGGAACCTGAAGACTACCTTGAACAGGAACCTGAAGACCACCTGGATCTTAGTAAGTTTTAAGCACTCTTTATTTATTTTATTGGTGAAAGTGGGCTGGTACTGAGGGTGTACCTCAGTACGATGGTTTGGTTGTAAAAGTATGAATGGGTTCACTGAAGCTGTGCAGTTAATTCTACTTCAGTATTAACTAATCAAAAGACTCACTGATCTAACATTTACAAGTAATTAACCGCCTCTCATTCAGCTCGCCTCGCATCTTCTATGAGAGCTGCAAAGTAAACAAAGGGCCACATTATTTTCAGCACAGAGCGCAGCAGAGTTTATTTACAGCTGAATTTCTTCCAACTACTAAAGGGAAATAAAGCAATTAAAACAGCTGGGCTTTTTTATCCAGTTTGCATCATTTATTTTTATTTGTTGAACTGTTTTTCCTGCACCTGGACACTGAAGTGGATGTATGTGCGCCATCTTTTCATAAAGCAGAGGGAACACTGCATGATATCATGTAAAGTTTTATAGAGTTTATTGTATCTTTTTTCCTAGACTTCCTGCTCGCCCATGTGTGTAAAGAGGAGGTTTCCCCTGAAGAGGAGTGGAGCTCCAGTCTGGCTCAGGAAGAATCAAAATCTCCAAAATATGAGAGGAGCCCCAGTCTGGTCCAGGAGGAACCACAACTTCCACAGATTAAAGAGGAACAGGAGGAGCTACTTCAAAGACCAGAAGAGGCTGGTGGATCAACATTGACATTACTAGCAGTGAAAAGTGAAGATGATGATGAAAACAGAGAGACAGAGCCTGTAGCCAGCACCTCAACTGAACGCATGAACACACAAGCTGATGTAGAGGACTGTGGAACATCACAACCAACTAGTGATGACCAGCTCCTCTCTTCACACTGTTCTGAATCAGACACTGAAGACAGTGATGAGTGGGAGGAGACTAGGAGAGATCAGTCAGCTTTAACCACACTTAAATCACACAAGACACAAACAGAATGTGACAACATGTTTAATCAAAAGGTACATCTGATTCACACAGGGGAAAAGCCATTTGCCTGTACAGTTTGTGGTAAAGGCTGGGCTCACAAAGGTAATCTAAAAAAACACATGATGACTCATACAGATGAGAAGCCCCTTTCTTGTTCAGCATGTGGTAAAGGCTGTGTTAGCACAAGTGATCTAAAAACGCACATGATGACTCATACAGGTGAGAAGCCCCTTTCTTGTTCAGCATGTGGTAAAGGCTGTGTTAGCACAAGTGATCTAAAAACGCACATGACGACTCATACAGGCGAAAAGCCCTTTACTTGTAAAGTTTGTGGTAAAGGCTGTGCTCTGAAGACTCATCTAAAATTACACATGATGACTCATACAGGCGAAAAGCCATTTACTTGTAAAGTTTGTGGTAAAGGCTGTGCTCAAAAGGGTGATCTAAAAACACACATGAGGACTCATACAGGTGAAAAGCCATTTTCTTGTACAGTGTGTGGTAAATGCTGTACTCAAAAGGGTGAACTAAACAGGCACATGATGACTCATACAGGTGAAAAGCCATTTTCTTGTACAGTTTGTGGTAAAGGCTGTGCTCTGAAAACTCATCTAAAATTACACATGATGACTCATACAGGTGAAAAGCCCTTTACTTGTAAAGTTTGTGGTAAAGGCTGTGCTCAAAAGGGTGATCTAAAAACACACATGAGGACTCATACAGGTGAAAAGCCATTTTCTTGTACAGTGTGTGGTAAATGCTGTACTCAAAAGGGTGAACTAAACAGGCACATGATGACTCATACAGGTGAAAAGCCATTTTCTTGTACAGTTTGTGGTAAAGGCTGTGCTCTGAAAACTAATCTAAAATTACACATGATGACTCATACAGGTGAAAAGCCCTTTACTTGTAAAGTTTGTGGTAAAGGCTGTGCTCAAAAGGGTGATCTAAAAACACACATGAGGACTCATACAGGTGAAAAGCCATTTTCTTGTACAGTGTGTGGTAAAGGCTGTACTCAAAAGGGTGAGCTAAACAGGCACATGATGACTCATACAGGTGAAAAGCCCTTTGCCTGTACAGTTTGTGGTAAAGGCTGGGCTCACAAGGGTGATCTAAAAACACACATGGAATTTCATTTTTTATTGTAGTTTTTTTTACATGTGTTTATCTTTATAGCATTATTCCCTCCAGCTCATTTACTTATTCAGTTACTGGTAGTACAATATGAGCATCACTGTGTCTGTCCACATTTGTCAGGATTTAGCAAGTCATATTCATTCATATTCATGCAATCATTATGTTCATTGATATGCAGTAAATAATAGTGCAGTAAAATGCTGACAAACTACTGGGTTTGTGTAACTGTTCACTGTGTGTTGCCATGTGTATTGTTTAGATTGTTACAATAATAGCCAACAAAGGTTGTAAAATTGCTTAAGTCACATTGTTGTGTAACAATAAAATGGTCTTGGGAACATTATCTTGTGACCTAAATGGCCAATGTCAAACTCTTAACATATGCCACTAAACTACCAGAACAGCATTATGGACTGTGCTCAACTCAAGTAGTCTTACATAACCAGACAACTGTTCCACAATCTCCGAATGCTGTATAGAGTCTAGAACTACACCTAGTTCAAGAATGATACTCATTCACATGTAAAAAGTACTGAAACAAGGTCATTCATTATATTAGTAAAAAACTCCCCACTCTCAGCGCTCTGTGTGCAGTGCTGATAAAACCCAGAATTCCGTACATTTTCAAAAATGAAAAAGGGTGGCATGATGGCGTATCATTGTAATGTCCAACAAACACACTTGTTTTCACAGAGAAGTAACATTTTGTTATCTGAATGGACAATTCCTTAAAATAACCATATCAATAGATACACTTCTAAATTAACTTTTGACATAATCAGAATCCACTTTTGTGTCATCACAGATTTACAAGTGTAAAGAAGTCAGTGAAATGTTTTTGTGTCAATATGTTGATGAAACAAAACACATTGGAACTGGCATCTATGTAAATGTTTCTCTGGTGATGGCCCATCATTGCACTGTCTTTTGTTATGAGCTTTTCACATTGAAATGGACCCTGACTGCAGTGAACTGGAAGAATGTGAGGAGGTGGGAGGAGTTGTTTCTCCTCTTCAAGATAAAAGGTGGTGTTTTCACTCCAAATCTCCGCTCTGTCCTCCTGCTCAGACTCCAGGACACACCACAGTTAAACTCTCAGGACTCACAGTGAGGGAGGACAGACTGTCTTTCCACAGCTACATCTATCTACACTTACACACCTCTTCCACCAGGGGGGCGAAAGGCACTAAGAACGAAGGCAACGGTGCCTGGATCCTTCAATGCGCATGTGTGAAACACATTGACCCGAAAGTAAGTGCGTGTTGTGGTCTTGGTGAAAAACGTGTCATAAAGGAGGTAAAAACGTGTCAAATGGAGTCTGTACGGCTGAAGATAAATGAACACATGACGTCGGTGGGAGAGGAGATATTGTGTGTTTTGGACAAACAGCAGCGTGGTGCTGATGTTTGTTGTGTGAAGCTTGTCAGAGTGTTTGTGTTGGAGCGCCTCAGTGCAGCTGCAGAGTTCATGTGCAACCTCTTCCAGAGAGAGATAGAGACACTAGAAACTCTGCTGGAGAAACAAAACAAACTGCTGGACATTGATTTTGATATGGACATCGATCTACACACTGCAGGTATGTCTGTTACACACACAACATCAAACTACACACTGCAGGTATGTCTGTTACACACACAACATCAGCACCTCAACTGAACACATTAACACACAAGCTGATGTAGAGGACTGTGGAACATCACAACCAACTAGTGATGACCAGCTCCTCTCTTCACACTGTTCTGAATCAGACACTGAAGACAGTGATGACTGGGAGGAGACTAGGAGAGATCAGTCAGCTTTAAACACACTGAAATCACACAAGACACAAACAGAATGTGACAACATGTTTAATCAAAAGGTAAATCTGACTCACACAGGGGAAAAGCCATTTGCCTGTACAGTTTGTGGTAAAGGCTGGGTTCTAAAGAGTCATCTAAAAAGACACATGAGGACTCATACAGGCGAAAAGCCCTTTTCATGTAAAGTTTGTGGTAAAGGCTGCACCCAAAAGGGTGAACTAAACAGTCACATGATGACTCATACAGGTGAAAAGCCCTTTGCCTGTACAGTTTGTGGTAAAGGCTGGGCTCACAAAGGTAATCTAAAAAAACACATGATGACTCATACAGGTGAGAAGCCCCTTTCTTGTTCAGCATGTGGTAAAGGCTGTGTTAGCACACGTGATCTAAAAATGCACATGATGACTCATACAGGCGAAAAGCCCTTTACTTGTAAAGTTTGTGGTAAAGGCTGTGCTCAAAAGGGTCATCTAAAAACACACATGAGGACTCATACAGGTGAAAAGCCATTTTCTTGTACAGTGTGTGGTAAAGGCTGTACTCAAAAGGGTGAACTAAGCAGTCACATGATGATGCATACAGGTGAAAAGCCCTTTTCCTGTAAAGTGTGTGGTAAAGGCTGGGCTCACAAGGGTAATCTAAAAAGACACATGAGGACTCATACAGGGGCTTCTAGCCTTTAGTTTAAGTTAGTCACACAGACACATATATGATCATTCAGTCTTATCCAGGATGAGAATGATAAAGCATAGAGATAATCTGACAATCGACATGACTGAAGAAAATAAACATTAACAGTTTCTCGTGATGGATTCTTATTTTATCTTGTGTATGAAATGAAAATGAAAATATTCATTCTTATTCATGCAATCATTATGTTCATTGATATGCAGTAAATAATAGTGCAGTAAAATGCTGACAAACTACTGGGTTTGTGTAACTGTTCACTGTGTGTTGCCATGTGTATTGTTTAGATTGTTACAATAATAGCCAACAAAGGTTGTAAAATTGCTTAAGTCACATTGTTGTGTAACAATAAAATGGTCTTGGGAACATTATCTTGTGACCTAAATGGCCAATGTCAAACTCTTAACATATGCCACTAAACTACCAGAACAGCATTATGGACTGTGCTCAACTCAAGTAGTCTTACATAACCAGACAACTGTTCCACAATCTCCGAATGCTGTATAGAGTCTAGAACTACACCTAGTTCAAGAATGATACTCATTCACATGTAAAAAGTACTGAAACAAGGTCATTCATTATATTAGTAAAAAACTCCCCACTCTCAGCGCTCTGTGTGCAGTGCTGATAAAACCCAGAATTCCGTACATTTTCAAAAATGAAAAAGGGTGGCATGATGGCGTATCATTGTAATGTCCAACAAACACACTTGTTTTCACAGAGAAGTAACATTTTGTTATCTGAATGGACAATTCCTTAAAATAACCATATCAATAGATACACTTCTAAATTAACTTTTGACATAATCAGAATCCACTTTTGTGTCATCACAGATTTACAAGTGTAAAGAAGTCAGTGAAATGTTTTTGTGTCAATATGTTGATGAAACAAAACACATTGGAACTGGCATCTATGTAAATGTTTCTCTGGTGATGGCCCATCATTGCACTGTCTTTTGTTATGAGCTTTTCACATTGAAATGGACCCTGACTGCAGTGAACTGGAAGAATGTGAGGAGGTGGGAGGAGTTGTTTCTCCTCTTCAAGATAAAAGGTGGTGTTTTCACTCCAAATCTCCGCTCTGTCCTCCTGCTCAGACTCCAGGACACACCACAGTTAAACTCTCAGGACTCACAGTGAGGGAGGACAGACTGTCTTTCCACAGCTACATCTATCTACACTTACACACCTCTTCCACCAGGGGGGCGAAAGGCACTAAGAACGAAGGCAACGGTGCCTGGATCCTTCAATGCGCATGTGTGAAACACATTGACCCGAAAGTAAGTGCGTGTTGTGGTCTTGGTGAAAAACGTGTCATAAAGGAGGTAAAAACGTGTCAAATGGAGTCTGTACGGCTGAAGATAAATGAACACATGACGTCGGTGGGAGAGGAGATATTGTGTGTTTTGGACAAACAGCAGCGTGGTGCTGATGTTTGTTGTGTGAAGCTTGTCAGAGTGTTTGTGTTGGAGCGCCTCAGTGCAGCTGCAGAGTTCATGTGCAACCTCTTCCAGAGAGAGATAGAGACACTAGAAACTCTGCTGGAGAAACAAAACAAACTGCTGGACATTGATTTTGATATGGACATCGATCTACACACTGCAGGTATGTCTGTTACACACACAACATCAAACTACACACTGCAGGTATGTCTGTTACACACACAACATCAGCACCTCAACTGAACACATTAACACACAAGCTGATGTAGAGGACTGTGGAACATCACAACCAACTAGTGATGACCAGCTCCTCTCTTCACACTGTTCTGAATCAGACACTGAAGACAGTGATGACTGGGAGGAGACTAGGAGAGATCAGTCAGCTTTAAACACACTGAAATCACACAAGACACAAACAGAATGTGACAACATGTTTAATCAAAAGGTAAATCTGACTCACACAGGGGAAAAGCCATTTGCCTGTACAGTTTGTGGTAAAGGCTGGGTTCTAAAGAGTCATCTAAAAAGACACATGAGGACTCATACAGGCGAAAAGCCCTTTTCATGTAAAGTTTGTGGTAAAGGCTGCACCCAAAAGGGTGAACTAAACAGTCACATGATGACTCATACAGGTGAAAAGCCCTTTGCCTGTACAGTTTGTGGTAAAGGCTGGGCTCACAAAGGTAATCTAAAAAAACACATGATGACTCATACAGGTGAGAAGCCCCTTTCTTGTTCAGCATGTGGTAAAGGCTGTGTTAGCACACGTGATCTAAAAATGCACATGATGACTCATACAGGCGAAAAGCCCTTTACTTGTAAAGTTTGTGGTAAAGGCTGTGCTCAAAAGGGTCATCTAAAAACACACATGAGGACTCATACAGGTGAAAAGCCATTTTCTTGTACAGTGTGTGGTAAAGGCTGTACTCAAAAGGGTGAACTAAGCAGTCACATGATGATGCATACAGGTGAAAAGCCCTTTTCCTGTAAAGTGTGTGGTAAAGGCTGGGCTCACAAGGGTAATCTAAAAAGACACATGAGGACTCATACAGGGGCTTCTAGCCTTTAGTTTAAGTTAGTCACACAGACACATATATGATCATTCAGTCTTATCCAGGATGAGAATGATAAAGCATAGAGATAATCTGACAATCGACATGACTGAAGAAAATAAACATTAACAGTTTCTCGTGATGGATTCTTATTTTATCTTGTGTATGAAATGAAAATGAAAATATTCATTCTTATTCATGCAATCATTATGTTCATTGATATGCAGTAAATAATAGTGCAGTAAAATGCTGACAAACTACTGGGTTTGTGTAACTGTTCACTGTGTGTTGCCATGTGTATTGTTTAGATTGTTACAATAATAGCCAACAAAGGTTGTAAAATTGCTTAAGTCACATTGTTGTGTAACAATAAAATGGTCTTGGGAACATTATCTTGTGACCTAAATGGCCAATGTCAAACTCTTAACATATGCCACTAAACTACCAGAACAGCATTATGGACTGTGCTCAACTCAAGTAGTCTTACATAACCAGACAACTGTTCCACAATCTCCGAATGCTGTATAGAGTCTAGAACTACACCTAGTTCAAGAATGATACTCATTCACATGTAAAAAGTACTGAAACAAGGTCATTCATTATATTAGTAAAAAACTCCCCACTCTCAGCGCTCTGTGTGCAGTGCTGATAAAACCCAGAATTCCGTACATTTTCAAAAATGAAAAAGGGTGGCATGATGGCGTATCATTGTAATGTCCAACAAACACACTTGTTTTCACAGAGAAGTAACATTTTGTTATCTGAATGGACAATTCCTTAAAATAACCATATCAATAGATACACTTCTAAATTAACTTTTGACATAATCAGAATCCACTTTTGTGTCATCACAGATTTACAAGTGTAAAGAAGTCAGTGAAATGTTTTTGTGTCAATATGTTGATGAAACAAAACACATTGGAACTGGCATCTATGTAAATGTTTCTCTGGTGATGGCCCATCATTGCACTGTCTTTTGTTATGAGCTTTTCACATTGAAATGGACCCTGACTGCAGTGAACTGGAAGAATGTGAGGAGGTGGGAGGAGTTGTTTCTCCTCTTCAAGATAAAAGGTGGTGTTTTCACTCCAAATCTCCACTCTGTCCTCCTGCTCAGACTCCAGGACACACCACAGTTAAACTCTCAGGACTCACAGTGAGGGAGGACAGACTGTCTTTCCACAGCTACATCTATCTACACTTACACACCTCTTCCACCAGGGGGGCGAAAGGCACTAAGAACGAAGGCAACGGTGCCTGGATCCTTCAATGCGCATGTGTGAAACACATTGACCCGAAAGTAAGTGCGTGTTGTGGTCTTGGTGAAAAACGTGTCATAAAGGAGGTAAAAACGTGTCAAATGGAGTCTGTACGGCTGAAGATAAATGAACACATGACGTCGGTGGGAGAGGAGATATTGTGTGTTTTGGACAAACAGCAGCGTGGTGCTGATGTTTGTTGTGTGAAGCTTGTCAGAGTGTTTGTGTTGGAGCGCCTCAGTGCAGCTGCAGAGTTCATGTGCAACCTCTTCCAGAGAGAGATAGAGACACTAGAAACTCTGCTGGAGAAACAAAACAAACTGCTGGACATTGATTTTGATATGGACATCGATCTACACACTGCAGGTATGTCTGTTACACACACAACATCAAACTACACACTGCAGGTATGTCTGTTACACACACAACATCAAACTACACACTGCAGGTATGTCTGTTACATCGAACTACACACTGCATATACATGTCTATAGTCTCTATATATAGTCTAGTCCTCCTTCACTGAAGCTGTGCAGTTAATTCTACTTCAGTATTAACTAATCAAAAGATTCACTGATCTAACATTTACAAGTGATTAAAAAATAATTGGGACCGCCTCTCATTCAGCTCGCCTCGCATCTTCTATGAGAGCTGCAAAGTAAACAAAGGGACACATTATTTTCAGCAAAGAGCGCAGCAGAGTTTATTTACAGCTGAATTTCTTCCAACTACCAATGACAGGAAACAAAGGAAAATAAAGCAATTAAAACAGCTGGGCTTTTTTATCCAGTGTGCATCATTTATTTGTATTTGTTGAACTGTTTTTCCTGCACCTGGACACTGAAGTGGATGTATGTGCGCCATCTTTTCATAAAGCAGAGGGAACACTGCATGATATCATGTAAAGTTTTATAGAGTCTCATTGTATCTTTTTTCCTAGACTTCCTGCTCGCCCATGTGTGTAAAGAGGAGGTTTCCCCTGAAGAGGAGTGGAGCTCCAGTGTGGCTCAGGAAGAATCAAAATCTCCAAAATATGAGAGGAGCCCCAGTCTGGTCCAGGAGGAACCGCAACTTCCACAGATTAAAGAGGAACAGGAGGAGCTACTTCAAAGACCAGAAGAGGCTGGTGGATCAACATTGACATTACTAGCAGTGAAAAGTGAAGATGATGATGAAAACAGAGAGACAGAGCCTGTAGCCAGCACCTCAACTGAACACATTAACACACAAGCTGATGTAGAGGACTGTGGAACATCACAACCAACTAGTGATGACCAGCTCCTCTCTTCACACTGTTCTGAATCAGACACTGAAGACAGTGATGACTGGGAGGAGACTAGGAGAGATCAGTCAGCTTTAAACACACTGAAATCACACAAGACACAAACAGAATGTGACAACATGTTTAATCAAAAGGTAAATCTGACTCACACAGGGGAAAAGCCATTTGCCTGTACAGTTTGTGGTAAAGGCTGGGTTCTAAAGAGTCATCTAAAAAGACACATGAGGACTCATACAGGCGAAAAGCCCTTTTCATGTAAAGTTTGTGGTAAAGGCTGCACCCAAAAGGGTGAACTAAACAGTCACATGATGACTCATACAGGTGAAAAGCCCTTTGCCTGTACAGTTTGTGGTAAAGGCTGGGCTCACAAAGGTAATCTAAAAAAACACATGATGACTCATACAGGTGAGAAGCCCCTTTCTTGTTCAGCATGTGGTAAAGGCTGTGTTAGCACACGTGATCTAAAAATGCACATGATGACTCATACAGGCGAAAAGCCCTTTACTTGTAAAGTTTGTGGTAAAGGCTGTGCTCAAAAGGGTCATCTAAAAACACACATGAGGACTCATACAGGTGAAAAGCCATTTTCTTGTACAGTGTGTGGTAAAGGCTGTACTCAAAAGGGTGAACTAAGCAGTCACATGATGATGCATACAGGTGAAAAGCCCTTTTCCTGTAAAGTGTGTGGTAAAGGCTGGGCTCACAAGGGTAATCTAAAAAGACACATGAGGACTCATACAGGGGCTTCTAGCCTTTAGTTTAAGTTAGTCACACAGACACATATATGATCATTCAGTCTTATCCAGGATGAGAATGATAAAGCATAGAGATAATCTGACAATCGACATGACTGAAGAAAATAAACATTAACAGTTTCTCGTGATGGATTCTTATTTTATCTTGTGTATGAAATGAAAATGAAAATATTCATTCTTATTCATGCAATCATTATGTTCATTGATATGCAGTAAATAATAGTGCAGTAAAATGCTGACAAACTACTGGGTTTGTGTAACTGTTCACTGTGTGTTGCCATGTGTATTGTTTAGATTGTTACAATAATAGCCAACAAAGGTTGTAAAATTGCTTAAGTCACATTGTTGTGTAACAATAAAATGGTCTTGGGAACATTATCTTGTGACCTAAATGGCCAATGTCAAACTCTTAACATATGCCACTAAACTACCAGAACAGCATTATGGACTGTGCTCAACTCAAGTAGTCTTACATAACCAGACAACTGTTCCACAATCTCCGAATGCTGTATAGAGTCTAGAACTACACCTAGTTCAAGAATGATACTCATTCACATGTAAAAAGTACTGAAACAAGGTCATTCATTATATTAGTAAAAAACTCCCCACTCTCAGCGCTCTGTGTGCAGTGCTGATAAAACCCAGAATTCCGTACATTTTCAAAAATGAAAAAGGGTGGCATGATGGCGTATCATTGTAATGTCCAACAAACACACTTGTTTTCACAGAGAAGTAACATTTTGTTATCTGAATGGACAATTCCTTAAAATAACCATATCAATAGATACACTTCTAAATTAACTTTTGACATAATCAGAATCCACTTTTGTGTCATCACAGATTTACAAGTGTAAAGAAGTCAGTGAAATGTTTTTGTGTCAATATGTTGATGAAACAAAACACATTGGAACTGGCATCTATGTAAATGTTTCTCTGGTGATGGCCCATCATTGCACTGTCTTTTGTTATGAGCTTTTCACATTGAAATGGACCCTGACTGCAGTGAACTGGAAGAATGTGAGGAGGTGGGAGGAGTTGTTTCTCCTCTTCAAGATAAAAGGTGGTGTTTTCACTCCAAATCTCCGCTCTGTCCTCCTGCTCAGACTCCAGGACACACCACAGTTAAACTCTCAGGACTCACAGTGAGGGAGGACAGACTGTCTTTCCACAGCTACATCTATCTACACTTACACACCTCTTCCACCAGGGGGGCGAAAGGCACTAAGAACGAAGGCAACGGTGCCTGGATCCTTCAATGCGCATGTGTGAAACACATTGACCCGAAAGTAAGTGCGTGTTGTGGTCTTGGTGAAAAACGTGTCATAAAGGAGGTAAAAACGTGTCAAATGGAGTCTGTACGGCTGAAGATAAATGAACACATGACGTCGGTGGGAGAGGAGATATTGTGTGTTTTGGACAAACAGCAGCGTGGTGCTGATGTTTGTTGTGTGAAGCTTGTCAGAGTGTTTGTGTTGGAGCGCCTCAGTGCAGCTGCAGAGTTCATGTGCAACCTCTTCCAGAGAGAGATAGAGACACTAGAAACTCTGCTGGAGAAACAAAACAAACTGCTGGACATTGATTTTGATATGGACATCGATCTACACACTGCAGGTATGTCTGTTACACACACAACATCAAACTACACACTGCAGGTATGTCTGTTACACACACAACATCAGCACCTCAACTGAACACATTAACACACAAGCTGATGTAGAGGACTGTGGAACATCACAACCAACTAGTGATGACCAGCTCCTCTCTTCACACTGTTCTGAATCAGACACTGAAGACAGTGATGACTGGGAGGAGACTAGGAGAGATCAGTCAGCTTTAAACACACTGAAATCACACAAGACACAAACAGAATGTGACAACATGTTTAATCAAAAGGTAAATCTGACTCACACAGGGGAAAAGCCATTTGCCTGTACAGTTTGTGGTAAAGGCTGGGTTCTAAAGAGTCATCTAAAAAGACACATGAGGACTCATACAGGCGAAAAGCCCTTTTCATGTAAAGTTTGTGGTAAAGGCTGCACCCAAAAGGGTGAACTAAACAGTCACATGATGACTCATACAGGTGAAAAGCCCTTTGCCTGTACAGTTTGTGGTAAAGGCTGGGCTCACAAAGGTAATCTAAAAAAACACATGATGACTCATACAGGTGAGAAGCCCCTTTCTTGTTCAGCATGTGGTAAAGGCTGTGTTAGCACACGTGATCTAAAAATGCACATGATGACTCATACAGGCGAAAAGCCCTTTACTTGTAAAGTTTGTGGTAAAGGCTGTGCTCAAAAGGGTCATCTAAAAACACACATGAGGACTCATACAGGTGAAAAGCCATTTTCTTGTACAGTGTGTGGTAAAGGCTGTACTCAAAAGGGTGAACTAAGCAGTCACATGATGATGCATACAGGTGAAAAGCCCTTTTCCTGTAAAGTGTGTGGTAAAGGCTGGGCTCACAAGGGTAATCTAAAAAGACACATGAGGACTCATACAGGGGCTTCTAGCCTTTAGTTTAAGTTAGTCACACAGACACATATATGATCATTCAGTCTTATCCAGGATGAGAATGATAAAGCATAGAGATAATCTGACAATCGACATGACTGAAGAAAATAAACATTAACAGTTTCTCGTGATGGATTCTTATTTTATCTTGTGTATGAAATGAAAATGAAAATATTCATTCTTATTCATGCAATCATTATGTTCATTGATATGCAGTAAATAATAGTGCAGTAAAATGCTGACAAACTACTGGGTTTGTGTAACTGTTCACTGTGTGTTGCCATGTGTATTGTTTAGATTGTTACAATAATAGCCAACAAAGGTTGTAAAATTGCTTAAGTCACATTGTTGTGTAACAATAAAATGGTCTTGGGAACATTATCTTGTGACCTAAATGGCCAATGTCAAACTCTTAACATATGCCACTAAACTACCAGAACAGCATTATGGACTGTGCTCAACTCAAGTAGTCTTACATAACCAGACAACTGTTCCACAATCTCCGAATGCTGTATAGAGTCTAGAACTACACCTAGTTCAAGAATGATACTCATTCACATGTAAAAAGTACTGAAACAAGGTCATTCATTATATTAGTAAAAAACTCCCCACTCTCAGCGCTCTGTGTGCAGTGCTGATAAAACCCAGAATTCCGTACATTTTCAAAAATGAAAAAGGGTGGCATGATGGCGTATCATTGTAATGTCCAACAAACACACTTGTTTTCACAGAGAAGTAACATTTTGTTATCTGAATGGACAATTCCTTAAAATAACCATATCAATAGATACACTTCTAAATTAACTTTTGACATAATCAGAATCCACTTTTGTGTCATCACAGATTTACAAGTGTAAAGAAGTCAGTGAAATGTTTTTGTGTCAATATGTTGATGAAACAAAACACATTGGAACTGGCATCTATGTAAATGTTTCTCTGGTGATGGCCCATCATTGCACTGTCTTTTGTTATGAGCTTTTCACATTGAAATGGACCCTGACTGCAGTGAACTGGAAGAATGTGAGGAGGTGGGAGGAGTTGTTTCTCCTCTTCAAGATAAAAGGTGGTGTTTTCACTCCAAATCTCCACTCTGTCCTCCTGCTCAGACTCCAGGACACACCACAGTTAAACTCTCAGGACTCACAGTGAGGGAGGACAGACTGTCTTTCCACAGCTACATCTATCTACACTTACACACCTCTTCCACCAGGGGGGCGAAAGGCACTAAGAACGAAGGCAACGGTGCCTGGATCCTTCAATGCGCATGTGTGAAACACATTGACCCGAAAGTAAGTGCGTGTTGTGGTCTTGGTGAAAAACGTGTCATAAAGGAGGTAAAAACGTGTCAAATGGAGTCTGTACGGCTGAAGATAAATGAACACATGACGTCGGTGGGAGAGGAGATATTGTGTGTTTTGGACAAACAGCAGCGTGGTGCTGATGTTTGTTGTGTGAAGCTTGTCAGAGTGTTTGTGTTGGAGCGCCTCAGTGCAGCTGCAGAGTTCATGTGCAACCTCTTCCAGAGAGAGATAGAGACACTAGAAACTCTGCTGGAGAAACAAAACAAACTGCTGGACATTGATTTTGATATGGACATCGATCTACACACTGCAGGTATGTCTGTTACACACACAACATCAAACTACACACTGCAGGTATGTCTGTTACACACACAACATCAAACTACACACTGCAGGTATGTCTGTTACATCGAACTACACACTGCATATACATGTCTATAGTCTCTATATATAGTCTAGTCCTCCTTCACTGAAGCTGTGCAGTTAATTCTACTTCAGTATTAACTAATCAAAAGATTCACTGATCTAACATTTACAAGTGATTAAAAAATAATTGGGACCGCCTCTCATTCAGCTCGCCTCGCATCTTCTATGAGAGCTGCAAAGTAAACAAAGGGACACATTATTTTCAGCAAAGAGCGCAGCAGAGTTTATTTACAGCTGAATTTCTTCCAACTACCAATGACAGGAAACAAAGGAAAATAAAGCAATTAAAACAGCTGGGCTTTTTTATCCAGTGTGCATCATTTATTTGTATTTGTTGAACTGTTTTTCCTGCACCTGGACACTGAAGTGGATGTATGTGCGCCATCTTTTCATAAAGCAGAGGGAACACTGCATGATATCATGTAAAGTTTTATAGAGTCTCATTGTATCTTTTTTCCTAGACTTCCTGCTCGCCCATGTGTGTAAAGAGGAGGTTTCCCCTGAAGAGGAGTGGAGCTCCAGTGTGGCTCAGGAAGAATCAAAATCTCCAAAATATGAGAGGAGCCCCAGTCTGGTCCAGGAGGAACCGCAACTTCCACAGATTAAAGAGGAACAGGAGGAGCTACTTCAAAGACCAGAAGAGGCTGGTGGATCAACATTGACATTACTAGCAGTGAAAAGTGAAGATGATGATGAAAACAGAGAGACAGAGCCTGTAGCCAGCACCTCAACTGAACACATTAACACACAAGCTGATGTAGAGGACTGTGGAACATCACAACCAACTAGTGATGACCAGCTCCTCTCTTCACACTGTTCTGAATCAGACACTGAAGACAGTGATGACTGGGAGGAGACTAGGAGAGATCAGTCAGCTTTAAACACACTGAAATCACACAAGACACAAACAGAATGTGACAACATGTTTAATCAAAAGGTAAATCTGACTCACACAGGGGAAAAGCCATTTGCCTGTACAGTTTGTGGTAAAGGCTGGGTTCTAAAGAGTCATCTAAAAAGACACATGAGGACTCATACAGGCGAAAAGCCCTTTTCATGTAAAGTTTGTGGTAAAGGCTGCACCCAAAAGGGTGAACTAAACAGTCACATGATGACTCATACAGGTGAAAAGCCCTTTGCCTGTACAGTTTGTGGTAAAGGCTGGGCTCACAAAGGTAATCTAAAAAAACACATGATGACTCATACAGGTGAGAAGCCCCTTTCTTGTTCAGCATGTGGTAAAGGCTGTGTTAGCACACGTGATCTAAAAATGCACATGATGACTCATACAGGCGAAAAGCCCTTTACTTGTAAAGTTTGTGGTAAAGGCTGTGCTCAAAAGGGTCATCTAAAAACACACATGAGGACTCATACAGGTGAAAAGCCATTTTCTTGTACAGTGTGTGGTAAAGGCTGTACTCAAAAGGGTGAACTAAGCAGTCACATGATGATGCATACAGGTGAAAAGCCCTTTTCCTGTAAAGTGTGTGGTAAAGGCTGGGCTCACAAGGGTAATCTAAAAAGACACATGAGGACTCATACAGGGGCTTCTAGCCTTTAGTTTAAGTTAGTCACACAGACACATATATGATCATTCAGTCTTATCCAGGATGAGAATGATAAAGCATAGAGATAATCTGACAATCGACATGACTGAAGAAAATAAACATTAACAGTTTCTCGTGATGGATTCTTATTTTATCTTGTGTATGAAATGAAAATGAAAATATTCATTCTTATTCATGCAATCATTATGTTCATTGATATGCAGTAAATAATAGTGCAGTAAAATGCTGACAAACTACTGGGTTTGTGTAACTGTTCACTGTGTGTTGCCATGTGTATTGTTTAGATTGTTACAATAATAGCCAACAAAGGTTGTAAAATTGCTTAAGTCACATTGTTGTGTAACAATAAAATGGTCTTGGGAACATTATCTTGTGACCTAAATGGCCAATGTCAAACTCTTAACATATGCCACTAAACTACCAGAACAGCATTATGGACTGTGCTCAACTCAAGTAGTCTTACATAACCAGACAACTGTTCCACAATCTCCGAATGCTGTATAGAGTCTAGAACTACACCTAGTTCAAGAATGATACTCATTCACATGTAAAAAGTACTGAAACAAGGTCATTCATTATATTAGTAAAAAACTCCCCACTCTCAGCGCTCTGTGTGCAGTGCTGATAAAACCCAGAATTCCGTACATTTTCAAAAATGAAAAAGGGTGGCATGATGGCGTATCATTGTAATGTCCAACAAACACACTTGTTTTCACAGAGAAGTAACATTTTGTTATCTGAATGGACAATTCCTTAAAATAACCATATCAATAGATACACTTCTAAATTAACTTTTGACATAATCAGAATCCACTTTTGTGTCATCACAGATTTACAAGTGTAAAGAAGTCAGTGAAATGTTTTTGTGTCAATATGTTGATGAAACAAAACACATTGGAACTGGCATCTATGTAAATGTTTCTCTGGTGATGGCCCATCATTGCACTGTCTTTTGTTATGAGCTTTTCACATTGAAATGGACCCTGACTGCAGTGAACTGGAAGAATGTGAGGAGGTGGGAGGAGTTGTTTCTCCTCTTCAAGATAAAAGGTGGTGTTTTCACTCCAAATCTCCACTCTGTCCTCCTGCTCAGACTCCAGGACACACCACAGTTAAACTCTCAGGACTCACAGTGAGGGAGGACAGACTGTCTTTCCACAGCTACATCTATCTACACTTACACACCTCTTCCACCAGGGGGGCGAAAGGCACTAAGAACGAAGGCAACGGTGCCTGGATCCTTCAATGCGCATGTGTGAAACACATTGACCCGAAAGTAAGTGCGTGTTGTGGTCTTGGTGAAAAACGTGTCATAAAGGAGGTAAAAACGTGTCAAATGGAGTCTGTACGGCTGAAGATAAATGAACACATGACGTCGGTGGGAGAGGAGATATTGTGTGTTTTGGACAAACAGCAGCGTGGTGCTGATGTTTGTTGTGTGAAGCTTGTCAGAGTGTTTGTGTTGGAGCGCCTCAGTGCAGCTGCAGAGTTCATGTGCAACCTCTTCCAGAGAGAGATAGAGACACTAGAAACTCTGCTGGAGAAACAAAACAAACTGCTGGACATTGATTTTGATATGGACATCGATCTACACACTGCAGGTATGTCTGTTACACACACAACATCAAACTACACACTGCAGGTATGTCTGTTACACACACAACATCAAACTACACACTGCAGGTATGTCTGTTACATCGAACTACACACTGCATATACATGTCTATAGTCTCTATATATAGTCTAGTCCTCCTTCACTGAAGCTGTGCAGTTAATTCTACTTCAGTATTAACTAATCAAAAGATTCACTGATCTAACATTTACAAGTGATTAAAAAATAATTGGGACCGCCTCTCATTCAGCTCGCCTCGCATCTTCTATGAGAGCTGCAAAGTAAACAAAGGGACACATTATTTTCAGCAAAGAGCGCAGCAGAGTTTATTTACAGCTGAATTTCTTCCAACTACCAATGACAGGAAACAAAGGAAAATAAAGCAATTAAAACAGCTGGGCTTTTTTATCCAGTGTGCATCATTTATTTGTATTTGTTGAACTGTTTTTCCTGCACCTGGACACTGAAGTGGATGTATGTGCGCCATCTTTTCATAAAGCAGAGGGAACACTGCATGATATCATGTAAAGTTTTATAGAGTCTCATTGTATCTTTTTTCCTAGACTTCCTGCTCGCCCATGTGTGTAAAGAGGAGGTTTCCCCTGAAGAGGAGTGGAGCTCCAGTGTGGCTCAGGAAGAATCAAAATCTCCAAAATATGAGAGGAGCCCCAGTCTGGTCCAGGAGGAACCGCAACTTCCACAGATTAAAGAGGAACAGGAGGAGCTACTTCAAAGACCAGAAGAGGCTGGTGGATCAACATTGACATTACTAGCAGTGAAAAGTGAAGATGATGATGAAAACAGAGAGACAGAGCCTGTAGCCAGCACCTCAACTGAACACATTAACACACAAGCTGATGTAGAGGACTGTGGAACATCACAACCAACTAGTGATGACCAGCTCCTCTCTTCACACTGTTCTGAATCAGACACTGAAGACAGTGATGACTGGGAGGAGACTAGGAGAGATCAGTCAGCTTTAAACACACTGAAATCACACAAGACACAAACAGAATGTGACAACATGTTTAATCAAAAGGTAAATCTGACTCACACAGGGGAAAAGCCATTTGCCTGTACAGTTTGTGGTAAAGGCTGGGTTCTAAAGAGTCATCTAAAAAGACACATGAGGACTCATACAGGCGAAAAGCCCTTTTCATGTAAAGTTTGTGGTAAAGGCTGCACCCAAAAGGGTGAACTAAACAGTCACATGATGACTCATACAGGTGAAAAGCCCTTTGCCTGTACAGTTTGTGGTAAAGGCTGGGCTCACAAAGGTAATCTAAAAAAACACATGATGACTCATACAGGTGAGAAGCCCCTTTCTTGTTCAGCATGTGGTAAAGGCTGTGTTAGCACACGTGATCTAAAAATGCACATGATGACTCATACAGGCGAAAAGCCCTTTACTTGTAAAGTTTGTGGTAAAGGCTGTGCTCAAAAGGGTCATCTAAAAACACACATGAGGACTCATACAGGTGAAAAGCCATTTTCTTGTACAGTGTGTGGTAAAGGCTGTACTCAAAAGGGTGAACTAAGCAGTCACATGATGATGCATACAGGTGAAAAGCCCTTTTCCTGTAAAGTGTGTGGTAAAGGCTGGGCTCACAAGGGTAATCTAAAAAGACACATGAGGACTCATACAGGGGCTTCTAGCCTTTAGTTTAAGTTAGTCACACAGACACATATATGATCATTCAGTCTTATCCAGGATGAGAATGATAAAGCATAGAGATAATCTGACAATCGACATGACTGAAGAAAATAAACATTAACAGTTTCTCGTGATGGATTCTTATTTTATCTTGTGTATGAAATGAAAATGAAAATATTCATTCTTATTCATGCAATCATTATGTTCATTGATTATGCAGTAAATAATAGTGCAGTAAAATGCTGACAAACTACTGGGTTTGTGTAACTGTTCACTGTTTGTTGCCATGTGTATTGTTTAGATTGTTACAATAATAGCCAACAAAGGTTGTAAAATTGCTTAAGTCACATTGTTGTGTAACAATAAAATGGTCTTGGTAACATTATCTTGTGACCTAAATGGCCAATGTCAAACTCTTAACATATGCCACTAAACTACTAGGGTGGGAACGGCAAGCTTTTTAAATGAGAATATGCATTTATTGGAGGTGGTCAGCATCATGAAGAGTTGATTTAGGTTTATTTGTTTGAAAGGCATTTTTCCAAAACATAGGCCAGTAGGCCATTAATTAGGACAATGCCAATGTGTGAAATTGCTATTGTCTACTAACAGTCTACAACATTCACTACCTGTGTTTTCTAATGATTAGATACATAGAGTTTAAGACCCTACAACCAGAAATAATGTATTCATGTGTGTACATTTACTGGCACTGATGAATTTAAAGGGGTGTAAGGGATATGTTTAGCTAAACTAAGTGTTACATAGCTTTGTATTTCAATAGTAATCACTGACATAGAGTGTCAGTTCATTAACTGGGATCTCTGTGTGTTCTCCAGCACTTTAGTTATCAGAAAATAAAATGTCAGGTCAGGATACCAATATTGTTCAATCAGCAGACAACTCATGCAGGATACAGGATAAACAAGTACAAATGACAAAACAGGAAGATTAACAAAACACATTAGTAACTGCCTGGAACAATATAAAACTCACACTGATAAATGGGTTCTTTCTCCTTATTGCCTTCCCACCTGAAACGAAATATTTTATGTTTATTAAATTGATCTGAGGAGACCCTGAACAAGCATTATATCAATGATTACTATCAGAATATAGGGCTTTAACAGAACATGTTTCTACAACAATAACAGTTAAAAGTCAGTAATTATTGGTTTTAATCTATTACAATTTAATTCTTACACTGGGTAGGTTTTTGGGTGATAGTTTTTAGACAATAATGTGTGTGTGTACGTGTGTGTGTACTTAGGGGTGTGATATGGTAGGCTACCTGGATGGTTTTGTAGCAACAAATAATGGACAAACATCATGAGTGTATTTCTAAAAATACATCAGACAACACAACATTCAGCTAAAATGTTACAGGCTAGTGATGAAAGAAGAATGTTTCCAGATTTGATGTGCTATGTTAATGTTCATGTCAGCCCAGGGCCATTGAAGCATCTTAGCTCCCCCCACTTCCTTTACTCTGCTCTGATTGGTTAAATTAAAGGTGTGAAAGACGCTCCTCAGGTATAAGTACCATAACGTTGTTGTAGTCTATGTTGTTTGTGCTTTCAGCAAATTCAGAGACAAGACAGAGAACCAGACCTTTCATCCCATTTCCAAGGATTTGACTTTGAGGAAGAAGTTTACAAGAAGGTAATAGGTTGCACACTGTAATTGTGTGGTTGAGACATTGCACTTTACCTTAGTCAAAGAGAGAGTCTTTGTATTGGTTTATACAAACTACTAACCTTGAAGATGCCATCTGTTGAAACGGTTGTATCTAATATCAAATCAAATAGTACACATTTGCACCGTGGATCAGAGCTGTGCGACCTCTATCATTTTAAAATGTGTTTAATACCAAGCCATTTATCATTACAGATGAGCCAACCGCTGGAATTTTCTATTCAACATGATGGAATTTCATTTTTTATTGTAGTATTTTTTACATTTATTTATCTTTATAGCATTATTCCCTCCAGCTCATTTACTTATTCAGCTACTGGTAGTACAATATGAGCATCACTGTGTCTGTCCACATTTGTCAGGATTTAGCAAGGCATATTCATTCTTATTCATGCAATCATTATGTTCATTGATATGCAGTAAATAATAGTGCAGTAAAATGCTGACAAACTACTGGGTCTGTGTAACTGTTCACTGTGTGTTGCCATGTGTATTGTTTACTGTGTGTTGCCATGTGTATTGTTTAGATTGTTACAATAATAGCCAACAAAGGTTGTAAAATTGCTTAAGTCACATTGTTGTGTAACAATAAAATGGTCTTGGTAACATTATCTTGTGACCTAAATGGTCAATGTCAAACTCTTAACATATGCCACTAAACTACTAGGGTGGAACAATATAAAACTCACACTGATAAATGGGTTCTTTCTCCTTATTGCCTTCCCACCTGAAACGAAATATTTTATGTTTATTAAATTGATCTGAGGAGACCCTGAACAAGCATTATATCAATGATTACTATCAGAATATAGGGCTTTAACAGAACATGTTTCTACAACAATAACAGTTAAAAGTCAGTAATTATTGGTTTTAATCTATTACAATTTAATTCTTACACTGGGTAGGTTTTTGGGTGATAGTTTTTAGACAATAATCATCATTTAATAAAATAGTTTCAATCAAGCATAAAATGCATGTTATTAAATCACCAGACTGTGTGTAGCCTACTGGATAGCAAGAGGACATGCACTTTGATCGTTTTCTGTTACTGATTCAGTGACATTCACTCATTCAGTGTGTGTGTACTTAGGGGTGTGATATGGTAGGCTACCTGGATGGTTTTGTAGCAACAAATAATGGACAAACATCATGAGTGTATTTCTAAAAATACATCAGACAACACAACATTCAGCTAAAATGTTACAGGCTAGTGATGAAAGAAGAATGTTTCCAGATTTGATGTGCTATGTTAATGTTCATGTCAGCCCAGGGCCATTGAAGCATCTTAGCTCCCCCCACTTCCTTTACTCTGCTCTGATTGGTTAAATTAAAGGCGTGAAAGACGCTCCTCAGGTATAAGTACCAACGTTGTTGTAGTCTATGTTGTTTGTGCTTTCAGCAAATTCAGAGACAAGACAGAGAACCAGACCTTTCATCCCATTTCCAAGGATTTGACTTTGAGGAAGAAGTTTACAAGAAGGTAATAGGTTGCACACTGTAATTGTGTGGTTGAGACATTGCACTTTACCTTAGTCAAAGAGAGAGTCTTTGTATTGGTTTATACAAACTACTAACCTTGAAGATGCCATCTGTTGAAACGGTTGTATCTAATATCAAATCAAATAGTACACATTTGCACCGTGGATCAGAGCTGTGCGACCTCTATCATTTTAAAATGTGTTTAATACCAAGCCATTTATCATTACAGATGAGCCAACCGCTGGAATTTTCTATTCAACATGATGGAATTTCATTTTTTATTGTAGTATTTTTTACATTTATTTATCTTTATAGCATTATTCCCTCCAG
Source organism: Gymnoscopelus braueri (assembly GCF_963280865.1). NCBI lineage: Eukaryota > Metazoa > Chordata > Actinopteri > Myctophiformes > Myctophidae > Gymnoscopelus > Gymnoscopelus braueri. The sequence goes on along the minus strand of NC_137609.1, from coordinate 49,557,839 downwards.
CTCATTTACTTATTCAGCTACTGGTAGTACAATATGAGCATCACTGTGTCTGTCCACATTTGTCAGGATTTAGCAAGGCATATTCATTCTTATTCATGCAATCATTATGTTCATTGATATGCAGTAAATAATAGTGCAGTAAAATGCTGACAAACTACTGGGTCTGTGTAACTGTTCACTGTGTGTTGCCATTTGTATTGTTTACTGTGTGTTGCCATGTGTATTGTTTAGATTGTTACAATAATAGCCAACAAAGGTTGTAAAATTGCTTAAGTCACATTGTTGTGTAACAATAAAATGGTCTTGGTAACATTATCTTGTGACCTAAATGGTCAATGTCAAACTCTTAACATATGCCACTAAACTACTAGGGTGGAACAATATAAAACTCACACTGATAAATGGGTTCTTTCTCCTTATTGCCTTCCCACCTGAAACGAAATATTTTATGTTTATTAAATTGATCTGAGGAGACCCTGAACAAGCATTATATCAATGATTACTATCAGAATATAGGGCTTTAACAGAACATGTTTCTACAACAATAACAGTTAAAAGTCAGTAATTATTGGTTTTAATCTATTACAATTTAATTCTTACACTGGGTAGGTTTTTGGGTGATAGTTTTTAGACAATAATCATCATTTAATAAAATAGTTTCAATCAAGCATAAAATGCATGTTATTAAATCACCAGACTGTGTGTAGCCTACTGGATAGCAAGAGGACATGCACTTTGATCGTTTTCTGTTACTGATTCAGTGACATTCACTCATTCAGTGTGTGTGTACTTAGGGGTGTGATATGGTAGGCTACCTGGATGGTTTTGTAGCAACAAATAATGGACAAACATCATGAGTGTATTTCTAAAAATACATCAGACAACACAACATTCAGCTAAAATGTTACAGGCTAGTGATGAAAGAAGAATGTTTCCAGATTTTATGTGCTATGTTAATGTTCATGTCAGCCCAGGGCCATTGAAGCATCTTAGCTCCCCCCACTTCCTTTACTCTGCTCTGATTGGTTAAATTAAAGGTGTGAAAGACGCTCCTCAGGTATAAGTACCAACGTTGTTGTAGTCTATGTTGTTTGTGCTTTCAGCAAATTCAGAGACAAGACAGAGAACCAGACCTTTCATCCCATTTCCAAGGATTTGACTTTGAGGAAGAAGTTTACAAGAAGGTAATAGGTTGCACACTGTAATTGTGTGGTTGAGACATTGCACTTTACCTTAGTCAAAGAGAGAGTCTTTGTATTGGTTTATACAAACTACTAACCTTGAAGATGCCATCTGTTGAAACGGTTGTATCTAATATCAAATCAAATAGTACACATTTGCACCGTGGATCAGAGCTGTGCGACCTCTATCATTTTAAAATGTGTTTAATACCAAGCCATTTATCATTACAGATGAGCCAACCGCTGGAATTTTCTATTCAACATGATGGAATTTCATTTTTTATTGTAGTATTTTTTACATTTATTTATCTTTATAGCATTATTCCCTCCAGCTCATTTACTTATTCAGCTACTGGTAGTACAATATGAGCATCACTGTGTCTGTCCACATTTGTCAGGATTTAGCAAGGCATATTCATTCTTATTCATGCAATCATTATGTTCATTGATATGCAGTAAATAATAGTGCAGTAAAATGCTGACAAACTACTGGGTCTGTGTAACTGTTCACTGTGTGTTGCCATTTGTATTGTTTACTGTGTGTTGCCATGTGTATTGTTTAGATTGTTACAATAATAGCCAACAAAGGTTGTAAAATTGCTTAAGTCACATTGTTGTGTAACAATAAAATGGTCTTGGTAACATTATCTTGTGACCTAAATGGTCAATGTCAAACTCTTAACATATGCCACTAAACTACTAGGGTGGAACAATATAAAACTCACACTGATAAATGGGTTCTTTCTCCTTATTGCCTTCCCACCTGAAACGAAATATTTTATGTTTATTAAATTGATCTGAGGAGACCCTGAACAAGCATTATATCAATGATTACTATCAGAATATAGGGCTTTAACAGAACATGTTTCTACAACAATAACAGTTAAAAGTCAGTAATTATTGGTTTTAATCTATTACAATTTAATTCTTACACTGGGTAGGTTTTTGGGTGATAGTTTTTAGACAATAATCATCATTTAATAAAATAGTTTCAATCAAGCATAAAATGCATGTTATTAAATCACCAGACTGTGTGTAGCCTACTGGATAGCAAGAGGACATGCACTTTGATCGTTTTCTGTTACTGATTCAGTGACATTCACTCATTCAGTGTGTGTGTACTTAGGGGTGTGATATGGTAGGCTACCTGGATGGTTTTGTAGCAACAAATAATGGACAAACATCATGAGTGTATTTCTAAAAATACATCAGACAACACAACATTCAGCTAAAATGTTACAGGCTAGTGATGAAAGAAGAATGTTTCCAGATTTTATGTGCTATGTTAATGTTCATGTCAGCCCAGGGCCATTGAAGCATCTTAGCTCCCCCCACTTCCTTTACTCTGCTCTGATTGGTTAAATTAAAGGTGTGAAAGACGCTCCTCAGGTATAAGTACCAACGTTGTTGTAGTCTATGTTGTTTGTGCTTTCAGCAAATTCAGAGACAAGACAGAGAACCAGACCTTTCATCCCATTTCCAAGGATTTGACTTTGAGGAAGAAGTTTACAAGAAGGTAATAGGTTGCACACTGTAATTGTGTGGTTGAGACATTGCACTTTACCTTAGTCAAAGAGAGAGTCTTTGTATTGGTTTATACAAACTACTAACCTTGAAGATGCCATCTGTTGAAACGGTTGTATCTAATATCAAATCAAATAGTACACATTCCTGTGTGGCTGATCAAATATCTGTATCCTTCAATGTCTGTATCTGTATTTGTATCCTTCAGTGTCTGACCTGCTGATACACAAAATTGAAGTTGAATTAAGCACTGATGTTGGACAAAATGGAGACAATGAATAAGATTTAAGATGACAAAATTACCTGCACATTTTGCGTGAAGATGACTACCTCAGAAGTGTAGGCATAGCTCACCAACATCTCCATCACCTGAGGTTCCACATCGATCATGTCAACCCTTTCCTGTCTGGACTCCATCATGCCAGTTGTAAACAATGCCTGTGCAGGTTTAAAATTATAATATTTGACTTGGAATGTTGATGGTTTAGTCCTTTGTCATTTTTATTTTAGCATTGATTGGATTTAGCATGGGATTTGGCTCACATATTTGATACTCATTTCCAGACACGGCGGCCCAGATGGGTGGGCCGTGAACGCTTTGGAGATTGTCAAGTGGGCCCTGATCCAGAAAATATGGAAGTCCTGAGGCTGCATCTAGCTTTAATCTCTGTTCACCTGCAGCAAGAGCACTGTTTCTTTAACCCCAACATGTGCTATAGATGTTGTTGTTGTTTTTTTTTGCTACGATGAACATTGATTTAATTCATGATATATTCTTTTAGCATTTTGAGCTTAATTAGGCTATTTATATAAAGCCGTGCTGCCCTGGCACTTGGCATTTCTGTTCCCCTTCTCTTTTTTTTTACACTGAAGGCCAAGTGGCCTTGTCCCTATAATGACACAAACCCTAAAGTGTACCATGAATTAAGTTGCATTTTACGATATTGTCCATTTAGTGGCGTAGGCTACATTCTGGGGTTGATACAGAACAGCATTATGGACTGTGCTCAACTCAAGTAGTCTCACGTAGCCAGACAACTGTTCCACAATCTCCGAATGCTGTATAGAGTCTAGAACTACACCTCGAACTACACCTAGTTCAAGAATGATACTCATTCACATGTAAAAAGTACTGAAACAAGGTCATTCATTATATTAGTAAAAACTCCCCACTCTCAGCGCTCTGTGTGCAGTGCTGATAAAACCCAGAATTCCGTACATTTTCAAAAACGAAAAAGGGTGGCATGATGGCGTATCATTGTAATGTCCAACAAACACACTTGTTTTCACAGAGAAGTAACATTTTGTTATCTGAATGGACAATTCCATAAAATAACCATATCAATAGCTAAACTTCTAAATGTCCTTTTGACATAATCAGAATCCACTTTTGTGTCATCACAGATTTACAAGTGTAAAGAAGTCAGTGAAATGTTTTTGTGTCAATATGTTGATGAAACAAAACACATTGGAACTGGCATCTATGTAAATGTTTCTTTGGTGATGGCCCATCATTGCACTGTCTTTTGTTATGAGCCTTTCACATTGAAATGGAGCCTGACTGCAGTGAACTGGAAGAATGTGAGGAGGTGGGAGGAGGTGTTTCTCCTCTTCAAGATAAAAGGTGGTGTTTTCACTCCAAATCTCCACTCTGTCCTCCTGCTCAGACTCCAGGACACACCACAGTTAAACTCTCAGGACTCACAGTGAGGGAGGACAGACTGTCTTTCCACAGCTACATCTATCTGCAGCACTAAAGGCACTAAGAAGGCAACGGTGCCTGGATCCTTCAATGCGCATGTGTGAAACACGTTGACCCGAAAGTAAGTGCGTGTTGTGGTCTTGGTGAAAAACGTGTCATAAAGGAGGTAAAAGCGTGTCAAATGGAGTCTGTACGGCTGAAGATAAATGAACACATGACGTCGGTGGGAGAGGAGATATTGTGTGTTTTGGACAAACAGCAGCGTGGTGCTGATGTTTGTTGTGTGAAGCTTGTCAGAGTGTTTGTGTTGGAGCACCTCAGTGCAGCTGCAGAGTTCATGTGCAACCTCTTCCAGAGAGAGATAGAGACACTAGAAACTCTTCTGGAGAAACAAAACAAACTGCTGGACATTGATTTTGATATGGACATCGATCTACACACTGCAGGTATGTCTGTTACACACACAACATCAAACTACACACTGCAGGTATGTCTGTTACACACACAACATCAAACTACACACTGCAGGTATGTCTGTTACATCAAACTACACACTGCAGGTATGACACAGTGTTTGCATGTCGTGCGTGTTGTTAGGTTGTAGATCTGTTTTTGGGGATCATTATTTGTAGATCAAAATACCAACCATTAGGCTCCATTTTGATGACTGAGTTTAACTACCCCCTCCACACACCTATTCTCACACACCTACTTTTAAAGTTTAATATTATACATGTGTATAGTCTCTCTATAGTCCTTATTATTAATTGTGTTCCTTCATTCCAGATCAGTGTGTGGAGTCCAGTCTGCAGGTGAAGATCAGTTCTCCAGCCAGGACCGTTTCTATTAAACAGGAACCTGAAGACTACATTGAACAGGAACCTGAAGACCACCTGGATCTTAGTAAGTTTTAAGCACTCTTTATTTATTTTATTGGTGAAAGTGGGCTGGTACTGAGGGTGTACCTCAGTATGATGGTTCGGTTGAAAAAGTATGAATGGGTTCACTGAAGCTGTGCAGTTAACTCTACTTCAGTATTAACTAATCAAAAGACTCACTGATCTAACATTTACAAGTAATTAGAAAATAATTGGGACCGCTTCTCATTCAGCTCGCCTCGCATCTTCTATGAGAGCTGCAAAGTAAACAAAGGGCCACATTATTTTCAGCACAGAGCGCAGCAGAGTTTATTTACAGCTGAATTTCTTACAACTACTAAAGACAGGAAACAAAGGAAAATAAAGCAATTAAAACAGCTGGGCTTTTTTATCCAGCGTGCATCATTTATTTGTATTTGTTGAACTGTTTTTCCTGCACCTGGACACTGAAGTGGATGTATGTGCGCCATCTTTTCATAAAGCAGAGGGAACACTGCATGATATCATGTAAAGTTTTATAGAGTCTCATTGTATCTTTTTTCCTAGACTTCCTGCTCGCCCATGTGTGTAAAGAGGAGGTTTCCCCTGAAGAGGAGTGGAGCTCCAGTGTGGCTCAGGAAGAATCAAAATCTCCAAAATATGAGAGGAGCCCCAGTCTGGTCCAGGAGGAACCGCAACTTCCACAGATTAAAGAGGAACAGGAGGAGCTACTTCAAAGACCAGAAGAGGCTGGTGGATCAACATTGACATTACTAGCAGTGAAAAGTGAAGATGATGATGAAAACAGAGAGACAGAGCCTGTAGCCAGCACCTCAACTGAACACATGAACACACAAGCTGATGTAGAGGACTGTGGAACATCACAACCAACTAGTGATGACCAGCTCCTCTCTTCACACTGTTCTGAATCAGACACTGAAGACAGTGATGACTGGGAGGAGACTAGGAGAGATCAGTCAGCTTTAAACACACTGAAATCACACAAGACACAAACAGAATGTGACAACATGTTTAATCAAAAGGTACATCTGATTCACACAGGGGAAAAGCCCTTTGCCTGTACAGTTTGTGGTAAAGGTTGGGCTCACAAAGGTAATCTAAAAAAACACATGATGACTCATACAGATGAAAAGCCCCTTTCTTGTTCAGCATGTGGTAAAGGCTTTGTTAGCCCAAGTGATCTAAAAAAGCACATGATGACTCATACAGGCGAAAAGCCCTTTACTTGTAAAGTTTGTGGTAAAGGCTGGGCTCACAAGGGTAATCTAAAAAAACACATGATGACTCATACAGGTGAAAAGCCCTTTTCTTGTTCAGTATGTGGTAACGGCTGTGTTAGCCCAAGTGCTCTAAAAAAACACATGATGACTCATACAGGTGAAAAGCCCTTTTCTTGTTCAGTATGTGGTAAAGGCTGTATTAGCACAAGTGATCTAAAAAAGCACATGATGATGCATACAGGTGAAAAGCCCTTTTCTTGTTCAGTATGTGGTAAAGGCTGTGTTAGCACAAGTGATCTAAAAAAACACATGATGACTCATACAGGTGAAAAGCCCTTTTCTTGTACAGTGTGTGGTAAAGGCTGCACTCACAAGGGTCATCTAAAAAGACACATGTGGACTCATACAGGTGAAAAGCCCTTTTCCTGTAAAGTGTGTGGTAAAGGCTGCGTTCAAAAGGGTCATCTAAAAAGACACATGAGGACTCACACAGGGGCTTCTAGCCTTTAGTTTAAGTTAGTCACACAGACACACATATGATCATTCAGTCTTATCCAGGATGAGAATGATAAAGCATAGAGATAATCTGACAATCGACATGACTGAAGAAAATAAACATTAATAGTTTCTCGTGATGGATTTTTATTTTATCTTGTGTATGGATCTTATTTTCTATTCAACATGATGGAATTTCTTTTTTTATTGTAGTTTTTTTTTACATTAATTTATCTTTATAACATTATTCCCTCCAGCTCATTTACTTATTCAGTTACTGGTAGTACAATATGAGCATCCACTGTGTCTGTCCACATTTTTCAGGATTTAGCAAGTCATATTCATTCTTATTCATGCAATCATTATGTTCATTGATATGCAGTAAATAATAGTGCAGTAAAATGCTGACAAACTACTGGGTTTGTGTAACTGTTCACTGTGTGTTGCCATGTGTATTGTTTAGATTGTTACAATAATAGCCAACAAAGGTTGTAAAATTGCTTAAGTCACATTGTTGTGTAACAATAAAATGGTCTTGGTAACATTATCTTGTGACCTAAATGGCCAATGTCAAACTCTTAACATATGCCACTAAACTACTAGGCTGACATCTCGGAGTGGATGTCGACAAACCACCTGAAGCTCAACCTGGACAAGACCGAGCTGATGTTCCTCCCGGGGAAGGGCTGTCCGCATCGAGACATGGCCATCACCATTGATAATGCTGTGGTGACCTCAACTCGGACTGCGAAGAATCTGGGTGTGACCCTGGACGATCAACTGACGTTCTCGGCAAACATCGCATCAGTGACGAGGTCCTGCAGATTCCTGCTCTACAACATCAGGAGGATTCACCCCTTCCTCACGGAGAAGGCAGCCCAGGTGCTCATCCAGGCTCTCGTCATCTCCCGCCTGGACTACTGCAACTCCCTCCTTGCTGGTGCTCCGGCATCTGCCATCAAACCTCTGGAGCTTGTTCAGAAAGCTGCGGCTCGTCTGGTGTTCAACCGCCCCAAGTTCTCCCACACAACCATCCTTCTCCGCTCTCTACACTGGCTCCCCGTAGCGGCTCGCATCCAGTTCAAAACCCTGGTGCTAGCCTATAGGGCAGTGAAAGGAACAGCTCCTTCCTACCTCCGGGCTATGGTCGATGCCTACACCCCTGCCCGACCACTTCGGTCTGCCACCTCGGGGCGACTGATTGCCTCGTCACTCAAGGGTCCTTCTGGCCGATCCACACGGTCACGACTCTTTTCTGTTCTGGCCCCACAGTGGTGGAATGAACTTCCCACTGATGTTAGGACAGCAGAGTCACTGCCCATATTTCGCCGCAGGCTGAAAACTCACCTCTTCAGGAAACACTACCCTTCCTCTCTGCCTGACCTACTTGTTGTTAACTAGTTGTACGAACGCTTGTTTTCTATTGCTGTATTGTTTATTGGATTATTGGATTGTTTATTGGATCTTGTTTAGTCGATACACTTATTTGTTTTAGCTCATGCTCATTTGATTTAGCTATTTTGTCTCATCTGTTTAAGGAAATAGGTAGCTGATATGTTGCTTTTACCTTAGCGCTAGGTATACTCTTGGTTGCTTGTTTTTGCAGAAAATGCACTAAAGACTTCTGGTGATTAGTAGTTTTCGTTCCCTACCTATGTTGAATACACTTATTGTAAGTAGCTTTGGATAAAAGCGTCTGCTAAATGACTGTAATGTAATGTAATGTAATGTAATGTAATGTAATGTAATGTAGGGTGGGAATGGCAAGCTTTTTATGAGAGAATATGAGAATATGCATTTATTGGAGGTGGTCAGCATCATGAAGAGATGATTTAGGTTTATTTGTTTGAAAGGCATTTTTCCAAAAAATAGGCGAGTAGGCCATTAATTAGGACAATGTCAATGTGTGAAATTGCTATTGCTATAAAGTTCTCATATGCAGGTTTAACTATGTAAAGGTAAAATATGGGGATGAAACACAGCTTAAGTTATTTGTCACCTTTAAGGTGTTGTTGCTGGAGGCTAAATCCTTCCCAGCCTAAATAATTGTAATGCAAATGTCTGGTGGGGGCTATATGCTCACTAGTCACTACTTATCATAATGAAAGGAATACATGCAAATGATTTGGCCCATCCATTCTCACCTGTCCATTAACAGTGGGACAAGTGTCCAAAACAGTCTACAACATTCACTACCTGTGTTTTCTAATGATTAGATACATAGAGTTTAAGACCCTACAACCAGAAATAATGTATTCATGTGTGTAAACTGGCACTGATGAATTTAAAGGGGGTGCAAGGGATATGTTTAGCTAAACTAAGTGTTACATAGCTTTGTATTCCAATAGTTAATTAACTGGGATCTCTGTGTTTATCCAGCACAGAAAATAAAATGTCAGGTCAGGATACCAATTTTGTTCAATCAGCAGACAACTCATGCAGGATACAGGATAAACAAGTAAAAGTGATGAAACAGGAAGATTAACAAAACACATTAGTAACTGCCTGGAACAATATAAAAAAAGACGCTGATAAATGGGTTCTCCTTATTGCTTTCCCACCTGAAACAAAATATTTTATGTTTATTAAATTGAGCTGAGGAGACCCTGAACAAGCATTATATCAATGATTACTATCAGAATATAGGGCTTTAACAGAACATGTTTTGTTTTTACAAAAATACATTTAATAAATTACAATTTAATTGTTACACTGGGTAGGTTTTTGGGTGATGGTTTTTAGAAATGAATCATCATTTAATAAAATAGTTTCAATCAAGCATAAAATGCATGTTATTAAATCACATTGTAATACTTTGTACAATCCAGTCGATTAAATGCCCCTTACACGTTGTCAAGTGTAATGGACACAGGTAGGAATGACCTCCTGTGTCTCCCAGTGGTACATGTTGGCGTTATGAGTCTCTCACTGAACGTGCTCCATCTATAGTGCATTTTTAATAAATCAGTTGTTGAAATAAAGCAGTGAAGTACAAATAAGTAATAAGCAATTAGAATCAAGAATCTTTATTTGTCACACTCATACATGGTACAAGCAGTGAAACTGTTACAATACAATACAATACCAGATAATACTATAAAATAAGAAACAACACTGATTGAGAGGCAGAACAGCAGTATAATAAACATCTTAATGACATGTATAACCTATTTTTAGCAGCAGCGTCACAAATGTTTAAGCCACAGAGCAGATGCTTAATATATCTGGTGTGTACATCATAGGGTTTATTATCATCCTTATCTTACACCAATGTTTTCTCAGAACTTTGAAGAAGAGTGCAGTCTGAAAGTTGAACTGAGGTAATAATGGTGTCTTCTCTGTATGTATCTGTGTGTTTTCTGGGGTCCGGCCGTCTGTGTTGTGTTGATGTAGTAAAGCAGTAACTCCTCCCTTTTGTCTTGGAGTGGAGAAACACCTCCTCCCAGCTCTCCTCCAGTTAACTGCAGTCAGGGTCCATTTCAATGTGAAAGGCCCATAACAAAAGACACCTAGATGATGATGATGGGCCATGGTCAGACATTTACATAGCCACAAGTTTCAATGTATTTTGCTTCATTGATTACTTTTCATTGCCAAAGAAAGCAAACCCCAAGATGTTATTTCCAAAGTTATTATCAAATTATTCTGTGAAATAAAATGGACAGCTTCGGCTATGTGAATAAAATAAAGTTATGATCTGTGTTGTTAATATATTTATATAATTCCAAAATCTGAACACGTTTGCAAGGCATGGCAATGCAATTTTATTTGTAATGTATTTATTTTTTGTACATGATTGGTTGACTCCATTCAGTATTGTGAGCTAGCAAGACACCGCCCACTTCACACTGGGTGTGATTTTGTTTTACACTTAAGGCCAAGTGGCCTTGTCCCTATAATGACACAAACCCTATCCATGAATTAAGTTGCATTTTACGATATTGTCCATTTAGTGGCGTAGGCTACATTCTTTCATGTGAACTGATCCATACATGTTAGCTCCTCCTAACAACCTTGTGAGAGGTGTGTGAGAGAGAGAGAGAGAGAGAGAGAGAGAGAGAGAGAGAGAGAGAGAGAGAGAGAGAGAGAGAGAGAGAGAGAGAAAGAGGGGGGGGTGATACAGAACAGTATTATGGACTGTGCTCAACTCAAGTAGTCTCACGTAGCCAGACAACTGTTCCACAATCTCCGAATGCTGTATAGAGTCTAGAACTACACCTAGTTCAAGAATGATACTCATTCACATGTAAAAAGTACTGAAACAAGGTCATTCATTATATTAGTAAAAACTCCCCACTCTCGGCGCTCTGTGTGCAGTGCTGATAAAACCCAGAATTCCGTACATTTTCAAAAACGAAAAAGGGTGGCATGATGGCGTATCATTGTAATGTCCAACAAACACACTTGTTTTCACAGAGAAGTAACATTTTGTTATCTTAACAATTCCATAAAATAACCATATCAATAGCTAAACTTCTAAATTAACTTTTGATATAATCAGAATCCACTTTTGTGTCATCACAGATTTACAAGTGTAAAGAAGTCAGTGAAATGTTTTTGTGTCAATATGTTGATGAAACAAAACACATTGGAACTGGCATCTATGTAAATGTTTCTCTGGTGATGGCCCATCATTGCACTGTCTTTTGTTATGAGCCTTTCACATTGAAATGGGCCCTGACTGCAGTGAACTGGAAGAATGTGAGGAGGTGGGAGGAGGTGTTTCTCCTCTTCAAGATAAAAGGTGGTGTTTTCACTCCAAATCTCCACTCTGTCCTCCTGCTCAGACTCCAGGACACACCACAGTTAAACTCTCAGGACTCACAGTGAGGGAGGACAGACTGTCTTTCCACAGCTACATCTATCTGCAGCACTAAAGGCACTAAGAAGGCAACGGTGCCTGGATCCTTCAATGCGCATGTGTGAAACACGTTGACCCGAAAGTAAGTGCGTGTTGTGGTCTTGGTGAAAAACGTGTCATAAAGGAGGTAAAAGCGTGTCAAATGGAGTCTGTACGGCTGAAGATAAATGAACACATGACGTCGGTGGGAGAGGAGATATTGTGTGTTTTGGACAAACAGCAGCGTGGTGCTGATGTTTGTTGTGTGAAGCTTGTCAGAGTGTTTGTGTTGGAGCGCCTCAGTGCAGCTGCAGAGTTCATGTGCAACCTCTTCCAGAGAGAGATAGAGACACTAGAAACTCTTCTGGAGAAACAAAACAAACTGCTGGACATTGATTTTGATATGGACATCGATCTACACACTGCAGGTATGTCTGTTACACACACAACATCAAACTACACACTGCAGGTATGTCTGTTACACACACAACATCAAACTACACACTGCAGGTATGTCTGTTACATCAAACTACACACTGCAGGTATGACACAGTGTTTGCATGTCGTGCGTGTTGTTAGGTTGTAGATCTGTTTTTGGGGATCATTATTTGTAGATCAAAATACCAACCATTAGGCTCCATTTTGATGACTGAGTTTAACTACCCCCTCCACACACCTATTCTCACACACCTACTTTTAAAGTTTAATATTATACATGTCTATAGTCTCTCTATAGTCCTTATTATTAATTTCGTGCTGTGTTCCTTCATTCCAGATCAGTGTGTGGAGTCCAGTCTGCAGGTGAAGATCAGTTCTCCAGCCAGGACCGTTTCTATTAAACAGGAACCTGAAGACTACATTGAACAGGAACCTGAAGACCACCTGGATCTTAGTAAGTTTTAAGCACTCTTTATTTATTTTATTGGTGAAAGTGGGCTGGTACTGAGGGTGTACCTCAGTATGATGGTTCGGTTGAAAAAGTATGAATGGGTTCACTGAAGCTGTGCAGTTAACTCTACTTCAGTATTAACTAATCAAAAGACTCACTGATCTAACATTTACAAGTAATTAGAAAATAATTGGGACCGCTTCTCATTCAGCTCGCCTCGCATCTTCTATGAGAGCTGCAAAGTAAACAAAGGGCCACATTATTTTCAGCACAGAGCGCAGCAGAGTTTATTTACAGCTGAATTTCTTACAACTACTAAAGACAGGAAACAAAGGAAAATAAAGCAATTAAAACCGCTGGGCTTTTTTATCCAGTGTGCATCATTTATTTGTATTTGTTGAACTGTTTTTCCTGCACCTGGACACTGAAGTGGATGTATGTGCGCCATCTTTTCATAAAGCAGAGGGAACACTGCATGATATCATGTAAAGTTTTATAGAGTGTCATTGTATCTTTTTTCCTAGACTTCCTGCTCGCCCATGTGTGTAAAGAGGAGGTTTCCCCTGAAGAGGAGTGGAGCTCCAGTCTGGCTCAGGAAGAATCAAAATCTCCAAAATATGAGAGGAGCCCCTGTCTGGTCCAGGAGGAACCACAACTTCCACAGATTAAAGAGGAACAGGAGGATCTACTTCAAAGACCAGAAGAGGCTGGTGGATCAACATTGACATTACCAGCAGTGAAAAGTGAAGATGATGATGAAAACAGAGAGACAGAGCCTGTAGCCAGCACCTCAACTGAACACATGAACACACAAGCGGATGTAGAGGACTGTGGAACATCACAACCAACTAGTGATGACCAGCTCCTCTCTTCACACTGTTCTGAATCAGACACTGAAGACAGTGATGAGTGGGAGGAGACTCGGAGAGATCAGTCAGCTTTTAACACACTGAAATCACACAAGGCACAAACAGAATGTGACAACATGTTTAATCAAAAGGTACATCTGATTCACACAGGGGAAAAGCCCCTTTCTTGTTCAGCATGTGGTAAAGGCTTTGTTAGCACAAGTGATCTAAAAAAACACATGATGACTCATACAGGCGAAAAGCCCTTTACTTGTAAAGTTTGTGGTAAAGGCTGTGCTCGGAAGGCTAATCTAAAATTACACATGAGGACTCATACAGGTGAAAAGCCATTTTCGTGTACAGTGTGTGGTAAAGGCTGTACTCAAAAGGGTGAACTAAACAGTCACATGATGACTCATACAGGTGAAAAGCCCTTTGCCTGTACAGTTTGTGGTAAAGGCTTTACTCAAAAGACTCATCTAAAAACACACATGAGGACTCATACAGGTGAAAAGCCATTTTCTTGTACAGTGTGTGGTAAAGGCTGTACTCAAAAGGGTGAACTAAACAGTCACATGATGACTCATACAGGTGAAAAGCCCTTTGCCTGTACAGTTTGTGGTAAAAGCTGGGCTCACAAGGGTAATCTAAAAAAACACATGATGACTCATACAGGTGAAAAGCCCCTTTCTTGTTCAGTATGTGGTAAAGGCTGTGTTAGCACAAGTGATCTAAAAAGGCACATGATGATGCATACAGGTGAAAAGCCCTTTTCCTGTCAAGTGTGTGGTAAAGGCTGCGTTCAAAAGGGTCATCTAAAAACACACATGAGGACTCATACAGGGGCTTCTAACCTTTAGTTTAAGTTAGTCACACAGACACATATATGATCATTCAGTCTTATCCAGGATGAGAATGATAAAGCATAGAGATAATCTGACAATCGACACGACTGAAGAAAATAAACATTAATAGTTTCTCGTGATGGATTTTTATTTTATCTTGTGTATGGATCTTATTTTCTATTCAACATGATGGAATTTCATTTTTTATTGTAGTTTTTTTTACATTTATTTATCTTTATAGCATTATTCCCTCCAGCTCATTTACTTATTCAGTTACTGGTAGTACAATATGAGCATCCACTGTGTCTGTCCACATTTGTCAGGATTTAGCAAGTCATATTCATTCATATTCATGCAATCATTATGTTCATTGATATGCAGTAAATAATAGTGCAGTAAAATGCTGACAAACTACTGGGTTTGTGTAACTGTTCACTGTGTGTTGCCATGTGTATTGTTTAGATTGTTACAATAATAGCCAACAAAGGTTGTAAAATTGCTTAAGTCACAATGTAACAATAAAGTGGTCTTGGTAACATTATCTTGTGACCTAAATGGTCAATGTCAAACTCTTAACATATGCCACTAATCTACTAGGGTGGGAACGGCAAGCTTTTAAAAATGAGAATATGCATTTATTGGAGGTGGTCAGCATCATGAAGAGATGATTTAGGTTTATTTGTTTGAAAGATTTTTTTCCAAAACATAGGCCAGTAGGCCATTAATTAGGACAATGCCAATGTGTGAAATTGTTGCTATTGCTATAAAGTTCTCATATGCAGGTTTAACTATGTAAAGGTAAAATATGGGGATGAAGCACGGCTTAAGTTATTTGTCACCTTTAAGGTGTTGTTGCTGGAGGCTAAATCCTTCCCAGCCTAAATAATTGTAATGCAAATGTCTGGCGGGGGCTATATGCTCACTAGTCACTACTTATCATAATGAAAGGAATACATGCAAATGATTTGGCCCATCCATTCTCACCTGTCCATTAACAATGGGACAAGTGTCCAAACAGTCTACAACATTCACTACCTGTGTTTTCTAATGATTAGATACATAGAGTTTAAGACCCTACAACCAGAAATAATGTATTCATGTGTGTAAACTGGCACGGATGAATTTAAAGGTGGTGTAAGGGATATGTTTAGCTAAACTAAGTGTTACATAGCTTTGTATTCCAATAGTAATCACTGACATAGAGTGTTTGTTCATTAACTGGGATCTCTGTGTTTCTCCAGCACAGAAAATAAAATGTCAGGTCAGGATACCAATTTTGTTCAATCAGCAGACAACTCATGCAGGATACAGGATAAACAAGTAAAAATGATGAAACAGGAAGATTAACAAAACACATTAGTAACTGCCTGGAACAATATAAAACAGATGCTGATAAATGGGTTCTTTCTCCTTATTGCTTTCCCACCTGAAACTAAATATTTTATGTTTATTAAATTGAGCTGAGGAGACCCCGAACAAGCATTATATCAATGATTACTATCAGAATATAGGGCTTTAATAGAACATGTTTTGTTTCTACAACAATAACAGTTGGAAGTCAGTAATTAATGGTTTTAATAAATTACAATTTAATTCTTACACTGGGTAGGTTTTGGGTGATAGTTTTTAGACATGAATCATCATTTAATAAAATAGTTTCAATCAAGCATAAAATGCATGTTATTAAATCACCAGACTGTGTGTAGCCTACTGGATAGCAAGAGGACATGCACTTTGACCGTTTTCTGTTCACGTTACTGATTCAGTGACATTCACTCATTCAGTGTGTGTGTACTTAGGGGTGTGATATTGTAGGCTGCCTGGATGATTTTGTAGCAACAAATAATGGACAAACACATCATGAGTGTATTTCAAAAAAATACACCAGACAACAGCACAACATTCAGCTAAAATGTTACAGGCTAGTGATGAAAGAACAATGTTTCCAGATTTGATGTGCTATGTTAATGTTCATGTTAGCCCAGGGCCATTGAAGCATCTTAGCTCCCCCCACTTCCATTACTCTGCTCTGATTGGTTGAATTAAAGGTGTGAAAGACACTCCTCAGGTATAAGTACCATAACGTTGTTGTAGTCTATGTTGTTTGTGCTTTCAGCAAATTCAGAGACAAGACAGAGAACCAGACCTTTCATCCCATTTCCAAGGGTTTGACTTTGAGGAAGAAGCTTACAAGAAGGTAATAGGTTGCACACTGTAATTGTGTGGTTGAGACATTGCACTTTACCTTAGTCGAAGAGTGAGCCTTTGTATTGGTTTATACAAACTACTAACCTTGAAGATGCCATCTGTTGAAACATTTGTATCTAATATCAAATCAAATAGTACACATTTGCACCGTGGATCAGAGCTGTGCAACCTCTATCATTTTAAAATGTGTTTAATACCAAGTCATTTATCATTACAGATGAGCCGACCGCTGGAAGTTGAGCAGTCCTGTAGAGAACCCAAATGGAGGACGGTTGAGCACCAGGTTTGTAATGTGTGTGTTATGGCATAACTATTACAATGTGTTATCTATCTATTATCTTGTGTGTAAGTTGTTTTTTAATTAGATAAGTTGCATTTATGTTTGTTTTTTACAGGTGAATGCAACAGCGGTAGTGTTGAAGGTGTGTTCCATCCCTCTATCACGTGTACGGTTTAACAGTGGACTGTTGGATGTGAAGGATGAAATAGTTCCATTGGATCTTTCTAACCCTGTGGAACACACTGCTGTGCCAAAAAGGAAAACGGTAATTTGCATGCAAATTCTATCTGTTGGTTGAGGCCTTCTTACATCACATTGAACCTTAGCACCGGAAAAAGCTCACAACTAGTTGCATGTCAGTGTGTGAGAGCTTGTATGTCAGTTACGTATGTTCAGTCAAGAGATGCATTTTCAACGTATATTCAACGCGTTGTCAACATGTTATTTGTGGTGAAGAGATTATGATGTATTGGTCATAAACGATGGGTCCCCATGACCTTCAAGTAGCTTGGGAGCACCAGCCAATTAAATATTAAGGTGTGTTTAAGTGGTTTAGTTTTTGTGGCCAAAAACTATAATGCTGTTTTTCTTCAATCAGAAACCAAATGTAGAAGAGAAATCCGCTGCCTCCAAGAGGAGACTGGCATTGATAAAATATTGAATGTATTAATTGTGAAACAATGGAGAAAAAAAAAACATTGTTTTGTTTACGTAGATAATTCAACTGTTGTTTCCTTTTTTTTCTGTAGGTGTCCTCAAAGCCATCACCTGCCAGGGACTTGAAACTGGTTATAAAGGAAGAGAGTCTTTGTATGCCGTGCACAGGATACACCAAAGGTGAGAGCGATGATGATTGGTGTTCAGAAAAAAAGTGCAACTGGTTGATTTCAGTCATGTGGGCACGCGACATAATTGAAATACAGTTTAATTGGGTACTACCATTCTATGTATTCATTCACATTTGGATGTGTTCAGCATGCATACTGAGGACAAGCACCCAAATATGATGGGCATTAATGCCTGTATGCATTCAATATATGTTGTATATTGAATCTGTATGCATTCAATATATCCTTCATTTGTTATGACACATAACAGGTTCAGTGCCACATTGGCAAATACAAATGGTTAACATTGTTGGAATAAATTGGTTCTAAATGTATCAGATGGGAATCATGACTATAATGTTATTTTCCTCCTCCTAGACTGTGTCCCTGTATGTAAAGACAAGTCTTCACCTGAACAGAAGGAGAGGGGCCACAGACTGATCAAGAAGGAACCAGAATATCCACAGATTAAAGAGGAACAGGAGGAGCTATTCCAAACACAAGAGGATTTCCAATTAGAGGCTGATGGGACAATGTTGACATTACTAACAGTGAAGAGTGAAGATGTTGAAAACAGAGAAACAATCCCTCCAGCCAACACCTCATCTGCCCACAAAACAATGCAAGCTTGTGCGGAGGACAGTGATGCATCACAATCAACTAGTGATGCTCAGCTCCTCTCTTCACACTGTTCTGAATCTGATACTGAAGACAGTGATGAGTGGGAGGAGACCAGGGAAGCCCCGTCCATTTTAAACACACTGCAATCACACAAGACACAAACTGTGGAAGGACAAAGACTGTCTATGAGCAACAAACTGTTCCACAGTGTGAAATCATCAAAACAAATTCCATCCATGACAACACATAGAGGGGAACAGCCCTTCATGTGTACACTTTGTGGCAACAGCTTTAGTAAAAAATATCTTCTGAAGCAGCACATGAGGATTCATCCAGGGGAAAGGCCATTTAGCTGTAAACTTTGTGGCAGCAGCTTTAGTCTAAATGCAAAGTTGAAGAGGCACATGCGAATTCATACAGGGGAAAAGCCCTTTAGCTGTATTGTTTGTGGCAACCACTTTGGTCACATGAGTGATCTTAAGCGGCACATGAGGATTCATACAGGGGAAAAGCCCTATAGCTGTACAGATTGTGGCAACAGCTTTAGTGACACAAGGGATCTGAAGCAGCACATGAGGGTTCATACAGGTGAAAAACCCTATAGCTGTACAGTTTGTGGCAACAGCTTTAGTCAGAGAAGTGGTCTGAAGCAGCACATGATGATTCATACAGGGGATAAACCCTATAGCTGTACAGTTTGTGGCAACAGCTTTAGTCAGAGAAGTGGTCTGAAGCAGCACATGATGATTCATACAGGCGAAAAGCCCTTTTCATGTAAAGTTTGTGGTAAAGGCTGTACTCAAAAGGGTGATCTAAAAACACACATGAGGACTCATACGGGTGAAAAGCCATTTTCTTGTACAGTGTGTGGTAAAGGCTGTACTCACAAGGGTGAACTAAACAGTCACATGAGGACTCATACAGGTGAAAAGCCCTTTGCCTGTACAGTTTGTGGTAAAGGCTGTACTCAAAAGACTCATCTAAAAACACACATGAGGACTCATACAGGTGAAAAGCCATTTTCTTGTACAGTGTGTGGTAAAGGCTGTACTCACAAGGGTAATCTAAAAAAACACATGATGACTCATACAGGTGAAAAGCCCTTTTCTTGTTCAGTATGTCGTAAAGGCTGTGTTAGCACAAGTGATCTAAAAAAGCACATGATGACGCATACAGGTGAAAAGCCCTTTTCCTGTAAAGTGTGTGGTAAAGGCTGCGTTCAAAAGGGTCATCTAAAAACACACATGAGGACTCATACAGGGGCTTCTAGCCTTTAGTTTAAGTTAGTCACACAGACACATTATGATCATTCAGTCTTATCCAGGATGAGAATGATAAAGCATAGAGATAATCTGACAATCGATGAGTGACTGAAGAAAATAAACATTAATAGTTTCTCGTGATGGATTTTTATTTTATCTTGTGTATGGATCTTATTTTCTATTCAACATGATGGAATTTCATTTTTTATTGTAGTTTGTTTTACATTTATTTATCTTTGTAGCATTATTCCCTCCAGCTCATTTACTTATTCAGTTACTGGTAGTACAATATGAGCATCACTGTGTCTCTCCACATTTGTCAGGATTTAGCAAGTCATATTCATTCATATTCATGCAATCATTATGTTCATTGATATGCAGTAAATAATAGTGCAGTAAAATGCTGACAAACTACTGGGTTTGTGTAACTGTTCACTGTGTGTTGCCATGTGTATTGTTTAGATTGTTACAATAATAGCCAACAAAGGTTGTAAAATTGCTTAAGTCACATTGTTGTGTAACAATAAAATGGTCTTGGTAACATTATCTTGTGACCTAAATGGCCAATGTCAAACTCTTAACATATGCCACTAAACTACTAGGGTGGGAACGGCAAGCTTTTAAAAATGAGAATATGCATTTATTGGAGGTGGTCAGCATCATGAAGAGATGATTCAGGTTTATTTGTTTGAAAGGCATTTTTCCAAAACTATAAAGTTTTGCTGGAGAAACACAACTTTGCTATAAAGTTCTCATATGCAGGTTTAACTATGTAAAGGTAAAATATGGGGATGAAACACGGCTTAAGTTATTTGTCAACTTTAAGGTGTTGTTGCTGGAGGCTAAATCCTTCCCAGCCTAAATAATTGTAATGCAAATGTCTGGCGGGAGCTATATGCTCACTAGTCACTACTTATCATAATGAAAGGAATACATGCAAATGATTTGGCCCATCCATCCTCACTTGACCATTAACAATGGGACAAGTGTCCAAAACAGTCTACAACATTCACTACCTGTGTTTTCTAATGATTAGATACATAGAGTTTAAGACCTTACAACCAGAAATAGTGTATTCATAGACGTGTTACATAGCTTTGTATTCCAATAGTAATCACTGACATAGAGTTTTTGATCATTAACTGGGATCTCTGTGTTTCTCCAGCTCTTTAGTCATCAGAAAATAAAATGTCAGGTCAGGATACCAATTTTGTTCAGACAACTCAGGATAAACAAGCAAAAATGATGTAAGAGGAAAACACATTAGAAACTGCCTGGAACAATATAAAACTGACGCTGATAAATGGGTTTTTTCTCCTTATTGCTTTCCCACCTAAAACTATATTTGTATTTTTATTAAATTGAGCTGAGGAGACCCCTGTTACTGAACAAGCACCAATAAACTCACAAATTACAAAACCACTGAAACAACCTAAATTCCCTAACAATTATCAAACAACAAAAACACAAATTGAAGTGCATCACAAGTCAGTACTTCAACCAGGTAAAACACTATTAGAAGGACAATATCAGTCTCCAGAACCAAAGATGTTTTTCAATGAATCCAACATGGTTAAAATGGAGTTTGAAGTTATGTTTATATTGGTTTGTCCTAAAATAATGGTCTGCATCTTGTTTTTCATGTTTATCAGAAAACAGAATAAACAGAACGAAATTCTAGAATATTCTGAATTATTTCACACAAAACAGATTATGACAATACATGGCTATTGACTTACAAATAACGCTGTCTTTCAATTATGCAACACTAGAAGTTCGGGCCGCGTCTAGTGTGACGCGTCTTCCACTTTGCATCGCAGATCCACCTTACAGCCACCTCACAGTGTGAGAGAGAGTATTGTGTGAAAGTAGGGCAAAGTCGCTTATGATTTTCAGACATGGCAACTCTGTGGTGAAAAGTAAGGCAAATGCGCGTATAATCAGAGGACATGGCAACGCTGAGTGTCCTGTTCTCCCCTCTTTCTGCCGATCCCTTGGAGTTTTGGGACACCCGCGGAACATCGTGGAGCCCTTCGGACCCCCGCGAGACCCTTGGGGGTTCCCTGGAGACCCTTGGGGTTCCGTGGAGACCTACAGACACGGCAAAGGAAAACGGAAAACTGTAAAGCCACAGCCACGCATGCAAGAGGTTGCACATGAACTCTTCAGCCGCACTGAGGCGCTCCAACACAAACACTCTGACGCTCCCCTAAATCCACTCCAGGGTTTGAAATCACCCACTTCACAAAGGGGTGACGTGCATCACCGTTCCAAACTCCACTTCGGGATTTCGCAAAGACCCACAAAAGCGTCGTGGGATAAAAAATTCCAAAAACAAAGTTTAAAAATAAAAAGGTTTTATTATTATTTATTTTTTTGAAAAAAAGATAATACATGGCGGACCCCCTGGGGGTCCGTGGACCCCCTGGGAGTGTTGGGACCCCCGCGAAACACGCGGACCCTTTTGGACCCCCGCGAAACATCGCAACTAGGTTGCACATGAACTCTGCAGCCGCACTGAGGCACTCCAACACAAACACTCTGACGCTCCCCTAAATCTACTCCAGGGTTTGAAAATACCCACTTCACAAAGGGGTGACGTGCATCACCGTTCCAAACTCCACTTCGGGATTTCGCAAAGACCCACAAAAGCGTCGTGGGATAAAAAATTCCAAAAACAAAGTTTAAATTTTTTTTTATTTATTATTTCTTTTTTGGAAAAAAAGATAATACATGGCGGACCCAGTGTTGGGACCCCCGCGAAACACGCGGACCCTTTTGGACCCCCGCGAAACATCGCAACTAGGTTGCACATGAACTCTGCAGCCGCACTCCCAGCCAACATGTCCATCTGGGCCCCAGGTGGGTTTTAACTGGGCAGATGGGCATGGGTTACATCTGGTTTTGCACATGGGTTCCACCAAGCACCCACTTGTGGTAGCCCATATGGGCTTAGGTGGGTTTCTAACTGGGTCTTAGGTGGGTTCCAAATGGGCAATTTTATGTCGGAACCATGTGGGCGCCACCTGTGTTTGCCTATATGGGCTTGAACTGGGACCTGAATGGGCCTTAAGTGGGTTCCAGCTGGGCAAAAGTGGGTTTCTGACTGGGTCTTAGGTGGGGTCCAAATGGGCAATTTGATTTCGGAACCATGTGGGCGCCACCTGTGTTTGCCTATATGGGCTTGAACTGGGACCTGAATGGGCCTTAAGTGGGTTCCAGCCGGGCAAAAGTGGGTTTCTGACTGGGTCTTAGGTGGGGTCCAAATGGGCAATTTGATTTCGGAACCATGTGGGCGCCACCTGTGTTTGCCTATATGGGCTTGAACTGGGACCTGAATGGGCATTAAGTGGGTTCCAGCTGGGCAAATTACATGTGACCCATGTAGGCCACACTTGTGTTGGCCCATTTAGGGCTCCAACTGGTTTTGTACATGGGTTCCACCAAGCACCCACTTGTGTTAGCCCATGTGGGCTTAAGTGGGTTTCTGACTGGGTCTTAGGTGGGGTCCAAATGGGCAATTTGATGTCGGACCCATGTGGGCCTCACCTGTGTTAGCCCATATGGGCTTAAGTGGGTCCTGACTGGGTCTTAGGTGGGGTCCAAATGGCCAATTGTATGTCACACCCATCTAAGCCTCACCTGTGTTTGCCCATATGGGCTTGAAGTGGGATCTGAATGGGCCTTAGGTGGAGTCCAACTGGGCACGTTTGAGACCCATGTAGATCCCACTTCTAGCAGCCCAAGTGGGTAACATCCGGGCCCTTTGCCAACATGGGTTTCAAGTTGGTCCTGAAGGGATTTAAATAGGAGAATTAAACAGTATATTGACAAGAACCATGTTTAACTACTGCTAAGTTTTACCAGGGTGAAAAAACAATATCAGACAATATATCTTTTGACAATGTTTATTTCTTTTAACTTTCGGCCTCCTGGTTTTTAATAAACCAAATACAAATGTAAAAAAAACAAATACAAAATGCTTTGGTAATTGTAAAATATAAAATGTATAAATGAAAATAAAGTGCAAAAGCTTTCAGAAATTGTGAAAAAAAAATTAATAATAATAAAAATAATATATATAAATGAAAATAAAGTGTAGACAGTATTATTGGGCCAATATATCTTCAACTCTCGTAAACAATCCCTTTAACTCTCGTAAATTATCATTAAGATAGAACTCTTGTAACTCTTGTATCTCTTAACTCAACTTCAACAAAAGGAGGGTTCTTCTCATGAGGTAGTTAATTATTCCAGCAGAGGGCCATTTCAGCCAACAAATCCTGAATGACAAACACACCACAAACTCTGTGTGTGTGTGTGTGTGTGTGTGTGTGTGTGTGTGTGTGTGTGTGTGTGTGTGTGTGTGTGTGTGTGTGTGTGTGGGGCCTATTGGGCCTGTTCCTGATTTTCCTGTGTGTTTTCGAGGGATCTCCTAGCTCGTAGGGTCCGGTTTCCACCACGGTCTCGAGCTCCGGTGAACCATTTGGACACGGCCAACTCTGCATCCTTCTGGTTTATATGCTGCGTGACGGCGTTCTTCTTTATTGCCCCTAAAAATAAATGACAAGAAGCCAACTTAGTAATGCTGGCTTGATTTTTACATTATGAAACCTTATAAGACAGACTTTTCAAAAGTTTTATATCGCTGAGAAATGTGTATGCTTTTTAAAAACAACCGAGTCAAATCTGAGAACAGTTCAAGCTATTCACACGGCCAAGTGCTACAGGAAAAATGCAGGATTATGTATAGAACCTGACAGCTAAGGTGGCTAAGATGTTCTGATGCATTATTGAGGATTCTTTGCTGAACAGAAAAAGAAAACGGAACAATAATTTTAAATGTCTTGAGCTATGGTGGCAATTTAGTTTTCATGTAGAACAACAAAGTTCAGGTGGCACCATCATATGTTATGGCAATAACACAAAATCTAATTTACCATATAGAACCTCAAAAAGTGCCAGTCCTCGGAACTCCTTCTTGCCACTGCGTCCGAAAAGGTTATGCTCGAGTGCCAGCTTATTGGTCAGGAGGAAACCCATCATCCTCCTGACACAACGGTCCACGGAAGTCCCTCCAATGTCTGCAACCATGGCAACCTGAGTATGATAAAAGTCACAGGAAGGAAATTCTGTATTAAGTGAACAGCTAAGATGTCAATGCCCGTTGTGTGCATGCACTCAAAGGGCAGGTTAACAGACTACCAATGTGATTAGAAAATACAAGCACATTTTGAAGTGAATAAGAGATTTAGAAAATACAAGTACATTTTGAAGTGAATAAGAGATTTGAACTTACAACTGCAGACTTAAAGTCAGGGTCACCCAGCTTTAAGTTCATGGACTCGAGATCTGCCACCGTGTCCAGCGGGAGGGAACACAGCTCCTTCAGGCAGCTCCAGCGCTGGCAGAGATTGTTTCTCCTTCAGCAGTATGTTCAGCATCTGCCCATGGACCTTCTGAGTGCTCTTTACTTGCTCTAGGAGTCTCACGAGCTGGGTGAACATGTGTTCTTCCATGCCTGGTGCTCGTGGTGCTGGACTCGGGCTGCTCATCGGGGTTCCAGCTGTGGGTCGCCTTATTGGGGTTCCGGCTGTGGGTTGACTAGGGGTTCCAGTGGGGTGGCTCATTGGGGTTCTAGCTGTGGGTCGACTCATAGGGGTTCCAGTGCGGTGGCTCATCTGGGTCCCAGTGGGGCGGCTCTGTGTCACAGTTAATAATAATAAACTTTATTTGTAAAGCACCTTTCATGACATGAAATGCAGCTCAAGGTGCTTACAATTACAGTAAAGTAAAACTAATTTAACGATAAAGCAAAAAAAGGTAAGCAAAAGCATAAAACCACATTTAAAAATCAACCAAAAGCCAGAGTGAAGAAATAGGTCTTCAGCTGTGCTTTAAAGCTATTCACAGAGGCTGCCTGCCTTAGGTGTAATGGGAGTTTATTGGGGTGCTCACGTTTGTGGGTTCAGTGGGGCGGCTGATCAGGTTTGCAGTTGGGCGGCTTGCTCTTGGTCTTCCAACTGGGGTGTCCACACTCGGGATTCCAACGGGACTGGGGGTTCTTCTGGGACTCGGGGTTCCTAAACATAATGTAACATTTCAAGATGTTAAATTCTCTGTATATTTTATAAAAAATTACAAAATCTAATTCCATACTTTACATCAGAGGTCTTCAACAGGGGGTCCGGGACCCCTAGGGGGTCCTCAGAGTTACTACAGGGGGTCCGCCAAATCTTTGTGTGATTTTTACATTAACCACTTCACCCAAGCATCCCTATTCTGAGGAGAACTTTAGCCAAAAATAGCAGATCTACAAGCGCACAACGCCGTTGTGCGCTTGTAGATCTGCTATTTTCTGCAAAGTGGTTTGGTGTAGGGGAAAAAAAGAGCAGACTAAGTACAGAGTGAAAGGTCAGGTTTACTAAGTATTGTTTAAGTGCATGGTTAAATGTCTGGAAATACACATTAACATGAATCCAACATGATAGTGCTGTGAAACAAGTCTATGCAGCTGCCGATTAAATCTATGAAAAAATAAATATTTACACAATATATAATGGGGGTCCCTGCTTTATCTCGCTCTCAGCTAAGGGGTCCTTGGCCTGAAAACGTTGAAGACCCCTGCTTTACATACTTGTCTGAGAAGAGGGAGATACACCGGGGCTGCTGCTTGGGCTGCTGCTCGACTGCGGCTCCTGTGTCTTTTGGGGGGGGGGGGGGCGGGCAGCTCACTTTCTTGGACAGTGCACGGGGAGGTGTAGGTGGTAGCTGGTCATCATCGAAAGCTTCCGATTCCTCCTCACTCGTAAGCGCCTCCCTCTGTTTTGGCGTTGGCCTACATTCAGTTAAAAACATAAATTTTAGCAAACATAAAAAAGTAACTTTAAGCAGTAGTTCTCAAAATGGAGTCCGGGGACCCCCATGGGTCCTTGAGGGGGTTCCAGAGCATTCCCAGCAAAATGTATTAAAAAAGTACAGGCAAGAGGGACAAATCAGTTTTACCATGCATACATCAACCATTTGAAAATTGCTGATCTACATGCTCACAACACGTCGCAATGCAAGGCGTGGTGAGCTTGTAGATCGGTTATCTTCATTTCTTTTGTAACGATGAAATAGGGCATTCATTTACGAAAAAACTAAAAGTTTAATTATGGAGATACAAGGTTTCTGCCCGACGGCAACAATATCATGAATAACAGTGATCAAAGCTACAGAAACAACACATTAAATAATGAGTTGATATTTAATTTATACAATCATGCTGTTTGTTGTGCATGGTGAGGGCTTGCATGTCAAACAGCTCATATATGAGAAATATAGCATGACATGACATGGAGGAGCGAGCGAGCAGGAGTGTGAGGAATTGGAATGTGGTCGTCAGTCTAACCTGCTTGCTTCCTCCGGACTCGCATCTAATCTTCACCTCCTGGCTCGGAGGTGGGACTAATGCGTCTAATAATTATAATGGGTTAGATACAGGGGGAAATTCCAGGTTTCAGGGGTCCTTGAGGGGGTCCTCAGATAAATCCCCAGATAAATGAAGGCTAGTTAGGAACCAAATGGACCCTTATGTTGCTGTAACTCTCAGGGTTTATATGGTGGTCCGTGGTCTAATGCAGGGGTTCTCAAAGTGGGGTCCGGGTCGACCTCCTGGTGGCGCTATAATAGGGCAATGTTAAAAGGGTGGCATTTGTTCCTCAACGTAGCGCGAATGTGCGTGCAACGTTTCACCGCAATCGGACGCTGCGTGTATGAAGGCTTAATATCAAAATACTTGTTTTACATAAGTGGGCCTCCTGGTGGCGCTATAAAAGGCATATGTAAAAAATGCAGGGCAAAGGTTTTTCCTTGGCCTCTAGGGAGTGCGCATACAAAGTTGTACACAGATCGGTGCAATTATAGGCAAAAACAAGAATCGGCCCGATTATAGCGCCAACATGAGGCTAATTTGAAAAATTGCAAGTTTCATTTCTTCCTCGGCCTAGTGGGAATGTGTTTTCACAATTTCACGGAAATTGCACGCTCTGTTCATGATTTGAGGCATTTTGTTCAAAACGGAGCACGCCTGCATACTTTGGAAGCTAATTTTAGCCAATCAGGATGGAATATGAAAAATCTGAAAGGCCCGTTTTGTTTAATGACTATAGAGATACTCTGTACTGATTTGCAGGATTTTTTGACAAAATCTGTAGGAGTACGGTCAAAAAATGTGTTTAGCATGAATTGGCCTCCTGGTGGCGCTATAAAAGGCCCATGAGAAGAATCTGGGGCAGAGGTTCTGCTCCGGCATCCAGGGAGTGTGTGTGCACAGTTTCGCTGCGATCAAGGCAACGGTGCCGGAGATTAACTGTACACAGACCGAATGACACGGAAGGACGGCCGGACAGACAGGGTGCAAAACATACTCTCTTGTCATGCCTTTCGGCCTGGGGAGACAATAAGGGTGGCTGAGAGCATCACATAGCTATATCTAGCCTATTATTAAGTCTACTTACCATGATTACAGTGGTCAGTTGACTCCAACACTGCCAAGCAGCTTCCACAAAAGCCTAAAATGTGAGAACACAAAACATGAACTATGAATGCTCTAACACAGACAAAGCACATAAAAAAAAAATCACCAAAAAAAATCACTTACCCTACCTTTAAAAAGAAAAAAGTGTGTGTGTGTGGGGAGGGGACAGATAAATCATGGTAGGTTTTTCTCTAGTAAAAGCTTCACTGTGCCTTAATTAAAATTTCCTTTGGCAAAAGGATTACCCAAAGTATATGAAGCAGTTTCCATTAACTAACCTTGGCAGTGGTGTAAAGTAACTAAGTACATTTACTCAAGTGCTGTACTTAAGTACAATTTTGAGGTACTTTCACTTCACAGAAATACTTCCAATTTTAAGTACTTTTACTTCTACTCAACTACATCTCAGAGGCAAATATTGTACTTTTACCCCACTACAATTGTTTGAAAAGAAAAAAAAACTTTGTAGATTTTGATTAGTATTACAAAACATACATTAGCCACTTCAGCCATTTGAAATAAGCAGATCTACAAGCTCACAATGCGTCGCATTGCAAAACATTGTGAGCTTGTAGATCTGCTATTTTCAAAAGTTTTTTCTGCATTTCAAAACTTGAAATTAGACATTCTGCATAATGAGTACTTTTACTTTTGATACTTTAAGTACATTTTGATAACAAAAACTAGCATTCTAGCTAACATTATGCATTGCTTTTTTCCCCCCCATAACCACTAGCATTCCTATGAGGGAAACATCCGCCCAATTCTCCCAAAATAGCAGATATACAAGCCAAAATAAATAAAGTACATTTTTAATTCCGGACTTTTACTTGTAACAGAGTATTTCTACATTGCAGTATTGATACTTTTACTTAAGTAGACGAAGTGAGTACTTTTTTTCTTTTTTTTTAACACTGAACCTTGGATAGGCTGGCTTGATGCTGCTCAAATGCAATCTAAAGCCAGCCTGGTATATCCGGTAAATTTACACATACACACACATGCAAACATGATGTCGTTTCCGTATCCGCTCTAGACCGGAACTGTTACCTACTAAGTGAATTGATACCAGACCAGTCCAGTTAGCCAGTTAGCTCCGTTCATTCTTTTTCTTTTGGTTCACCATTATAAATTAACGAACTGCTTCACAGTGGTGCTGGTTACAACTATGCTTATGCAATTATTAAAAACGCTAAAAATCTATAATTTTATACACACAGATAAACTAATGAGAATGCATTTTAATCACGAAACTTGTCAAAATGGCGGGCAACGTGAACTAGCATGCTAGCTAATATTATGCATTGCTCTCCGGACTAAGTTGCCACGGCAATATAATATATAATAATAATAATAATAATAATAATAATACGTTTAATCAAACGATGACAGCCAGATGATGGTATCTGAACGGCATAATAAATGGTGGTACAAACTATATTACTGGCCCCAAAAAATGGAGGGAAAACAGCTTGTTGTTACTTAAATACATACATATCTCTCAGTTCACTGCTCCAACACTCCGTCTCCTTGGAGTGTATCCAATCCGAGAAATAGATCGGGAGATTCTGGAACTACTTCTTTTAATGTCCAACAACCTTTTATTGATTTTATTTTGGTTTGTTTCATCTAAAAATCTCATTCTAACGAAGGGTTGGCGTACGGTTAATCCACCGGGCGGTTTGAGAATTCAAACGGGAATGACTGACGTGACGTCAGTTCCTGTAGTTGCCAGTGTTTCCATATTTTGCGAAAGAAATAAGCAGACAGGTCTATGAAAACAAGCCGAAAACTGTGTATTGGCATAAGGTCATGTGGTGACTAAAGGCCACATGGCCTATATATACATATATAAAATTAAGGGATCAAAGCTTTCCCTTTATTTTTATTTTTTTGTATATTGAAAATAGCCGATCTACAAGCTCACAACGCGTCTTCAAACAAGCCGCTTATAATAAGCAGACATGGCAACACTGCCGTGGGCTTACGATGCACGGCTGCAATGCATTCAGGGACTTGAAGTTGACTTTAAAAGTGTTAATGATACACACTGTTTTTAGCCAAACGCGGTAATGTCCGCTCTGCATTAGTTATCGACGCAAGTCGCGTTATTACTCTCGTAATTTTCATGTATTGTACATCCCAAAATAAAATGTATTAACCATGTTATGGTGCTGTAATGACTTTATATTTGCGCAACATAATACTGTTGTGCATTTTCTTCTTCGTTGGTGTAAACAATGACACGGTTGCCAGATTCTTGAGAGAGAAATAAGCAACCAGTTCAATGAAAACAAGCCCAAAGATTTAACCGACTATTAGGCTATATGAGCACTTTAAACCTATATGCATCGGCTATTTGAAAATAGACGATTTGGAAATAGCCGATCTACAAGCTCACAACAAAATAGTAATAACAAATAAAAAGCAGCTACCAATATTTGCAAGCAACTTTACAGAAAACGAGGTAGCTTATAATTAGTATACATGGCAACACTAGTTAGAAACAGATCTGCTATGAAAATAGCAGATCTACAAGCTCACAACGCGTCGCCGCATTGTGAGCTATTTTGTATTTTGATTGAATACATTATTTAGAAAAGACATTAATGAAACCAAATGGACCCATTTGGGTATTTTTTTCATGTAAGCCAGTAGTGAAAAAAACAATTGTTCTTCAACCCAACTTTTTGTTACTTGTAATTGAATTTATCTGCAGGTAGGAACCAACAATCTGATACAGTACCAAACTGACACAGAGGCAGTTATACTTATTATAGGCAGGAAAATTATTAAAGGTTTTTTAAGGTTTATATTATGTGTAATAAACCTTGTCTCAGGTATGAGAAATGTAAAGAGCCCGCCCACAGAATATTTCTACTGTAAGCATTAATAACGGAGGCAGAACTTCCAATGGACATTAACAGGATACTTTATTTATTTAACTATACTAAAGCAGAAAACACTAATAAAAGACGAGAGGTAACCATAGGCAAATCGTATTACAATTCATTGAATGATCAGTTATAAACTATAGTCCTAATTAAAACAGCTCGAGCATGAATTCATGAACACCTAGAATATAATCAAACACATTTACTAGAAACTCTAAAACTACTACTTAACTTTCCAAGGATAGGAAACCCCCCAACGGGTCTGGGCTTTGGCGCTGGGTCAGCAGACTTTGAATGACAGTTTTGTGTGAGTTGCCCCAGCCAGCACGCCCACGTGGGACCCATATGGTTTCAATGCGGGCTACTTGGGTACCAAGTGGGAATGGGCTTGAACTGGGCAAATTATGAGGGTCCCAAATGGTCTGCATATGGGCTAACTGGGCACGGGCTTGAACTGGGCAAGCCCATGCCGGGCCCACATGGTCTGCATATGGGCTAACTGGGAGTGGGATGGAAGTGGGCAAGCCCATGTGGTTCCCACATGGTCTGCATGTGGGCTAACCGGCATGGGTTGGAAGTGGGCAAGCTCTAGCCTCTATGTAGATGAGACGTAAACGTAATCTGTCTGTGTGTGTGTGTGTGTGTGTGTGTGTGTGTGTGTGTGTGTGTGTGTGTGTGTGTGTGTGTGTGCATGTGTGCGTGTGTGCGTGCGTAGGTTTGCTGTGTTCAGCGCATAGATATCGATTCACATAGAACTGTTCTGACTGCTGCTGCTCATTCCAACTGCAGAGCTTCACTTTCTATGCTTATTATGTCTATGCTGACTGAGCTACGCTTCCACGCTCGACGGGATCATCGATGTACAAGCCCACAAGCGTTGTGGAGGCGAGTTGTTGTGCGTTTGTAGATCGGCGATTTTTGACGCGCGATACCGTCGTGCGTCGAAGTATAAACCAAGCTCATTGAGCCATGAAAAGCATCACAACTCATTGAGTTCTCAACGGATTTACACACGGTTTGGTTTGTATGATACAGGATTATTCTGGCTGTAAACATAATATAGTATAGCCTAACTTATAAAACAAAAAAACTTTTTGTCTGTTAGTTATTGCAGTGAAAGGATATGAATCATATAATACAGCAGTATTTTATTATTAGTCAAAAAGATACAAAAAGGTGTGCTTGCACATATTTTTACAAATTGGTACCACCCGTGACCATATATATATTTCTTTGTATTACTATGTCATAGCTTATATTTTGGTATGATAAATATGCCAATATAGTAGCACAAACCTACCCCCATGCCCACTTAGCCCATATATAGCCCTTATGGAACCCACTTTTGTGATACCAGTCCTAACCCATGCCCACTTCGCCCGTACATAGCCCATATGGAACCCAGACATGGGTGACCAGTTCTAACCCATGCCCACTTAGCCCACACATAACCCTTATGGGACCCAGATATGGGTGACCAGTTCTAACCCATGCCCACTTAGCCCGTACATAGCCCATATGGAACCCACTTTTGTGATACCAGTTCTAACCCTCTAATCGCTTTAAAAATATATATGTATATATATATTCCCACTTGCTTTTTGACGCTGAATCCAACGGTGCCAGTCTCAAAGCTGCACGACCCCTAGGGGCCAAGATAATCATAAATAACTGTCTCAAAGGCTTGGAAAAGTCATTTTTCAAAATCAAACACCAGATTCTGGGTCAGTGTGTTGCCCAGAACGCGCCCATATAACTTTTGTCATACACAGCCTTACGGTTCTCCTTAATTAGCTGGGGTCAAGGGGCTATCTTCTGCGCGTTATATCTCGATAACGATGCGTTTTTGGAATCCGCCTTTTGGATATGTCGTACAGCTCATTAAGGCGCACGTGTGGATGCCCTTGGTGTCCCAATCCGACATTCCTACGAGAAATTTGTTTTTAAAAGTTTGCATTCACTATGGTCTAAAGGTCTAACACTCTATGTAGCTCCCTGAAAGTAGAGGACTCTGCGTGGGAGTGTCGTACGAGAAAGGCGAAGACATCGACGCGTGCGCCTCTGCGAGCTTTACAACATATCCGAAAGGCGGATTCTAAAAACGTATCGTTATCGAGATATTACGCTTTATTGCGCGTTCTAAGTCGACATTTGGTGACCAGTTCTAACCCATGCCCACTTAGCCCACACATAACCCTTATGGGACCCAGACATGGGTGACCAGTTCTAACACATGCCCACTTAGCCCACACATAGCCCATATGGAACACACTTTTGTGCTACCAGTTCTAACCCATGCCCACTTAGCCCATACATAGCCCTTATGGGACCCAGACATGGGTGACCAGTTCTAATCCATGCCCACTTAGCCCGTACGAAACCCATATGAGACCCAGACATGGGTGACCAGTTTTAACCCATGCCCACTTAGCTCGTACAAAGCCCATATGAGACCAAGTACAGGGTGATCAGTTCTAACCCAAGCCCACTTAGCCCATATATAGCCCATATGGAACCCACTTTTGTGACACCAGTTCTAACCCGTGCCCACTTAGCACGTACATAGCCCATATGGGACACAGAAAAGGGTGACCAGTTCCAACCCATGCCCACTTAGCCCACACATAGCCCATATGAGACCCAGACATGGGTAACCAGTTCTAACCCATGCCCACTTAGCCCACACATAGCCCATATGGAACCCACTTTTGTGATACCAGTTCTAACCCATGCCCACTTAGCCCATACATAGCCCTTATGGGACCCAGACATGGGTGACCAGTTCTAACCCATGCCCACTTAACCCACATATAGCCCATATGAGACCCAGACATGGATGACCAGTTCTAACCCATGCCCACTTAGCCCGTACAAAGCCCATATGAGACCAAGTACAGGGTGACCAGTTCTAACCCAAGCCCACTTAGCCCTTATATAGCCCATATGGAACCCACTTTGTTACACCAGTTCTAACCCATAACCACTTAGCCCGTACATAGCCCATATGGGACACAGAAAAGGGTGACCAGTTCCAACCCATGCCCACTTAGCCCACATATAGCCCATATGAGACCCAGACATGGGTGGCCAGTTCTAACCCATGCCCACTTAGCCCACACATAGCCCATATGGAACCCACTTTTGTGATACCAGTTCTAACCCATGCCCACTTAGCCCATACATAGCCCATATGAGACCCAGACATGGGTGACCAGTTCTAACCCATGCCCACTTAGCCCACACATAGCCCATATGGAACCCACTTTTGTGATACCAGTTCTAACCCATGCCCACTTAGCCCATACATAGCCCATATGAGACCCAGACATGTGTGACCAGTTCTAACCCATGCCCACTTAGCCCACATATAGCCCATATGAGACCCAGACATATTTGACCAGTTCTAACCCATGCCCACTTAGCCCACACATAACCCTTATGGGACCCAGACGTGGGTGACCAGTTCTAACCCATGCCCACTTAGCCCACACATAACCCACATAGAACCCACCAAACTTGCCCAGTTCAAGCCCGCGCCCACTTAGCCCATATAGAACCTATATGGAACCCACTACAATTGCCCAGTTCAAGCCCATGCCCGCTTGGTACCCAAGTAGCCCACATGTGCCCCACATGGGGCCCAGGTGGACATGTTGGCTGGGCTGAGGCACTCCAACACAAACACTCTGACGCTCCCCTAAATCTACTCCAGGGTTTGAAAATACCCACTTCACAAAGGTGTGACGTGCATCACCGTTCCAAACTCCACTTCGGGATTTCGCAAAGACCCACAAAAGCGTCGTGGGATAAAAAAATCCCAAAATAAAGTTTAAAAAAACATGTTTTATTATTATCTATTTTTTTCAAAAAAAAAAAGAATACATGGGGGACCCAGTGTTGGGACCCCCGCGAAACATCGCGGACCCTTTTGGACCCCCGCGAAACATCGCAACTAGGTTGCACATGAACTCTGCAGCCGCACTGAGGCACTCCAACATAAACACTCTGATGCTCCCGTAAATCCACTGGTTTGAAAATACCCACTTCACAAACGGCCGGGTGACGTGCATCACCGTTCCAATAACCAAAACCCCACTTCGGGATCTCGCAAAGACCCACAAAAGCGTTGAGAATGAGAATAACAAAAAGGGTTTTATGCCCTTACAACAACTGTCATTTTCAGATTCTTCTTTAAGATGAGTTAACAACAACATTCTTGTGAAGCTCTATAACTAAATAAAATCTAAATACAAAGTTGAACATGTAAGAACAAAGGATCCAGGCTACATGTTCTTAAACATCTTAAAGTATGTTCATGTAGCAGATATATAAATGTACAGGAATGCATTCCACCAATAATCCCTCACGTTTTATTTTATTGTTCCAATATTATTTATTGTCACTTTTATTTTGGTATGTTTACTACAAAAGACGTTTTGGGAGCTAATGCTTTTATTTTGAAGTCTTCACTTCCTGTAGTGACGTCATCTACCTGCGTTGCACCCTCTCTCACTCAGTTGTTGTTTGTTTCATGGCAGACACTGAGGTGAGGAGAGTTTGTCATGTGCTCTTAGATAGATTACAGTTCTAGAAGCTGTTTACAGTGTTTATATAATCTTAAACTGTGAAACAAGGTTATAATATCATTTCAGTCAGACAACTCTTAGATTGGATTAGAATATATATTTATTAGCAATATATATTTGCAAGCTTGAGCATGGTATAGAAAACAAGAGGAAGCATAGTTTGGCGTCAGGCCTCTGAATCCATTCATTCCCTGTAAGGATAACATTTTAATGAATGTTACATGCCAATTAGCATTTACAGGGAATTAATTAAACCCCCAAAGGGATCTAGAAACAGAGCCTACAGGTGGATGCCGGGGAGGCGGGTGGGATGACTTCATGGGCGGCAGCAGGTAAGCAGCGAACGCGGTAGCAGGATCTCAGCAAACAGCAGCAGCAGCAGTAGTAGCGACACGTCCGCTCAGCAAGACAGGGCAGCTAGAGTGAGCAGGTAACAACGCAGTACCTATAACCACCCGATCAGGAGGAAAGTGCATGTGACTAGTCACCTGATCGGTTGCCCCAATCCCTTGAGTTGCCTGGCCTGAACTAGCTCCGTAAACTGCGCCTCATTTCAGTCAGACAACTCTTAGATTGGATTAGAATATATATTTATTAGCAATATATATTTGCAAGCTTGAGCATGGTATAGAAAACAAGAGGAAGCATAGTTTGGCGTCAGGCCTCTGAATCCATTCATTCCCTGTAAGGATAACATTTTAATGAATGTTACATGCCAATTAGCATTTACAGGGAATGAATTAAACCCCCAAAACAGCAAGAACCCCCAAAACGGCTTGGGAGCACAGGGCCTGACGCCAGACCAACCATCTGTGAGAATGGTGCAGCTCCATGACTTGTTTCTTACTAACATGATAGTGTTCCTCAACATTTTAATTTTTTAATTTAACTAACAAATGCAGCATGCAACCATGTGTTCAACAAGCCTGATGAATCCAGGTCTTGTTGATCCTGAACCCAGGAGTCCTAGACGGTATCCTAACACTACGGTGTCCACTGCTGTGCCGCACCACTAGTAGGATTCGAAAAGGACATTCTATATTTATTTCTTTTTCGAAGAAATCTGCTATATATATATATATATATATATATATATATATATATATATATCGTATATATATATAAATGAGGTCATCCTATGATGAATGATAACTATTGTTTATCATCCATAATAAATAAAGTGTACTGACTATGTGTGTAAAGACGTGCTATCTTTACTTAACATCTGAATCAGTACCCAACTATACCTGAGCAGCACTTACTAATAGACTTGCTTACTACTAATATAATAAGCCTGACTGTAGGTCATAAATAACCCAACATTTAGCACCATGACGTCATCAATAACTAATCCCCAGCCATCCACCCGAATCTTTAAATTAAGCAATCAGATTGCGGCAAGCAGCTTTTTTAATTAATAGCAGATTTTACACAGCGTGCGCACTCATAAGCTTTTGGGCATGCAGAATTTCATTTTTGTTAAATCGAATGTATCTAGTGTAGGCTCCTGAGGACCAACGCCCCAGGGATTTGAGTGAAGCTGAAGGCACAAGCAGCGCTGCAGTTGTCGCTGCTCCAATGCGAAGGGAGTGCGCTGTGTAGACGCTTGGAGAAAGCCCGCAGCTTGAGCAGATCTCTCTCAGCTTAGCAGTAAACCAGGCTCTGGTCATCGGTTTGCCGCCATCGGTGAGGAAAAGAGGATCATTTGGGGCAGAAACCGGCCTGGATGCCAGGTAGCTCAACATAGAATTGAAAGGACAAAAATCAGAATTATTCCTTGCGATGATCACAGGAGTTCCTTTACACCACTTATCAGTTTTTGAATGTTTCAAATACACGGTGAAATACGCATGCTCTATGGTTAAATCTGAAAAACATAGATCATGCAGAGGATTGAATGCCAGTGATCTAGTAGTAAATTCTCCACATCTCATGAACCCATAGAAAGCCATTAACAAGACTGCCTCCACCATTATATCCACATAGGGCGTGTACACCCGTGATCTTAATTTGGAAACCAGCTGTTGCACCAAAGTGATTGTAAGAGGTAAGCGTTTGTCATTGCCTTGGAGTCGCTCTTTTTTGAGACCGTTGAGAAGCAGACGAATTGAAGGATTTCCTAGAATGCTATCTACTGATGGGTCTTGGCAACGAAGATGGAACTGAATGCCGGCTATTAAAGCTTTGATGGACTGAGGCTGCAACTTGCGGGACTCAAAAGAGTGGACTATGAATGCGCATACCATAGGGATATTCACAGGTAATGGTGGGCAAGCAAACCGGGCACGGAACGAACAAAAGAACCACCATGCAGAATCATAAGATTTTAATGTGCTTTTTGCTAAACCATTTCTCATGTATTTGGCAGCGGAATTCAGCAAGGACAGGAGAGGACTTTCGATGCCTAATCTAGGATCGCCTGGTGGAACCCAGGGCAAGGCAGGCCGCTTGGCTTTGCGTCTGGACACAATTTTTGGAATTCCTGGAATTTGAATCGAGACAGAGCGTCAGCTATTTTGTTCTCGTACCCTGGAATGAAACGGCGTGCATAATGAAATTTCCCTTAATGCACGTCCAGGTAAGACGCCTCATAAACTGATTAATACGGGAATTGAAGAGCGCCCTTTGTTAATTATATGCACGGCGGCCTCGTTGTCACACAAAACTGTGATCTTTTTCCGGGACCACTGGCTACCCCACAGTAATGAGGCTACGACAATTGGGTACAATTCGAATAACGCTATTGATTTACTATCCTCTGGCATATCAGTCATTTCTTTAGGCCAGCTTTCCGCGAACCATTCTCCATTGAAAAACCCCCCGAAGCCCACGGAAGGCGCGGCATCT
This sequence comes from Gymnoscopelus braueri, assembly GCF_963280865.1. Classification (NCBI taxonomy): domain Eukaryota; kingdom Metazoa; phylum Chordata; class Actinopteri; order Myctophiformes; family Myctophidae; genus Gymnoscopelus; species Gymnoscopelus braueri. Next base: position 49,519,371 of record NC_137609.1, on the reverse strand, counting down.
GTGAAGAAATTAATTGACGCGGATGTTTCTGCTAACTCATTATAAAAGAAGGAAATGCCGTTCCACTGATCTAGAAACAGAGACCAGAATCTTAAATCTGACTGGCTTCCTTCGTCTAACATGATAGACCCCTGCAAATCTTTAGTTGTTTTGGACAAATCTAAAAGTCGGGAAATTAACGAGCGCCCTTGTGGAATAATTCGCATGGCATAGTTTAAATGCCCAAGCAGAGAAAGCATTTCCCTTTTTAATACCGAGGCTGCCGAAATGAAGACTTGATAAATGCGACATCATGCAAGCCTCTCTTCAGGAAGAGAGGCTTGCATGAGGACACTGTCCAGCATGATGCCCAAAAATTCTAGCCGTGTGCAGGGCCCTACTGTTTTCTCCTCAGACAGAGGAACTCCGAATTGTTTGAAAACATCTCGTACTGTTGAGATACAACGCGCCGGAGGTGACCCGGCGAAATCCACCACTAGAAAATCATCCAACAGATGCAATACGAACGGTAATTTGTAGGTGTTGGACAAAATCCAGCATAAGGCTTCTGATAGCGTGTCAAAAATCCGCGGGCTGCTCCGACAGCCAAACGTTAGTTTAACGGCAAAATACAATTTGGACCGCCATCTAACCCCGAAAATATGCCATTGGGAAGGATGTAATGGCATGACTTTAAAAGCGTCCGTAATGTCCGCCTTCCCAAGCCAAGCGCCCTGTCCTGCAATTTTTAACATTTGAATGGCATTATCTACTGTGGCATAAAAAATAAGGAAAACGGGGCCAGAGGAATTAAGCTGTTAATGCTCGGGACTGGCCCTTTATGAGGGGCTGACAGGTCCACGATTAAACGCTTTTTCCCTGAATATTTTCTCGTGGCAATTCCAATGGGGCTAACCCTAAATGGGTTAGATGGTGATTTAGAAAATGGACCTATCATGTACCCCTTTTTAATTTCCTTCTCCAGGAGCCCGTCTACCACTAGCGGATCCTTAATGGCGGATTGTAAATTTGGACACACATGTGTGGTTTTTGGGAGCCAGCAAAGACCAGCTAAAAACCCCTGCACTAGTCCGGTGATGAGATAGTTGACCCAGCACTGGTTCGGATGATTTTTTAGAGCCGTAGAAAGAGCAGGGACGATCACAGGCGTAGATGGATGCAAATCATTTATTTGGCTGATTTTGCAGCCGGACGGACCCTCCTTGGGCACACAGACCGTGGGTGGCTGTCTGCGCACCAGCTGCAAATATGCATATATTTACAATTATGATATGTGCATACATTTTCATTGAAATTAATGCATATTGGTGTTTTGGTGCCTGGAGCATAAGGCACCTGTCTTTTGCTGGGGCCGAACGCTGCAGCTTGAGGGCCGAATGCCGCAGGTTGCTGGTGAGGAGGCCGGCTCTCACCCAGCGCCAGGAACGCAGATTTTGGGCACAGATTGGAACGGTGGCTGAACGATGAACATATGGTGCAGGAGATGGCTTGATGGCCCGTGAAGTGCCTGCTTATCAGGCCTAAATCTACAACTGCCCAATCAATTCTCTGATTAAATCTCTGAATATACATAGCTGCCTTGGAGGAGAAGCTTTTGTGATATACGAAAAACAGCATCCCTCCATAAGACAGAGCCAAATCTGCGATAATGGACAGGTAAGTATCCAGCTCTACTCTCCTATCAGGATACACCTCACAGATTGTGTCTCTGTACACGCCGAAAGCTACGAAAAATTCAGCTAATGTAAGAGATTTTGATAATCTGGGATCGCTCTCCTTTAACAGAACAGAGAAATCACCGCAATCCACCATCCTTTTCTCAGACGAATCTGCTGCGTTAATCAGAATTTTGATGAGGTTAACGTCCTGCCCTGTTAAAGCAAGTAATGTATAACTTATTAATCTCATAATTGACCCAACCCTGTTAAAGCAAGTAATGTATAACTTAATAATCTCATAATTATCCCAACATGATATAACACAGATATCGGTGCAGCCTGCGTACCTTCAAGTATCTGGGTCCTGAGAACATCAGGAATAGCCCCTGCTGGGGAAAGAAACGCTGCTCCTACCGCTGGCGCCTGGACTGCAGTTCCCAGGTTCCTCCTGGGTTTGACTGCGGGATCGACTGCTGCTGACGTCATCGTGACGAGGGGAGTCGCTGCGGAAGTACCTGCGCTGCCATCGACCTGGGTGCTGGTTCTATTTTCCAGCATGATCAGCCTCTGGGTCATGCTGGATAAAGATGATTTAATATCGGTAATAGCGTATAGCACCTCTGCATTCTGCGCAGGGGCCGAAGAAGCGGTGGTCGGAGCTGGAGAGGCCGGAGGAGGGGCAGTCGGAGGAGCAGAGGAGGCTGAAGGCGTAGCGTGAACAGTAGCAGCAATTTTCCGCTGTTTTGGCGGAGCTTTGGCACCTTTTCCCCCGCTTGGACCGCGCTTCTTCGCCGGGGCTTTCCCCCTCTTGCTACTGCCGGTTTCAGTTTCTTGATCTTCCGCCAGACTTTGATCTTTCTCTAGCAGAAACTGAAACAGCTCCTCATGGCTAAACCCGTGTGGAACGGGTATATTATTTACGTATAATGCCTCCAGGATCCGCACCGTTGGCCAGTCACCCAGCTGTCTTTGGACTACCAGCCGGGAACTACGGCGCCGCTGATCAGACGCAGAGTCGATCTCTTTGGCCGGGGGACCCGGGATGCCCCCAGGGGGAAGGGTCGCGATCCCGGTGTCCGGAATTTCCTCCGCACCCCGTTCGCTCCCCGTGTCCGTGGAGGAGGAGGACATGGCGAGGAGTACGAACGACCAGGAGATGATGAGTATATAAACTTTCATGGGCGGCAGCAGGTAAGCAGCGAACGCGGTAGCAGGATCTCAGCAAACAGCAGCAGCAGCAGTAGTAGCGACACGTCCGCTCAGCAAGACAGGGCAGCTAGAGTGAGCAGGTAACAACGCAGTACCTATAACCACCCGATCAGGAGGAAAGTGTATGTGACTAGTCACCTGATCGGTTGCCCCAATCCCTTGAGTTGCCTGGCCTGAACTAGCTCCGTAAACTGCGCCTCATTCCATGGTGCTAATGTGTTGCTGTGTAGTTGTTTTGCAAAGGTTTGAGTGTTTTAGAGAACTTTTAGTTAAGTGTACTGTTTAGCAGCCCTTGTGAGGACTCACACACAGCAACACACACAGCACCTGCAGCATGTTTAATGGCGTCTTTTCCCCACCACAGACTGGTGGGTTGCAGACGTCCATGTGTGTTAATGCTGCTGCATTATTGTCTTTATTTCATGCAGAGAAATAAATACGCCACAGTTTCGGCTAAAGACAACAACCGAATCTCCTTGTCCATCAAACACGCACAACACAACGCAGAGTCGTAGCAATGGTCTGCTGAGAAGTAGGCCCAGACCGGCTACATTCACATTGTCTGAACAGGTAAGAGCTTTAACAAACAAGAAATGTGAATAATGAGCTAAGCCAGGGGTCTTCAACAGGGTTTTTATTTTTTACCTTAACCCCATCCCATGTAGATAGTCTATTTGGAGCATTTGTGGAGCATAATCGACAAACGTTAGCCGTTTTGTCAACAACGCGTCGGGTGCCAGACTTTTGACTTAAAGGAAGCGGGAGGGTTTTCCAATTCCTCCGTATGTGTATCATCATTACCATCGCTGGCTTCAGCAGTGGCCATGGTGAAATGTAAAGTAGTAGTACAGACGCAACGCTATATCGGTCTCTATCTCCTCCAAACTCCTCTGGGTTTGTCCTGTCGTCTTTTTTTTCTCCCGTCGTAAGCACGCATGCGCGATGCACGGAAAAACACAACAGCGGCTCGAGCATGGCTTCACCCGGACGTGCAATCGGATGTGCGCATGCGCAGGAGTATTTTTTTTTTATTAACTGAACTTGAATCGCGATACGGCTTTTGATTTCGACTGTATCGAACGTCATTTTCGGTTCGATTTCGATGTGTATCGAGTATCGTGACACCCTTAACTACTATCATAATATAGGGCTTTAACCTTTTTAGTAGGGCGGAACATTGCCGTTTTCAATACACAATAGTGCACTTGGTGATACAAGCCAGAAATTTGGCACAGATGACCTTCATATGACCCTAATTGATAATCAACCTCTGGCCACGCAGAATTCCTAAGATTTCAAGATGGCCACCACCAGTTTTCAAAATGGCTGCAACTGGGCCAACATTTTGGACTATATAACTTTGCTGGGGCTGTAAATCTTTGATTAAGAGAATATGTTCTGGAGGTATTTCTACCAAGTAAGATAAAAAAAATAACATTAGGTTCCAATATGGTGGCATGTTTTCCAATATGGCTGCCGATATATTGCAGAAATGTGCATCTGCTGATGGTTAATCCACATGAGCTTGTAGCACATGTATTTGTATTAATTACCGTACACATAATCCATTTATAGCACATTTTAAAGTGATTTGGTAGCTTTTTAATGACCTAGGGCAACAGACTTTTCAATATGTTCACCAATAAATACAAAAACTTGGATATATATGGATATTTTCTCAAACAGGTGCTGACCTTTTTCTCTTTCGGGTGGAAGGACAAAACTGTATGGTATCTGCTGAAAGCAAAGACCTGATGACTTAAAGGAAGCGGGAGGGTTTTCCAATTCCTCCGTATGTGTATCATCATTACCATCGCTGGCTTCAGCAGTGGCCATGGTGAAATGTAAAGTAGTAGTACAGACGCAACGCTATATCGGTCTCTATCTCCTCCAAACTCCTCTGGGTTTGTCCTGTCGTCTTTTTTTTCTCCCGTCGTAAAAAAGGTGGGAGCGATGATGATTGGTGTTCAGAAAAAAGTGCAACCGGTTGATTTCAGTCATGTGGGCACGCGACATAATTGAAATACAGTTTAATTGGGTACTAAGCTCTACCATTCTATGTATTCATTCACATTTGGATGTGTTCAGCATGCATACTGAGGACAAGCACCCAAATATGATGGGCATTAATGCCTGTATGCATTCAATATATTTTGTATATTGAATCTGTATATTCAATATATCCTTCCTTTGTTATGACACATCACAGGTTCAGTGCCACATTGGCAAATACAGATGGTTAACATTGTTGGAATAAATTGGTTCTAAATGTATCAGATGGGAATCATGACTATAATGTTATTTTCCTCCTCCTAGACTGTGTCCCTGTATGTAAAGACAAGTCTTCACCTGAACAGAAGGAGAGGGGCCACAGACTGATCAAGAAGGAACCAGAATATCCACAGATTAAAGAGGAACAGGAGGAGCTATTCCAAACACAAGAGGATTTCCAATTAGAGGCTGATGGGACAATGTTGAAATTACTAACAGTGAAGAGTGAAGATGTTGAAAACAGAGAAACAATCCCTCCAGCCAACACCTCATCTGCCCACAAAACAATGCAAGCTTGTGCGGAGGACAGTGATGCATCACAATCAACTAGTGATGCTCAGCTCCTCTCTTCACACTGTTCTGAATCTGATACTGAAGACAGTGATGAGTGGGAGGAGACCAGGGAAGCCCCGTCCATTTTAAACACACTGCAATCACACAAGACACAAACTGTGGAAGGACAAAGACCCTCTATGAGCAACAAACTGTTCCACAGTGTGAAATCATCAAAACAAATTCCATCCATGACAACTCATAGAGGGGAACAGCCCTTCATGTGTACACTTTGTGGCAACAGCTTTAGTAAAAAATGTCTTCTGAAGCAGCACATGATGATTCATACAGGGGAAAGGCCATTTAGCTGTACAGATTGTGGCAACAGCTTTAGTGACACAAGGGATCTGAAGCAGCACATGAGGGTTCATACATGTGAAAAACCCTATAGCTGTACAGTTTGTGGCAACAGCTTTAGTCAGAGAAGTGGTCTGAAGCGGCATATGAAGATACATACAGGCGAAAAGCCCTTTTCATGTAAAGTTTGTGGTAAAGGCTGTACTCAAAAGGGTGATCTAAAAACACACATGAGGACTCATACAGGTGAAAAGCCATTTTCTTGTACAGTGTGTGGTAAAGGCTGTACTCAAAAGGGTGATCTAAAAAGACACATGAGGACTCATACAGGCGAAAAGCCCTTTACTTGTAAAGTTTGTGGTAAAGGCTGTGCTCAAAAGGGTGATCTAAAAACACACATGAGGACTCATACAGGTGAAAAGCCATTTTCTTGTACAGTGTGTGGTAAAGGCTGTACTCAAAAGGGTGAACTAAACAGTCACATGATGACTCATACAGGTGAAAAGCCATTTTCTTGTACAGTGTGTGGTAAAGGCTGTACTCACAAGGGTAATCTAAAAAAAACACATGATGACTCATACAGGTGAAAAGCCCTTTTCTTGTTCAGTATGTGGTAAAGGCTGTGTTAGCACAAGTGATCTAAAAAAGCACATGATGATGCATACAGGTGAAAAGCCCTTTTCCTGTAAAGTTTGTGGTAAAGGCTGGGCTCACAAGGGCGATCTAAAAAGACACATGAGGACTCATACAGGGGCTTCTAGCCTTTAGTTTAAGTTAGTCACACAGACACATATATGATCATTCAGTCTTATCCAGGATGAGAATGATAAAGCATAGAGATAATCTGACAATCGACATGACTGAAGAAAATAAACATTAATAGTTTCTCGTGATGGATTTTTATTTTATCTTGTGTATGGATCTTATTTTCTATTCAACATGATGGAATTTCTTTTTGTATTGTAGTTTTTTTTACATTTATTTATCTTTATAGCATTATTCCCTCCAGCTCATTTACTTATTCAGTTACTGGTAGTACAATATGAGCATCACTGTGTCTGTCCACATTTGTCAGGATTTAACAAGTCATATTCATTCATATTCATGCAATCATTATGTTCATTGATATGCAGTAAATAATAGTGCAGTAAAATGCTGACAAACTACTGGGTTTGTGTAACTGTTCACTGTGTGTTGCCATGTGTATTGTTTAGATTGTTACAATAATAGCCAACAAAGGTTGTACAATTGCTTAATTCACATTGTTGTGTAACAATAAAATGGTCTTGGTAACATTATCTTGTGACCTAAATGGCCAATGTCAAACTCTTAACATATGCCACTAAACTACTAGGGTGGGAACGGCAAGCTTTTAAAAATGAGAATATGCATTTATTGGAGGATCAGCATCATGAAGAGATGATTTAGGTTTATTTGTTTGAAAGGCATTTTTCCAAAACATAGGCCAGTAGGCCATTAATTAGGACAATGCCAATGTGTGAAATTGCTATTGCTGTTGTTAACTAGTTGTACGAACGCTTGTTTTCTATTGCTGTATTGTTTATTGGATTATTGGATTGTTTATTGGATATTGTTTAGTCGATACACTTATTTGTTTTAGCTCATGCTCATTTGATTTAGCTATTTTGTCTCATCTGTTTAAGGAAATAGGTAGCTGATATATTGCACTTTTACCTTAGCGCTAGGTATACTCTTGGTTGCTTGTTTTTGCAGAAAATGCACTAAAGACTTCTGGTGATTAGTAGTTTTCGTTCCCTACCTATGTTGAATACACTTATTGTAAGTCGCTTTGGATAAAAGCGTCTGCTAAATGACTGTAATGTAATGTAATGTAATGCTATAAAGTTCTCATATGCAGGTTTAACTATGTAAGGTAAAATATGGGGATGAAACACGGCTTAAGTTATTTGTCACCTTTAAGGTGTTGTTGCTGGAGGCTCAATCCTTCCCAGCCTAAATAATTGTAATGCAAATGTCTGGCGGGGGCTATATGCTCACTAGTCACTACTTATCATAATGAAAGGAATACATGCAAATGATTTGGCCCATCCATTCTCACCTGTCCATTAACAATGGGACAAGTGTCCAAAACAGTCTACAACATTCACTACCTGTGTTTTCTAATGATTAGATACATAGAGTTTAAGACCCTACAACCAGAAATAATGTATTCATGTGTGTAAACTGGCACGGATGAATTTAAAGGTGGTGTAAGGGATATGTTTAGCTAAACTAAGTGTTACATAGCTTTGTATTCCAATAGTAATCACTGACATAGAGTGTTTGTTCATTAACTGGGATCTCTGTGTTTCTCCAGCACAGAAAATAAAATGTCAGGTCAGGATACCAATTTTGTTCAATCAGCAGACAACTCATGCAGGATACAGGATAAACAAGTAAAAGTGATGAAACAGGAAGATTAACAAAACACATTAGTAACTGCCTGGAACAATATAAAACAGACGCTGATAAATGGGTTCTTTCTCCTTATTGCTTTCCCACCTGAAACTAAATATTTTATGTTTATTAAATTGAGCTGAGGAGACCCCGAACAAGCATTATATCAATGATTACTATCAGAATATAGGGCTTTAACAGAACATGTTTTGTTTCTACAACAATAACAGTTGGAAGTCAGTAATTATTGGTTTTAATAAATTACAATTTAATTCTTACACTGGGTAGGTTTTGGGTGATAGTTTTTAGACATGAATCATCATTTAATAAAATAGTTTCAATCAAGCATAAAATGCATGTTATTAAATCACCAGACTGTGTGTAGCCTACTGGATAGCAAGAGGACATGCACTTTGACCGTTTTCTGTTCACGTTACTGATTCAGTGACATTCACTCATTCAGTGTGTGTACTTAGGGGTGTGATATTGTAGGCTACCTGGATGATTTTGTAGCAACAAATAATGGACAAACACATCATGAGTGTATTTCTAAAAAATACACCAGACAACAGCACAACATTCAGCTAAAATGTTACAGGCTAGTGATGAAAGAACAATGTTTCCAGATTTGATGTGCTATGTTAATGTTCATGTTAGCCCAGGGCCATTGAAGCATCTTAGCTCCCCCCACTTCCATTACTCTGCTCTGATTGGTTGAATTAAAGGTGTGAAAGACACTCCTCAGGTATAAGTACCATAACGTTGTTGTAGTCTATGTTGTTTGTGCTTTCAGCAAATTCAGAGACAAGACAGAGAACCAGACCTTTCATCCCATTTCCAAGGGTTTGACTTTGAGGAAGAAGTTTACAAGAAGGTAATAGGTTGCACACTGTAATTGTGTGGTTGAGACATTGCACTTTACCTTAGTCAAAGAGTGAGCCTTTGTATTGGTTTATACAAACTACTAACCTTGAAGATGCCATCTGTTGAAACATTTGTATCTAATATCAAATCAAATAGTACACATTTGCACCGTGGATCAGAGCTGTGCAACCTCTATCATTTTAAAATGTGTTTAATACCAAGCCATTTATCATTACAGATGAGCCGACCGCTGGAAGTTGAGCAGTCCTGTAGAGAACCCAAAAGGAGGAAGGTTGAGCACCAGGTTTGTAATGTGTGTGTTATGGCATGACTATTACAATGTCTTATCTATCTATTATCTTGTGTGTAAGTTGTTTTTTAATTAGATAAGTTGCATTTATGTTTGTTTTTTACAGGTGAATGCAACAGCGGTAGTGTTGAAGGCGTGTTCCATCCCTCTATCACGTGTACGGTTTAACAGTGGACTGTTGGATGTGAAGGATGAAAAAGTTCCATTGGATTGTTCTAACCCTGTGGAACACACTGCTGTTCCAAAAAGGAAAACGGTAATTTGCATGCAAATTCTATCTGTTGGTTGAGGCCTTCTTATATCACATTGAACCGTAGCACCGGAAAAAGCTCACAACTAGTTGCATGTCAGTGTGTGAGAGCTTGTATGTCAGTTACGTATGTTCAGTCAAGAGATGCATTTTCAACGTATATTCAACGCGTTGTCAACATGTTATTTGTGGTGAAGAGATTTTATGTATTGGTCATAAACGATGGGTCCCCTTGACCTTCAAGTAGCTTGGGAACACCAGCCAATTAAATATTAAGGTGTGTTTAAGTGGTTTAGTTTTTGTGGCCCATAACTATAATGCTGTTTTTCTTCAATCAGAAACCAAATGTAGAAGAGAAATCCGCTGCCTCCAAGAGGAGACTGGCTTTGATAAAATATTGAATGTATGAATTGTGAAACAATGGAAAAAAAACTTTGTTTTGTTTACGTAGATAATTCAACTGTTGTTTCCTTTTTTTTCTGTAGGTGTCCTCAAAGCCATCACCTGCCAGGGACTTGAAACTGGTTATAAAGGAAGAGAGTCTTTGTATGCCGTGCACAGGATACACCAAAGGTGAGAGCGATGATGATTGGTGTTCAGAAAAAAGTGCAACCGGTTGATTTCAGTCATGTGGACACGTGACATCATTGAAATACAGTTTAATTGGTACTAAGCTCTACCATTCTATGTATTCATTCACATTTGGATGTGTTCAGCATGCATACTGAGGACAAGCACCCAAATATGATGGGCATTAATGCCTGTATGCATTCAATATATTTTGTATATTGAATCTGTATGCATTCAATATATCCTTCCTTTGTTATGACACATCACAGGTTCAGTGCCACATTGGCAAATACAAATGGTTAACATTATTGGAATAAATTGGTTCTAAATGTATCATATGAGAATCGTGACTTAACTATCATGTTATTTTCCTCCTCCTAGACTGTGTCCCTGTATGTAAAGACAAGTCTTCACCTGAACAGAAGGAGAGGGGCCACAGACTGATCAAGAAGGAACCAGAATATACACAGATTAAAGAGGAACAGGAGGAGCTATTCCAAACACAAGAGGATTTCCAATTAGAGGCTGATGGGACAATGTTGACATTACTAACAGTGAAGAGTGAAGATGTTGAAAAAAGAGAAACAATCCCTCCAGCCAACACCTCATCTGCACACAAAACAATGCAAGCTTGTGCGGAGGACAGTGGTGCATCACAATCAACTAGTGATGCTCAGCTCCTCTCTTCGCACTGTTCTGAATCTGATACTGAAGACAGTGATGAGTGGGAGGAGACCAGGGAAGCCCCGTCCATTTTAAACACACTGCAATCACACAAGACACACACTGTGGCAGGACAAATACCGTCTATGAGCAACAAACCGTTCCACAGTGTGAAATCATCAAAACAAATTCCATCATGACAACTCATAGAGGGGAACAGCCCTTCATGTGTACACTTTGTGGCAACAGCTTTAGTAAAAAATATCTTCTGAAGAAGCACATGAGGATTCATACAGGGGAAAGGCCATTTAGCTGTAAACTTTGTGGCAGCAGCTTTAGTCTAAATGCAAATTTGAAGAGGCACATGCAAATTCATACAGGGGAAAAGCCCTTTAGCTGTCTTGTTTGTGGCAACCACTTTGGTCACATGAGTGATCTTAAGCGGCACATGAGGATTCATACAGGGGAAAGGCCCTATAGCTGTACAGATTGTGGCAACAGCTTTAGTGACACAGGGGATCTGAAGCAGCACATGAGGGTTCATACAGGTGAAAAACCCTATAGCTGTACAGTTTGTGGCAACAGCTTTAGTCAGAGAAGTGGCCTGAAGCAGCACGTGATGATTCATACAGGCGATAAACCCTATAGCTGTACAGTTTGTGGCAACAGCTTTAGTCAGAGAAGTGGTCTGAAGCAGCATATGAAGATACATACAGGCGAAAAGCCCTTTTCATGTAAAGTTTGTGGTAAAGGCTGTACTCAAAAGAGTGATCTAAAAACACACATGAGGACTCATACAGGTGAAAAGCCATTTTCTTGTACAGTGTGTGGTAAAGGCTGTACTCAAAAGGGTAATCTAAAAAAACACATGATGACTCATACAGGTGAAATGACCTTTGCCTGTACAGTTTGTGGTAAAGGCTGGGCTCACAAGGGTAATCTAAAAAAACACATGATGACTCATACAGGTGAAAAGCCCTCTTCTTGTTCAGTATGTGGTAAAGGCTGTGTTAGCACAAGTGATCTAAAAAAGCACATGATGAAAAAGCACAGGTGAAAAGCCCTTTTCCTGTAAAGTGTGTGGTAAAGGCTGCGTTCAAAAGGGTCATCTAAAAAGACACATGAGGACTCATACAGGGGCTTCTAGCCTTTAGTTTAAGTTAGTCACACAGACACACATATGATCATTCAGTCTTATCCAGGATGAGAATGATAAAGCGTAGAGATAATCTGACAATCGACATGACAGAAAATAAACATTATCATGATGGATTTTTATTTAATCTTGTGTATGGATCTTATTTTCTATTCAACATGATGGAATTTCATTTTTTATTGTATTTTTTTTACATTTATTTATCTTAAATAAATAAATGTTTTTTTTTACATTTATTTATCTTTATAGCATTATTCCCTCCAGCTCATTTACTTATTCAGTTACTGGTAGTACAATATGAGCATCACTGTGTCTGTCCACATTTGTCAGGATTTAACAAGTCATATTCATTCATATTCATGCAATCATTATGTTCATTGATATGCAGTAAATAATAGTGCAGTAAAATGCTGACAAACTACTGGGTTTGTGTAACTGTTCACTGTGTGTTGCCATGTGTATTGTTTAGATTGTTACAATAATAGCCAACAAAGGTTGTACAATTGCTTAATTCACATTGTTGTGTAACAATAAAATGGTCTTGGTAACATTATCTTGTGACCTAAATGGCCAATGTCAAACTCTTAACATATGCCACTAAACTACTAGGGTGGGAACGGCAAGCTTTTAAAAATGAGAATATGCATTTATTGGAGGATCAGCATCATGAAGAGATGATTTAGGTTTATTTGTTTGAAAGGCATTTTTCCAAAACATAGGCCAGTAGGCCATTAATTAGGACAATGCCAATGTGTGAAATTGCTATTGCTGTTGTTAACTAGTTGTACGAACGCTTGTTTTCTATTGCTGTATTGTTTATTGGATTATTGGATTGTTTATTGGATATTGTTTAGTCGATACACTTATTTGTTTTAGCTCATGCTCATTTGATTTAGCTATTTTGTCTCATCTGTTTAAGGAAATAGGTAGCTGATATATTGCACTTTTACCTTAGCGCTAGGTATACTCTTGGTTGCTTGTTTTTGCAGAAAATGCACTAAAGACTTCTGGTGATTAGTAGTTTTCGTTCCCTACCTATGTTGAATACACTTATTGTAAGTCGCTTTGGATAAAAGCGTCTGCTAAATGACTGTAATGTAATGTAATGTAATGCTATAAAGTTCTCATATGCAGGTTTAACTATGTAAGGTAAAATATGGGGATGAAACACGGCTTAAGTTATTTGTCACCTTTAAGGTGTTGTTGCTGGAGGCTCAATCCTTCCCAGCCTAAATAATTGTAATGCAAATGTCTGGCGGGGGCTATATGCTCACTAGTCACTACTTATCATAATGAAAGGAATACATGCAAATGATTTGGCCCATCCATTCTCACCTGTCCATTAACAATGGGACAAGTGTCCAAAACAGTCTACAACATTCACTACCTGTGTTTTCTAATGATTAGATACATAGAGTTTAAGACCCTACAACCAGAAATAATGTATTCATGTGTGTAAACTGGCACGGATGAATTTAAAGGTGGTGTAAGGGATATGTTTAGCTAAACTAAGTGTTACATAGCTTTGTATTCCAATAGTAATCACTGACATAGAGTGTTTGTTCATTAACTGGGATCTCTGTGTTTCTCCAGCACAGAAAATAAAATGTCAGGTCAGGATACCAATTTTGTTCAATCAGCAGACAACTCATGCAGGATACAGGATAAACAAGTAAAAGTGATGAAACAGGAAGATTAACAAAACACATTAGTAACTGCCTGGAACAATATAAAACAGACGCTGATAAATGGGTTCTTTCTCCTTATTGCTTTCCCACCTGAAACTAAATATTTTATGTTTATTAAATTGAGCTGAGGAGACCCCGAACAAGCATTATATCAATGATTACTATCAGAATATAGGGCTTTAACAGAACATGTTTTGTTTCTACAACAATAACAGTTGGAAGTCAGTAATTATTGGTTTTAATAAATTACAATTTAATTCTTACACTGGGTAGGTTTTGGGTGATAGTTTTTAGACATGAATCATCATTTAATAAAATAGTTTCAATCAAGCATAAAATGCATGTTATTAAATCACCAGACTGTGTGTAGCCTACTGGATAGCAAGAGGACATGCACTTTGACCGTTTTCTGTTCACGTTACTGATTCAGTGACATTCACTCATTCAGTGTGTGTACTTAGGGGTGTGATATTGTAGGCTACCTGGATGATTTTGTAGCAACAAATAATGGACAAACACATCATGAGTGTATTTCTAAAAAATACACCAGACAACAGCACAACATTCAGCTAAAATGTTACAGGCTAGTGATGAAAGAACAATGTTTCCAGATTTGATGTGCTATGTTAATGTTCATGTTAGCCCAGGGCCATTGAAGCATCTTAGCTCCCCCCACTTCCATTACTCTGCTCTGATTGGTTGAATTAAAGGTGTGAAAGACACTCCTCAGGTATAAGTACCATAACGTTGTTGTAGTCTATGTTGTTTGTGCTTTCAGCAAATTCAGAGACAAGACAGAGAACCAGACCTTTCATCCCATTTCCAAGGGTTTGACTTTGAGGAAGAAGTTTACAAGAAGGTAATAGGTTGCACACTGTAATTGTGTGGTTGAGACATTGCACTTTACCTTAGTCAAAGAGTGAGCCTTTGTATTGGTTTATACAAACTACTAACCTTGAAGATGCCATCTGTTGAAACATTTGTATCTAATATCAAATCAAATAGTACACATTTGCACCGTGGATCAGAGCTGTGCAACCTCTATCATTTTAAAATGTGTTTAATACCAAGCCATTTATCATTACAGATGAGCCGACCGCTGGAAGTTGAGCAGTCCTGTAGAGAACCCAAAAGGAGGAAGGTTGAGCACCAGGTTTGTAATGTGTGTGTTATGGCATGACTATTACAATGTCTTATCTATCTATTATCTTGTGTGTAAGTTGTTTTTTAATTAGATAAGTTGCATTTATGTTTGTTTTTTACAGGTGAATGCAACAGCGGTAGTGTTGAAGGCGTGTTCCATCCCTCTATCACGTGTACGGTTTAACAGTGGACTGTTGGATGTGAAGGATGAAAAAGTTCCATTGGATTGTTCTAACCCTGTGGAACACACTGCTGTTCCAAAAAGGAAAACGGTAATTTGCATGCAAATTCTATCTGTTGGTTGAGGCCTTCTTACATCACATTGAACCGTAGCACCGGAAAAAGCTCACAACTAGTTGCATGTCAGTGTGTGAGAGCTTGTATGTCAGTTACGTATGTTCAGTCAAGAGATGCATTTTCAACGTATATTCAACGCGTTGTCAACATGTTATTTGTGGTGAAGAGATTTTATGTATTGGTCATAAACGATGGGTCCCCTTGACCTTCAAGTAGCTTGGGAACACCAGCCAATTAAATATTAAGGTGTGTTTAAGTGGTTTAGTTTTTGTGGCCCATAACTATAATGCTGTTTTTCTTCAATCAGAAACCAAATGTAGAAGAGAAATCCGCTGCCTCCAAGAGGAGACTGGCTTTGATAAAATATTGAATGTATGAATTGTGAAACAATGGAAAAAAAACTTTGTTTTGTTTACGTAGATAATTCAACTGTTGTTTCCTTTTTTTTCTGTAGGTGTCCTCAAAGCCATCACCTGCCAGGGACTTGAAACTGGTTATAAAGGAAGAGAGTCTTTGTATGCCGTGCACAGGATACACCAAAGGTGAGAGCGATGATGATTGGTGTTCAGAAAAAAGTGCAACCGGTTGATTTCAGTCATGTGGACACGTGACATCATTGAAATACAGTTTAATTGGTACTAAGCTCTACCATTCTATGTATTCATTCACATTTGGATGTGTTCAGCATGCATACTGAGGACAAGCACCCAAATATGATGGGCATTAATGCCTGTATGCATTCAATATATTTTGTATATTGAATCTGTATGCATTCAATATATCCTTCCTTTGTTATGACACATCACAGGTTCAGTGCCACATTGGCAAATACAAATGGTTAACATTATTGGAATAAATTGGTTCTAAATGTATCATATGAGAATCGTGACTTAACTATCATGTTATTTTCCTCCTCCTAGACTGTGTCCCTGTATGTAAAGACAAGTCTTCACCTGAACAGAAGGAGAGGGGCCACAGACTGATCAAGAAGGAACCAGAATATACACAGATTAAAGAGGAACAGGAGGAGCTATTCCAAACACAAGAGGATTTCCAATTAGAGGCTGATGGGACAATGTTGACATTACTAACAGTGAAGAGTGAAGATGTTGAAAACAGAGAAACAATCCCTCCAGCCAACACCTCATCTGCCCACAAAACAATGCAAGCTTGTGCGGAGGACAGTGATATATCACAATCAACTAGTGATGCTCAGCTCCTCTCTTCACACTGTTCTGAATCTGATACTGAAGACAGTGATGAGTGGGAGGAGACCAGGGAAGCCCCATCCATTTTAAACACACTGCAATCACACAAGACACAAACTGTGGAAGGACAAAGACCGTCTATGAGCAACAAACTGTTCCACAGTGTGAAATCATCAAAACAAATTCCATCCATGACAACTCATATTGGGGAAATGCCCTTCATGTGTACACTTTGTGGCAACAGCTTTAGTAAAAAATACCTTCTGAAGCAGCACATGAGGATTCATGCAGGGAAAAAGCCCTTTAGCTGTACAGATTGTGGCAACAGCTTTAATAACGCAAGGGATCTGAAGCGGCACATGAGGGTTCATACAGGTGAAAAACCCTATAGCTGTACAGTTTGCGCCAACAGCTTCAGTCAGAGAAGTGGTCTGAAGCAGCACATGATGATTCACACAGGGGATAAACCCTATAGCTGTACAGTTTGTGGCAGCAGCTTTAGTCAAACACGTATTCTGAAGCAGCATATGAAGATACATACAGGGGAAAAACACTTTATCTGTACAGTTTGTGGCAAAAGCTTTTGTCAAAGTAGTCATCTGAAGCAGCACATGATGATACATACGAGGGGAAAACCCTATAGCTGTACAATTTGTGGCAACAGCTTCAGTCACAAGGGTAGTCTGAAGCAGCATATGAGGATTCATATGGGGGAAAAGCCCTTTAGCTGTACATTTTGTGGCAACAGCTTTAGTCAAAAGGAACATTTGAAGAGGCACATGAGAATCCATACAGGGGAAAAGCCATTTATCTGTATAGTGTGTGGCAAAAGCTTTAAACAGACATGCAATTTGAAGATGCACATGAGGATGCATTCCAAGGGAAAGCCCTAGCTGTACAGTTTTTGGCATCAGCTATAGTCTTTAAAAAAAACTGAAGCAGCACATGAGGAATCATATAGGAGAAAAGCCCTTTAGCTGTGTAATTTTTTTCAGTTTTAGAAAAATTAAAATAAATACAAAATCAAATTAGAGCAGCATGAGGGTTCAGATAGAGGGAAAGCCTCATGGTTGTACATTATGTAGCAGAAGCTTTGTCCTGTTCCGAAGTCTGAAAATATGCACGAGGAGCAATCATTCTAGTACTGTTTGACGATGCCACAGATGCTAAGGCAGAGTGCCTTATAATGTCTTACAACTATGAGTATTAACATGTAAGTGTCATTATAAACCTGTTTGTAATGTATTATGACTGCATTATGAGTACTTATGAGTGCTTATAACTGTAATTATACAGTGCTATATGCATATCACAATGCATTTATACTTGACCTTATCAGTCATTGTAGAATGCTTTATAATGTGTTATGATTATTGTTATAAAGAATTATGAATATTTATGAGCTCTTATAACTATAATTATACAGTGTTATAAGCAGATTATAATGTACTATAAGTATGTTTATAAGGCATTATACATGGTATGCATAGCAAGTGTTACCGATAAGGTTTAACTTGTTTACATTATTTTAAAAGTTTTAACTTATGTGGCTGGGGACCGTGTGGAAGCCCCCTGAATGACCATTGTATGTCCCCGCCGGACCACATTTTGAGGTTGAATACTTTGTCCACCACTGGTTGTGAGCTTTTTTATCTGTATTTTCAGCTTTATATTTTATATATTTGTTTGATATTTGATTGCAAAATTGCAATGTGACACAGTGAGTGAGGGAGGGAAGGAGATTTCATTCAGGCCTAACTGTCCACCATCAGAAAGTGTGGAATGCACCTGAATGGTAATGATACATAAACCTTACAGTACATTGATGTTTGGTAGGTAGTGATGTGCCGATACCACATTCTTTCAATTTGATACGATACCGATACTTTTGGGGTAGATTTTTCGATACCGATACCGGAAGTAAAAAAGAAATGTGTGTTATTTTCAACAACAAAAAAAAAAACTACAGTTGAAGGAAAATCACAAGACACGCGTGGCCGTTAATACATGTATTACAAAAAGTATAAAAAGTATAGTATAAAAGTTATAAATCATAAATAAGTATAACATATATATATCAATAAAAAAATCTGATACCAAAATATTACAAACTTTAAATAAATACAACATAAAAAAAGACTATATAATAATAATATTCCAATTGGTCATATACAATACCAAAGTGCCACACAGCAGCAACACCAGCAATCGTTTTTTTTAAACTGTGCTTGGACAAAAACACACCATTACACCTTTTTTAAGTTGCAACCTATTTTACAGTCTATGGTTGCAACTAATAGTCCAGTAGCTTAACCCAATTTTTTTTTACATTATCGAAACGAAGCGGATAAAAGCGTTTTGAAGATAACGCAAAGTGTTGAAAACAATCTTGAAATCTGAAAAGGGGCGGGACCTATATGGGAAGTTGCATCATGAATGATCCAAGGAGTCCAGGGAAAAAAGATTGTTGATGCTATGACCTACGGTTCAAGAGTTATTGAGCAAGAAGTGAATCGGCCTATTTGTTTTTATGGATATTGATATGGATAATTGTATGGATAATTGTCAAAATAAAGTTTGGTACCCAAGGCTAGAATCCATCAGTAGGTCCTAAAGAAGCCTCATAAAAAATGTGGCACTTTTATCCACATTGTTTTTCGTTTCAGCAGCAACAACAGCAGTTTCACTGTGCTGGGACAAAAACAAAACCAAGTCACCTCATTACCCGTTTATTTTTTTCATGACGAACCATGTAGCAAGTTTTTTTTAAATGTTTTACCCCTTTTACAAATACAAAATAAAACTATAAAGGCTCCTTGTCATTTATTTTCTTTTTTAGCTTTTTCAGTGCTCTTAGTGAGCACTTTCTTTGCCAGTTTGCTGAGCAGTGGGAGTGAGTCCTAATTTTTCTCCCACCAAACCAAAGGGTCTTCACCAATGGCGCCAAAGGGTCTTCCATGTATCGGCGCATTTGAATGTATGCGTCCGTGTTAACTGTGCGATTTCCTTCAAAAGCCAATACACGCATGTCAAACTCTTGCCATAACCCTGAAGTAGCAGGTGACCCTTGCAACACTGATGAGGTTGATACACTAACAGAGGGTTCACTGGAGACTGGGGCATTAACCGGCAAGGTGTTCTGTGTGGAGTTTCTGCATGTCACCAATGAGCTTTGACTTAATGGCTTCCACATTTGCATTATCAGAAAACACAACATTTTTAAATCCAATATCTAAAAACGTGCTGGCTGCAAGGGTCGAGTTCTGCTCCCTGCTTGGAAACCGCTGCCTGCAGTTTTCTGCAAGCTGTGAAGCCAGAGCGTTACCATTCGGCCCAGCAGACACACTTGCTCTTTGGAGGAGAGACATCAGAGGCATAATTTCCAAAATGGTGACATATTTCTCAGCAGAAACCTCTTTAGTGGCCTCTTCAAAAGTCTTGCAGGCTTGAATGGCTTGGCATATCTGAGCCCATATTCTTCTTCACTCATACAGAGGTTGGTTTTACCCAGAATGCATAGTGCTGTTGTAACAGCTTGCTGCTGGCCAGCCAATCTCTCCATCATGTACGATACACTATTCCATCTTGTCTCGACTGACTGAATTAATATTTTCGACTTGCAACCCAAATGCAATTTGTTGTGCTTTCAACTTCTCCATAGCTTTGGTGCTATGGTGGAAGTACCCAACAATAGCGCTACACCTTTCGATTGTGGACACCAAACTCTGGTCAGCCTTGATCCTCCTTCACTACTAAGTTGAGGGGAATGGGCATAACATGGAATGTGTTTCCACATGTTTTGCTTTACAGCTTTTACCATGTTAGAACCATTGTCGGTAACAACTGCATGGATTCTATCGCTAATGCCCCAGTCTTCAGCTACTTGGTTGAGTATAATAGCATTATTGTCACCCATGTGATGGACAGTAACATGGACTGTCTCCAGGTTGCACGCCTGCATCTGCCATTTTTTCGTCTACGAAATGCGCTGTCACGGTCTGTTGCCGTGACGGCTCCTAACAGTCGCCTCTATACGGTCACGTCAGTACTGCTGTATGGGGCCAAGACATGGATGCTCACAGCACAACAGGAAAAGGCCCTTGACGGAATTTGCACAAGAAGGCTTTGCGAATGGTACTTGGTGTCACGTGGGCAAACCACATTGAAAAGTGGGCCTCTACACAGGCCTCCCATAGGTCACATATAAGGTCAGAGAGAGAAAGATGAGGCTGGCTGGGCACTGTGTCAGGTACCCGGAACTGGTGGCGAGAAAACGGACTCTGTGGGAGCCAATCCAAGGCACAGCTCGGAGGGGAAAGAGGTGCACCACCTACGTAGAGACACTGCGGCGCGACAGCGGAGCTAACAACGCAATGCTCAAGACCCTGATGCTAGACAGGAAGGTGTGAAGGGCAACGATTCAGGAGTCCCGACTCTCGAGTTGATGTTGGCTAGTCCGCACTCTCGCATCGCATCATCATTTAAAGACTGTCCAATTACAGAGAATGGAGCAAGGCTGGGCAAACTTTTTGGGAACAAGATCTACTTAGTCGTTTTCCAAGGCTGGTGAGATCTACCATCACTGGAGTGTGAAAACCGCCACTGCTGATAATTAGTATACTGTAAATGCGAACGCGGAAGGAGGCGCGGCGAAGCCGTGCCTCCGACCAAGTGGAGCTTACTATGTAACCGTGCTCGGGTTGTGTGTGTGTGTGTCTGTGTGCATTCTGTGTGCATGCACTGCCTGTGTGCAGCCGCCAGAGTGCGCCAGAGTTCAGGAATTTAGACAATGCTCTGATTAAAATGCACAACAGCCTGCAAAACACACACACACACACACACACACACACACACACACACACACACACAATGTCAATGTTCTCTCCCCATCACGGTGAAATAACACGGATTACAAGTCCGTAAATACACAATATTTTCGAGCTGCGTTCGCTTCCAGCGTTCGCGCGTCTTACTTGTCATAGAATAAGTCTATGATTGCGCACGCACGCACACACACACACACACACACACACACACACACACACACACACACACACACACACACACACACACACACGCACGCACGCACGCACGCACGTGCACACACACAGGTTTGTATTACTATACTTGTGAGGACATCAACATTTTAGGACGCCGATTTTATGAATTCCATTTTGATATTTTTGGGCCATTTTAACCGTAAGCACAAAAATTGCAGATCTACAAGCTCACAACGCATTGTGCTGCGACACGTTGTGAGCTTGTAAATCGGCTATTTTTCGGTGCACGACACAAGCGAACAACTAAGTATAAATCAGGAATGACTCTATCTCTAATCCCTAAACCTTACTTCTAAATGCCTAATCCTAACACATGACATTTGGTCCCCACGCACAAGTGAGTAGGTTTGGTGTTATTTTACTGCACCGCAAATAAAAGAGTGTCCTTAGAGTCATCATGATGTGTCCTTCAGAAATGAAACCCATTGGCCATTAAAATACTGTAGTTTATTTTGACATACCTACATTTGGGTTATTTTGTATCAAGAATGCATTGTTTTGATGCATTGTTGCCCATCCCTCTCTGTATTACAGACAGTGTACAAATAGACCTACAGTAACATCCATGTGTCCTTGTTAATTAATTAATGTCAGCATGTTTTTAAACAATCTCTGGGGCCTTGGAAATTAATTAATTTCCAACATTGCACCTGTCGAGCCACTATTTCATCACCCCTGGCACTATTTCATCACCCCTGGGCCAGATGTCATCAGTGGTAAACACACACCTGCCTTTGCTTGCCCAGCTCATGTTTAATTTGTACCCACCTGGGTATAGTCTGGTGTTGCCAGACGATCAGAGATATCTGCCTACTGATACGTTTGGACACCCCCTCCCCCCTCTACCAATGTAGAGGGGGCACGTGTCCTGGTCCTGGGGGCACGTGTCCTGGGACACGTGCTCCACCGGCCAAGCTACTGCTGCAACGAGCAGCTACACGGAGGCCCCAAAACTGACTACAGGGGTGACTACAAGAAGAAGAGGGGAACATATAGCTCTATCTCCGGGGGAGATGGCGGACAATGTCTCTCCCCCCTCACTTCCTCCGGTTCTGGGGGCTGGGGGGAGCAGTGTGGACTCGGGACACGTGCTCCACCGCCCGTTGAAAAGACAAAGGACTTTGCACATTTCACATTTAAAAAATGTTGTAAATGTATACTTTCCTGTCTGTGTTTCAAAAAAAAGTTTCAATGCCAAGACCGCCTGTTTCATTCAGGGGCAGGGCTAATAGAAATGAAAAAGAAACAAACCCAGAACATGAGGGACATGAGGCCAGAGTCTAGGGGGTCCCACAGACCCCCCGAGACAATGGGACAGGTATTTTCCAACGAAAGAGGACTGAAACATCCTCTTTCTGTCCCTGTCCAGCCATTGCGCCACGCCAGGGACAGAATCTTACACACCTCCCTATCAGCAAAACTGTCAGTATGGATACAGTGCGGAGCACCACAGTGGGTGCAGCGCACAATATATGCTACAGTTCGCTTCGAGGCCCCCAGCAGTCAGAGAAATACTTTTCTCACAGGCACGGGGTCAGGCGGGCGATGTTTTACAGGCAGAAATACTCTCCCTGCTAGACAAGCAAGCGATACAAATAGTGCCCACTGCCCAGGGACCAGGCGAACAGCGGGTTCTATTTCCGCTACTTTCTGGTGAAAAAGAAAGGGGGGGGGGGCTGCGTCCGATACTGGACCTAAGGTCACTCAAAAGCGTGCAAATTCAGGATGTTGACGAATTCGTCTCTGCTCCGCATGATACGTTTACATCGATAGACCTGAAGGATGCCTATATCCATATACCCATTTACCCGCCACACAGAATGTTTATGAGATTCGGTTTTCGGGGACAGACCTACCAATACACGGTGCTGCCATTTGGAATGTCACTCAGCCCCAGAGTATTCGTCAAATGCTCGCAGGTTGCGATCGCCCCTCTGAGGAGAGAGGGCATTCATATAGCGGTGTACATAGATGACTGGTTGCTGCAGGCCGACTCGAGGGTCTAAGCGCAGCAGCACATGCAGAGAGTGGTGTCCCACCTTCTGGGATTGGGTTTCAAAATCAACTACGAGAAAAAAAGATGGCATCGCAGAAAAGCGGCTTTCATAGGCATAACGCTAGACCCGCTCACAGCCAGTCTTTCACCAGAGAGAGTCCAGTCCTTCCTGTCCTGTCTAGCACAATTTCGAACGGGCCGATGGGTCACCTTGAAATTATGCATAAGGCAAACGCTTAAGCGTGTGCCTTACAACCGCAAGGTGGCCAGTTCAAGACTCACTTCATGCAGACTTCATTTAAAGTGCATTGCAAACAACATGACTGTATCAATGAATACATGTGCAATTGTTAAAGGTAACATGAAATGCTTCTTTGAGTGAGTATGTTTTTGCAATGTATACTTCATTGTGAAAATAGCCGATCTACAACCTCACAACTTTTCAGATAGCAACGCTTTGTGAGCTTGTAGATCGTCTACTTTCACTAATTTCTGTTCCGAGGAGACAAAAAATGTCTTTATTGGTAAATGCTTTGTGAACCAGTGATCTAGAGTAGTTAGCGAAACAGAGGCTTGGTTCATCACGAACGGAAAAACGTATATATATATATCAACAGACAGTGCCAGGGCAGCCATATCTCTAGCTCAATGAGAAGAGAGGCAGCCTGTGAGTCTGGAGGTCGCTGGTTCGATCCCTGTCCCTGATGACGAGTTGAGGTGTTTGTGATTTGGCATTAGGTTTACGCATAGTGTTTCTTGAGGTTAGGGGTAGGCATAGTTTTACTGGGGTTAGTGAGGGTGGGTGAGAGGTGTCATTACAAAAAAACATGACCTTGTTAAGCTCAGTCTTCTATGTTTCTATGGCTTATTGTGCATATTACTTATAGTTTCTTCTCTCTGCAATCCCTGGCCCGTGTTATCGCTGCTAGCAGCTATATGTATTATTATTATTGTTGTTATTGTTGTTAATAATCCATGCATGCATGTGATCCACCCTGGTGAGATAGAATCATTAACATATTACAGGACAAATACAACATTATTTTCATATGACTGGATTGCTAATGTATGTTAAGCCCTGCCTCTACTTCTGCCTCTGCCACAGAGGGTTGTTGTGAAAGATTACGTAGTGACACAGGGGATGCCATAGCACTGTGTATAAAACGTAGCAACTGGACAAGGGAGTGGTCAGACAGAGGTGGGGAGTCATGAGGGCTTCTCTAGACACACTCCTGCTTTCATACATGTATTTGACCTTGATAATGTTCTCTTCATTCTCTGCTGTGTCTTCCTCACCTTCCTCTTCTTGTGAGTTACAGGCACGGTTTCATCTCAGCAGAATGTATAAGGCCGGAGACATTGTTCTGGGTGGCACGTTTCCCATCACCGTCGAGCCTGTCTTCCCTGACTTGTCTTTCACCTCGAAGCCACAGCTCCACACTTGCAAAAGGTGAGTATCACAGATACAATAGCAAGCATGAGAAGAGAAGCTTGTTTTGATAGATCGTACCATTAGTTCAAATCATGTTCAATACAGTAATGATTTGCGTGTTAGCTTTCTCATTCAAGGGTGGTGGTGGTCCCAGACCATGGCTTTTGCCATTACTGAGATCAACAGAAACACCAACCTTCTACCCAATGTGACTCTGGGATATCGTCTCTATGATAGCTGTGACCCGTTTGGAGGTGTCCCTGCAGCGATGGCATTGGTCAGTGGGAGAGAGAAGGTGTTTCAATTAGACGAGAGCTGTGCTGGGTCCCCTCCAGTGCTGGGAATTGTGAGTGCAGCTACCTCAAGTTCTATTCACATCTCTAGATTATTAGGTTTGTACAGAGTGCCCATGGTAAGTTATACTTGAATCCCCCTTTACCATCAACAATGTTTAATTTAGGCTATACATAATTATTTATAAATGTAAAACATCATTGTGGTCGGACAGAAACCTTGTATCTCCATAGTTCATCTTTATATGTTGCTTTAGGTTCATGAATGAATGCCCTATCATATTTTGTCCATCGTGATTCGCCACTTTTGAGCTTGTAGATCATCTATTTTCACAATTTGTATGTTTATGTTTGAGAATCTTCACCATGTCCAAAAAAGGGAAGCCAGGTTAAAAGTGGTTTAGTCTGACTGTTGGTTTTATACATATTTAACCAATGAGAAGTATTATCAAGAGCCTGATAAGGCGACGCTACAAATGTCTTCTAAATCCTAACAGTGTTCTGAAAAACGTATGTTTCTATGTCAGTGGTTCTCAAACCTTTTCTTGTCAAGGACCCCCAAAATTATATGTATTTGGCCGTGTTCCATGGACCCCCAGAAGCAAAGATTTGAGTTAAAAATGTCCGCTTTAAAAAATATATTCAAAGATTTGCACACTTCTTCAATAATTGAAATCTACAAGCTGGCAGCGCGGCACAAAGTGACATGCTGTGAGCTTTATCTGCTAGTTTTGAATAACCAAAGTATAAAATAATGTTTAAAGTGGTTAAAATCTAAAGTGACACAGATGCTTTCCCAGTCTTAATGGGTTATAGAACAGATGCTGTGTGTCTTTGACAGGTCAGTATTATGGCCACCTGCACCTGTCTGACTGAGAGGACCCAGTTCCCGTCTTTCTTCAGAACAATGCCAAGTGATTCCTTCCAGGTGAACAGCTCTACAGACAACAATATGTTGACATCAAGTATAGTTCATGTTCCACACACTTGTTCCGCAAATACAGTACCTTCAATTATTTTAAGAATAATTAACATAATTAATTGTTTTATTATTTAATAAACATTCTGTTCAATTAATTCTCCCACCCTGCAGATATGAGTGTATTGTTTTATTTTAAATGCTATATTCTATATTCAATATAGGATATACTGATATTGAATTTGTGCTTATCAGTCAGTTCTGCATTCTTTATCAAATCAGGTGCGAGCTGTGCTCCAGATCATAAAGCGGTTCAAATGGACCTGGGTAGGATTGCTGTTCATTGACGATGACTTTAGCAGAGAACCTGCCCAGTCCTTCCAGTCTGAGCTGGCCCAGTCTGGTCTGGGTTGCCTGGCGTATGCCGAGGTTCTGCCATACGACCTGGGACACAGTGACCCAGCTGTACTGAGGAGGATCGTCACTGTGATGAAGAGATCCACAGCTCGTGTGATCATTGCGTTTTTATACGGGAAACATATGGTTACGCTCATGCAAGAGGTTGGTGTCGTGATTCATGTTCATTTAGGGATTCATAATTAAAGAATGTATACAAATTTGGTTGAAATGTAATCGCAAGCATTTGTTTTTGATTGTAAAGTAATTGAATGACTGTCTTATGTTCATCAATGAAAATGGACAGCATTGATAATAATAATAATATATATATATATATATATATATATATATATATATATATATATATATATATATATACAAAAGACTACAATTAAAACGAAAGACTAAAACTGAATCAAAGTTTGCTGTCAAAATGAACACATTTTACAGGTGGTGAAGCAGAATGTGACAGGTCTACAATGGATAGCCACTTGGCACTGGGCAACCGTAATTAACGTGCTCCAGTCTCCTCACTTCAGTCACTTCATGCCGTACATGCGAGGCACCCTGGGTTTTGCCATCCGTCGTGGAGAGATACCAGGTCTCCATGACTACATGTTAAAAATACACCCTGACAATGACCCTGACTACAGACATGAAAATAGCATGGTATGTACTGTACCTCTTCAGACTCCACCTTAGCCCGTAGCACTTGACCTAGCCTTGACTACCGAGCAAAGGTTTAAAAGTAATTTAGCACGTTATTTAGACAGATGCCAGGTCCATTTGTTGACCTGATATCCTATAGTTTGTATAGTTCCAATGCACAGATTTTTTATTTAATTATAATACTGTATACTGTTTAGACTGATGCTAGCAGTGGTGTGTTCTACCGTGTCCCGCTGTATACGCCGTGTACAGTGTAGATTTTTTGGGGAAAAAGCGTATACAGTCTACTAACCATTTCATCCATTGAAAACGCGCTAGCGTATACCCACGACCATGCGCATCTCGTGCAGGGAATGATTATAGTATACCTCCGAAAAAAAACCTAGACCACAACACTGGATGCTAGGTTTACCTATGGCAATACACTGTTCTTTGATGTATCACCTTGTGTTTAGCTTGCTTGCTGTAAGTGTCTGCTAAATGCCAAAATTTTAATTTGTAAATTGTATTTAAGCTGAATTCCAAACTGATGTTTTTTCTTTGTATTAGTTTTTCTTTTACCACTTAAACCCATATACTTAGTTGAACGGTGTCCACCAGGGCACTATAATAGGGACCCTCTGTTTTGGCTCTATACTAAATGTGTTTGCTGAAAATAGCAGATCTACAACCTCATAATGAGACGCGACACGTTATGAGCTTGTAGAGCTGCTATTTTGGCCAAAGGTGTCGGCCTCCTGTGGCAGAAAAACTGGTGCTTCAGATAGACAGACAGATAGACTCTAGGTGGTGCTAGAGCACCTGCCCTTTGCCCTCTTGACCAGAAGTGCCCTTTTGAAAAAAAAAGGTTTAGCTTTTTTTTTTCAGTTTACAGTATGTAGCCCATGGTGACATCGATCAATCAAATCAAAAGCTTCTAATATATTAATAATTCCCCAAAATGCAATTTTATTCTATAAATCTCACACTACTAGGGCAGCCGGTGGTTCCGCGCGCCACGCAAGGTGCCCTTTTTCTTGAGCACCTGCCCCTCAAAATGTCTGTGCACGCCACTGCTTCCCGTTCCGTTTTTCTCACTTGTACTGGATTTTCACATGTACTGTAACATAAACATTGATCTACAGTCTTGATGATGGTGTTTCTTCAGGTGAGGCAGTTTTGGGAGCACACATTTCAGTGTCAATTTGCACCCCTTCCATCAGAGTGGGTGGATGCTGGTGGACGGGTGTGTACTGGACAAGAGGACCTAAGAACAGTAGAAACTTCCATTTTGGACGTGTCTGATCTCAGAATTGTGTATAATGTGTACAAGGCTGTGTATGCCCTGGCCCATGCCCTCCATGACATGATGCAATGTGTGCCAGGAAGAGGGCCTTTTATTGGGCACAGCTGTGCCAGTTTGAAGACAATACAGCCATGGCAGGTGTGACATTAATTCACAGTTTACCTGTTAATGTTTCTAGTTGGATTCAAATTTGAAATAACGATGAAGAAGTAAACATGACATTGGTATAAAAAAACAGGTATTATTACATGCAGGCAGACCAGGTTTTTCGTGCTGAAAAAAACTTAATGCCCACTTTTTCTAATGGTCAGATTGTGTGCCCCCTGTAAATGACCAGAATGTTATTTATTTATTTATTTTGTTTGTTTGCTTCTTTTCTTTTTTTATTCATTCATTCATTTATTTCACAAATGTTCAAAAAAATCGAAAAGGTCAGATCTACATAATCACAACATGTTGCATTGTAAGAAGTTGTGAGCTTAAGAATACTTCATCTTTTTGCCGTTCGGGGGTTAAGGGAGAAAAGGGTGTAAAGCCTGACGCAGGTTGATGATGCATTTTGCTTAGTGTGTGGTCTAGCCATGTATATCTCCACAGGCGGTGGGTGAGCCTGACAATTGGGAAGGCTATATTGACCAATTTAAACACAGTGCCAGGATGAAATTTGAAACGACTGATCATGAAATATTAACTAATAATAACTATGAAATAGTATCAGAAAGGATAGATAAAAACAACACAACAAGGTTTCTGTTTCAAAAATCAAAAGGGAGGACATTTATTAAGACCATATGTTACTACTCGATAATGAAATATGAATTGTCTGTACAATTTGCAAATCAGTAGTTGCGGCCGCGTGCGACGCGTAGGAATATATATTTCAAGATATCTCGCTCTTAAAATAGGCTATATAATCCTTGGTTTCTGTTGTGTGTAAACAATAATAGCAATTCAAAGCAGTTGTCCTCCGAAGCCCACCTCCAGTGGCGGTCATCAGACCGGAGGGAGCGCGCTATGATTACCGCACCAGAGCTTGCTCTTGCTGGAGCAGCTGCAGCCCATCAAGCCTAATTTATGCTCCGTCCCGCGAACGTGTGGCACTTAGAGAACGGCTGAGAATAGCAGACCTCCAAGCTCACAATGGTCGCATCTGCGACGAGTTTGTGAGCTTGTATGTCAGCTATTCTCGGCGCGCACCTCACTAGCCTACACAAAGAGGAGGTTGAATAAACTGAAACCAGTGCTCCCCAATACAAATACATATACATAATATACATTGTAAATTTTTTTGTATATTGTATGCAGTGGTATCTTGTTCTTCATAATTTTGCTCATCACCATTCCTAGCTTGTGTATTACCTGGAAAAGGTCAACTTCACCACATCATTTGGTGATCATGTAACGTTTGATGTGAATGGTGATGCTTTACCAATCTATGATGTTGTGAACTGGGCGTGGCTCCCTGGCGGAAGCGCAAAGGCTCAGAATGTAGGCGTGTTCAAGAAGTCAGCCTCCGCAGGTGAAGAACTCATCCTTGATGAAGACGGAATCTTCTGGAACTTTGAATCCAAAAAGGTCACTTTCACTTTCTACAATAGCTAATGTTGAGTTGATGATGTAAATATCATTTATTATTTCCACGAGGCCAGTTTTCAATTGGCCTCCAAGTGAACACAGCTAATAGAGATTTGCTACAAATGTCACTGATTGATCCAGAAAGATGTGAGAGGCCTATTACTTACACCAAAAAAATGCATTTTATGGGGCCTCGATAGACCACACCTCCAAAAGCATTTTCCCCTTTGCCCATAGGGGGCAGCCACAATTGCACCAGAGAAAGTGGCACCATGTTGTGGAAATGCTATTCCCCACAGCTTCCTCATGCCCTGTTGGTCGCAAACCATGACTTAAACAGCCTTGGCTAGGCAACCTAGCCTGGTGGAGATTTGTGCTCCGAGGAGCACACATTTTGTCTAGGTTTAGTCTGGAATTGATCACTGTTGCTTTCCTCTATAGCCTCCTCGTTCAGTGTGCAGTGAGAGTTGTTCCCCTGGAACCCGTCTGGCCAGAAGGAAAGGGGAACCTGTCTGCTGCTTTGACTGCATTGCTTGTTCTGAGGGAGAGATCAGCAATGAGACAGGTAGGTTTACATTATGTAGCTATAGGTCATCTTTAGGACGATACTGTCCATTTAACCTCGCCCTCCTTGTTAGACTCTACAGAGTGCACCAGTTGTCCAGAGGACTTCTGGTCCAATCCCCAGCATGACCATTGTATCCATAAGAACATGGAGTTCCTCTCCTTCTATGAGGCCCTGGGTATCTCCTTGACAACCATCTCATTGCTAGGCACACTTATGTGTGCTATTGTCCTGGGAATTTTCATCTATCATCGAGACACACCCATGGTACGCGCCAACAACTCAGAACTCAGCTTCCAGCTTTTATTGTCACTCAAACTATGTTTCATGTGTTCACTTCTGTTCATTGGCCGTCCCAGGCTCTGGACCTGTCAGCTGAGGCATGCAATATTTGGGATCAGCTTTGTGCTGTGTGTCTCGTGTATCCTGGTAAAGACTGTGGTGGTGTTGGTCGTGTTCAAGGCCTCTAAGCCTGGGTCTGGAGACATGCTGAGGTTTTTTGGTGCTATGCAGCAGAGAGGAACAGTTCTGGTTCTTACTTTCATCCAGGCAATAATCTGCACAGCCTGGCTTGTGTCTGCCTCACCAACTCCTTATAAAAACACACAATACCGCAGTGATAAGATCATCTATGAATGTAATGTGGGATCAACAGTTGGTTTTGCAGTGTTACTAGGTTATATTGGTTTACTGGCACTCCTCAGTTTCCTCCTAGCATTCATGGCAAGGAATCTCCCAGACAACTTCAATGAAGCCAAGTTAATCACTTTCAGCATGTTGATCTTCTGTGCCGTGTGGATAGCCTTCATCCCAGCATATATCAGCTCTCCAGGCAAATATGCAGATGTAGTGGAGGTATTTGCTATTTTAGCATCTAGTTTTGGTCTATTGTTGGCATTGTTTGGCCCAAAGTGTTATACCATCCTGCTGAGACCTGAGAGAAACACTAAGAAGTCCATCATGGGTCGAGGCTCCACCAAGTAGCAGCAGTGTACTAACACCTATAAACCATAATAGTTTAATGTAATAAACACATAATCGAACTTGCGTGTGCGCGCGTGTGTGTGTAAATCCTGCGTGTAACGTGCAGTGTGTAACAGTGTGTAACATGCATTGTGTAACAGTGTGTAACAAGAAACTTATCCTCATCGGGATTTGGAATGGACACACATTTCATCCAGGCTGCATCTTCATCAGATCATAAGACTTGTCTGCTACTTGTAGACAAACATGCTGAGGGACGTGAATAATTATATTCAGCTCTACATGTGTCAATTAAAAAATTTATACAAAATAAGTTTGAATTTGCATCATTTTATATAAGCCCATATTATCATATGCATTATGTTTAACATACATACTTGTTTTTCTTTTCTTCACAATCTTTCTTTGGTTTTGCATGGAGTGAGAACTTTGGACGACAGGAACATTCTTGTTTGATCGCGGGTAGATAGATCACACACTGACACCTGGGTCTGGTTCTCTTGAACACAGGGATATGAGAACCAAGACAGTGAGTGGTTCCTGGGCCGGGTTATAGGAGGCGGAAGTCCACTAAAACTATGACGCTACATGGAGTTAAATGGGTATTTTACTTTAAAACACTGCTGGGGTCATTTGCAGGTTTTCTCTGACTTGTGTGTGCACCTCAGACAGTAATATAAGTTGCTTAATTCAATACTTAGACATTTTGTATTAATTTAATCAGTTACATTAGAACCAAGATGGTGAGTGGTTCCTGGGCCAAGTTATTTGAGGCGGAATTCCCCTGAAATATGATGCTCCATAGACTTAAATCATGTATTCTTGGTGACCAAGGGAACGGTAGTCTGGGCCAGGAGGGTGCTAGAGCTCCGTGAATAGTGTCCTCGAGAGGTAACTTAGTAGTTAGGGTGCCTCAAGGGGTCAAGTGATTGGTGTCCCCTGTGAGGTGCCCTAGTAGTTAGAGTGGCACTACATTAGGTTGGTTGGACCCAAAAGCATGACTCAGAGAGGGGGGTTTGGGTGTAGGCAGTGGCAAGCATGCATAGAGGCGAGGAACTATGGCAGCCATGTCAGCAATGGGGTCCTGTGGCTGAGGGAGAAACAGGATGATGCAGAGCACAAGCACAAACACCAGGCTGAGCACAAGTCACAGCCATAGGCTAGCATAGCTCCTGACAACCGTACGTTCATAGGTGACTGCCAACCAGGGAGTGAGAGCAGCACTTCTTTAATGTTCGGCTACCCTTAGACACTCTGAGGATTTGAATTGACGTTTCTTCGAGGTCCATTTCTCACTCTGTAAATCGCAAAAGAACGCCATGGTTCCGGAGAAGGTGAGGGTTCTAGTTCTTTGGAACCACACGGTTGATGGACGCCAAGAATCTCCAACAGAGCCCCGGGACTCTGATGAAGGTTTCAGTTCTTTGGAACCAGTCACCGGGCCCTGATGAGGATTTTGTTTCCTTTGAACAGAAGAGATAGTGCATGACCATCCAATCTATAAGTCCAGGTGCAGGACAAACGACAGATCAACAGTAAAATCATAAACTCTACTCACAGGTCTCAGCTCTACTTTTTATTTGTGTTGATCGTAGTCGATCTTCATCTGGAATATCATTTCCGCCGAACCATGCCATCTCAATGGACGGCAAGAGTCTCCACCAGAGCACCGGGGCTCTTGGTGAGGGTTCTTTTGAACTACACCATCTTGATGAGCAGTCAGACTTGATGAGGCTAACCTCTTCTATCAGGTCTCCAACCTCCTGCTGTTGCAGCTTCCATAATGGTTTCATGATGCAGCTGGCCCACCACCTCACCACTTGAGGGGGATGAATCTGCGCCTTGTGAAATGCCTTGAGCAGGTGTATGTAGTTCTTTGGTGGAGGTACATTTGGTGCTGCCCTCTGATGATGTTCCTTTACCTGGGCCACAAAGATTGTAAACATTGAAGCGAGACGGGCACGTTGTCCTCCTCTTGGTTGGGTCTGCCTAACTTACATTTCTGCAGGTGGAGGACATCTTGTTACTTCATACAGTAGGCCACAGGTCTGGCTAGAAAGATGGTGTCCGATCAGGACGTAACCAGAGTGATCTGGAATTAGCTTCAGTAGAGACTATTGCAATCTCATCAAGTTTAATTCCAAGAACAGGAATTTGGACAGTCTCGAAGTTCAGCTCTGCGATGTTAATACATGGAGTGTTTTGGACTGAATAGACTGTTTTGTTGTTTTGGAGCCCCCTGCTGAAAGTTACATGTTTAAATCAGTACTCAATTAATTTCCTGTCTAGACAGGATGTTGTTCTCAGATAAGGAAGAGAATCCATGGCTACAATGTGCCTCTAACTAATGTGTCAGTGTGAATTGTTCCTCTGTCTCCATCCTCTTCACATGCTTATTAAGACGCAAGGTCTGTAAGTATACTTGTTTATGAGACGTATATTGTTGATAAGAGCACCCCTTATTTGTGAACTATAGCAGAAAGTCATATTATTTTCTCCATGCCATTGTGGATGCTAATGATGGCCTACTGGGACTATGCTAATGTTTCTAGCTAATGTCAATTCATCATTTACTGAATACTTGCCTTCATTGTTTGTAAGCCTGTGAAAAGAGAATGTTATTTTATGCTGTGTTGAGAATTATTCCCTACTTCACTGTTTGCATACAGTACAGTACTCACCTGTCCATCACCACCTGTGTGCAATATTTACCTCTTGGGTTAATTCTCTGTTAGTGAATACAGTGCCTATCTTGGTTGTATGCTATACATACTTAATTAATTATTTGTTATATTCTTTAATAAGTGTATTGTATTTACATTCATTCTGAAACATTCTGTATTGTTTTATGCTTTGTTTCAGTTTCACACTTTGGTTCAGTAAAGCTTCAAAAACAAGTCCTGGCTTCTACTTGAGTTATTGAACTGAGTGTTTAGCTCACTGGGTAACCTATCGCTGGTGAGACCAGTACACAGAGGGAGCAGGGCCATCTAGCTGTCTTGACTGACAATGCACTTGACTTTCCTGTATAGCGTCCAGCCATGTTTGCTTCTGTCATTGCGATGAGGTCATGAGGAGTCATCCATGTCCAAATGTGTGGTCCCGGATCGACCATGTCCGAATATGGAGACCATGACGTCTGGACTCACTCTGACCTCTTGAGTAATAATGATATTATGAACAACCAGGCTGGCTGTCCGAGTGCCTCTGAGCCATGCATTTGGGTCCAACCAAAGTAGTACCACCCAAACTACTATGGCACCTCATGCCAATCAATGAGCTACAGTATAGCACCTTCCTGCCCTTGGTCACTCATAATACATTGAAATGGATGTCTGACTTTAAAACACTTCTTGGGACATTTTCATGTCTATTCTGACTTTTAAGTAGTTTGATTCAATATTTAGATATTTGATATTAATTTGATCAGACACGCCCCCCTCCTATATAAGGCCGTTCACCTTCCAACTTCACGTTAACTGCGTTAGACTCATTGAAAACACATCCTAAAAAGAAAAAAAAATAGTACTTTATTGTCAGTTGTAATCGACACGGTGATAACAGAGAGAGACGTTGCGGACAAACCGTAAATTCCAGACTGCTCACCAAGGAGCTGTTTGGAATGTCCCACTATCTCTCTCCCATCCTGCTAAAGATAACGTAGATGACATCAAAGATGAGAACCAGGAAGGAAGGGCAAATCTTGCTAGAAAGCAGGCCTTGGAGATCATTCAGGCAGATGGCCGTCACCTCCACACCGGGAGGTGAAAAAGGCACACTGCCCCCTTTGTGAACTCCCCCCCCCCCCCCTCTTCTCTCTCTCTCTCGCTCTCTCTCTCTTTGGAGCGCATTGAAAACCCCGGTTTGCCACAAAAAGACATTTTGCACGTGACCTCATGAAGACGACATATGAACTATGGACAATAATGAACAAATGTATTAACTATGTTGTAATTACCAAATGTGTGTCTTGGGTTGAGAATTGACCAAGAGATTGGTCAAGCGCCACAATGTCTGGGCTCTCCTGTCCAGGAGTCGTGACACCCGCGCCAGATAAGGAATTAGCATAGTAATGACATTTGACCACATGAAAGGATTTTAGGGTATATAGATCCCACACAGACCACACTCTTTGCTCAAAGCCGCCAAGGGATGACCCTCTCCCTGGCTCTCCCATCACCAACCAACGACGAGGAGGGTTAATCACCTTCCTAGGGCTCTTCAACACGGAACCACAGAGGAGGAGGTCCAGACCGGACCTCCTGTCGGCTCCAGCCAACCAACGACGCGATCCAAGGGACACACAAGTCCCTGTAGCACGGAGGCCTACCACGGCCTCACTCTCGTCTCCCAGCGGCAGCGAGCACTGAAAGAGCACCAGTGCGCCCTTCTCCAAGAGGACATCACCGCGGTCAACTTGGCGACCCGGTCTCCGACACCGTCGACGCCAACTCAGTATTGCCTTTACACTGAGATTCCCGAACTCTGAGACCACTCGCTAGAACCAGTGCCAAGTTGGGCTTTAGAGCGCGGCTGTGTACCTTTCTCCCGAACCCAGAGTCTCCGGACTCAGGCCCCATCCGGGTCTAAAGGTGTGTTTGAACCATTTTGATTTGTGCATTAATCTTAAGGCGACGTTACTGTGTTTACAAGAGAATATCTGTTATAGTTGAGCATAACTCAGAAGGTGTTACAATAATGCATTCCCAATGCGATTCCTTCTTTTACTCTCTGTGACTTTTTCTCTCTCCTGTTTTTTTATCTCCCCACATTTAACTACATACACAACATAAGTTTCTGTTTCCCAAACGTTGCTTTATAAATACTTGTAACAGTGAAGTCTGAATAAACCCAATTTTATTGTAACTGGAAAGCAATGATTTTTGGCCTCTTTTGTTGAACCAGTTAAGGATTATCTCTCTCTGATTAAACTGACATTTATACAAACCTGTCCAAGAACTCACGTTACATTACAGTGACAGTTTCAATAATAATATATATATATATATATCTATATGTATGTATTATTCTATTGTAATTGATTCATAAATCATATTTATATGGTTTATGAGATAATTACGTCCTGTATACATATGCTGCGATATCATCCAGTGTGTGATCCCTACACAGTTCACACTGAAATTCGTTTACGACACAGCAGCCATGTATGCAACACAAATACAAATACAAGTTAATGTCACAGGTACAGTACAAGTACACAGTTACAGCAAGACAAGGCACACTGGGTCGCAGTGCAGCCGTTACAGCGCACCGGCTTCTAATGTCCTTCTAATGAATGAATGAAGTGCTCTGTGTGTGTGTGTGTGTGTGTGCGTGTGTGTGTGTGTGTGTGTGTGTGTGTGTGTGTGTGTGTGTGTGTGTGTGTGTCACCATGAACACCTGCACCTACAATCAATTAATATCAAATATCTAAATATTGAATCCAACAAACAAAAGTTGGAGTAGACGTGAAAATGACCCCAGAAGTGTTTTAAAGTGAAACACCTCTTTAAGTCTATGGAGCATCATATTTTGGAGGACTTCCGTCTCCTATAACTCGGCTCAGGAACCACTCACTGTCTTGGTTCTCATATCCCTATGTTCAAGAGCACCAGACCCAGATGTCAGTACCTGTGGCTGAAACTCATTCTGGGGGTGAGTTATACAAGGCAGACATCCCCATGATAGTCTATTTATGGAATGTCACTCCATTGACTTCAATATATTTACACACATACACGCACGCACGTACGCACGCACGCACACGCGCACACGCACACACACACACACACACACACACACACACACGTGGATGTTTGATTCTGTTTATTACATTACAATATGTTTTATTTTATTTTTTTATGAATAGGTGTTAGTACACTGCTGCTACTTGGTGGAGCCTCGACCCATGATGGACTTCTTAGTGTTTCTCTCAGGTCTCAGCAGGATGGTATAACACTTTGGGCCAAACAATGCCAACAATAGACCAAAACTAGATGCTAAAATAGCAAATACCTCCACCACATCTGCATATTTGCCTGGAGAGCTGATATATGCTGGGATGAAGGCTATCCACACGGCACAGAAGATCAACATGCTGAAAGTGATTAACTTGGCTTCATTGAAGTTGTCTGGGAGATTCCTTGCCATGAATGCTAGGAGGAAACTGAGGAGTGCCAGTAAACCAATATAACCTAGTAACACTGCAAAACCAACGGTTGATCCCACACTACATTCATAGATGATCTTATCACTGCGGTATTGTGTGTTTTTATGAGGAGCTGGTGAGAATGACACAAGCCAGGCTATGCAGATTATTGCCTGGATGAAAGTAAGAACCAGAACTGTTCCTCTCTGCTGCATAGCACCAAAAAACTTCAGCATGTCTGCAGCCCCAGGCTTAGAGGCCTTGAACACGACCAACACCACCATAGTCTTTACCAGGATACACGAGACACACAGCACAAAGCTGATCCCAAATATTGCATGCCTCAGCTGACAGGTCCAGGCCCTGGGACGGCCAATGAACAGAAGTGAACACATGAAACATAGTTTGAGTGACAATAAAAGTTGGAAGCTGAGTTCTGAGTTGTTGGCGCGTACCATGGGTGTGTCTCGATGATAGATGAAAATTCCCAGGACAATGGCACACATAAGTGTGCCTAGCAATGCGATGGTTGTCAAGGAGATACCCAGGGCCTCATAGAAGGAGAGGAACTCCACGCTCTTATGGATACAATGGTCATGCTGGGGATTGGACCAGAAGTCCTCTGGACAACTGGTGCACTCTGTAGAGTCTAACAAGGAGAGCGAGGTTAAATGGACAGTATCGTCCTAAAGATGACCTATAGCTACATAATGTAAACCTACCTGTCTCATTGCTGATCTCTCCCTCAGAACAAGCAATGCAGTCAAAGCAGCAGACAGGTTCCCCTTTCCTTCTGGCCAGACGGGTTCCAGGGGAACAACTCTCACTGCACACTGAATGGGGAGGCTATAGAGGAAAGCAACAGTGATCAATTTCAGACTAAACCTGGAAAAAAAGTGTGGCTTTGTCGGAGCACATATCTCCACCAGATAGGTTGCCTAGCCAAGGCTGTTTAAGTCATGGTTTGCGACCATCAGGGCATGAGGAAGCTGTGGGGAATAGTATTTCCACAACATATGGTGCCACTTTTTCTGGTGCAATTGTGGCTGCCCCCTATGGGCAAAAATGAAAATGCTTTTGGAGGTGTGCTCTAGGCCTGACCTCGACTAAGTCGACTAGTCGACTGGTTAGTCGCGGGGGGTCCGAGTCGACTAAGTGTCTCTTAGTCGACTCTAGTCGAATTTTTTTTTTTTTTTTTTTAAGGGCCAAAAATGTTTTAAATGTTTTTTTGGCCAAGTCTACACCTGCAACCACACGTAAATTCCACTTTATTCTTCTTATTCCTCGTCTTTGTATTGGTATTGTTTGTGTTGAGCGCCTCAGTGCGGCTGCAGAGTTCATGTGCAACCTCTTCCAGAGAGAGATAGAGACACTAGAAACTCTGCTGGAGACAAAACAAACTGTGTAGACTTGGCCCTTTTAAATAAAATGGTTTTTTTTGTATTAGTCGACTGCCAGTCGACTATTGGCAATTAGTCGCCAATTAGAGTCGACTAAACAAATCCTTAGTCGGGGACAGGCCTAGTGTGCTCCTTAGAGGCCCCAAATGCTGATCCAATTTAAAAAGGTATTTTTTTATTATTTGGTGTAAGAAATAGGCTTCTCACATCTTTTTGGATCAATCATTCCCGATTTGTGTTCAGACATTTGTAGCAAATCTCCTTTAGCTGTGTTCATTTGGAGGCCCCTCATTCAAATTTGGGGTAGATCGGGTGCTGCGTTCACAATTTTTGGTCAAATAGGCCTGAAGAAATGTTGAATGCAATCATTGCAAATTGGCATTTAATATGAAACATTTGAATGATACAAATGAACTTCAGTTCATAATTCAAAAAATTTAACAAAAGTTCATGGTTACAAAAATAAACAAGTTTATAGTTCTTTTTTTTTTTTCAGTACGTTACTGCGAGCTATTATTTGTCAAAATTATTGTCACAGCCCATATAGAACCACAGACAGCAATTCATTTATCCGTTTTAACACTGAAACTATGTGTCAGATCCATCTTCACCGTTATCCTTAGATCAAGACTATCGTAGATGTATTTTATCGATTTTAACATTTTTATATCTACGAGAGTATTAGCGACCACCCCCCGCAGTTTGCCCTGGAATGCCACCAGTAAAGCCTGTATTACTCCAAACATGTACAAATGCTATTTGTTACAGCGCCACCATGAGGCCAATTGAAAACATGGAAAACACATGGTCTCCACCTCCAGATCTGGCGGCCTAGTGGAGATAATAAATGATATTCACATCATTAGCTCAACAGTAGCTATTGTAGAAAGAGAGAGTGACCTTTTTGGATTCAAAGTTCCAGAATATTCTGTCTTCATCAAGGATGAGTTCTTCACCTGCGGAGGCTGACTTCTTGAACACGCCTACATTCTGAGCCTTTGTGCTTCCATCAGGGAGCCACGCCCAGTTTATGACATCATAGATTGGTAAAGCATCACCACTCTCATCAAATGTTACATGATCACCAAATGATGTGGTGAAGTTGACCTTTTCCAGGAAATACACAAGCTAGAAATGGTGATGAGTAAAATTATGAAGAACAAGATACTACTGCATACAATGTACAATATACATACTGTATGGTCTGATGTATATATATATATATATACATATAGATATAGATATATGTATATATATCATTAACTTCATTCAGTTAATATGAGCATCACGACAATATTTAAAATAACTCTTTTAGCACTTAGCATATTGTACATCCCATAGAGATATACAAGGCTAGACCACTGTGATATAGTGAGGTTACTTTATTACTGCTAACTTGGGGAAGCAGCCAGTCCAGCAGGGGGCATTGACACACTGTCTGGGAGCTGGGGGTTTGCCTTGGGGAATGACGTTAGACCAGGACCCGGATGTATAGCTCAGTTCAGTTTGCATGCTACGAGTGCAATGTTGTTGTTTGTACCATGCTGAAGTATCGAAGTAAAAAGGATTATTGC
The DNA here is from genome assembly GCF_963280865.1 of Gymnoscopelus braueri. NCBI lineage: Eukaryota > Metazoa > Chordata > Actinopteri > Myctophiformes > Myctophidae > Gymnoscopelus > Gymnoscopelus braueri. The sequence continues at coordinate 49,478,737 of NC_137609.1, read as the reverse complement.
ACAACACCCGTGTGGTTATTCAATGTGACGATATAACATCTTTTGGCGACGAGGATCAAAACATGGCTACCATTGGCACGGTGGGGGCGTTTGATGAGAAGTCCCAGACGTGGGAAGAGTATTGCGAGATCCTGGAGCAGTTTTTTGCGGCAAATGGAATTGATGACGGGGACAAACAGCGGGCTATACTGATAAGTGTAGTAGGTCCAGCACCCTACAGGCTGATGAAGAGCCTTCTCAGCCCTGAAAAGCCAAAGGACAAGACATACCAGGAACTAGTACTACTTCTAAAGAATCACTATGATCCAAAACCCAGTGAAATTGTGCAAAGGTTCAAGTTTGATTCACGCAATCGCAAGACGGAGGAGGCGGTAATGGACTATGTGGCTGAGCTGCGTCGGCTAGCTCAGGACTGTAACTACGGTGCCACTTTACAGGACAGATTAAGGGACAGGATTGTCTGTGGAATAAATGACGACAGGACACAGAGACGTCTCCTGGCGGAGGCAGGTCTCACTTTTGAGAAGGCGTTACAGATCGCCATATCGGTGGAGACTGCAAACAAGAATGCTCGGGATCTTCAAAATGTGAGTGACACAGGGAAGTGTTTCAACGTTAACGCTGGCCCAAGCGAGGCTCGGGCTGCGTTCAAAGGTGACGTCAAGGAGTGTTACCGGTGCAAGGGAACCAGACATACGGCAGCCGACTGTAAGTTTAAACAGGAGAAATGTCATGCATGTGGTAAAGTGGGGCACATATCCAGGGCGTGCCTGAGCAAAAATAAAAATTACCAAGGGGGCAGAAGACCGACGGGGGGCGAAAAGAGACAGAGTGCCAGTTACCGCTCACACAAGGTGCATGAAAATCAGGATGAGGGCGAGAGTAACAGCTCGGGAGAGGACACATTCTCAATGAGCTGCATGACATTCAGACTCGGGCGCATGAGTGAAGGGCACCTGAGAAAAGTAGACCCTTACATGGTGGGGATGAAGCTGAATGGGAAAGAGGTTAACTTGGAAATAGATACAGGCTGCAGTCTTACAGTGATGAACGAAAATCAGTTCAAAAGTTTGTGGATTGAAAACAAAAGGCCAAGTGTAAAGCCCATCAGAGTCAAGTTGGAAACTTACACAGGGGACCCTGTTGGAGTACTAGGGGTCGCCCAGGTCAAGGTTGCATACAAGCAGCAAATAAAGAAACTGCCCCTCGTTGTGGTGGAGGGGGAGGGCCCCAGCTTGTTGGGACGTGGCTGGCTGGAGGAGATACATCTAAGCTGGAAAGAAATAAAGGCCAGACCCGGAGCACGATCAGCAGTGCAAAACATAAAAGTGGAGGACAACACAACACTGCAGCAGGTGTTGAGCCAACATGAGGAAGTGTTCAAGGAGGAGTTGGGCACCCTTATAGGTACTAAAGCCACCATCCATGTGAAAGCGGAGGCTAGTCCAAGATTCTTCCGTCCAAGGTCTGTTCCCTATGCTATGCGCGCAAAAGTAGATGAGGAAATAGACAGACTGTTGAAAGAAAATATTATCACACCGGTGAAATATGCTGAGTGGGCTGCACCTGTTGTCCCGATTCTGAAGCCTACAGGAGCCATAAGGCTATGTGGGGACTACAAACTCACTGTGAACACAGTCTCATCCCTGGAACAGTATCCCATACCCCGAGTGGAAGACCTGTTGGCAGCCCTGTCCGGAGGACAGCGGTTCTCAAAATTAGATATGAGTCATGCTTATCAGCAGATCCTCATGGATGAGGAGTCCAAGAAATATCTGACAGTCAACACACATAGAGGACTGTTCACATACAACAGGCTGCCGTTCGGGGTGGCGTCAGCACCAGCCATATTTCAGCGGACTATGGAAAGTCTGTTAAGAGGAATCCCATTTGTGGCTGTGTACTTGGACGACATTTTGGTCAGTGGAAAAAATGAGGCTGACCACCTTGCAAACCTTGACACTGCATTGACCAGGTTGAAAGAGGCCGGGCTGAGATTAAGAAGGAGTAAGTGCACATTCATGCAGGAGGCAGTAGAGTATCTGGGCCATAGAGTGGATGCCCAGGGGCTTCACCCTGTACAAAAAAAAGTGAAAGCCATAGTGGACGCCCCTGCCCCGACAAATGTCACAGAGTTAAAGTCCTATTTAGGGCTCTTGAATTACTATGGCCGCTTCTTGCCAAATTTGTCAACCTTGCTGGCCCCACTACATGAACTATTAAGAAAGGATGTGCGTTGGGCATGGAAGAGGAACCAGGAGGAGGTTTTTCAAAGGTCCAAGGCCCTGCTGACCACTGCAGCAGTCCTGGTGCACTATTCAGCTGACAGGGAATTAATTCTTTCTTGTGACGCTTCTCCATATGGAGTGGGCGCTGTTCTGTCACACCGGATGGAGGATGGAGGCGAGCGACCTCTGGGCTTCATGTCGCGCACACTAGCCCCTGCTGAAAAGGGATATTCGCAACTGGACAAGGAAGGCTTGGCTGTGATGTTTGGAATAAAAAAGTTTCACAAGTACCTGTATGGACGTACTTTCACCATCTATACGGATCACAAGCCACTGATCTCTCTTTTCGATGTGAGGAAGGCTATCCCACAAATGGGCTCCCCCAGAGTACAGAGGTGGGCGGTTCACCTGAGCGCCTATGAGTACAACATTGTGTACAAAGAAGGGACAAAACATGCAAATGCTGACGCCTTAAGCAGGCTGCCCCTGCCTGAAACAGGGAGTGACAAAGTGGAAACAGAACAAGTTTTAATGATGGATTTACTGGATGACTCACTGGTCGACACCCAACAACTGAAGCGCTGGACGGCGAGAGATGTGATCTTATCACAAGTCCATGAATATGTATTGAAGGGGTGGCCTAAAAAAACAGATGCTCAATTCCAGCCATTTCACCAGAGAGAGATGGAGCTGAGTGTGAGAGACGGCTGTGTGCTCTGGGGAGCCAGGGTGATCATTCCCACAAAGGGAAAGGTTAAGATACTGAAGTTACTGCACCAGTCCCACTCGGGCATGTCTAGGATGAAAAGCCTGGCGAGATCATATGTATGGTGGCCGGGCATGGACCAGGATGTGGAGAATGAAGTGAGGGCGTGTGAGGAGTGTCAAAAACACCAGAAGTCACCACCCAGTGCACCGCTACATCCATGGGAGTGGCCTGAGTCACCGTGGTCGAGAATCCACATAGACTATGCAGGGCCTTTCTTAGGAGCAATGTTCCTGGTGATAGTGGATGCTCACTCAAAGTGGATGGACGTCTACCCCATGAAAACATCCACGTCCCAAGCCACCATAGAGAAGCTGCGCCAGAGTTTCAGTATTTTCGGCTTACCAAAAATGTGCGTTTTCGGATAATGGCAGCTGTTTCACGAGCGAAGAGTTCGAGGCATTCATGAGGAACAATGGCATTCAGCATGTGAGGTCAGCCCCGTTTCACCCATCCACTAATGGGCTGGCCGAGAGGGCCGTCCAGACTTTTAAAGACGGAATGAAGAAGATCACAGAAGGGACTATACAAACCAGAGTTTCAAGGTTCCTATTCAACTACCGCATCACACCGCATGCCACAACCGGTGTGTCACCGGCGGAGTTAATGATGGCCAGGAGGCCCCGTTCTCAATTCGACCTGCTCATGCCAGATGTAACGGCGAAAGTGCAGCGAAAGCAGCAGAAACAGAAAGAGTGTCATGACACAACCAAGAGACTGAGATGTTTTGCGCCTGGAGATAAGGTGTACATCAAGAACTACTCCTATGGTCCCAAGTGGATCCCTGCCGTCATCCATAGCTCATCAGGCCCCGTGTCCTATACGGTCATTGTTGGAAATGGCCACATCGTAAAGAGGCATGTGGATCAGGTCCGTGCCAGGCTGATGGACACTGTGCCCAGCGGGATGCCAGAGGCGGGAGCAGTGGAGTCAGAGGACACTAGTGGCGGCGCTGTGGGCCCCCCGCCTGCAGTGATGGAAGCCAGAGAGCCTGCTCTGAGTGAACCAAGGGACACTCAGCCGGAGCCGGAGATTCCGGTCCCATCAGACCCCCCTGCAGTGTCAGAGGTGAGACGGTCGGGGCGGGAAAGGCATGCGCCCGAGCACCTCAAAGACTTTGTTACTTAGAGTGAGATTCGTTCCAGAATTAGAGCAACAATGCGCTCTGATCTCACTGGAAGGACGTTCCTTCCTAGTTTAGGCCTTTCTTTATTACAAGTACAAGGACAATTTTTCTGCATTGTAAAAAAAAAAAAAAAAAAAAAAAAAAGAGAGAGAAAAGGGAAATGTTTGTGTTTTCACAGTGGCTGATTTTTGAAATATTGTTTTCTGGTTGAAATGGGTTAACTGGGTGATACTGCTGGCTGTTTACTTAAAGGGGAGGAAATGTGATATAGTGAGGTTACTTTATTACTGCTAACTTGGGGAAGCAGCCAGTCCAGCAGGGGGCATTGACACACTGTCTGGGAGCTGGGGGTTTGCCTTGGGGAATGACGTTAGACCAGGACCCGGATGTATAGCTCAGTTCAGTTTGCATGCTACGAGTGCAATGTTGTTGTTTGTACCATGCTGAAGTATCGAAGTAAAAAGGATTATTGCACAACACCCGTGTGGTTATTCAATGTGACGATATAACAACCACACACAAAGGCAAAATGCGTCGTCAACTTGCCACAGGCTTTACACCCTTTTCTTCCTGTACCGAACGGCAAAAAGATGAACTATTCTTTAAATAACTAAAATGTTTGATTCAGTTTTGTACGTCATATCTTAGTAGGAGAGGGCATTTGACGCTTATTAACCAGGGATCCTTTTATGTGAACACAGTTTGATTCCGGTCAATGTGTTAAAAAGAGTTTTGATTGAGATTGACCAATACAAAAAACATCAATGAGCTCTGTGTGCAAGGGCCTGACAGGGACTGTTGTTGTATTAACTGCACCAGAGGTTTTCAAACGTGTTGTGCCCCAAGGTATACCAATGGGAAAGTGAAAATATCAAGGCACACTTGAATCCATTGCAAAATAGCTGAAATACAAGCTCACAACTTATTATAATGCAACGTGTTGTGAGCTTGTAAATCTGATCTTTTCGATTTTTTGAACATTTGTGAAAGAAATGAATGAATGAATGAATGAATGAATAAAAAAGAAAACAAACAAATTAATACATAAATAATGTTCTGGTCATTTACAGGGGGCATACAATCTGACCATTAGAAAATGTGTTGTGTTTTTTTAAGCTTGAACAAAATAGTCTGCCTGCATGTAATAATACCTGTTTTTTCTTTTTTTATACCAATGTCATATTTACTTCTTCATTGTTATTCTAAATTTGAATCCAACTAGAAACATTAACAGGTAAACTGTGAATTAATGTCACACCTGCCATGGCTGTATTGTCTGCAACCTGGCACAGCTGTGCCCAATGAAAGGCCCTCTTCCTGGCACACATTGCATCATGTCATGGAGGGCATGGGCCAGGGCATACACAGCCTTGTACACATTATACACGATTCTGAGGTCAGACACGTCCAAAATGGAAGTTTCTACCGTTCTTAGGTCCTCTTGTCCAGTACACACCCGTCCACCAGCATCCACCCACTCTGATGGAAGGGGTGCAAATTGACACTGAAATGTGTGCTCCCAAAACTGCCTCACCTGAAGAAACACCATCAAGACTGAAGATCAATGTTTATGTTACAGTACATGTGAGAATCCAGTACAAGTGAGAAAAAAAGAAACAGGGATCACCTGTTTTTCTGCCGCAAACAAATAAAAAACATCAGTTCGAAATTGCAGTTTAAATACAATTTACACATTACAATTTAGGCATTTAGCAGACACTCTTAATCCAGAGCGATTTACAGCAAGCAAGGTAAACACAAGGTAATACATCAAATGCACAGTGTAGTGCCTCAGTAATCTAGGATCATAGGTAAACTAAGAACCTAGCATCAGTCTAAACAGTATAATATTAAAATAAATAATCTGTACATTGAAACTATACAAACTATAGGATATCAGGTCAACAAATGGAGCTGGCATCTGTCTAAATAACGTGCTAAATTACTTTTAAACCTTTGCTCGGTAGTCAAGGCTAGGTCAAGTGCTACGGGCTAAGGTGGAGTGTGAAGAGGTACGGTACATACCATGCTATTTTCATGTCTGTAGTCAGGGTCATTGTCAGGGTGTATTTTTAACATGTAGTCATGGAGACCTGGTATCTCTCCACGACGGATGGCAAAACCCAGGGTGCCTCGCATGTACGGCATGAAGTGACTGAAGTGAGGAGACTGGAGCACGTTAATTACGGTTGCCCAGTGCCAAGTGGCTATCCATTGTAGACCTGTAACATTCTGCTTCACCACCTGTAAAATGGATGTGTGTGTGTGTGTGTGTGTGTGTGTGTGTGTGTGTGTGTGTGTGTGTGTGTGTGTGTGTGTGTGTGTGTGTGTGTGTGTGTGTGTGTGTGTGTGTGTGTGTGTTTGTTAATTTTGACAGCAAACTTTGAATTCAGTTTTAGTCTGTTGAATAAAATTCAATTTAGTTTTAGTCACATTTTAGTCATATGAAGATTTTAGTTGACTAAAACTGCAGTTAATTTAGTCAACTAAGTTTGCATCATTTACCATTTATATATATTATATAATATATATAATATGTTTTTTTATCGTTATTGCTGTCCATTTACATTGATGAACATAAGAAAGTAATTAAGAACAAATGCTTGCAATTACATTTCAACTAAATTGGATATATTCTTCAAGTCAAAATGTAATTATGAATCCCTAAATGAACATGAATCATGACACCAACCTCTTCCATGAGCGTAACCATATGGGCCCCGTATACAAACGCAATGACCACACGAGCTGTGGATCTCTTCATCACAGTGACGATCCTCTTCAGTACAGCTGGGTCACTGCGTGCCAAGTCCAATGGCAGAACCTCGGCATACGCCAGGCAACCCATACCAGACTGGGCCAGCTCAGACCGGAAGGACTGGGCAGGTTCGCTGCTAAAGTCATCGTCAATGAACAGCAATCCTACCCAGGTCCATTTGAACCGCCTCATGACATGGAGCACAGCTCGCACCTGATTTGATAAAGAATACAGAAATGACTGATAAGTGCTTTATACTGCTTAGGTTAGACCAGGGGTCAAAAGAGAGAAGCAGGGACCCCCACTACATATTGTATAACATTGTGTCGCAGATTAAACTTTTTCATAGATGTCATAGATAGCTTCATAGAATTCTTTGACAGCACTGTCATCAGTGCTCATGTTTTTTGTTGTTGGATTCATGTTAATGTTCCCCAATGAGGATAGCAACACAAAAAGTAAAGCCACAAACTAGCGGAAGAGCGCCCTCTACTGGCAATGATGTCAGGACTTCGGTTCTCTATTGGCTCTGTACTCTATAAACCCCTTAACAGACGACGTCACACTGATAAGAACCAGTATGCGTGCAACCAGTATGCGCGCAATGAAACCCATTCTGTCAGGTCTCGCTAGGACGCGCCTCACTAGCCAACACACAAGAGGGGGTTGGGGTGTGCTGAAACCAGCAGCACCCCGAAACAACTGGTTTAGAATTGATTGCGTGAAACAATCACCTGTGCGTCCTGTCTCAATGTTAGTAAACAAATAATTGGTCTATTTTACCCTGTAATCCTAACCTCTTCGCCAAAAATAGCAGATCTACAACCTAAGGCGTTGTGAGCTTGTAGATCTGCTATTTTTGGCGAATGTTCCCCTCAGAATAGGGATGCTATAGGGTCCAAGTGGTCAATGTAAAAAAAGAAAGAAAAAGGTTCCTATCACACAAAGATTTGTCGGCCCCCCTGTAGTAACTCTGAGGACCCCCAAGGTGTCCCGGACCCCCTTTTGAAGACCCCTGGGTTAGACTATTCATCGTAGCAAATCAAAGGTCTAAATCATTCTCTTTTGATGCTGTGATGCTGTCAATAAAGACCTTCAGCTCCAGCAGCAGGCCTAATGCTCACATATATATATATGTATCTCTCTCTCTCTCTCTCTCTCTCTCTCTCTCTCTCTCTCTCTCTCTCTCTATATATATATATATATATATATATATATATATATATGTAACAAGCTTACAAGTACAATTTATTCAAAAAGTTACTATGGTGATATGTAATATTGATTACACTTATAGATGAAGGTGTTTGCTAAGTGTGTGGAACATGAACTATACTTGATGTCAACATATTGTTGTCTATAGAGCTGTTCACCTGGAAGGAATCACTTGGCATCGTTCTGAAGAAAGACGGGAACTGGGTCCTCTCAGTCAGACAGGTGCAGGTGGCCATAATACTGACCTGTCAAAGACACACAGCATCTGTTCTATAACCTTGTGAGCATCTGTCACTTTAGATCTTAACCACTTTAACCATTATTTTTTACTTTGGCTATGCAAAAGCTTGTAGATCTGCTATTTTAGAGAAATCGTGAAAATGTGTGCACATCTTTGAAAATACATTGTTTAAAGCAGGGAAAAAATACTCAAATCATTGCAACTGTAACCATTATTTTATACTTTTGGTCTTCAGATTACAGCAGAAAATTGCATGAAATTGCATTGAATGAGTCTGCAGCTCCCTATAAGCAGAGCATGTGAGCAGCGCGGAGCAAGGAGGAAAAAGAAGGGGGAAAAAAACCCTGTAAACACACAGTGACAATAACAATTCATCTAGTCCTAGTTATACAGTCACAAGCTCTTGATAATACTTCTCATTGGTTAAATATGTATAAAACCCACAGACAGACTTCCCTTTTTTGGACATGGTGAAGATTCTCAAACATAAACATACACATTGTGTAAACGGATGACCTACAAGCTCTAACGGGGTCAAAATATGATGGCATTCAGTTATGAAAAAAAAAGCAACATATAAAGATGAACTATATAGAGATACAAAGTTTCTAGCCGACCACAATGATATTTTAGATTTATAAATAATTATGTACAGCCTAAATTAAACATTGGTGATGGTAAAGGGGGATTCAAGTATAACTTACCATGGGCACTCTGTACAAACCTAAAAATCTAGAGATGTGAATAGAACTTGAGGCAGATGCACTCACAATTCCCAGCACTGGAGGGGACCCAGCACAGCTCTCATCTAATTGAAACACCTTCTCTCTCCCACTGACCAATGCCATCGCTGCAGGGACGCCTCCAAACGGGACACAGCCATCATAGAGTCGATATCCCAGAGTCACATTGGGTAGAAGGTTGTTGTTTCTGTTGATCTCAGTAATGGCAAAAGCCATGGTCTGGGACCACCACCACCCTTGAATGAGAAAGCTAACACGCAAATCATTACTTTATTGAACATGTTTTATCTTTGTAGAAATACACAACATCAACTAATATTATGGTACGATCTATCAAAACAAGCTCCCTGTTCTCATGCTTGCATTGTATCTGTGATACTCACCCTTTGCAAGTGTGGAGCTGTTGCTTGGAGGTAAAAGACAAGTCAGGGAAGACAGGCTGGTAGTAGATGGGAAACATGCCACCCAGAACAATGTCTCCAGCCTTATACATTTTGCTGAGATTAAACTGTGCCTGTGACTCACAAGAAGAGGAAGGTGAGGAAGACACAGCAGAGAACATTATCAAGGTCAAGTACATGTATGAAAGCAGGAGTATGTCTAGAGAAGCCCTCATGACTCTCCTCCTCTGTCTGACCACTCCCTTGTCCAGTTGCTACGTTTTATACACAGTGCTATGGCATCCCCTGTGTCAATATATGCCACTACGTAATCTTTCACAACAACCCTCTGTGGCAGAGGCAGAAGTAGAGGCAGGGCTTAACATACATTAGCAATCCAGTCATATGAAAATAATGTATTTTTTCCCTTTGTAATATGTTAATGACACTATATCACCAGGGGGACTCTAGCAACAAATTATCCACATGCATGCATGGATTATTAACAACAACAACATCATCATCATCATCATCATCATCATCATCATCATCATCATCAACAATAATAATAGTAATTATTATAATTATTATTCATAATAATAACAATTATTATTATTATTGTTATTATTATTATAACGAGAAAAAGTGCTCCTCGGAATATAAGTCTCCGCTAGCCTGGTTCCAGACGAATCTGCCATTGCGGGCCAGCAATGCTAGGAATTTGCCAATCAGGATGGAATATGTAAAATCGTACGGATCTGTCTTGTTCACGTGACTGTAGAGATAATGTGTACCGATTTGCGTGATGTTTGGACAAAATTTTTAGGAGTAATATAAAAAGCACACCCAATGTGAAGAGAGTGGTGCCTTTGATGAGTTAATTTCATTAAATTATATGAAGAAGAGGAACAATGTTAAATCCCTGTCTATTCATTTCAAAGCTGCTCAACAGGAACACATAGCAATTACAGCCTGTCCCTACATGTCGTCTAAGTGCACCTAGCATGTTGCGATGCTGGGAACTGGAGTTATGGCTGTTTAAAGCCCAGCCAATAGGAACACATAGGGGGCAGGGCTTAAGCAATTACAGCCTGTCCCTAGTGGTCGTCAAAGTGCACCTAGCAAGTTTTGTAGATTTTCGATGCTGGGAACTGGAGTTATGGCTGTTTAAAGCCCAGCCAATAGGAACACAGAGGTGGGTGGGGCTTAAGCAATTTCAGCCTGTCTCTATTGGCCGTCTAAGTGCACCTAGCAAGTTTCGGAAGTTTAGCATGCTGGGAACTGGAGTTATGGCTGTTTAATGCCCAGCCAATAGGAAAACAGAGGGGGTGGGGCTTAACAATTTCAGCATGTCCCTACTTGTCGTCTAAGTGCACCTGTTATGTTGCGATGCTGGGAACTGGAGTTATGGCTGTTTAAAGCCCAGCCAATAGGAACACAGAGGGGACAGGGCTTAAACAATTACAGCCTGTCCCTATTGGCCGGCTAAGTGCAACTAGCAAGTTTCGTAGGTTTTCAATGCTGGGAACTGGAGTTATGGCTGTTTAGAGCCCAGCCAATAGGAACACAGAGGGGGCGTGGCTTAATCAATTTCAGCCTGACCCTATTGGCCGTCTAAGTGCCCCTAGGAAGTTTTATAGGTTTTCGATGCTGGGAACTGGAGTTAAGGCTGTTTAAAGCCCAGCCAATAGAAACACATAGGGGGCGGGGCTTAAGCAATTTCAGCATGTCCTTATTGGCCGTGTAAGTGCACTTAGGAGGTTTTGTAGGTTTTCGATGCTGGGAACTGGAGTTATGGCTGTTTAAAGCCCAGCCAATAAGAACACAGAGGGGGGTGGGGCTTAAGCATTAGCAGTCTGTTCCTATTGGCCATCTTAGTGCACCTAGCAAGTTTTGTAGATTTTCGATGCTGGGAACTGGAGTTATGGCTGTTTAAAGCCCAGCCAATAGGAACACAGAGGGGACAGGGCTTAAACAATTACAGCCTGTCCCTATTAGCCGGCTAAGTGCAACTAGCAAGTTTTGTAAGTTTTCGATGCTGGGAACTGAAGTTATGGCTGTTTAAAGCCCAGCAAATAGAAACACAGCGGGGCTTAAGCAATTTCAGCATGTCCCTATTGTCCGTGTAAGTGCACCTAGGAGGTTTTGTAGGTTTTCGATGCTGGGAACTGGAGCTATGGCAGTTTAAAGCCCAGCCAATAGGAACACAAAGGGGGCGGAGCGATGACACACGTGGTCCCAGGTGTGACTATTGTGATTGCAGACCTGTGTGTGTGTGTGTGTGTGTGTGTGTTTGTGAAGCTCACAGGTTGAGTGTGAAGCTCAACCTGGACAAGACCGAGCGGATGTTCCTCCCGGGGAAGGGCTGTCTGCACCGAGACATGGCCATCACCATTGATAATGCTGTGGTGACGTCAACTGCGAGGACTCTGGGTAAATAAGGGGTGTGACCCTGGACGACCAACTGCCGTTCTCGGCAAACATCGTATCAGTAACGCGGTCCTGCAGATTCCTCCTCTACAACATCAGGAGGATTCGCCCCTTCCTCACTGAGAAGGCAGCGCAGGTGCTCATCCAGGCTCTTGTCATCTCCCGCCTGGACTACTGCAACTCCCTCCTTGCTGGTGCCCCGGCGTCTGCCATCAGACCTCTGGAGTTTGTTCAGAAAGCTGCGGCTCGTCTGGTGTTCAACCGCCTCAAGTTCTCCCATACAACTATCCTTCTCCGTTCTCTACACTGGCTCCCCGTAGCGGCTCGCATCCAGTTTAAAACCCTGGTGCTAGCCTATATAGGGCAGTGAAAGGACTCCTTCTCACCTCCAGGCTATGGTCGAGGCTTACACCCCTGCCCGACACCTGGCAGACCGAAGTTGCCTCGTCGCTCAGTGGTCCTTCTGGCCGATCTACACGGTCACAGCTTTCAGGAAACACTACCCTTCCTCTTTGCCTTGCCTACTTGTTGTTAACTACTAGTTGTACGAGCTCTTGTTTTATTGTTTTATTGGATCGTGTTTATTCGATACACTTATTTTGTTTTAGCTCTTGCTCATTTGATTTTCCTATTTGTCTCATCTGTTTAAGATTGCACTTTTACCTTAGCGCTAGGTATACTCTTAGTTGCTGGCTCGCACGTGTGCAGTGCTGGCTCGTGTATGTGCCTCGCAGGTCCGCATGTTACGTGTGCGTGCGTGCGTGCGTGCGTGCGTGCGTGCGTGCGTGTGTGTGTGTGCGTGCGTGCGTGCATGTCTTTAAGTGGCGCATTTGTTGCACGTTTGTGTTGAATCAGTGCAACTGGTTGCATCTTTGTGTTGAGGCCATGCTCAAACATACGGAAGGACGGACATACACACACGGTCCGGTGTAGGAGTGGTTGGCACCACTCAAAAATAAATGGTTTTACAAAAATCCGCCTCCTTTTGGCGCTATAATAAGGCAATGTTAAAAGGGTGGCATTTGTTCCTCAACATAGTGCAAATGTGCATGCAGAGTTTCATCGCATTCGGACGCTGCGTTCATGATTTGCATTTTGTTCAAAACGGGCCACTCCTGCAAACTTTAGATGTCAATCTTAGCCAATCAGGATGTGTGATGGCCCCCTGGGGCCTTTGCCAGGTCTATTCTGTATTAACTGTTCTCTGTTGCAGTGCTGATTGGAGGGTGGAGTCGGGGGTAATCAGGGGAAGGGGAGACACCTGGCCACTGTCTCCCACAGAGTATAAAATACCTGCCCTTCCATCTTTCTCTTCTTCCACCTGGGCAACACCCGAGCTTTGACCAACAGAGAGCCTTTGTGTTTCACTTATGTTTGCATTATTTGGCAGTATGCCTGCTTCATTATTTGTATTTTTGTTATCAGTATTATGTTTGTAAATAAAATAAAATCTTACGTAGTAATATTAAAAAAAAGTATTTTACTTAGGTCTGGTTTCGCTATAAAAGGCAGATGTGAAAAATGCAGGGCAAAGGTTTTTCCTTGGGCTTAAGAGAGTGTGCATACAAAGTTATAGGTAAAAACTGCCACTTGAAAATGTTTGGCATTTCTTCCTCGGCCTATAGTGGGAATGTGAGTGCAAAATTTCACAGAAATCACACGCTGTGTTCATGATTTGAGGCATTTTGTTCAAAACGGAGCATTTATGCAAACTTTGGAAGCCAATCTTAGCCAATCAGGATGGAATTATAAAAAATCTGAAATACCTGTTTTGTTTAATGACTATAGAGATACTGGCCCTCATTTATCAACGCAGCGTATAAACCGTCTTATATTTTTCCATATATTCGGCCGTACACCAACGTCGAAGTCACATTTATCAACGAATCCTACACAGCTGATCCGAGCGTACATTTGGTCCCAGGCTTGATAAATGTCACGGCTGAATTCAATCTGGCACGCCTTTAAATATTCTAGTTTCTGGGGACTCGCCCTCCTTTTTGCGACAATGGCGACTCGCGGTACGGCAAAAAAATAAAACTATTCTGAGGTGGAGATTGATGTGTTAACTAGTGAGGTTGAGAAGAACCGTAGCGTTTTATTTGGAAGCCTTAAAAGTGTCATGAAAACTACTCTGAAAACTAAGGTCTGGAATAAAATTGCCGAAAATGTCAACAGCGTGGCATTGGACCGTAGGACACCAGCAGAGGTTTGATATTCTATTTCAATATAGATGTTAACATTAAATAAATAAATACATGCCATGCCATATCCTATAGCCTACAATATTTATATTGTAGGCTATAGGATAATATAATAATATAATAATATAATCCAAAATATAATCCAAAATAATAATATAAAAGCGCTAATTTGGTCTATACCGTTCAGGTCGAGAAGAAATGGTCTGATTTAAAAATGAATACAAAAAAGCGGGTGGCAGCGCTGAGGAAGAGACAGCTGGTAACCGGTGGTGGTCAAGTAAGTTGATATGACATTGTTTACTTGAGACAAAGCAGGTTGATTAAACGCTATAGCCTGTATATAGATCGGGAGCTTATTTCCATCTCTGATCCTCTGACCAGGCTGATCCTGACTTAAAACTCAGCGAGGTGGAGGAGAGGATAGCCTCCCTCATGGGACCTGAGACCACTGAGGGCCTGGACGTGCCAGGGGGTGACACCGCCGACGGTGGTGGTAAGTTCATAGCCTATGATGATACCAGTATAGCTTATCATTGGACCATATATATATAAATGAGTACACCGTTCAACACATTTACATTTTTGGTTTTTTTATTCATTGTACATTTTGTGATTTCAGAGCCTGCATGTTCCAGCAGGAACCCAAACTCGCCAAAGCTGTGGTGGCGCAACGGGGGGCAGCCGTTGTGGTACCAGAGGAGGAACCAGCTGGCAGCAGTGGAGCGGGAGGGGGTGCACGCGGTGGGAGAGCGCGCGCGTCCTCCCTCCCCACTGCTGCAGCAGTGGCACCAGCCAGCAGTGGAGGGGGGGCACGCGGTGAGAGAGCGGGCCTGTCCTCCACAGCAGCAGCAGCAGCAGCAGTAGCAGCAGCAGCAGTAGTAGTAGTAGTAGTGGAACCGGTCAGCAGTGGAGAGGGAGGACGGGCGCGCGGTGAGAGAGCGCGCGTCCTCACTCCCCACTGCTGCAGCAGTGGAGAGGGAGGACGGGCGCGCGGTGAGAGAGCGCGCGTCCTCACTCCCCACTGCTGCAGCAGTGGCACCAGCCAGCAGTGGAGGGGGGGCACGCGGTGAGAGAGCGGGCCCGTCCTCTGTCCCTGCTGCCGAACGGGTGCAGGTCGTGACAGCTGCGGTCCTGGAACGACAGGACGGCATAATCGAGGCATTAAGAGAAATCAACAGGTCCATCCAAAACCTGTAGGCGAGTGTAGATCGAGTCGATCTACACAGCCTGATGAATCCCAGCGGTGAATAAAATCAGAATTGTGAGTGAAACTTGTGCAAAGCGTCTTAATTATTCTTGAGCTGTTTTTTCTGTCTGCCTTGATTTTAACTAGTTTTTACATTGAACATAGCCTATAGGGTCCCATGTAGCCTATAGTTGTTTCGTTGCCTTTGCCGTTTTATGCCAATGTTTTGAAACCCTGCATGGAGCACTTTGAGGTTTGCCAAAAAATGTCAAGTGCATTCTAAATCAAATGTATTATTATTGAGTAGCGTATCTCGGCCTAACGGTCATAACTTACATTTTAAAAACGCCTAATGAGGTCCTCCCGCCTCTGTGCACCCCTCCGGTAGGGATTTTCAGGGGGGTCAATGGGCATGGGGTCATCCATCATCAGCTGGTCCTCCTCCAGGGGCACGCCGTTGGCTTGCGCAATATTGTGCAGCACCGCACATGCCAACACAATATTGCAGGCCTTGGTTGGTTTGTACAACAGCGTGCCCCCAGTTTGGCTGAGACAAAGCCATCTGCCTTTGTGGCACAAGCAGAGGTGGATTAAACGTAAATATTTGATCAAAAATTAAAAATTATGGCAGAAAATAAAGAACTACACATGTAACTACAATATGGGCATCCCACCTTTAAACAGGCCAATGCACCGCTCCACAGTCCCGCGGGTGTGGATGTGCGCTCGGTTAAACCTGCGCTCCTGTGGCGTTTCTGGTTCTGCCATTGGGCTTACCAAATATTCAGACATGGCATAACCTTTGTCCCCTAGAACAGGAGTCCCACCGAAATGTTAGTAATTGGAATAAATGCAAATGAATGTATTTCATATTTAAAACACAGCCTACTACTCACCTAGGAGATGGCCCTGACCGCGCAATGCGCCAGCCTCAAGCTGCATACCGATGGTACTATTTTGGAAAATGAACGAGTCATGGGACCCCCCTGGCCACAGGGCTACCACATTGAGCAGGGATAGGTTGGCATCACAAATTACCTGCACATTGATGGAATGATAATTTTTTGCGATTGATGTACGCGTAATCATTAACCGATGGTGGCTTAATACGCACATGAGTACAATCAATCGCACCCACCACATTAGGAAACCCAGCAATCTCATAAAATTCTCTCTTAATCACGTTTTGCTGGTGGTCCTCAAATGGAAAGCGAACATACTCCTCATTGAGGGACTTGATGGCCTCCAGCACTGAGGGCATCATTCGACTCATGGTGGGCTGTGAGATGCCAGACCTATCCCAGATCTCGCCCTGGAAGGCCCCGGTGGCCAAACACCCCAGTGTGGAGAGAACTCTAAAGTTCAGAGGTTCTGTGAAGTGGGGAGACGTTAAAACACCCTTAAAAATGAAAGTGACAGGAGATTTACAATTGTAAGATCAAATCATTTATTATCCTTAAACTAAGTTTACAATTATTTATGAGCCTATGAACTATTAGAATGAATTATCAAACAAACAATAAAGATACAATACCACTCAATAACAGCGCGCTGGATACAAAAATCTATCCCTCTCACAGAGTAATGATGCTCGAGACAGGGCGATTTCTGCACTGAAGCATCCTTTCCCTAATCCAGCGATAATATACATTTTCATAAAACATTATCAATAGATGTCGCTGTTGGTTGCAGAAGTTGGTTGATCACTCTTCCTGCTGTTCTCACGCTGGACCGTAGCCTTGGCATTCTTCATCCTCCCCTCGAAGGCATCTGGATGGCTATACTCCCTACCTTTTAGGCGCTGATAAGCTTCTATGATACCTTTGTCTAATAATTTGGCCAAACTTTATGGCATTTTTAATTTCTATTTCCTGGAAACTAACACTCTGAATACTGCTGTGTAATTTTATGTCATTTTGTTATCCATATAAAGCTTTTAGTATATTACTATAAGAGTATTACAACAAGAGTATACAATTGTTATGACCCAATATTAATTTTTAGGCACCACTAGTGCCTGTATTTCCAGTGAGACATTCCTCTGAAGAAAGGGAGTGAATGAGAGAGATGGAGAGACAGGGCCTCTTTCACTATGATCTCCTCTCATTCTTGGTAAACACATTTTCTTTGAATAAGGTTATAATGACACAGTTAAACTAAAACTCAACACTATTAGTCATACCAGTGATTAAAATATACACACAGTATAAAGGTCTATATATCAATGTGTGGCTTAAGTGATCAGAATATTTGAACTTAGAGCAGTTATATGTGTAAATACCAGGATATAAACATGAGCCACAATAAAAATGTCAAAACATCATAGACCATTTATGTGTTAGTTCCCCCTTTTTTACTCTTGTAAACTCCTACATTAATGCAGTTTTCTACAGACACATTTATCATACTTATAGACTTTAAATCTAATTTTCCTAACAGAACCTGGACAGGTACAGAAATGGCGCGTGAGCGCCTTGTCTCCCTCCTTAGCAGAGGATCTAATCGGGCACAGAGCTCGATTAAAACATGCCTTGGGAGGCGGAACCGACTCATCAGCCAAATGTCATCCTCTGCCAAGAGGTCATTGCGGTCTTTAAAGACCCGATCAGCCCTAAGGCACTGGTCGTTGCCATCATCATCATCATTATTATCATCAGCATTTAAATATACCTCCTCGAGTAGAGCCAGGTCTGCCATTGTTGAGATCTGATAACTGTCAAAGCTGGTTTAAATAGGTGGGTGAATCTGTATTCATGTTTGTCATTGGTCGTTTCTGATTATTGCACCTGTTGTAAAAAAAAAAAGTGAGATGGTCTACCGACTAACGAAATAAAAGAAAACTGAACTTGCAAAAAACATTTTCATTAACTGAAAGAAATACAAACTATTAATTGCAAAAATAACAATTTATAACTGAAATAAATACAAACTATAATAATTGCAAAATAATATGAAACAGTATTTTGTGTTTATAAAACTAACGAAAACGAACTGAAATGAGATACAAAATGCCCTTTTCGTTTTTGTGCATTAATTTATCTTTAACTGAATATATTTTTTAAATGCTATCTTTTCTTGGGTTTTTCTTAAACAATAATTACTCAATCCTGCACCTGACTTACTTGTTTATTTTGTGCAAATAAACAAATAAGTCAGGTCAGGTGTCCGCCCATTATTAGCATTATAACTAATACAACTCTGCTATAGAAGCTAATTAAAACAAACTGAATTAGAACGAAAAAAATGCAGAACGAACTACAACTAAAATGAATAATAATAATAATTATAACGAAAATGTTTTCGTTTACATTAGATTATTTATTCAGTTGATAGCTATATATTTTTGAGTGAACACATATGTTGAGATGCCTGTCAGAGGGGGAGACAATGCTGCTCCGCAGGTCTAGGATGGAATAAACGGGCGCAGCCAACGTCAACAACTGGTCTCGACCAGAAGTGAGATCTCAGCGTACCGTAGGATGAAGCCCACGTCAGGATATATTGATAAATGCCGAAAGGTGCGGCGATCTCGCCGTACGCCCATTATTTTGGCTGCACCGCGTTGATAAATGAGGGCCACTGTGTACCGATTTGCGTGATGTCAGGGTCAGGACACAACTGTGTGGTGCGTGGCTGTAGTAAGAGTTGGAAAATAGTGAAAGAGTGGCTTGATAGACAGTGATGTGTGATCTATCTTTTTTTCCTTTCTTCTAAATTTAGATTAGCCATTTGTTTTTACCCCTTTTTCTCCCCAATTTAGTCGTTATGCCAATTAATTCCTTCCCACACACTGTTGTGTCTTTTTGATTGATTGATTGATTGATTGATTGAAATGTTTATTAGGCAAAAGAATGTAAAACAACACAGTTACATTTATAATGCTTTTGTCTAAAAGGTCCGGCCAAAAAAGTCCTTGCGGACTTGTTTCCGTTGGGGTCCTTGAGTTAATTTCATAGACATATATAGTAGCAACCAAACAGTTCAAAAATCAACATGAAAATACAGATAATACAGAAAAAATACCACTATGTACAAAAAAAGCATTTAAAAAATATATGTACAAAAAAAAGGGGGGGGGGGAAGCATGGAAAAATAAAAATTATATACAAAAAAAAGCATGAGGAAATACAAAATATGTACAAAAAGAGGAGGGGGGGGGTCGTCTGTCTACAGGGAAACTGGTACTAGCTCCTCTTTCGGCCTCCAGAAAGATGGGTTTTTAGGGCTGTTTTGAATGAGCCCAGCGAACTGCATTTTTTGAGGGATGGGGTTAGACTATTCCATTCCTTGGTGGCTGTGCTATAGAAGGAGAATTTGCCCATGTTTGTTTTATGGGTGGGTGGTACCAGATTGTTGTTTACGCTCCCTCTAGTTTCGTGGCTGTGGGTGTCACTAACTTTTTTTTTTTGTCACTAACATGGGCCCCAGTCCGAGAAGTAGTCGGATCAGTTTGTTTTGGGAGGTTTGAAGCTTAGTCTGCAGTGACACTGAGGTGTTGGAGTACCAAGAGGAGCTAGCATAGTCAAAAAGGGGCTGAATCAGGGCCCCTGAGAGGGTCCTGAGGGCCTGAGGGTTGACAAAAGAGGAAACTCTGCCCATAAATCTGGTTCTCTGGTTTACTCCTTTGACCACCTTTGTTGCCATGCTTTCACTTGTCAGGTATTTGTCAAGAATACATCCCAAATAGGTAATCTCTTCTTTGCTAGTGATGATTGTGTCATCGACTTTGACCTTGAAGTCATTTACCTTCATTTTACTGAGGGAATGTTTGGTCCCAAATAGGATGGATTCAGTTTTCCCAAGGTGTAGAGACAGTTTGTTATCGGTAAGCCAGGTACGGATTTTTGAGAGTTCAGAGCTGAGAGCTTCCTCAACTTGCAACTTGTCCTCACCCGAGATCAGGAGTGCCGAGTCATCAGCGAACAGGAACAGTTTGCAGTTACAGGCAGCATTCATGTCGTTAATGTATAGAAGGAACAGTAACGGCCCTAGAATGCTGCCTTGAGGCACCCCGCAGCTCACCGGGAGGGATGAGGACATGGTTCCGTTGATGTCAACCACTTGTTCTCTACCCTCCAAGTAAGATCTCATCCAATTTAGTGATGTGCAATCAAAACCAATCGCCCTCAGCTTATCAAGTAGAATTGCGTGGTTTACAGTGTCAAACGCCTTTTGGAGGTCCAGCATGACCATGCCACAGTATTTGCCCGAGTCTACCTCACGTTTGATGTAGTCGGTCAAATATAGTAGGCATGTGTCAGTGGAGTGGGATGTTCTGAAGCCTGATTGGAATTCAAACAACAGTTTACGCTCGCTGAGGTAGCTGTTGATTTGTTCTTGGATTGATCGCTCTATAACCTTTGAGATGGAACAAAGGTTGGAAACAGGCCTATAGTTGCCAGGATCTAGTTTGCTTCCTTTTTTAAATAGAGGGATTACTCTTGCCAACTTGAATTCTTGTGGGACGTGACACTGACTGATGGATAAGTTTGTAATGTGGGCTACTATGGGAGCAATGGAGACCGCTGCGTCTCTGAGGAATCTGGTGGGGATGTTGTCAAGGCCGGTGGCCTTGTTTGGCTGTAGGGCGAGGAGTTTGTTTTGCACATCATCAGTCAATACAGGTTTGAAAAAGAAGGAATCTTTTTTAGCCCCTAGTTTCTCATAGTGAGCTTGAATGTGGTCGGGGCCATACAGACCTGAATGCTGAGGGAGTTTGCTTACCAACTGGGTTGCAACTGTGGTGAAGAAACTGTTAAAACAGTCCGCTACCAATTGCTTGTCGGTAGTGAGCGAGCCACTTGAAATAATGCGAATGTTTGTAGATTTAGTCTGAATTTTTCCGTTGCAGCCTAATTGTTTTAGTGCCTCCCACAGTTTTTGTGGGTGGCTTTTGTTTGCCTCTATGTTCTCATTTAAGAAATTATTTTTGGCATTTCTGATCAATTTAGTAACTACATTTCGTAGATTTCTGCACTTTTCAAGTAGCTGCTCACTTTTGTTTTTCCTGTCACTGCTGTTGTATCCTACTGACTCACCTGCCAGTGAGGAGCCCCCACCGGGAGGACGTCACGTAGGGCCTGCTTCCTACTCTTCCCGCCAAACATTCCCTGCTGACAGGCCCCAGCCTGTAGAAGTTCATGCAATGACTAATATCACCCTTCCGGCCCGAGTTCCCTCCCCCCTACACGGGCCAATTGTGTTCACATCGACGCCCGACAAAGCCGGAGGCACCACGGTGGATTTGAACCCACAACCTCTGTGGTGGTGGGCAGGGACTGTGAGCGCCACCAGTGTGCGATCTATCTGCCCGCGACCAAACAAGAATGTTCCTGTCCTCCAAAAGTTCTCACTCCACGCAAAACCAAAGATTGTGATGAAAAGAAAAAAACATGCATGTTCAATGTTCTATGTATATGATATATGGGCTTTTAGACAATGATGCAAATTCAAACTTATTTCTATAATTTTTTTTTTATTGACACGTTTAGAGCTGAATATAATCATTCAGGTCCCTCCGTATGGTTGTGTACAAGTAGCAGACAAGTCTTATCATCTGATGAAGATGCAGTCTGGATGACATTTGTGTCCATTCCAAATCCCGATAAGGATAAGCTTTCTTGTTACACACTGTTACACACTGCATGTTAGACACTATTACACACTGCGTGTTACACACTGTTACAAACTGCATGTTACACACTATTACACACTGCATCATACAGACAGGATGTTACACTGGCACAGTGGCATACACATACATACACACGCGCGCACGCAGGCACGCACACATGTAAGTTTGATTATGTGTTTATTTCATTAAACGTTTTATTCCTTTTTTTTAATGAATAGGTGTTAGTATACTGCTGCTACTTGGTGGAGCCTCGACCCATGATGGACTTCTTAGTGTTTCTCTCAGGTCTCAGCAGGATGGTATAACACTTTGGGCCAAACAATGCCAACAATAGACCAAAACTAGATGCTAAAATAGCAAATACCTCCACCACATCTGCATATTTGCCTGGAGAGCTGATATATGCTGGGATGAAGGCTATCCACACGGCACAGAAGATCAACATGCTGAAAGTGATTAACTTGGCTTCATTGAAGTTGTCTGGAAGATTCCTTGCCATGAATGCTAGGAGGAAACTGAGGAGTGCCAGTAAACCAATATAACCTAGTAACACTGCAAAACCAACTGTTGATCCCACACTACATTCATAGATTATCTTATCACTGCGGTATTGTGTGTTTTTATGAGGAGTTGGTGAGGCCGACACAAGCCAGGCTGTGCAGATCATTGCCTGGATGAAAGTAAGAACCAGAACTGTTCCTCTCTGCTGCATAGCACCAAAAAACTTCAGGATGTCTCCAGACCCAGGCTTCGAGGCCTTGAACACGACCAACACCACCATAGTCTTTACCAGGATACACGAGAGACACAGCACGAAGCTGATCCCAAATATTGCATGCCTCAGCTGACAGGTCCAGGCCCTGGGACGGCCAATGAACAGAAGTGAACACATGAAACATAGTTTGAGTGACAATAAAAGCTGGAAGCTGAGTTCTGAGTTGTTGGCGCGTACCATGGGTGTGTCTCGATGATAGATGAAAATTCCCAGGACTATGGCACACATAAGTGTGCCTAGCAATGAGATGGTTGTCAAGGAGATACCCAGGGCCTCATAGAAGGAGAGGAACTCCACGCTCTTATGGATACAATGGTCATGCTGGGGATTGGACCAGAAGTCCTCTGGACAACTGGTGCACTCTGTAGAGTCTAACAAGGAGGGCGAGGTTAAATGGACAGTATCGTCCTAAAGATAACCTACTATAGCTACATAATGTAAACCTACCTGTCTCATTGCTGATCTCTCCCTCAGAACAAGCAATGCAGTCAAAGCAGCAGACAGGTTCCCCTTTTCTTCTGGCCAGACGGGTTCCAGGGGAACAACTCTCACTGCACACTGAACGAGGAGGCTACAGAGGAAAGCAACAGTGCATTTCAGTCTAAACCTAGGAAAAAAGTGTGCTCCTCACACTTATCTCCACCAGACAAGGTTGCCTATCCAAGGCTGTTTAAGTCATGGTTTGCGACCATCAGGGCATGAGGAAGCTGTGGGGCATAGAATTTCCCTACAACATATGGTGCCACTTTCTTCGGTGCAATTGTGGCGCAGCCTATGGTTAAAAGAGGTTTGCTCTATAGAGAAATGCTAATCCAATTAAAAACGGCATTTATTCTTTTTTGTGTAAGGAATAGGCCTCTCCCATCTTTCCGGATCAATCAGTGATATTTGTAGCAAATCTCTATTAGCTGTGTTCATTTGGAGGCCCCTCATTCAAATTTGGGGTAGATCGGGTGATGCGTTCAAGATTTTGAGTAAAATAGGCCCATCCTAAAGAGATGTTGATGGCAATCATAGCAATTTGGTAATGTAATATGAAACATCTGAATGATCAATGTTTATTAAATTACTCCAGGTATAAGGTGTACCAATTTGTGTGTGCCTATTGAAGAAAATGCTAAATGTTGGAATATCTAGTATAGCCTATATGGGGAGGTGCGGCATGATCCATGGAATCTGTGGGAAATACAATTTGATTGTAAAATGTACAGTTAAAACGTTATAGGCCAAAATGAAGCCTCATGTTACAGCGCCACCATGAGGCCAATTGGAAACATTGAAAACACTACACCTTCAGATCTGGCGGCCTAGAGGAGATAATAAATGATATTCACATCATTATCTCAACATTAGCCCGCGACCGGGCAAGGGGCTCTACCGCAGTATCAAGAGTTCCACCACCAGGTACTGGTGTAGTTTTAATCCGGCTGCTGTCAGGATGCTGAATGAGGCATAAGCCTTGCTCAGCAGCCTGACAGCAGGCGGTGCAAAACCTTTCTGGCTCTTCCTGAACACACCTGTGGATTATACCAGGGACAATGACTTGGACTTAGCTCCCCCTCGGACACACCTGTGGACTACACCAGGTACAAATGACTTTTTTGCTGCACTCCCTCATGGAGCTACTTGCGGATTATACTAGGGTCAGTCCACCCTAGGTGGACACGCACTGACCTTTTGCACCTTAATCCCATGTATAACGCACTGACTTTTTTGTCTTTTTTATTGTGCTTTTTTTTCTCTAAGCACCTTAACGTCCATATGTATATCATGCACAGTATAAGTATAACATGCACAGTATACATACATTGCTGCTATGCTCAGGCACCTTAGTTTTTATTATCTCAGGTACTTTGTAAATATGTAGATAACTTGTCTGGCCTTCTGTTGCTCTCTTGCTTTGATCTCCTTCCCACTTGCCCCCCACCCCTCTTCTTCTCCCCCCCCCCTCTTCTTTCTATGGAAATTAACGTTGCGATGGGAACGATGTACAAAAACGAATTTCACCCACTTCTTTACCTTGTAAACCTGTGATGTGACAATAAAACTGATTCTGATTCTGATTCTGTAGAAAGTGAAAGTGACCTTTTTGGATTCAAAGTTCCAGAAGATTCTGTCTTCATCAAGGATGAGTTCTTCACCTGCGGAGGCTGACTTCTTGAACACGCCTACATTCTGAGCCTTTGTGCTTCCGTCAGGGAGCCACGCCCAGTTCATGACATCATAGATTGGTAAAGCATCACCATTCTCATCAAATGTTACATGATCACCAAATGATGTGGTGAAGTTGACCTTTTCCAGGTAATGCACAAGCTAGAAATGGTGAGGAAATTATGAAGAACAAGATACTACTGCATACAATATACACAGTCTGATCTTTCCACATACAAGAATGGACAACAAAAAGTGGAAATGTATAATGCATACCTACCCTGTGTGTGTGTGTGTGTGTGTGTGTGTGTGTGTGTGTGTGTGTGTGTGTGTGTATATATATATATATATATATATATATATATATATATATATATATATATATATATATATATATATATATATATATATATATATATATATATATATACCAGGGCTGACATCAAATAATCCGCAACGAAACACCAGCTTCACTTGCTCTTTTGCACAGGCCTTATCCTGAAGGGACGAACGTGGCATCTTTCCATGGCAGCAGTGTTGCTGCTTGGAGCAGACACAAACGCAACAAAGTTGCAAGACCCATACTCAGGTGTCAGTCACACACCTGTGACTGGCACACACCTCTCAGCTAGTGTGTGCTGGCAGGTCGCTCAAATCGAGAGCGATTACCAACAGAAGAATATTGGGGTGTTTTGGCAAATATTTTGGGGGTGCTACCCACACGTTTAATTGTGTTGCTCATTCCACGAATGCCCGAACCTTACAAGCTGTACCTCGTTGTAAAGGTGACTAATCAACGGTGACTTGATGACTTTTTCAGACTTTTTTTTGATACCAATGTCATATTTACTTATTCATTGTTATTCTAAATTTGAATGTAACTACAAACATCAACAGGTAAACTGTGAACTAATATCACACCTGCCATGGCTGTATTGTCTGCAACCTGGCACAGCTGTGCCCAATGAAAGGCCCTCTTCCTGGCACACATTGCAACATGTCATGGAGGGCATGGGCCAGGGCATACACAGCCTTGTACACATTATACACGATTCTGAGGTCAGTCACGTCCAAAATGGAAGTTTCTACTGTTCTTAGGTCCTCTTGTCCAGTACACACCCGTCCACCAGCATCCACCCACTCTGATGGAAGGGGTGCAAATTTGCACTGAAACGTGTGCTCCCAAAACTGCCTCACCTGAAGAAACACCATCAAGACTGAGGATCAATGTTTATGTTACAGTACATGTGAGAATCCAGTACAAGTGAAAAAAACGGAACGGGAAAGACCTGTTGTTCTGCCGCGGGAGGCCGAAACTTTTACCAAAAATAGCAGCTCTACGAGCTCATAACGTGCCGCGTCTCAATGTGAGTTTCTAGAGACACACTTAGTGTCAAGCCAAAACAGAGGGCCACTATTATAGTGCCCTGGGGGACGCCATTTAACTAAGTATATAGAGGGCTTAACTCATATGGTGCCAATGACGAGTTTGACGTGTTTTTGAACAAATAAATTACGTTTGGGGAAAAACTTTCAGAACCCAAGATATCATGATCCGAAGATTTGCTGCTCCATTCACTTCTTGGTTAACTTATTACTTTAAAAGGCTGTATCTCGGCTCCTGTGTACTTTTTGGGCGGTGAAACCGCCCCTATAAGTGAGGTTTGGAAATGTGTACAATTATCTTGGGCAGTGAAACCGCCCCTATAAGTGAGGTTTGGAAATTTGTACAATTATCCTGCGCTGTGATTGGCCAATCACAATCTATTCAGGACTGTGATTGGCCAGTGTCACATGACACATGTGCATAGCCCTATATAAGAAACCATAACTTTACATTTTTCTATTTTTAAAGTTATGGTTTCGTCCATCATAAAGAGTGTTTCAATAAATGTATTTATCTTTTGTACATGATTGGTTGACTCCATTCAGTATTGTGATTAGCTAGCAAGACACCGCCCACTTCACACAGGGTGTGATTTTTTCTTTACTATGTATTTTTGGCCCAGACATGTTAATTTCAAAGGCAGACAATTAATGTCAACGAGGTCGCGATGACCTCGTTGACATATTTGAAACCACACAGTGAAGCCCTCAGTGATTAGCAACCGTCAGGGGATCGATCATACTGGAGTTAAATATTCTGTGACTAATTGAAAAGGTAAGAAAAATCGAAAAATCTCCGGCACTGGGCAAACACAGACAGAAATAAGTCTGGCACTGGTGAAACAAACTAAAACAAAGAAAAAACATCCGTTTGAAATTGCAGTTTAAATACAATTTACAAATGACAATTTAGGCATTTTGCACACACTCTTAATCCAGAGCGATTTACAGCAAGCAAGGTAAACAACTCAGTAATCTAGGATCATAGGTAGCCTAAACCAAGAAACCACAGTAGCATCAGTCTTAACAGTATAATATAATACAATAACTAGTCTGTACATTGAAACTAGATTACTTTTAAACCTTTGCATAAGACTGCATGGTAGTCAAGGCTAGGTCAAGTGCTACGGGCTAAGGTGGAGTGTGAAGAGGTACGGTACATACCATGCTATTTTCATGTCTGTAGTCAGGGTCATTGTCAGGGTGTATTTTTAACATGTAGTCATGGAGACCTGGTATCTCTCCACGACGGATGGCAAAACCCAGGGTGCCTCGCAGGTACGGCATGAAGTGACTGAAGTGAGGGGACTGGAGCACGGTAAGTAAGGTTGCCCAGTGCCAAGTGGCTATCCATTGCAGACCTGTCACATTCTGCTTCACCACCTGTAAAATGTATGTGTGTGTATCAGTGTTTATTTTGACAGCACGGCCTGGCGGCGACAATGAGAAAGGAGTGTTTTTCTAAAACTCATAAAGAAGGAGTGGACGGGAGTGTAATTTTTTGGGATGACGTCACATCCATCCATTCCTTCTTTCAGGGTCCTAGGATCATTCCTAAGTTGCGTTGGAGTGCCCTCTTGTGGAATTTTCAAAGCAAAAAGCAAAAAGAGACTTTTTTGGAAAAGACGGAGATCTCCGTCAATGGCGGTCAACTGTGGGATATGAAATGACGGAAATCTCTGTCCATGGCAGGAAATGTATTAAATAGCCTGTCATTAGATTTTAGTCGACTAAATCTGCAGTTGATTTAGTCGATAAAGTTTATGTCAGCAGGCCTTGATGCCGTCGTATTGCCTGATTTATACAGAAAATAGCCAATCAACTAGGGTATGGGCACTGATGACACGGAGGAGAAGACACGCCCCCAGCACCCACAGCGTCCCCGGCGGGAATCGAACCCAGGACCTTCTAGCTGTGAGGCGGCAGCGCTACCGACTGTCCCACTGTGCCCCTACAAAAATAAATAAAAATAATAAAATGAAAAAAATATTTTTTAATTATTATTATTATTATTGCTGTCCATTTACATTGACGAACATAAGAAAGTAATTCAATTACTTTTCAATAAAAAACAAATGCTTGCAATTACATTTCAACCACATTTTATATATTATTTATTTATGAATCCCTAAATGAATATGAATCATGACACCAACCTCTTCCATGAGCATAATCATATGGTGCGAATATACAAACGCAATGACCACATGAGCTGTGGATCTCTTCATCAAAGTGACGATCCTCTTCAGCTCAGCTGGGTCAATGCGTCCCAGGTCGTATGGCAGAACCTCAGCATACGCCAGGCAACCCAGACCAGACTGGGCCAGCTCAGACTGGAAGGACTGGGCAGGTTCGCTGCTAAAGTCATCGTCAATGAACAGCAATCCTACCCAGGTCCATTTGAACCGCTTTATGATCCGGAGCACAGCTCGCACCTGATTTGATAAAGAATGCAGACATGACTGATAAGTGCATGTGTTACAGGGAAATTGGCATTTGTTGGGAAATTGGAAAGGGATGCTCGTTTTTAGGCGCGGGGCTTCGGCGCGAGGTGGGGCTTTGATGCGAGGTGGAGGAGCGCTGAAAATAAAATGGATAATATGAGAGAAATATTCTATGACAGGTTGGATAATGAAGCGGTTAGCCAAACTGAGCAGAGTAACGCTGTGTTTTTAACTCGCAAGACGGTGATAATAGTTATTGTCCATGACGGAGGCGCGCCGACTCAGCAGACCTTGAGGCGGAGGAGGTGCGCCCGAGCGCCGTCCGAGTTGTAAACCGATAGGGAGAGAATAGATCTTTTCATGGGTTACTATCCATGACACTCTCTATTAGTGGGCATGCGTGCGTGCGTGCGTGCGTGCGTGCGTGTGCGCGTGTGTGTGTGTGTGGGGTGGGGCTCTAGTGTGGCTTGCATTTCCCTCTAGTGTTGGTTCTACAGAATTGCCTAGTAACAGGTGTTGATTTCATAGACAGATTAACGTCACCAGTCGCAATCAAAGTGAATCGATAACAAAGGGGGAAGCGAGGGAGGGATGAAAACGAGCGCTCCTTTTTCAATTTCCCTGGTTTTCCAATTTCCCTGTAACACATATACTTGTTAGACCAGGGGTCTTCAACGTTTTTCGAGCCTAAAGAGAGACGAAGCAGGGACCCCCACTACATATTGTATTGTATTGTATATTGTATATAACTTGGCTACGTGAGATTAGATACAGCTTGCTACGTTAGCACTAATTTGTAAAGAGAGTTATATTAATAAATATTAAACAGAGTATAAACGGTTACATCTCTGCCTCCATTTCCTGGGATCGCTACATGGGTGTCAGAAGTGGGGCGTGCCCTTGCGTGAGGGACGTGAGGGACCGGCCTTGTGCAGTGAAGCGAGAAGCGCGAGGCGCGCTTCAGAAAGGAGGGGGTACTGTAGCGACCCCGCAAAAGACCCGGCCGTAACTTGCTTCTCCAAAAGGAGCTAGCTCTCTTGGCGTTGCTTGTTAACTGGCTTCGACTCCAGCACGGTGCGCGAAACGTTACAGTATGTAGTGAAAAGAAGCACTGAGTTACTTCAAACAATCTGATGTATTGTTTAAATAAAGAACATAATTGAAAATGATATGTGCTTGGGCATAAACTCTAAAATAACCATGCACAAATTCAATATCACTATATCCTATATCTGCGCGATAGAATATATCATTTAAAATAAAACAATACACAAATATCTGCAGTGTGGGAGAATTAATTAAACAGAATGTGCATTTATGTGCATTTAATAACAATAATAAAACAATTATATATATATATATATATTGTCTGTAGCGCTGTTCACCTGGAAGGAATCACTTGGCATTGTTCTAAAGAAAGACGGGAACTGGGTCCTCTCAGTCAGACAGGTGTAGGGGGCCATAATACTGACCTACAAAAGACACACAGCATCTGTTCTACAGTAAAAACCCATTAAGACCGGGAAAGCATCCGTCACTTTAAATTTTAACCACTTTAAACATTATTTTATACTTTGGCTTTTAAAAAATAGCAGATCTACAAGCTCACAGCGAGCTGCAAGCTCAGGTTCAGTGCCTGGAGCAATTGATCTGAATTTGCACACAGCCATTGACCATTACCATGTGCACGGAACTGCAAAACTCGTTTTTCAATTTCCCCAACTGTCAGCTGTTTATTAGCGTTTTTATGTAAAAGAATGTCGCCATGGTTACGGCTGCCCTGCCCAGCTGTGGGATGACCCCGCGAGCTACGGGATGAATGGCTCCCGGGTTGCCAGATTATGTGCGCATATCCCCCCCACGGGTATGGACTAGTACATATAATTTTAGGGGATATTGACATGGAAAAGTTTGAGAACCACTGACATAGAAACATAGGTTTTTCGGAAAACCATTAGGATTTAGAAGATATTTGTAGAATCAGGTCTTAATGGGATAATATACCACATTGTTTTGAGAAATGTCCCTTACACTTTACAATTGAAACACTGAAACTATAGGATACCAGGTAAACAATCAATCTAAATCTATATTGCATTCTTAACATTTGTGGTCAAGAAAAAACAACCTAAAAAAAAAAACATGAGAAAGAGTGACCAAGATATGTCTGTATAGCCATCAATCACTAGCATCAATCGAGTCAAGAAGCGGTACAGGGATAGTGAAGTGCTAAGAGGTGAAGTGGAGTCTGAAGAGGTGAATCTTAAGAATAAAGCAGAACATTGGGAATGAGTCTGCAGTTCTCTATAAAGCAGAACATTGGGAATGAGTCTGCAGTTCCCTATAAAGCAGAACATTGGGAATGAGTCTGCAGTTCCCTATAAAGCAGAACATTGGGAATGAGTCTGCAGTTCCCTATAAAGCAGAACATTGGGAATGAGTCTGCAGTTCCCTATAAAGCAGAACATTGGGAATGAGTCTGCAGTTCCCTATAAAGCAGAACATTGGGAATGAGTCTGCAGTTCTCTATAAAGCAGAACATTGGGAATGAGTCTGCAGTTCCCTATAAAGCAGAACATTGGGAATGAGTCTGCAGTTCCCTATAAAGCAGAACATTGGGAATGAGTCTGCAGTTCCCTATAAAGCAGAACATTGGGAATGAGTCTGCAGTTCCCTATAAACACTAAGCAGAGCATGTGAGCAGAGCGATGTGGGGAGGAAAACAAATCCTGCAAACACACAGTGAGTCAGTGACTATAACATTCACCTTGAACTCCCTCCCTCCCTCTCAACTCTCAGGTCTGAGCAAATAATCTAAACACTAACACACATAATGTTAATTTACATGTAATGTTATGTAAATGTATTCCACCGTTTGTCTGTATGTTTTCTGATTTTATGTTTTGTGTGAGGACTGCGGATGAAAATTAGCATCTTTGCTAAATCCGGTGTATTTACGTCCATGTGACGTCCATTAATATGCTCCGTCCAGTCCAAATAAACAAACAAAGTAAGTAAGTACATCTGTTGAAAACCTGCCCACTCCACTCTGCTCACATGTTCTGCCTACAATAAATATGTCTTTCAAGCTGTAAAAAATACTATATACATTGCCTATCATATTTTAGATTTGTAAATAGTCAAATAACCTAAATTAGGCGTGTCGGTGAAAAAAAAAAATGGGGAAAGCAATAACCTGTGTTAAATGTAGTTCAGTCAGACAACTCTTGGATTGGATTAGAATATATATTTATTGAGCATGCTTGAGCATAGATATAGGAAGCATTATATGAAGCATAGTTTGGCGTCAGGGCTCTGAATCCATTCACTCCCTGTAAGCATAACATTTTAATAAATGTTATGTACGCCAAATAGCATTTACAGGGAATGAATAAAGACCCCCATGGGGATCTAGAAACAGGGCCTACAGGTGGATGCCGGGGAGGCGGTGGGATAAGACTATTCATGGGCAGCAGCATATGCAGGTAAGCGAGCAGCGGTACAGCAGAGATGTCAGCAGCAGAGCAGCAGCAGCGTTTGCACGTCAGCTCAGCCAGACAGGGAAGCTAGAATGAGCAGGTAGCAGCGCAGTACCTTAAACCACCCGATCAGGAGAAAAGTGCATGTGACTGGTCACCTGATCGGTTGGCACAATCCCTTGAGTTGCCTGGCCTGAACTAGCTCCGCAAGCTGCGCCTCATTTATAGTCACAAGCGCTTGTTAATACTTCTCAATGGTTAAATATGTATTAAACCCACAGACAGACTTAATCACTTTTAACCTGGCTTCCCATGGTGAAGATTCTCAAACATAAACATACAACAAATTGTGAAAATAGATGATCTACAAGCTCAAAAGGGGGCGAATCACGATGGACAAAATATGATAGGGCATTCATTCATGAACCTAAAGCAACATATAAAGATGAACTATGGAGATACAAGGTTTCTGTCTGAACACAATGATATTTTAGATTTATAAATACTTATGTACAGCCTAAATTAAACATTGGTGATGGTAAAGGGGGATTCAAGTATAACTTACCATGGGCACTCTGTACAAACCTAATAATCTAGAGATGTGAATAGAACTTGAGGTAGCTGCACTCACAATTCCCAGCACTGGAGGGGACCCAGCACAGCTCTCGTCCAATTGAAACACCTTCTCTCTCCCACTGACCAATGCCATCGCTGCAGGGAAGCCTCTTAACGGGACACAGCTATCATAGAGTCGATATCCCAGAGTCACATTGGGTAGAAGGTTGGTGTTTCTGTTGATCTCAGTAATGGCAAAAGCCATGGTCTGGGACCACCACCACCCTTGAATGAGAAAGCTAACACGCAAATCATTACTGAACATGTTTTATCTTTGTAGAAATACACAACATCAACTAATCTTATGGTACGATCTATCAAAACAAGCTCCCTGTTCTCATGCTAGCTATTGTATCTGTGATTAGGGCTGTCAAGATTACACATTTAAGTTGACGATTAATTGTCACTCAAATAATTGTGTGTGTTTGGCATTGAACTTTGGAACGTGAATACATTTTTTTTTCCTGTTTGCCATTTAGGCTTCGTAATAAAAAAATCCACAGGGGACATTATGACAAATAACTTAAATATACAATAAATTATCGACGTATTTAATACTTTTACACGCAAAAAATTTCAGAAATAGCTGATCTACAAGCTTCATGTTGTAAGCTTGTAGATCTGCTATTCCTGCTTTTTTAAATAAAAAAATCCAAAGGGCAGATTATGACAAATAACTTAAATATACAATAAATTATCGACATATTTAATAATTGTATACATAAAAAAATAGCAGAAATAGCTGATCTTGCTTGTAGATCAAGCTATTTCTCCTTTTTTTAAATATTCGGGAATTTGTGAAAATGTTTCAACATGGAAACGATTATGCAAAAATAATATCTTGCGAATATCTCAAATAATTGCAATTAGACAGTTATGTAATAATGTGACAGGCCTACTTGTGATACTCACCTTTTGCAAGTGTGGAGCTGTGGCATGGAGGTGAAAGACAAGTCAGGAAACAAGACAGGCTGGTAGTAGATGGGAAACATGCCACCCAGAACAATGTCTCCAGCCTTATACATTCTGCTGAGATTAAACCGTGCCTGTAACTCACAAGAAGAGGAAGGTGAAGAAGACACAGCAGAGAATGAAGAGAACATTATCAAGGTCAAGTACGTGCATGAAAGCAGGAGTATGTCTAGAGAAGCCCTCATGACTCTCCTCCTCTGTCTGACCACTCCCTTGTCCAGTTGCTACGTTTTATACACAGTGCTATGGCATCCCCTGTGTCAATATATGTCACTACGTAATCTTTCACAACAACCCTCTGTGGCAGAGGCAGAAGTAGAGGCAGGGCTTAACATACATTAGCAATCCAGTCATATGAAAATAATGTGCTATTTGTCCTGTAATATGTTAATGATTCTATCTCACCAGGGCTACTCATGGACCACATGCATGCATGCATGGATTATTACAACAACACCACCAACAACAACATCATCAACAACAACAACAACAACAACAACAACAACAACAAAAACAACAACAATAATAATAATAATAATAATAGTGACAATAATTAATAATAATAATAATAATAATTGTTATTATTATTATTGTTGTTGTTGTTGTTCACAACAAGTCATACAGCAAGGTATAGGATGGTATAGGATGGCTATGTAGAAAGGCAGGGCATTCTGGCTGAGTAGCTCAAAGGATGAAAAAGAAACATAGAATTTTTGATTTGGTGGGTACTTTGAATTATGGATCAGTGCTACACCCCCACCCCTTTTAGTGGTGCGGGTTACTTGGGAAAACACTAAATGTGGTGGTGATGCATCAATCAGGAGCTGTGCATCATCATTAGCTGCAAGCCAAGTTTCACAGAGTCCCATCATGTCCAGGTTATGGTTGACTATATAATCATACATTTAAAATTTAGTGACCTTATTTTTAGAAAACCAATTTTAAACTGATTAAAGTTGTTTGTTCTTTGTAACACAGTCTTAACAGGATGAAGATTGTGTACATTTAGGCCATTTCTGTTCGAACAATACTTCCTATTATAGTTGGAATGAGAGTTGGGTAGGATTCATAGTCAGTGACTAGATCTAAAATATTTGAATCAAAAGTCAAGGGTCCGGGCCCAATAGAGGGAGATAACCCGCCCGACCACAAGGGGGCGATATAGTGGCTGTATGAACTAGTTTGGAGGTGACCGGAAGTGCAAGTGGCCGATGCGGAAGTGCATGGGTCAGACGCATAGACATATAAAGGTAGACGCCTCCTTCGGCTCTGAGACGTGCGTATCTCGGCCATGCTTCCGCTTCAGCAGGGCAAGCTGGAAACGTCTGTTTCCGTCACAGAAGGGGGCGTTCGGTAGGCCAATCAGAGGCAGGTGGGGCGGGTCTTTTCTTAAGAGGCAGCCGCGCAGCAACTAGTCAGTTAGACGCGCTGTGATTGGCCGGTAGTCAACGAGCTGTGATTGGCCAGTAGTCAAGTAGCCCTGCGGAAGAGCCTTGTATTGAGATACCAGTCGCTCCAATGAACTGCAGAGGCCAATGAGGTGTCTAGGTTTCTATATCTATGGTCAGACGGGCCAGCTGTAGTAGTAAACAGTCAATGTTTTGGTAGTGTCCGGTAGTGATGTAAATTATTAGCAAGCATTTGGCATCCTAGCTTGCTCGGATGAAGGCCATTGGCAGCATTAAATGATGGACGGTCCCAGAATAGATAGAAATTGTGAATATAATTGATGTTGTGGGAATAACAGGCAAATTGGAGCCAGTGGCGCAAAGCCAGCAGCCGGCTGAAACGGACATCTCCTCGACCGCGACACAGCGTGGGCAGTGGGCCAGAGATGTAAACAGACTTTCCGCTGCTGCTGAGGAGATCAAGGAGACGCGTGAAATGGTTCGGAATAACGGTCGTTGGTCCCCACATGAAGGACGATCATTGTGACGGAGAACTTAAAGGGATATTTCACTTTCAAATAAAATAAACATTTAAAAAATATATTAAAAATAAATGAAAAAAGTAATGGAAAAATCACGGCCCCCTCACGCATTAGAGTGTCCTACTAATGTGTGAGGGGGCCGTGATTTTGCCATAACTTTTTTCATTTTTTAAAAATATTTATTTTTAATGTTTATTTTATTTGAAAGTGAAATATCCCTTTAACGTGACGTTAACGCCGCCCACTTTCGACGCCATTTTCTTGGGGTAGACTCATTTGACGTGCTGCTACGCCAGCCCGTAAATCCTATGCTTCTTGTCTATCAAGCAGCAAGTGTAGACTGTGTACATTATCTTCCATCTCTCTTCTATCTCTAACTTGTCTGTCGCTATAATTTAGCAATGGGACGACGGTCTGTGCTGCGTTGTCGGATGCAATAGCAAGTGTTCCGATGTTGGAGTTAAAATGTACGGATTTCCAACTTGGAAGCAAAACTACTGGGATCAGATGTCGGAGATATCAGATAAATGTTGTATAGCTTGGGTTTCAGCTGATGAAATAACATAACCTTCAACAACATTCCCAAACACATACAGTATAAGCTCTCTACCTGTGCTCAAACGAGCATGACAGTACACAATTAAAATATAAACATCTGTTGTGTTGATCAGACCTGAGTTTGACCGTTCGGTGGAAAAAGTGCTCAAATGTAAAAGTATCAATACTGCAATGTAGAAATACTCTGTTACAAGTAAAAGTCCGGTAATCAAAATTTTCTTGAGTAAAAGTACAAAAGTATTGGCATCAAAATATACTTAAAGTACCAAAAGTAAAAATGTAAAATGTATTAAAATATTTTGAAAATAGCAGATCTACAGCTACTTGTGAGCTTGTAGATCGTCTATTTTCAAATAGCCAAAGTGTCACGGTCCGCTCCACGGGCCGTGGACTTTGACTTTATTATTTAGATCTTGAATGCCCGTCTATGGTCGTGGACACTTTAGGCCGATTAGGCCGACTTTATTATTTAGACCTTGAATGCCCTTATATGGTCGTGAACACTTTAGGCCGGTTAGGCCTAAAGTGCTTACTGCATGTTCTATTTGTATATTTGTATTGTTGTTATTCTGTTGCCTTTTGCCCTGATGTTGTGTATCTTGTAGTATTGTTTCCTGTCTGCCTTGTTTGCTGGTTCCTGTCTTGTCTCACCAGTATGTGTTTGTAATTGTTCTCCACCTCTTTACTGTTATGCCCCAGCCAATCCCAGTGTTGATTTTGTCTTGTGTTCACCTGTGTCCAGTTAACCCTGTGTCTATATGTATTCCCCGGTTTGTTCAGTTCCTTGTCAGGTCGTCGTTTAGTGTCAAGTGAGTTATGTACTGTGTGTTGGCTACAAGCCTTTCTGTATTTTGAGTCGTTAAGTGTTAGTGTGTTATGTGCTGTACTTAGGCTGAATGCCATCTGTATATTGAGTCCTTGTTTTGCCTGCCCCATTTTATGGGAAGTTTAAGTTTGGTTAATAAACCTTTGAACCTTGATCGTTGCTGTCTGTCGTACTGCTTTTGGGTCCTCTGAACTCGCACCTTGATACAAAGTTTAAATGGGGCTGAAGTGGTTAATGTACCATAATTTGTTTTATAATAATTAAATCTGAAAAGTAATTAGTAACTGTCAATGTTGTTGTGGGCTGTTTTATTTATTTACAGTACCCCAAGAAAATGGCGACCGGAACTACGTCATTCTGAGTCTGGCTCCTCCCTTAGCCCGTGCCTATAGGTGATGTGTACCGATTTGTGTTTGGACAAAATGTGTAGGAGTAATATAAAAATAAATGGTTTTACAAAAATCGGCCTCCTGTTGGAGCTATAATAAGGCAATGTTAAAAGGGTGGCATTTGTTCCTCAACCTCTAGGGAGTGTGCACATACAAAGTTTTGCACAGATCGGTGCAGTTATAGGTAAAAACACAGATCAGCCTGTCATAGCGCCACCATGAGGCTCATTTGAAATTGTTCAGGTGGCATTTCTTCCTCGGCCTATAGTGGGAATGTGAGTGCAAAATATCACAGAAATCACACGCTGTGTTCATGATTTGAGGCATTTTGTTCAAAACGGAGCATTTATGCAAACTTTGGAAGTCAACCTTTGACAATCAGGGTGGAATATGAAAAATCTGAAACACCTGTTTCGTTTAATGACTATAGAGATACTGTGTACCGATTTGCGTGATGTCAGGGTCAGGACACAAGTGTGCGGTGCGTGGCTGTAGTAATAGTTGGAATACTGAAAGAGTGGCTTGATAGACAGTGTTTGACCTATCTTTCTTTTTCTTCTAAATTTAGATAGCCAATAGTTTTTTACCCCCTTTTTCTCCCTAATTTAGTCGCCCGACAACGCTGGAGGCACCACGATGGATTTGAACTCACAACCTCCGTGGTGGTGGGCAGGGACGTAACCTCTGTGCCACCTGAGCGCCACCAGTGTGTGATCTATCTGCCTGTGACCAAACAAGAATGTTCCTGTCCTCCAAAAGTTCTCACTCCACGCAAAACCAAAGGAAGATTGTGAAGAAAAGTAAAAACTATATAAAATGTTTTATTGTTGGATGCATGATATATGGGCTTATAGACAATGATGCAAATTCAAACTTATTTTTATATTTATTTTTTAATTGACACATTTAGAGTTATAATTATTCATGTCCCTCAGCAGATTGTCTACATGTAGCTGACAAGTCTTATCATCTGATGAAATTTGTATCCATTCCAAATCCCGATGAGGGTAAGCTTTCTTGTTACATACTGTTACAAACTGCATGTTAAACACGGTTACACACGGTTACAGACTGCATGTTACACACGGGATGTTATACTTGCACACACGCAGGCACACACACACACACACGCACACGCACACGCACACAACACACACACACACACACACACACACACACACACACACACACACACACACACACACACACACACACACACACACACACACACACACACACACACGTGTAATTTTGATTCTGTGTTTATTAAATTAAAATATTATGTTTTCTTGTTTTGTTTTTATGAATAGGTGTTAGTATACTGCTGCTACTTTGTGGAGCCTCGACCCATGATGGACTTCTTAGTGTTTCGCTCAGGTCTCAGCAGGATGGTATAACACTTTGGGCCAAACAATGCCAACAATAGACCAAAACTAGATGCTAAGATAGCAAATACCTCCACCACATCTGCATATTTGCCTGGAGAGCTGATATATGCTGGGATGAAGGCTATCCACACGGCACAGAAGATCAACATGCTGAAAGTGATTAACTTGGCTTCATTGAAGTTGTCTGGGAGATTCCTTGCCATGAATGCTAGGAGGAAACTGAGGAGTGCCAGTAAACCAATATAACCTAGTAACACTGCAAAACCAACGGTTGATCCCACACTACATTCATAGATGATCTTATCACTGCGGTATTGTGTGTTTTTATGAGGAGTTGGTGAGGCAGACACAAGCCAGGCTGTGCAGATTATTGCCTGGATGAAAGTAAGAAACAGAACTGTTCCTCTCTGCTGCATAGCACCAAAGAACTTCAGGATGTCTCCAGACCCAGGCTTGGAGGCCTTGAACACGACCAACACCACCATAGTCTTTACCAGGATACAGGAGACACACAGCACAAAGCTGATCCCAAATATTGCATGCCTCAGCTGACAGGTCCAGAGCCTGGGACGGCCAATGAACAGAAGTGAACACATGAAACATAGTTTGAGTGACAATAAAAGCTGGAAGCTGAGTTCTGAGTTGTTGGCGCGTACCATGGGTGTGTCTCGATGATAGATGAAAATTCCCAGGACTATGGCACACATAAGTGTGCCTAGCAATGCGATGGTTGTCAAGGAGATACCCAGGGCCTCATAGAAGGAGAGGAACTCCATGTTCTTATGGATACAATGGTCATGCTGGGGATTGGACCAGAAGTCCTCTGGACAACTGGTGCACTCTGTAGAGTCTAACAAGGAGAGCGAGGTTAAATGGACAGTATCGTCCTAAAGATGACCTACATAGCTATATAATGTAAACCTACCTGTCTCATTGCTGATCTCTCCCTCAGAACAAGCAATGCAGTCAAAGCAGCAGACAGGTTCCCCTTTCCTTCTGGCCACAC
This sequence comes from Gymnoscopelus braueri, assembly GCF_963280865.1. Taxonomy (NCBI): domain Eukaryota; kingdom Metazoa; phylum Chordata; class Actinopteri; order Myctophiformes; family Myctophidae; genus Gymnoscopelus; species Gymnoscopelus braueri. The sequence goes on along the minus strand of NC_137609.1, from coordinate 49,438,907 downwards.
GGGTTCCAGGGGAACAACTCTCACTGCACACTGAACGAGGAGGCTACAGAGGAAAGCAACCGTGATCAATTTCAGACTTAGAAAAAAAAATTGCTGCTCGGAGCACATACGTCCACCAGGCTAGGTTGCCTAGCCAAGGCTGTTTAAGTTATGGTTTGTTACCATCAGGGCATGAGGAAGCTGTGGGGATTGGCATTTCCACAACGCGTGATTATGAATCCCACCAATGTCTGACTGGTTCCCTGGGAGGCATAGTTTTATTGAGGTTAGGGTTAGCGTTATGTTTAGGCATAGTCTTACAGAAGTTAGGTTAAGGTTAGGTTTAGGCATCGTTTTACTGAGGTTAAGGTTAGGTTCAGCTATAGTTGCTAAAACGAGAACTGTGAATCACAGCGACTACTGGCCAATCACTGCAGATTTTGCCTAGAACTGCGGTGGGATCCATAATAACGCTTTCTCTGGTGCAATTTTGGCGCCTCTATGGGCAAAAGTGAAAATGCTTTTGGAGGTGTGCTCTATAGACGAATCCACAGAACGCTCCTACTGCGGTGTGCATTCTGACACCTTAGTTATGATTGCGCCAGGGGAGCGCTCTGTGGATTCGTCTATAGAGGCCCCCATAAAATGCAAATCCAATTTAAAAAGGCATTTATTTTTTTGTGTAAGAAATAGGCCCCTCCCATCTCTCTGGAACAATCAGTGACATTTGTAGCAAATCTCTTTTAGCTAGTATGTGTTGTTTAGAGGCCCCTCATTTAAATTTGGGGTAGATTGGGTGCTGCGTTCATGATTTTTGGTAAACTAGGCCCATCCTGAAGAAAGGTTGAAGGCAAATGTATGGCCTGTAGGCATGTAATATGAAATATCTGAATGATAAACGTTTATTAAATTACTCCAGGAATAAGGTGTACTGATTTGTGTGTTTTGAAGAAAAAGCTAAATGTTGGAAAATCTAGTTTAGCCTATATGGGGAGGTACGGTATGATCCAAGGAATCTCAGGGAAATACATTTTGATTGTACAGTTAAAGTAAAATTATAGGCCAAAATGAGGCGGCATGTTACAGCGCCACCATGAGGCCAATTGGAAACATTGAAAAACACATAGTGTCCACCTCCAGATCTAGCGGCCTAGTGGAGATAATAAATGATATTCACATCATTAGCTCAACATTAGCTATTGTAGAAAGAGAGAGTGACCTTTTTGGATTCAAAGTTCCAGAAGATTCTGTCTTCATCAAGGATGAGTTCTTCACCTGCGGAGGCTGACTTCTTGAACACGCCTACATTCTGAGCCTTTGTGCTTCCGTCAGGGAGCCACGCCCAGTTTATGACATCATAGCTTGGCAAAGCATCACCATTCTCATCAAATGTTACATGATCACCAAATGATGTGGTGAAGTTGACCTTTTCCAGGTAATGCACAAGCTAGAAATGGTGAGGAAATTATGAAGAACAAGTTACTACTGCATACAATATACAATATACACATAGTCTGATCATTCCACATTAAAAAATGGACAACAAAAAGTGTAAAGGAACACACATGTCTCTATAAAATGTATGTATATTGCATACCTACTCTGGAATGGCACTGGTCGGAGGCCTCACTACGCCTTTCAGCCATTATAAAATGCAATGTAAGCTGCGACCTCTTGAGGCATATTGCTTTAAAATACAAGCTCACAACTTGTCTAAAAGCAACATGCTGTGAGTTTGTAGATCTGATCTTTTTCGAAGATTTGTGAAATAAATGAATAAACTTAAATAACATTAACAGAGGGGGCATAAATGCTGACGATTAGAAAAAGTGGGTATTATGTTTTTTTCAGCATGGAAAACCTGGTCTGTCACACCTGCCATGGCTGTATTGTCTGCAACCTGGCACAGCTGTGCCCAATGAAAGGCCCTCTTCCTGGCACACATTGCATCATGTCATGGAGGGCATGGGCCAGGGCATACACAGCCTTGTACACATTATACACGATTCTGAGGTCAGACACGTCCAAAATGGAAGCTTCTACCGTTCTTAGGTCCTCTTGTCCAGTACACACCCGTCCACCAGCATCCACCCACTCTGATGGAAGGGGTGCAAATTGACACTGAAACGTGTGCTCCCAGAACTGCCTCACCTGAAGAAACACCATCAAGGCTGAATATCCATGTTTATGTTACAGTACATGTGAGAATCCAAGTTTGCCCGGCGCCCCGGCCTCGGCCTTTCCCATTCGGCGCTCCCCTCTCTGTATTTCTCACTTGTACTGGTTTCCCTGTACTGTTACATAATACAATGCACGAAAACTGCTTAATCGAACGGCACATCGCACTAATGTTGCGTCTCATTGTGAGGTTGAAGATCTGCTATTTTCAGAAAACACATTTAGCCAAAACAGAGGGGCCCTATTATAGCGCCCTGGGGGACGCCGTTCAACTAAGTATATAGGGCTTAAGTGGTAAAAAAAAAACTAAGACAAAGAAAAAACATCTGTTTGAAATTGCAGATAAAAATACAATTTACAAATTAAAAAGTACGCATTTAGCAGACACTCTTAATCCAGAGTGATTTACAGCAAGCCAGGTAAACACAAGGTCGTACATCAAATTGTAAAGCACTTCTGCTTTATTTAAGATTTTTTATTGTAATTTTTTTCTCTGTAAAGTGCACCATTCATGACATAAGACTGCATGGTAGTCAAGGCTTGGTCAAGTGCTACGGGCTAAGGTGGAGTCTGAAGAGGTACAGTACATACCATGCTATTTTCATGTCTGTAGTCAGGGTCATTGTCAGGGTGTATTTTTAACATGTAGTCATGGAGACCTGGTATCTCTCCACGACGGATGGCAAAACCCAGGGTGCCTCCCATGTATGGCATGAAGTGAGGAGACTGGAGCACGGTAAGTAAGGTTGCCCAGTGCCAAGTGGCTATCCATTGCAGACCTGTCACATTCTGCTTTACCACCTGTAAATTTGTGCGTATCAGTGTTCATTTTGACTTCTCTTTTGAATAAAATTAAATTAAGTTTTCGTCACATTTTACTTAGCCTCGGAAACCCATGCCCTTTTTTTTGTTACAAAAGAAAAAAGGCTGGGGGAACCATGCTGGAACGGTGGTTTCGGAGTGGGAGTGAACCTTGTTATCTCCTAACCAATCAGAGTGCAGAGGGGCGTCGCTCTAAATTTGGTGACGTCAGCGTGTTCCGTGCACAGGCCGGGGGAGGGGGGAGGGGAGGGGAGGCGGGGACATATAGCAATAGGAAGCGGCGCTGGAATCCAACAGCCTGGGTTTGGATCAGCCCTTCAAGACCATCGATAGGGCTCGCTCTTTCAGTCTACATTTTACTTGAGTATTTATATATATATACATATATAATTGCAACAAATGCTTGCTATTACATTTCAACCAAAATTTATATATTTTTTACCTCAAACATGAATCCCTAAATGAACATGAATCATGACACCAACCTCTTGCATGAGCGTAACCATATGGCTCCCGTATACAAACGCAATGACCACACGAGCTGTGGATCTCTTCATCACAGTGACGATCCTCCTCAGTACAGCTGGGTCACTGCGTCCCAGGTCGTATGGCAGAACCTCGGCATACGCCAGGCAACCCAGACCAGACTGAGCCAGCTCAGACTGGAAGGACTGGGCAGGTTCGCTGCTAAAGTCATCGTCAACGAACAGCAATCCTACCCAGGTCCATTTGAACCGCCTTATGATCTGGAGCACAGCTTGCACCTGATTCGATAAAGAATGCAGACATTACTGATAAGTGCTTAGGTTAGACATGGGGTCCGTCTAACCTGAGCAGTAGGCCTATGGGGTCTTCAAATATAGATTAAACGTTTTCATAGATTTCATAGATAGCTTCATAGAATTCTTTGACAGCACTGTCATCAGTGTTCATGTTTTTTGTTTGTCTGTTTACATTTCTATTAATATGTTGGATTCATGTTCATGTGTATTTTCAGACTTTTAACCCCTTAAACCCTCAATACTAAGTAAAATTGACAACCTCTTCGCCAAAAATAGCAGATCTACAACCTCAGGCCTATTTTCGGCTAATGTTCCCCTCAGAATAGGGATTCTAGGGTTCAAGTGGTTAATGTAAAAAAAGAAAGAAAAAATAACACAATGATTTTTGTGGCCCCCCTGTAGTAACTCTGAGGACCTCCATGGGGTCCCGGACCCCCATTGAAGACCCCTGGGTTAGACAATTCATCGTAGCAAATCAAGGGTCTAAATCGTTCTCTGATGATGCTGTCAATAAAGACTTTCAGCTCCAGCAGTAGGCCTAATGCTCACAAGCAAATAGAGGCGAAATCTAGAGAGATAGAGTTGTCAAAAACTGTGCTCGAGTAAAGGTATTGTTACTTTAAAATAATAATTACGCAAGTAGAATTAAAGTATAGTCATCAAAATAATTACTTGAGTACGAGTACACAAGTATTAGTCCATGAGCCAGAGCCCCAAAATTGAGCAATGATTATCAAAGGAGTGGGCAAAACCATACCTATATTAAATTGTTTATACGGTCAATATAAGTAAATAAATATATGATAACCTTTCCACAGGAGTAGCTTTTTCATATTTATCACACATTTTACACCCCATACGTACATGAAAAAATGACAAAATGTAAAAAATAGTTATCATAATGAAACTTCCCCAGTTGATTACTTACATGAAGACAATGATTTATCGTATTACAAGTTTTCTGAAATTGCATATTTAAATATGCAAATTAGGCATTTAGTCCATGAGCCAGAGCCCCAAAATTGAGCCAGATATTGAATATTCCCTCGTTAAAAACCTTAGACTCCAACATCTTAACAAAATGAAATAAGAATGTTGACTCTGGCATTGTCCAATGTTCCAATGTTGATTCTGGAAAGTTATGCAAATTCAGGCATATTTTCCTAATGCCTAATTTGCTAATTTAAATATACAATTTCAGAAAACTTGTAATACGATAAATCATTGTCTTCATGTAAGTAATCAACTAGGGAAGTATCATTATGATAACTATTTTTTAAATGTTAAAATTATTTCACCTGTCATGTACGTATGGGGAAAATAACAAAATGTGTGATAAATATGAAAAAACTACTCCTGTGGAAAGGTTATCATATATTTATTTACTTATATTGACCCTATAAACAATTTAATATAGGTATGGTTTTGGCCACTCTTTCGATAATGAAATCTTGTCTGGCTCATGGACTATATGTAGTGAAAAGAAGTACTGTGTTACTTCAAACGATCTGATGTAATTGTTTAAATAAAGAACATAATTGAGAATTATATGCTTGTGCAATAAAAAATAATTGTAAAATGCCATGCACAAATTCAATATCACTATATCCTATATAGAATATAGAATATAGAATTTGAAATATAAATACACAAATATCTGCAATGTGGGAGAATCAATGAAACGGAATGTGCATTTAATAATATGGGTCCCGTATACAAACGCAATTATATATATAAATATATATATATATATATATATATATATATAGATATATAGATATATATAGAGAGAGAGAGAGAGAGAGAGAGAGAGAGAGAGAGAGAGAGAGAGAGAGAGAGAGAGAGAGAGAGAGAGAGAGAGAGAATTGCGTTATATAATATAATATATAATAATGATGTTACTAGGGTGATATGTAATATTGATTACACTTATAGATGAAGGTATTTGCAAAGTGTGTGGAACATGAACTATACTTGATGTCAACATATTGTTGTCTGTAGAGCTGTTCACCTGGAAGGAATCACTTGGTATTGTTCTGAAGAAAGACGGGAACTGGGTCCTCCCAGTCAGACAGGTGCAGGTGGCCATAATACTGACCTGTCAAAGACACACAGCATCTGTTCTACAGTATAATGATGCACTTACACGGGCAGATAAAAAGATACACATGCTACCATTCATTTTCAATGGAAACCAGCGACATGAAGATACAAAGACACATCTGACATTTGTAGCTGTAGCTCTAGCGACAAAGATATAAAGCTACAAATTCAAGTTGAATTGGAACTGGAATTGGAAGTGGAGTTCAACTTCCAGATACAAAGATACAAAACTGTAGCTCCGATGGACACACGTTTGATGACGTCAAGGATCGCGTCGAGCAACACAGATGCAAAGCGACACAGCGACACTTTAGATTTTAACCAATTTAAACATTATTTCATACTTTGGCTATTCAAATACATATAATTTTGGGGGTCCTTGACATGAAAATGTTTGAGAACCACTGACATAGAAACATAAGATTTTCAGAATACTGTTAGGATTTAGACGACGTTTGTAGAAACGGCCTCAGGTCTTAATGGGATAATATACCACATTGTTTTGAGAAATGTCCCTTACACTTTACAATTGAGGCATTTAGCAGAGCCTATTATCCAGAGTGACTTACAATAAGCTAGGTAAATGATCACATACATAGAATGCAGAGAGACAGTGTAGTGCCTCAAGAAACTAGGATCCCAGGTAAACCATGAGCCTAGCATCTGTCTAAACAATAAGCTATCTAAAAAACATTATAAACACTGAAACTATAGGATACCAGGTAAACAATCAATCTAAACCTATATTGCATTCTTAACATTTGTGGTCAAGAAAAAACAACCTAAGAAACAGAACATGAGAAAGAGTGACCAAGATAAAGTCTGTATCGTAGCCATCAATCACTGGCATCAATGGAGGGAGAAGTTGGCGAGAAGCGGTACAGGGATAGTGAAGTGCTGGGGGGTGAAGTGGAGTCTGAAGAGGTGAGTCTTAAGATGACAACATAAAATTGGGAATGAGTCTGCAGTTCCCTATAAGCAGAGCATGTGAGGAGCACTGAGCAGGGAGGAAAAAGAAGGAGAAAGAAACCTGCAAACACACAGTGACAATAACACACAGACAAGACCTGTTGAAAACCTACCCACCCGCTCACATGCTTTGCATAAAATAATATGTTTTTCAAGCTGTAAAAATACTATATACATTGCCTATCATATTTTTGATTTGTAAATAGTCAAACAACCAAAATTAGGCATATCGGTGTCGGTGGAAACCATTTCAGGAAATGGGGGGGAAAATAACCTGTGTTAAATGTTATATAGTCACAAGCTCTGGTTAATGCTTCTCATTGGTTAAATATGTTTTAAACCCACAGACAGACTTAACCACTTATAACCTGGCTTCCCTTTTTTGTTCTCAAACATACAACACATTGTGTAAATAGATGATCTACAAGCTCTAAGGGGCGAATCACAATGGTGAAAATATGATAGGGCATTCATTCATGAAAGAAAGCAACATATAAAGATGCACTATGGAGATACAAGGTTTCTGTCTGACCACAATGATATTTTACATTAATAAATAATTATGTATAGCCTAAATTAAACATATACATTGGTGATGGTAAAGGGGGATTCAAGTATAACTTACCATGGGCACTCTGTACAAACCTAATAATCTAGAGATGTGAATAGAACTTGAGGTAGCTGCACTCACAATTCCCAGCACTGGAGGGGACCCAGCACAGCTCTCATCTAATTGAAACACCTTCTCTCTCCCACTGACCAATGCCATCGCTGCAGGGACGCCTCCAAACGGGACACAGCTATCATAGAGTCGATATCCCAGAGTCACATTGGGTAGAAGGTTGGTGTTTCTGTTGATCTCAGTAATGGCAAAAGCCATGGTCTGGGACCACCACCACCCTTGAATGACAAAACTAACACGCAAATCATTACTGTATTGACATTTTTTTTTGGTAGGACTTCTTTGTAGAAATACACAACATCAACTAATCTTATGGTACGATCTATCAAAACAAGCTCCCTGTTCTCATGCTTGCTATTGTATCTGTGATACTCACCCTTTGCAAGTGTGGAGCTGTGGCATGGAGGTGAAAGACAAGTCAGGGAAGACAGGCTGGTAGTAGATGGGAAACATGCCACCCAGAACAATGTCTCCGGCCTTATACATTCTGCTGAGATTAAACCGTGCCTGTAACTCACAAGAAGAGGAAGGTGAAGAAGACACAGCAGAGAATGAAGAGAACATTATCAAGGTCAAGTACGTGTATGAAAGCAGGAGTATGTCTAGAGAAGCCCTCATGACTCTCCTCCTCTGTCTGACCACTCCCTTGTCCAGTTGCTACGTTTTATACACAGTGCTATGGCATCCCCTGTGTCAATATACCACTACGTAATCTTTCACAACAACCCTCTGTGGCAGAGGCAGAAGTAGAGGCAGGGCTTAACATACATTAGCAATCCAGTCATAATAATGTTGTATTTGTCCTGTAATATGTTAATGACACTATCTCAACAGGGTTACTCATCGACCACATGCATGCATGGATTATTAACAACAACAACAACAACAACAACAATAATAATAATAATAATAATAATAATAATAAGGGTAAGGGTAATAATAATAATAATAATGATAATAATATAATAATATAATAATAGTAGTAATAACAATAAATATAGCTGCAAGCAGCAATACACAGGGCCAATCAATATGTGCAAATTTTGACAAGTTACCCAACTGGTCTGGTTGCATTGCGCAGGATATGACGTGATATGACACGATATAGAAAGATGGCGGATTTGAAATTCCTGAACAATCGGCTTCATTTACGATCTGTAGAAACCAATGGTGTGGCTTTGTCCATTCTTTTTTACAGTCTATGGTCCTATTACATCAGCTATTTTCAAAAATAATCTTGAAAGCAAGCCCAAATAAGCAAGTACACTTCAGAAACAAGCCCAAACAAAAGCAACCCGCAGCTATGAATATTTACAAGCGACTTTACAGGAAAATAAGTCGCTTATAATAAGCAGACCTGGCCACACTGGCAGGATCTTGCAGGCTAGTTCTGCCAGCTCTAACGCATTTGCACAACAATATGCGCATCAGCCGACAGTTTGTGCTAAACTAAATGCCAACTTTTGCCAACAGACTGCCAGTCTGTTGTAGTCTGAAGTAGTCTGTTTGGTGGAGAGTCACCTTAAAGGACGACTTCACCGATTTTCAACCTATCTTCATATAATTGGTCCTCACTAATACTCATGATAAAATGGTACAATTTTTTTCTACTTGGTCTGTGTCTCATAGGAGGGCTGTGGACAGTCCAGAAACCCGTCTACCAGTGACATCATCGTTAGGCATGATTTTTTTTTCCAACAAGATTTCACATGTTTTATTTAGATTTTTATTAACACGAGAACAATGGCTTCTTTTATTGCATTGCAACTTTCCAGGAATAGAAAGCCTGCAGTTTCTATTAGCTTGGATTCCACATTGATGATGTCACTGGTAGATGGAGGTCTTTGCTGATACGCATGCAAAGGTTGCAAAGTGTGCAGCAGAGCTGAAGTCCATGAATAGGATCCTGGCATATATATGTTTGTCTTTTCAAGATGCGACAGAGTGAAGTGGAGCATGGTGGAAATAGCATCCTCAGTAGACCGGTTAGGTCTGTAGTAAATTGGAATGGATCCAGGTCGGCACTGAGGCCTGCTTTTCCGCTCCATGACAAGCCTCTCGAAGCATTTCATAACGACTGGGGTTAGGGCCACAGGGCGGTAATCGTTCATGCAGGCTGGGCTGGGCTTTTTGGGCACAGGTATGATGGTGGCGCTCTTCCAACAGACGGGTACTCTGGCTTGTGTGAGAGAGATGTTGAAAATGTCTGTGAAAACCTCTTTTAGCTGCCCTCACCCTGTACAGTCTTTCAGCACAAGGTGACTGTGGGCAGCATTTAGACATCGTGACTATAGATAACTTGAATGCTCAGGTGGGCCAGTGCGCTGTACTGGTAAGTGCTGACACAATTAAAGCATGTCTGGAACTTAATGTTGTTCATGAATAGTATTTCCAGACAGCCTGATTGAAAGAAATGTTTCACAGCATCTGCTGAACCAGTGGACTTCAGTGCTCTGAAAACAAAAGAGTGTCAAATGATGTCTAATAATGTGTTTCACCTGACTAGCAAAGAAGTGCCACGTACTACTTATCTCATGACCCACCTCCTAATAAGTGGATGGAAATTTGTGACGCCAGCCCTGTAATGTGTTTTATTTTACATCATCTTATGCATACATGATTTTGATATTTTCTCATTTCAATTTTGATTGTGGTAGAAAAATAATAGTCAGTGGCATCCCTAGTGTCCCCTAGAGCAGGGGTTCCCAAACTTTTTAGCTCGAGACCCAAAAGAGAAGTTCTATGTCTCCCCGGAACCCAAACTAGTAAAAATAGCCGATCTACAAGCTCACACATTTTTTTACATTTATTCAGGGAAATTATTTGACTTATTTACTTTTTTAAATGTCTTGAAAATGACACGCATATATATATATATATCACATTTAATGTAGGAACTTCTAGGAAGCAAAAAAGGGGATATTTACTTGTGGCCCATAAAGATTGGTCCACGACCCAAACCTGGGTCCCGACCAAACATGGGCCCCGACCCACTGTTTGGGAAACGGTGCCCAAGAGGAACAGTTTGTTTTGTCGGCTCCAGCACATGGAAAATTACCAGTGAGTCTTTCACTCAACTAGAGAATGATGCAATCTCTCGGCTTTCATTGCTAAAACTGGGTGGAAACAATTAGAGTGTCCAAAAATGTAAAACTGCAATGCAGCACCCATCCAAAGTCTTTAGGGTGGTCCTTCACATTGGGGCGGCGATGTGATAGGTGTCTAAAGCAGTGGGCGTAGCTTTGTGTTCTCGCAGGTGTCCTTTCAACTACCTTGCAGTCAGAAGTGTCCAAACGTATCGGGTAGGCGGACATCTCTGATCGTCTGGCAACACCAGACTATACCCAGGTGGGTACAAATTAAACGTGAGCTGGGCAAGCAAAGGCAGGTGTGTGTTTACCACTGATGACATCTGGCCCAGGGGTGATGAAATAGTGGCTCGACAGGTGCAATGTTGGAAATTAATTAATTTCCAAGGCCCCAGAGATTGTTTCAAAACATGCTAACATTAATTAATTAACAAGGACACATGGATGTTGTTGTAGGTCTATTGTTGTCCGTAATACAGAGGGATGGGCAACAATGACAACAGTGACATATGTTTATACTTAGTTGTGCGCTTGTGTCGTGCACCGAAAAATAACCGATCTACAAGCTCACAACGCATCGCAGCACTACGTGTTGTGAGGTTGTAGATCGGTTGTAGATCCAAAAGTATTAAAAGTATAGTAATAGCAAACCTGTGTGTGTGTGTGTGTGTATGCGCAGGGCCGGATTTATAGGAGTTGAGGCCCCTGGGCTAGAGTAATCTTTGAGCCCCCCCTCAAAAACGTAAATTTGAGTTTTTGTTGCGTTTTTTTTCCTTTTATTTCGGGTTTTTGTTACTTTAATTCGGTTAATTCAGTAGGGTTACTTTACAATTTGATCAAATGTTTTAAATATTTTTTAATATATATATTTTTTGTATTATTATCATTATTCTAATTTTTTTTGAGGCCCCCCCAGTTGGGGGCCCCTGGGCTGCAGCCCACCCTAGCCCAGCAGTAAGTTCGGCCCTGTATGCTTGTGTGTGTGCGTGTGTGTTCCAGCCTTGGAAAACAACTAAGTAGATCTTGTTCCCCAAAAAGTTTGCCCACCCTTGCTCCATTCTCTGTCATTGAACACTCTTTAAATGATGATGCGATGCGAGAGTGCGGACTAGCCAACACCAACTCGAGAGTCGGGACTCCTGAATCGTTGCCCTCCACACCTTCCTTTCTAGCATCAGGGTCTTGAGCTTTGCAGTGTTGTTTCATTCTGTAGTATTTTGCACACAGCTAGGCTGTAACATGAGATGATGGCTTGGCTCGCTGTTGTCTTCACGTTATGGTCAATACTGATCATTATATGCTCCAACTTTCATGTTAGTCGCACAACGTGCACTAGTGATGCGCGGGTTGACCCGTTACCCGCGGGTCAACCCGCGGCGCGGGCGGACAGTCAAGATTTCAGAGGCAATTATGCGGGTTGCGGGTCATCAACACCACTCTCACACGCAAAAAAAAAATCACATTTAAGCCTATTATTAATATTAATATTTGGATAAAACTACCATTAAAACCCATTATAATTATTTAAAGTTTTTATCATGATCTGACAATGTCAGTGTGGGTTCATTCCCGACAGCCTGGTGCTGCTGTGTCTCACAGCGCTGCAGTTATCCGATAGATCAGCCTATTCTTCGTACCATGGTGTTGCGCGTTGAAAATATCAGACCTACAAGCTCACAACACGTCGCAACTTGTAAATATTGGTAGTTACACTGTAACTGTTACAGGTTGCTATTTTTGGGCTTGTATCTAAAGTGTAGTTGCTTATTTGGGCTTGTTTCTAAAGTGTAGTTGTTTATTTGTGCTTGTTTTTAAAGTGTAGTTGCTTATTTGGGCTTGTTTCTAAAGCGTAGTTGTTTATTTGGGCTTGTTTCTAAAGTGTAGTTGTTTATTTGGGCTTGTTTCTAAAGTGTAGTTGTTTATTTGGGCTTGTTTCTAACGTGTAGTTGTTTATTTGGGCTTGTTTCTAAAGTGTAGTTGCTTATTTGGGCTTGTTTCTAAAGTGTAGTTGCATTTGTGCTTGTTTCCTAATGTTGTTTAAACCAGTGTTTCTCAAATATGTTCATGTTATGGTGGACCCCCAGATGAATAGTAGGCCATTTCTGTTAGGCTAACACCCCCATCTGAAATTGTTTTCTGCCAGCCCTGAACCAGATTTGTGTTGTTAAAATGTTCCAAAGAAATATTCAAAATGTGTCACTTTTACTTTCAAGATTCTTTTGAAAATAGCTGGGGGACCCCCAGATTTGTGTTCAAATGTAAAAATAGTCGATTTGTCACTCCCCCCCCCAGATTGTTTTGAAAACAGCAGATCTATATGCATATCAAAATGGTGGTCCTTGAAATTCAAAAGGTTGAGAAACAGAGGGCTAGACTAGAGAGCAATTTATTTAACCTACATAACTGCCTTATCCTCTCCCTCTCTCTCGCTTGTTTGTTTTCATAGACCTGGTTGCTTATATCTCTCGCAGAGTCTGGCAACACTGGCAGCCAGCCGGCGTTCTTCGTTCTCTTCCGGGTCGTCGGCCAGTCAGTCAGTCCACACTCACACGTTTCATTCAGAGGCAGCAGAATAACACAGAGTTTATTATTAATATTCATAAACAATTCAAGCACAACAATGGACGAGCAGGTGTGCGAATACACGAGCAGGTTGCAGGAGCAGGTGAGTTGTGACGTTAATGTAAAACATGACTCTACGACGACATGCTAAACGTAGCCTTGGTATAACTGTAGAATACAAAACAAAAACTCTCGTAGACGTATTTATGACTCTGACGTTTTCAATCTACGAGAGTTGTAGGGTTCACCCCCCATGGACACGGGGACTTTCTGCACTATACCCCGTAGACACTCCAAACATGTACAAATTGAAAATAAAGGTGCTTACCCCCGAGCCCCAAATGTTAACTGTCTCTACGTGGTAGTAGTTTAATGTAATAATCCATATCTTTCAATAAAGAAGTGTTTTAATGCCGTCTGTGGCCGAGTTCTGTCGGAAGTTCCCAATGGGCGGTAGTGACGCGCCCCAATTGGTGAAACCTGGAATTACACTAAATGTAAACAGGAAGTAAACGGGGGTGAAAAAATGGCGTTCGGCCACAGACGGCATTAAAACACGTCTTTATTGAAATATATGGATTATTACATTAAACTACTACCCCGTAAAGAGAGTTAACATTTGGGGCTTGGGGGTAAGCACCTTTTATTTTCAATTTGTACATGTTTGGAGTGTCTACGGGGCATAGTGCAGAAAGTCCCCGTGTCCATGGGGGGTGAACCCTACAACTCTCGTAGATTGAAAACGTCAGAATCATAAATACGTCTACGAGAGTTGTATTCTACAGCTACTACTCACCAAAACAAATACGGTTTTAAGATGTTGAAAGCCTACTTTCTTTAGTGGGAACACTCTGAGCCCGCCACCTCACGCCTAAAATACACCTTTTTGGCCAGAAAATCAAATATTTCACCGGATGGAACAGATCTTATAGTCGCTCCACTGCGCCCCCTACAGATCTGGTCAATGTGATTTTTCTATTGACAAGGTCTGTAGGGGGCGCAGTGGAGCAAGTTTGAATGTGACGACATGCTAAACGAAACGTGTGCGACTTGGATGCTGATGCTGATGTAACCGTTGGTAACTAAGTAGTTACTCCTGGTACTCGGTGGTGGAAGAAGTACTCAGATATTTTACTTAAGTAAAAGTAGCAATACCACAATATAAAAATGCTCTGTAACAACTAAGTAAAAGTGCCTGTGTTCAAAATGTTACTTGAGTAAAAGGGCTAAAGTATTGGCATTAAAATGTAGTACCAAAAGTAAAAGTAGGCCTACTATAAATATGTTTGAAAATAGCAGATCTACAAGCTCACAACGCGTCACAATGCCACACCTTGTGAGCTTGTAGAGACGCTCTTCAAATAGCCTAGTTATAACATAGGGCTGAAGTGGTTACTGTATGTTTAAAGATATAATCATTTATATCTGCAAAGTAACTAGTAACTAAAGTTTTCAAATAATTGTAGTGGGGTAAAAGTACAATATTTGCCTCTGACATGTAGTGGAGTAGAAGTAAAAGTACTGAAAATTGAAATACTCCAGTAAAAGTTGTACTTAAGTACAGTACTTGAGTAAATGCACTTAGTTACTTTACACCATTGCTGGTACCTAGTATGTTATTAAACCGTTGGTAACTAGATACTGGTACACACAGTATGTCATTTAATTGCTAAATAGTTGATTTTAATGGTTGGTTAACAGTGTTGCCAACTCTCGTGAGGGAAATAAGCCAAAACAAGCCCAAAACTATGGCCATATGGGCTTGTTTTTTTTATCAGGAATATATTACATTCCTAATAAAAATATATTGGATGCACATATTATTATAATTACTTTGTAGGTCTGTAATAATTGATGTTTTGGTTATTTGTTAGCCTTTGATCAAGACTATCATAGATGTATTCTATCGATTTTTACATTTGCTAATCTGTCATAGATACCGAAAGTAAAAGTCAGACTCAATAAAATACATCTATGATGGTCTTGATCCCAGGCTAGTTATTTATTATAACATTACAGACATACTTGAGCCAGGGGCTTAAGCCATTATGACCTGGAACATGCGTTCCAGGTCTTTAGATTTATTTGGCTATTCAAAAATAGCAGATATACAAGCTCATAGTGCGGCACCGAGTGCCGCGCTATGAGCTTGTAGATCTGCTATTTTTGAAAAATCTTGAAAAAAGGTTTTTTTTTCTTTTTTCAAAAAACTGTTAGGATTTAGATTTTTTTTAATGGGTTAATAACTAGATGCCAGACCGATTAAACCAACGATTGGTTAATAGTTGATTTAACCGTTGGTAAAATAGTTGCTGGTACCCAGAATGATGCAAGTGTTGGTATAGTTACTAGTCTGGTACCCAGGACATGATGTAACCAGACTAACCACTTGTGTAGCTTGTGGACAAAGTACTTACCAGCACTTGAGTCAAAGTATAGAACAGATACAGCACTCGTGGTCCAGTGTTGCTCAACTATAAGTGGGAGTTGCTCAGTCATATTTTGTACTTGAGTTAAAGTACTGCTTTTAAGAATACTCAAGTATTCAAAAGTACATGCTTTTAAAATGACTGTTGCCTAGTAAATCTGTGGTTCTCAAACATTTTCACGTCAAGGATCTCCAAATTGATATGTACATTGCTACAGACTCATTTAAAAAGGTTTAGGGGCCCCCCATAAAGACTATATTTGTGTTGGTAAAATTGTTCAAAAAGACATGGCAGTGTGGCGTGTTGTGAGCTTGTAGATTTGCCAATGGTCAAAGGTTTAAGCTTTAACAGATTTTGCTGGAGACCCCCTTGAAACCCTCTTTCAGTAACACAGGGGTCCAGAGGATATGTCCAGAAATGTTACTGAACTCACTGTCTGTCTCATTGGCATGTTGACTGACAGACAGTAAAGAGTTAGAAATGTACTATTTGAGTATTTGTATTGTATTTTTGGGTGCGCTGAACATTTTCTGTTTCAATATGGCTGGCATACCGTTTTCTCTTTCATTCTGAGTGGGAGACTCAGTTTTTGGTTTTGTTTTGAGTAGAAGTCCAATCAAAAGGGAGTGTTTTACACAGCCATAAAATCTTATCAACGGTGCAGGACAAAGTAAAGCACGTTGATATAATGATGCATAATAGTGCAAACACATATTCCAGTTCTATATACACCCAAATGCAGAGACAGTCACACATCTTATAAGAAATCCCATTACTAAGATGTGACGCACAAGTTTTCTGTTTCATTTTGAGTTGGACCTGTACGTGTCAGGCAGCTGACATCTATTCGCTTCCTCATTCATAGTATTCTATCAGAGACGTCTTGTGGTCAGATTGCCGTTCATCAGTTTGCCCCACCGCACAACTGCAGCTCAAAGTACAACGGCAACACCTCAGGGGTTAAACTTGACTTATTTTCACGTCGAGAGAGAGAGAGAGAGAGAGAGCAGTGTGGACAGACAGGTTATTGGATCTTTAACCTTGGAGGTGCAACAGTCGGTGAGTGTCAAGAGTAGGGATGCGTCCGACTATTCGAATATTCGAATAGTCATTTGTCAAATCAAATAGTAAAAAAATATTTTTAAAAAACGCTTTTTTTAAAAGTTCTGTTTCAAAGTCTATATTGTTTATTTCACCACGTCTTTAATAGTTTAGTTACAATAATGTAAAAGATGTACATGCTACTGTCTTTGTTAGTTTCTGAAAATCAGTTTATAGGCCAATGCAATGCTGTTATTGTAACCTATGAGTCATTTGATGAAAATCCCCAGAACAATTTCACCCAAACAAATTCCCAATTTGTAACCACTTTGAACTTGGCAGTGCTGTTTTGGGCATGTCGAAAATAGCAGATCTACAAGCTCACAATGTCGACTGTATATTTTGCATGGAGCTCAGCAGATGGGTTGATTTAACCCATTAAAACCAGGAAAGCATGTGTGTCATTATAGATTTTGCCGTTTGCTATAAAAAAAATAGCAGATATATAAGCTCACAGCGCGTGACTTAGTGCCGCGCTATGAGCTTGTAGATCTGCTATTTTTGAAAAATCTTGAAAAAAGGTTTTTTTTTCTTTTTTCAAAAAACTGTTAGGATTTAGATTTTTTTTAATGGGTTAATAACTAGATGCCAGACCGATTAAACCAACGATTGGTTAATAGTTGATTTAACCGTTGGTAAAATAGTTGCTGGTACCCAGAATGATGCAAGTGTTGGTATAGTTACTAGTCTGGTACCCAGGACATGATGTAACCAGACTAACCACTTGTGTAGCTTGTGGACAAAGTACTTACCAGCACTTGAGTCAAAGTATAGAACAGATACAGCACTCGTGGTCCAGTGTTGCTCAACTATAAGTGGGAGTTGCTCAGTCATATTTTGTACTTGAGTTAAAGTACTGCTTTTAAGAATACTCAAGTATTCAAAAGTACATGCTTTTAAAATGACTGTTGCCTAGTAAATCTGTGGTTCTCAAACATTTTCACGTCAAGGATCTCCAAATTGATATGTACATTGCTACAGACTCATTTAAAAAGGTTTAGGGGCCCCCCATAAAGACTATATTTGTGTTGGTAAAATTGTTCAAAAAGACATGGCAGTGTGGCGTGTTGTGAGCTTGTAGATTTGCCAATGGTCAAAGGTTTAAGCTTTAACAGATTTTGCTGGAGACCCCCTTGAAACCCTCTTTCAGTAACACAGGGGTCCAGAGGATATGTCCAGAAATGTTACTGAACTCACTGTCTGTCTCATTGGCATGTTGACTGACAGACAGTAAAGAGTTAGAAATGTACTATTTGAGTATTTGTATTGTATTTTTGGGTGCGCTGAACATTTTCTGTTTCAATATGGCTGGCATACCGTTTTCTCTTTCATTCTGAGTGGGAGACTCAGTTTTTGGTTTTGTTTTGAGTAGAAGTCCAATCAAAAGGGAGTGTTTTACACAGCCATAAAATCTTATCAACGGTGCAGGACAAAGTAAAGCACGTTGATATAATGATGCATAATAGTGCAAACACATATTCCAGTTCTATATACACCCAAATGCAGAGACAGTCACACATCTTATAAGAAATCCCATTACTAAGATGTGACGCACAAGTTTTCTGTTTCATTTTGAGTTGGACCTGTACGTGTCAGGCAGCTGACATCTATTCGCTTCCTCATTCATAGTATTCTATCAGAGACGTCTTGTGGTCAGATTGCCGTTCATCAGTTTGCCCCACCGCACAACTGCAGCTCAAAGTACAACGGCAACACCTCAGGGGTTAAACTTGACTTATTTTCACGTCGAGAGAGAGAGAGAGAGAGAGAGCAGTGTGGACAGACAGGTTATTGGATCTTTAACCTTGGAGGTGCAACAGTCGGTGAGTGTCAAGAGTAGGGATGCGTCCGACTATTCGAATATTCGAATAGTCATTTGTCAAATCAAATAGTAAAAAAATATTTTTAAAAAACGCTTTTTTTAAAAGTTCTGTTTCAAAGTCTATATTGTTTATTTCACCACGTCTTTAATAGTTTAGTTACAATAATGTAAAAGATGTACATGCTACTGTCTTTGTTAGTTTCTGAAAATCAGTTTATAGGCCAATGCAATGCTGTTATTGTAACCTATGAGTCATTTGATGAAAATCCCCAGAACAATTTCACCCAAACAAATTCCCAATTTGTAACCACTTTGAACTTGGCAGTGCTGTTTTGGGCATGTCGAAAATAGCAGATCTACAAGCTCACAATGTCGACTGTATATTTTGCATGGAGCTCAGCAGATGGGTTGATTTAACCCATTAAAACCAGGAAAGCATGTGTGTCATTATAGATTTTGCCGTTTGCTATAAAAAAAATAGCAGATATATAAGCTCACAGCGCGTGACTTAGTGCCGCGCTGTGAGCTTGTACATCTGCTATTTTCGATTTTCTTATGAAAATCTTGAAAGTGTTTGAAAAATCTTGACTATGTGAGAACTATTGATTTAGAAGGCATCTGTAGAATCGGCCTCACGTCTTAATGGGTTAATCTAATCGTGTGTTATAGGAGCGACAGATCCTGTCTCTCACAGCGGAGGTGGAGAGTCTTCAGAACCCAGTGTCCCAGGACGGCCTGTCCCCCCAGCTGGACGACCTGCGAGAGGAGAACGCCCGTCTCAAATACAGGCTCAACATCCTCAAGAGGGTACCGCTATACCTGTCTGCTCACCTCTACAGCCATCATCGCTCATTCTCTCCGTCTCTCTCTCTCTCATTCTCTCCATCTCTCTCTCATTCTCTCCATGTGCCTCTCATTCTCTATCTCTCTCTCTCCATCTATCTGTCATTCTCATTCTCTCCACCCCTCTCTCATTCTCTCCATCCCTCTCTCATTCTCTCCATGTGCCTCTCATTCTCTATATCTCTCTCCATCTATCTGTCATTCTCATTCTCTCCACCCCTCTCTCATTCTCGCCATCCCTTTCCCTTTCTCATTCTCTCCATCCCTTTCTCATTCTCTCCACCCTCTCTCATTCTCTCCACCCCTCTCTCATTCTCTCCATCCCTCTCTCATTCTCTCCATCCCTCTCTCATTCTCTCCAGTCCATGCCTTTATCATTCTCTCCATACAGTATCTCGCATTCTGTCCATATCTCTCATTCTGTCTCTCTCTCTCTCTCTCTCTCTCTCTCTCTCTCTCTCTCTCTCTCTCTCTCTCTCTGTTTTTTGCTAACTAAAAAAGTTTTTTTCCCCGTTATTTCACTAGTTTTAGTTTAACTATTAACCTGTGTGTGTGTGTGTGTGTGTGTGTGTGTGTCTTGTGCGCGTGTGTGTGTGTTGTGCGCAGAGCCTTCAGGAGGAGAGGAGTGAGTGCAGTAAGGCCATGATGAACATCAACCAGCGGTTGGGGGAGATCTTCGGCGAGGCCATCAGGGCAGCGTGTCCCCAGCTGGACAACCCTCCCCTGGCCGTCACCCCCAACCAACAGGCCAAGTTTGGAGACTACCAGTGCAACAGTGCCATGGCCCTGGCCCAGGTACAAGCTCCAGCACAGTTACCGTACATTCTTTCTTTACACAAGTGCATGTGCTCTTTAACTAGGTATGTCAACAGGGTATTCTGCCGGTTGGCCGTTTTATCAAAATATCAAAATATATTTATTGGTTAATTTACACAACTATAATATATTGTTGCTGTCGGGCAGAAACCTGATATCTCCATATTTAAACTTTTTGTTGTAGTTAACGCCCTATTTGATCGTACTATAGCGTCACACAAAAGCATCAAAAGTAGCAGATCTACAAGCTCGAAACGCGGCGCGAAGCGATGAGTTTTGACCTTGAATTTGACTCCTGAAAAGTAACAAGTTTTGGACCCGATAGAGAAGATAATATTATGCATTTCCGCACCGGGATATTTCATAGTCCAGAAAGACAGAGAGAGCGAAAGAAAATGTAACGCACGAAGTGTTAGTGTAGCTTGGTGGCGTCACTGGTGTGGGACCATTTCACAAAGGATGATGTCATAATTTAAAATCGAGATCGCATAGGTGTCTGAATCGAGATCACGATCTTTTTTCTATTAATCGTGCAGCACTAATTTCGGGTCCACCGCAGCAAAAAAACTGCGCTAGATCCCGTATTTTTTATCGCCATTTTATGTATATTTGTTTGTTCATAATGACAGAAACGTCGCCACAGTGTCGTAGTGTTTTACAAGCTGACTTGGGTGAAATCACGGGTGAAATCTCGTCTTGCGAGACTTCCGGAGGGGCCCGTCTAACACAAACACTGTGGAGATTTTTCTGTCAATGTGAACGTTAGATATAAAATATATATAGAATTGAGATAAAAAATACGAGATCTAGCGCATGGCTCTGGTTTTTAGCTGCGGTGGACTCAGGATGGAGTTATGACATTTTTCTAATGTACTAGTACTACTACTCGTCCTAGGATATAATAATATAACCCATTAAGACCTGAGGCCATTCTTAAAAATGTTTTCTAAATTCTAATTCTTTTTCAAAAATAGCAGATCTACAAGCTCATAGCGCGGTTAGATCTGCTATTTTTGAATAGCCAAAGAAATCTAAAGTGACACAGATGCGTTCCAGGTCTTAACACATCCACCGCCAAGAACGTAGTCCTACGGTCCGTTAAATCCAACTGTTAAGCGCCGAAACCGTAGTCCTACGGTCCGGGTGTTTTTTCCTTTTTTTCGATTTTTTTTTTTTTTTTCAATTTTCTAGGGGGACCATTTTCAGTGTAACACCACCCGAAGTCGACCGGAAGTGCGATCCCGTTTTTTGTTTCCCGTCGGCCTCCATTCTAAGTCGTACACAAAAACCCCTTTAAACCTATGTAGTTTTTCATCCTCGCATTTCCCATGTTAACATAAACGGTCAGAACTCAAACATGGCGGCTCCGTTTGACACGTGGTTTTCACTGGGAGATACAGTGGGATGTCGCGGATGTAAACAGTTCGTGTACGGCTCAATCTTAAGGATTTTAACAAGATCTATGGCGACATGAAAAAAACTAAAAAACAACAAAAACACCTTGGCACTGGTGAGTACATTATGAGATTAACCTCTGGCGGTGGATGTGTAATGGGATAATATAAAGGTAAGAAAAAGGCTAGTCCGAAATTCTCCTTTAAGCTGAATTGTGTTCGTTTATAACCGTGCGTTTGCGTTTGTGTGTGTGTGTGTGTGTGTGTGTGTGTTTGTGTGTTTGTGTGCGTTTATAGATGCTGAAGGCCCAGAACCAGAAGGTGAACCCCAGGGAGATCGCAGAGAGGATTCTGCAGAACATTCCTGACAACGAACTCATCCAGAAGACCGAGATCGCAGGACCAGGTACACAAAGAGTTAACGGTTTCAGTTAGGACACAGTTTTGTGATGTTTGGACACCGAAGGTGGTGTTACTTAGACCAATGGTTCTCACAGTAGGGTCCAGGGAACCCCCCAGGGGGTCCTAGAGGGGTTTGATAGTTAGGAACCAAATGGACCCTTACAGGTCTGTAACTCTGAGAGTGTACAAATGGAACCAAATGGACCCTTACAGGTCTGTAACTCTGAGAGTGTACAAATGGAACCAAATGGACCCTTACAGGTCTGTAACTCTGAGAGTGTACAAATGGAACCAAATGGACCCTTACAGGTCTGTAACTCTGAGAGTGTACAAATGGAACCAAATGGACCCTTACAGGTCTGTAACTCTGAGAGTGTACAAATGGAACCAAATGGACCCTTACAGGTCTGTAACTCTGAGAGTGTACAAATGGAACCAAATGGACCTGTAAGGGTCCATTTGGTTCCATTTGTACACTCACAGAGTTATAGGGGTTTGTGGCCTAATGCATAGTAGTTCTCAAAACCTTTTCTTGTCAAGGACCCCCATATTGATATGCATTTGGCCGCCGTCCCCCATCTGAAAATGTTCTGTGCCAGGGACCCCCAGAAGAGAAGCTTTGTGTTAATAGATTCTTAATATTTTCAAGATTTAAATGTTTTTTTATTTATTATTTTTTTAATAGTATAGATGTACGTTCGTGCCACGCTGCAAGCTTGTATATCTGCTGTTTTTGAATAGCCAATGTAAATGATAAAATATGGATAAAGTGGTCAAAATGATTGTGATGCTGTATTAAGAAATTTAGCTGGGGACCCCCTGGAAATACGGAGATATGAGGTTTCTTCCAGACTGCAACGATATGTTAGCAATGCTCTTTTCATACAGTGTTCAAAAGCAAAAGGTAGTGGGATAAGAGGCGGTACCTGGATAAGTGGTTTAGACTGAAGTAGACTTGGTGGACTAAAGCTGTTGTGTTTACAGGTTTCATCAACATCCACCTGAAGAGGACGTTTGTGTCCAAACTGCTGACCAACCTGCTGCTTAATGGCATCCAACCACCTCCACTGGCCTCCAAGAAGAAGGTGAGACATGCGCGCACGCACGCACGCGCGCACACACACACACACACACACACACACACACACACACACACACACACACACACACACACACACACACACACACACACACACACACACACACACACACACACACACACACACACACACACACAATGCACACAGACAACTGGTTAGAAGTCTGGCACGCAGTACTCACACATAGCCAGATGATCAGAGCTCTCCGCCTACTGTTAGATCTGGAGAAATCCAAGTATTGAATGGCCTTGAACCACAGAGAAAACCAGTGCCAATTGGTTCATGTCCACCAAGATGTTTTAGATTTTCCCTGAGCGCAGCATATGCTTTTATTTGTTTATAATTAGAGCGCCCCTGACAGTCCACCAGATCACTATAATCTCAAAAGGTCCTGACAACACTGACTGACAGCAGTGGTGGAAAGTAACTAAGTACTACATTTACTTAAGTACTGTACTTAAGTACAATTTTGAGGTATTTGTACTTTACTGGAGTATTTCCAATTTCCAATACTTTTACTTCTACTCCACTACATCTCAGAGGCAAATATTGTACTTTTACTCCACTACAATTACTTGAAAACTTTAGTTACTAGTTACTTTTCAGATATAAATTATGATATTACGAAACATACATTAACCACTTTAGCTCTATTTTATACATAGGCTATTTGAAAATAGCAGATCTACAAGCTCACAACGCGTCGCAAAGCGACGCGTTGTGAGCTTGTAGATCGGCTATTTTCAAATATTTTTGTACTTTTGGTACTTAAAGTACATTTTGATGGCAATACTTCTGTACTTTTACTCAAGTAAATTTAGAATTCCGGACTTTTACTTGTAACAGAGTACTTCTACAGTGCAGTATTGATACTTTTACTTAAGTAAAACATTTGAGTACTTTTTCCACCACTGACTGACAGCATGACTGAAGCGAGGCGAGCGTCAAACAGACTTGTGTTTTTAAGAGCGTTCAAACAAATGAAAACAACTATGGATATACACTCCAACTGATGGCTCCAACTCATGGAAGTCTGGATGGTCTGTGCCTTGCGTCGACACTCCTCCAAAAATAGACCGGAGCTTTGAGGAGGAGGAGGAGGCAGAAATTTGAGTATTGGTATTTGGCTGACTGCGTGCGTGGCCAGACAACTATTCCACAATCTACGAAGGCTATGTAGAGTCTGGAACTACACCTCCCGAAATCCGAGAACGAAAGCTTAAAAAATATATATATATATTAGGGCCGGGACTTTATTAATTAATTTAGATCAATTAATTACAGAAAAATTATCGCGCTAAAAAATGTGCACGATGCAGTGCGGGTCACATGCGCGCAATTTTTATTAATAATTAATTAAACTACTATAAAACAACAGTAACAACACACTCTACCAGCCTCCAGTGGTGGAAAATAGCAGATCTACAAGCTCACAATGCGTTGCGCTTGTAGATCTGCTATTTTCAAATGGCCGATATAGGGCTTACTGTATGTTTTGTAATAATAATCGAAATCTACAAAGTAACTAGTAACTAAAGTTTTCAAATAATTGTAGTGGAGTAAAAGTACAACATTATACTTCTGAGATGTAGTGAAGTAGAAGTAAAAGTATTAGAAATCGGAAATACTCAAAGTGCAAATACCTCAAAATTGTACTTCAGTACAGTTCTTGAGTACATGTAGGCCTACTTAAAGACGTAGGCCAAAATTCTACACTGTTCTCAGGTCAAATATTGATATGCGATTAAAATGCTATTAACACATTGAATGCCAAAAACGGTCCGGACCGTTTTTGAGGGTCCAAACGAGAAGTGCCGAAAACGGTCCGGACCGTTTTTGACCCAATTCTATTTTTATACATGTGGGCCACGTGGGGCGCTAAAACGAAACTTTGACATCACCCAAGCAGTTTCTGAGAAGAAGAGGCTGGATGTGGCTCCATGTCAAAAATCCTTCCGGTCGGCGTTTTCAATGTTATCTCCTTGATTAAAAGCTTAATATCTCCATTTCTTTTTAATGTGGTGGAAACGAGCCGTTTTCGATCGGCGATCACGCTGCAATGGAGGGTCGCGTTGGAAATATTATTGTTCCAGGCGTTAGTCGGGACCCTCCGCCGTCTCGCACGCACGCTTTGTTTACATGCATTTCCGCGTCGGGGCTTCTCACAGCACGAAATGTATAACGCAAGTGGATGGAAGAAATGCTGGCACTCAACGTATAATATTTTAATAAACCTCTGGCACCCAATGTGTTAATTACAAAGCCTCTAATTAATTAGATTTTTTTTCTAATCGAGTCCCAGCCCTAATCTATATATTCAAAGATTTGCAAAAATGTTTGCGATTATTAAAAAAAATAGCAGATCTCATGGCGCGGCACTTGATGCCACGCTATGAGCTTGTATATCTGCTGTTTTTGAATAGCCAAATAAATCTTAAAATGACACAGATGCTTTCCCGGCCTTAATGGATTTAAAGGACTATAGTGATTCATGTTCCAGATCACCTATTTGAATCGCCACATATTTGTTGTGATAATGGAACTGTGTCGCGATGGATCGTTACATCCCTATCACTCAGTTGTGACACGGAAGCGTTTCACACCCAAATGAATCCTCAGAAACGTTGGGCCGCTCTCCGTAAAGCAGGTGACATATTTTATTATCTGCAGGGTCCCCACGGTCATGAAATTCCTGGAAATATTTTGAAATAAAAATTAAAAAAATCCAGTACTGGAAAAGGTTTGGAATTGATCAAAGGTCCTGGAATTTATCAAGGGTCCTGGAAAAATATTTGGCTATGCATTGTTTTTGGCTATTGATTTTGTTAATACAAAACATTTTCATAAACATGTATAACATTACACGAAATATGTAACATAAGTAGTTTTTCGCCGAACGGGCTGTGTGATGGCAGCCTAATGTATGTCTCAATTGTTAGGTTGCACTGCATAGGGTGCCAGGTTGGTGTCACGTGATAAAAAGAACAGAGCTACAAGCTCACAACGTGCTGCGTAGTTGGCTTGTAGAGCTGTTCGTTTGTCACGTGACACCAACCTGGCAACTTGTGCAGGTTGTGTGTTTGCTGTCCCAACAAACAATTGCGAGCAACATGTGAATAGTCGGTGAAGCGTAAACGAGATTTTAAGCAGTTAAAATATATCGGTTGAACTAGTAGTATGATCCACAATGCCAGGGAAATGTTTGTTTAATAATTTGTGGTTTACAAATGAAAAGTTTAAAGACTGGGTAAAGCGAGAAGAGGACCCGAATAGAGCTGGCTGCAAGTTATGCCACAAATCTTAGCCGGATACTGTACTGTTCCTAAAATAAATGGCACTTTTAAGTTTACCACTCTTGATTTGTTTTACATAATTATGTTCATCCCTCCTTGTGTCTGACAGTATCCTCTTGTTGAAAACTTAATTGGAAAAACATAGGAAAACCTACAACAAAAGTGTAATTTAAAACATCCTTGCATCCTTCATTACTTTTAAATTCATAAATGGGGCAAATGCAAGGCAATATTATTTAAAAAAAAAAAAGTCATACGGATGCCATAATGAGTCTTGTATTCCAGTGAGCTATGCCCTAATTTTGCACGAAATTTTTAATGGAATTGTACCTTCTATATTCTATGCTTTATTTTTGCTACACTGCCTATCTTTGGGCATTGTATATAGGAGTAAGAGACACATTATTGCGCTGAATGATTGTTATATAGGCCTGGAAATTGGGCTAAATATTCTGGAAAAGTTTTGGAAAAGTTTTGGAAATTCATTGCTAAAAATGTGTGGGGACCCTGTATCTGCCTTGAAGTTTATTATCCATAAAATAGATTTTTTCTTTATTTTTTTTTTGGGAGAAAGTTATCTCGGGACAAAGTGAATAAAAAGATAATTCAAATGTAACTTTTCATATCATTTGCCAGAGACTTCCGAATAAACTTGAGATGGAATGGACTTCAAATCTTAACGGTTAAAGCCATAATCCACTAGTTCTCAGAATGGGGTCTGGGGACCCCCAGGAGTCCTTGAGACCCCCAGGAGTCCTTGAGACCCCCAGGAGTCCGTGAGGGGGTTCCAGAGGGTTCTCAGCAAAATGAGTTAATATAGCATTTTTAACCACTTTCACTCTATATTGTATCACATCGGCTATTTTCAAAAAAATATTGTATGGGGGTCCCTGGCCCTGAATATTTTCACATGGGGGTCCGCGGCTAAATACATATTCATTTGGGGGTTCTTGACATGAAAAAGTATTTATTTTCATTCTTGTGTGTGTGTGTATTCAGGTGGTGGTAGATTTCTCGTCTCCCAACATCGCCAAGGAGATGCACGTGGGTCACCTGCGGTCCACCATCATAGGAGACAGCATGTGTCGTCTGTTTGAGTTCCTGGGCTACGAGGTCCTCAGGTAGGAGCTTCATATAACACCTCCTCCAGCTCCTTCTGTTCATCCTTTCACCTCCTCTCTCTCGTCACCGTGACTTCACACATGACGTTTCATGCATTCTGTACGTTCGATTGATGTGAAAAGACGCGTGTGAAGAGTCATCTTTTTACGACGTCAACATTTCACAATTTCGGTAACACTTTCTAAGCGGTAAGACTGTGTATTGTTGCTGTGGGGCAGAAACGTCTCATCATCCAACTTTTTTTCCGTAAATTAATGCCCTCCCCTCCTTGATCTTGATCTTGATCTTGATCTTGAGCTTGTCCATCTGCTATTTTTGCTATTTTTGAATTTGAATCCTGAAAACTGGAAAAGTTTGGGACTGGAAAAGTTTGGGACTGGTTTTCACCCGACATAGACAATATTAAGGTTTGCTATAAAGCATATAAGCACATTTATAATGCATTGTAATGCGCTTGTAAGGCATTAACTAATAGAGCACCAAAGTCTGACGTCACTGCCACTAGAGGGCGCTGTTTCCCGGGTTCGTGGCTTTATTTGTTGTGTTGAAATCCCCATTTGGGAATCTTAGATCACGTCATATAAGAACTGTGTTCCAAACATAAGCACACCACCCTGGCGTTTTTGTCAGGGGGGTGGCTCTGCATCGTTTATATTATCTCTCTAGTCATGTTATGTTATGCATACTTCTAAACATTTATATTGAGTGTTATGAAACTTACAACATGCATACAAAAATACAAATGGCATTCATAAAATCGCTGTCCAAAAATGTTGATGTCCTAACAAGTCTACTAATACAAACGTGTGTGTGTGTGTGTGTGTGTGTGTGTGTGTGTGTGTGTGTGTGTGTGTGTGTCTGTGTGTGTCTGTGTGTGTGCAGGTTGAACCATGTAGGAGACTGGGGCACACAGTTTGGAATGCTCATTGCTCACCTCCAGGACAAGTTCCCCAACTACCTGACCGTCAGTCCTCCCATAGAGGACCTGCAAGCCTTCTACAAGGTCTGTCTGTCTGTCTGTCTTAACCCATTTAAGACCTGAGGATTTAGAAGACTTTTTTAGAATCGGCCTATTCGTTATCTGAAACACTTATGTTTCTATGTCAGTGGTGCTCAAACCTTTTCATGTCAAGGACCCCCAAGAGTATAATGTATTTGGCCGCGTACCCCCATCTCAAAATATGTTCTTCCAGGTCATTTCAGATTTTTGTGTTTGCTATTCAAAAATAGTAGATATTAGTGATGAGCGGGCCGACCCGTAACCCGCGGGTCAACCCGCGCCGCGGGTGGTCGAGTCAGGATTTCAGAGGCAATTATGCGGGCTGCGGGTGAGCGGGTCAGCCGCTCTCACACGCAAAAAATAAAAATATAAAACTATTTTGAACAACATGCTTGTTTATTTAGCCCATGACAATGTTGTGCTACTGTAGACATTTAAAGCGACTTTGGGT